>NW_027362767.1:399647023-400247023 GCF_046119375.1 Phyllobates terribilis
TTAAACAGAGATATTTGCGGCTGAACAGTGAGCGACACACTGAAACTGCTTTTTTTTTAGATACCAAAGGCCCAAAACTGGATAGTACAGCGATTTGACCCGTGGAACTGCGAAACCACACTGGGATGTCGGGCCTACATAGACTATTTTCAACAGATATATTTTTGTGTCACAACAGTCAGGAGACACTACTGTTTTTCTTTACGGAAAAAACTACCAAAACCTGAATAATAGAGATTTTTTACCGTGGGATGGCAAAACCACAGTTATTGTATACTGGGGTATACCACACTTTTTTAAATAGAGATATTTGCGGCTGAACAGTGAGCGACACACTCAAACTGCTTTTTTTTTAGATACCAAAGGCCCAAAACTGGATAGTACAGCGATTTGACCCGTGGAACTGCGAAACCACACTGGGATGTCGGGCCTACACAAGACTATTTTCAACAGATATATTTTTGTGTCACAACAGTCAGGAGACACTACTGTTTTTCTTTACGGAAAAAACTACCAAAACCTGAATAATAGAGATTTTTTTACCGTGGGATGGCAAAAGCACAGTTATTGTTTACTGGGGTATACCACACTTTTTTAAATAGAGATATTTGCGGCTGAACAGTGAGCGACACACTCAGACTGCTTTTTTTTTAGATACCAAAGGCCCAAAACTGGATAGTACAGCGATTTGACCCGTGGAACTGCGAAACCACACTGGGATGTCGGGCCTACACAAGACTATTTTCAACAGATATATTTTTGTGTCACAACAGTCAGGAGACACTACTGTTTTTCTTTACGGAAAAAACTACCAAAACCTGAATAATAGAGATTTTTTACCGTGGGATGGCAAAACCACAGTTATTGTTTACTGGGGTATACCACACTTTTTTAAATAGAGATATTTGCGGCTGAACAGTGAGCGACACACTCAGACTGCTTTTTTTTAGATACCAAAGGCCCAAAACTGGATAGTACAGAGATTTGACCCGTGGAGCTGCGAAACCACACTGGGATGTCGGGCCTACACAAGACTATTTTCAACAGATATATTTTTGTGTCACAACAGTCAGGAGACACTACTGTTTTTCTTTACGGAAAAAACTACCAAAACCTGAATAATAGAGATTTTTTACCGTGGGATGGCAAAACCACAGTTATTGTTTACTGGGGTATACCACACTTTTTTAAATAGAGATATTTGCGGCTGAACAGTGAGCAACACACTCAAACTGCTTTTTTTTATTTAGATACAAATGGCCCAAAATGGATAATACAGAGGTTTGAACCGTGGAAGTGCAAAACAACACTTCTGTTTCTCTAGCCTACACCAGACTATTTTCAACAGTTATATTTGTGTCTGAAAAATCAGAGACACGCTTTTTTTTTGGGGGGGGGGGGACACACCAAAAGGTTAATAAGACGGGTATTTGTACAGTGTGAAGGAGGGAAAAAAAAGGAGGAATTAGATGAAAAAAAAAGGATTTTTCCTGGCCCCTGACACCTGGTGCTAAGTCCAGCAATTTCAGCAACAGGAGCACACAGGACTGTAATGCAGCGTTTGCTGGTATAACCACTGTGTCTCCTATACAGCCTGCCTGCCTGGAATCTGGGATGGATATTAGTCCTGAAAAGGACTGTTTGTTTGTTCTGGCAGCCTTTACAGACCCTACACTAACTATTTCGCAGTTTATATCTCTCCCTAAATCAGCAGCGCTGTCCCTACACTGTCTAATCCGGAGCGACTGTGTCCAAGATGGCGGCGCCCCGTTTTAAATATTCGAGGTGACGCTGTGCGGCCAGCCAATCACTGTAATGCCCACAACCAACATGGCTGCAGCATTACAGTGACTGGCTGGCAATCCCTGCATGTTCATTGGCTCTGTAAAGAGCGCCAAACATGCAGGGCGGAGACCCGAGCTCCCACCCGAGTAACCCGGAAATGCTCGGTGCTCGCCGAACATCCCGAGTAGCGTGATGCTCGGGCGAGTACCGAGCAGTGTCGAGCATGTTCGCTCAACACTAATGGTCATCTTCCTCTCTTTAGATCCCTGCTGCTGCTGCTTTCAGACTACAGTCATGGCCAAAAGTATTGAGAATGAGACAAATAGTAATTTTTCCAAAGTTTACTGCTTCATTTTTTATAATGGCAATTTGCATATACTCCTGAATGTCAAAGAGTGATCAGCTTAACAGCAATTACTGTACTTGCAAAGTCAATATTTGCCCAGAAAATGAACTTTAACCTCCAAAACACATGTCAACATCATTGCAGTCCTGCCTTAAAAGGAGCAGCTAACATCGTTTTAGTGATTGATCCATTAACACAGGTGTGGGTGTTGATGAGGACAGGACTGGCGATCAATCAGTCATGATTAAGTAAGAATGACATCACTGGACACTTTAAAAGGAGGCTGGTTCTTGGTATCATTGTTTCTCTTCAGTTAACCATGGTTATCTCTAAAGAAACACGTGCAGCCATCATTGCACTGCACAAAAATGGCCTAACAGGGAAGAGTATCGCAGCTACAAAGATTGCACCTCAGTCAACAATCTATCGCATCATCAAGAACTTCAAGGAGAGAGCTTCCATTGTTGTCAAAAAGGTTCCAGGGCGCCCAAGAAAGACCAGCAAGTGCCAGGACCATATCTTAAAACTGTTTCAGCTGCGGGATCGGACTACCAGCAGTGCCGAGCTTGCTCAGGAATGGCAGCAGGCTGGTGTGAGTGCTTCTGCATGCACTGTGAGGCGGAGACTCTTTGAGCAAGGGCTGGTTTCAAGGAGGGCAGCAAAGAAGCCACTTCTCTCCAGAAAAAACATCAGGGACCGACTGATATTTTGCAAAAGGTACAGGGAGTGGACTGCTGAGGACTGGGGCAAAGTCATTTTCTCTGATGAATCCCCTTTTCGATTGTTTAGGACATCTGGAAAACAGCTTATTCGGAGAAGAAGAGGTGAGCGCTACCACCAGTCTTGTCTCATGCCAACTGTAAAGCATCCTGAAACCATTCATGTGTGGGGTTGCTTCTCAGCCAAGGGAACCGGCTCACTCACAGTCTTGCCTAAAAACACAGTCATGAATAAAGAATGGTACCAGAATGTCCTCCAAGAGCAACTTCTCCCAACCGTCCAAGAGCAGTTTGGCGCCCAACAATGCCTTTTCCAGCATGATGGAGCACTTTGCCATAAAGCAAAGGTGATAACTAAATAGCTCATGGAACAAAACATAGAGATTTTGGGTCCATGGCCTGGAAACTCTCCAGATCTTAATCCCATTGAGAACTTGTGGTCAATCATTAAGAGACGGGTGGACACACAAAAACCAAAAAATTCTGGCAAAATGCAAGCAGTGATTATGCAAGAATGGACTGCTATCAGTCAGGATTTGGTCCAAAAGTTGATTGAGAGCATGCCAGGGAGAATTACAGAGGTCTTGAAGAAGAAGGGGCAACACTGCAAATATGGACTTTCTGCATTAACTCATTCTAACTGTCAATATAACCTATTGGTACTCATAATATGATTGCAATTATATTTCTGTATGTGATATAAACATCAGACAAACACTAATAAAAACCAGAGGCCAGCAGATCATGTGAAAATATAATTTTGGTGTCATTCTCAAAACTTTTGGCCATGACTGTAGACTCCGGTCTTGGACACCTGCAAGTTTGCAAGTGGGATCAATCGAATCACCTTTTCATAAGCCAATAAAGTTAAATACTTTCCATTATAATAAGTTTAGCCAGTGATTATTTTTTCCCTTTACTATGATAACTGAGTTTTATGAACATTTACTATGAGAACTCTACCCCATGAAACTTACGATAATAATGGTGGTCTGTGAACTTTACGATGAGAACTTTCGTATCTCACTTTAGTATGGGAACTGTGCCCTAAAAACTGTACTATGAAAACAAAATAGGGGAACAAACTGCCTATGTATTGGCCCATGATGTCTGCATTAAAAATCTGTTTATTCTTGATTCTTATTTAGAATTTACCACTATGCTCTCAGCTTCAACTCTAATCTGTACTGACAGACCAGGCACTATGCTGTGGAGTTTCACAATGCCCCATTTTATACTAATTAATACACCCCACACATTCTGTTTGACGATGTGTACAGTAAGAATATACTTCTCAACTAGCGCTATATATATATATATCTATAATATAAGCGGCTAAGCGTCCCTCTGTCTGAAGCCTCGATAGACTGCGCATGCGTGACGCGCAGTCTGGCTCCAGACAGAAGCACGCATCCAGCCGTTACAGGTAAGAGGAGTGCATGGCACCGGAGATCGCGGTATGCGTAGACACTGAACTCATACCGCGATCTCCGGCGTCATACTTACATACTTACCTGACCGGGAGGAACGTTGCCGCGGCGCCTCTGCTCTGGCCGGAGACCGGGGGCGGAGTGAGGCGTCGCATCGGCGCATGAGCATAGCGCTATCCGGCGCCATTTTACTAAAGACACATTTACAGTATGTCTTCAGCAAAATGGCACCGGACAGCGCGGAATGGGCACACGCTTACTCCGGCGCCGCACTCCTCCCCCAGCCTCCGGCAGAACAGGACGCTGCAGCGCTGGAGTACAGAGAAGAAAGGTGAGTATAACTGTTTATTTTTTTTGTATGTGTGTACAGTGTGAAAGGGATGAGGGGGCCACACATACCAGGAGAGGGGGGTGAGGGGACCATGCATATACCAGGATTGAGGGGTGAGGGGACCATGCATATACCAGGATTGTGGGGTGAGGGGTACCACGCATACCAGGATTGTGGGGATGAGGGGTACCACGCATACCAAGATTGTGGGGATGAGGGGTACCACGCATACCAGGATTGTGGGGATGAGGGGTACCACGCATACCAGGATTGTGGGGATGAGGGGTAGCACGCATACCAGGATTGTGGGGATGAGGGGTAGCACGCATACCAGGATTGTGGGGATGAGGGGTACCACAAATACCAGGATTGTGGGGATGAGGGATACCACGCATACCAGGATTGTGGGGATGAGAGGTACCACGCATACCAGGATTGTGGGGATGAGGGGTACCACGCATAGCAGGATTGTGGGGATGAGGGGTACCACGCATACCAGGATTGTGGGGATGAGGGGTACCACGTGTTAGAACCTTGCTGTTAGGTTTTTTTTCCTTTGCTGGTCACATGACCTTGTTGGCCTATTTAATCCTGCTCCGCCCTTCTGGCTTTGCTGGACTTCATTGTATATCTACTTTCTAGCTAGCCTGTGCTCTGTATCTAACTCTGTTAGTTTGCTTGGTCTACGGACCTCTATGTTCTATCTATTTTGTTTGTTCGTCTTTCTGCTACTATTTCTGTTAGGAGGTGTCCCATATTCCTCCCAGTCCTTAGTACTTGTAGGGATTCCCTCCCCACATCTATAGGTCTCCGTACAGACTAGATTAGGACTTTAGCAGGTCTGATCGCAGGATCAGGTTCCCTGTTACATCGTAGGGATTCAGCTGAGTCCTATAGTAGGGACAGATCTCCTCTCTTTCCTTAGCTTTGGTAGCAGAACATAACAGTAAGTCCAGCCTGCAAATTCTCTAAGGAAAGATTTTTTTTGTTCCATCATGGTGTCGGTTCAGGATTTGGCTAAACACCTGCAGGGACTCTCTCTGGAAGTGGCCGAGCTCCGTCAGCATGTGAGTAACTGTCCTGGAGCATATTTCTTGGAGCCTAAGGTATGTTTGCCGGATTTATTTTTTGGTGAACATCGAGAATTTTTTTCATTTAAAAATGCTTGCTTATTGTATTTTCGTTTAAGACCCAAGTCCTCTGGGGATGAATCCCAGCGCGTAGGGTTCATAATGTCACTTTTGCGCAAAGAGCCTCAGGAGTGGGCCTTTTCTTTGCAACCTAGTGATACATGCTTCAGATCAGTGGATAGTTTTTTTTCTGCTTTAGGATTATTATATGATGATCCTGACCGTGTGGCATCAGCTGAGACTGAGTTGAGACGTTTAAAACAAGGATCAGGTAATGTAGAAAAATATTGTACTCATTTTCGTCGTTGGTCCACTCAAACAGGGTGGAACGATTCTGCTCTGAAAAGTCTATTTCTTGCTGGGCTCAGTGAAAGGGTTAAAGACCTGCTGATTGCTTATCCTACACCTGAGGATTTGCAACAGGCTATGCAATTAGCTATACGGGTGGATAGAAGACTGCGTGCTAGGGTTAATGAGAGCAAATCCTCTGCTATGTCAGTTTCTGGTTATGATAATGTGTGTACTAACAGGGGTGAACCGATGGAGATTGGATCGGTGGCACCTCGCTCTCAAGAAAAAGACCGTCGTTTTTCGGAAGGCTTGTGTTTCTATTGCGGAAAATCTGGTCATTTGATTAAAGGCTGTGAGCTTCGTATGAAGAAAGAAAAAAAAATGGTCAGTCACGCCCGTATTGCCTGTTTAAATTCCAAGGGTATATTTTTAGCTGCTTCCACGATTGCTCAGGAAAAATTAATGGAATTTCGGGTGTTTGTTGATTGCGGGTCTACACTGAATGTAATTGATGGGGGATTCGTGGAAAAACTCAATTTAAAACCTGAACCTTTATCATCCCCCATTGCTGTGGTTTCTGTGGATGGCTCCCCTTTGAAGAATATTACTCTCAAGGTCAGTGAATTTCCTCTCACTATTAATGGTGTTCACCATGAGAAATTGGATTTGGTAGTGTTGAATAACTTGCCTTCTCCAGTAATATTGGGTTTGCCCTGGTTAAAATTTCACAATCCTGTACTGGATTGGTCTACCAGTGAAATTAAATCCTGGAGCCATAAATGTTATGACAAGTGTTGTAACGGGCGTATTGCAGCTTTGGATAGGGGAGAATTGCCTGTTCCTATTCAGGATTTTTGGAGAGTTTTTTCTGAGAAGGAATCGCAGGTTTTGCCTCCCCATAGAGACTATGATTGTTCTATTGAATTTGTCCCTGGAGCGACTCTTCCTAAAAGTCGTTTATTTAACCTTACTATTCCTGAGAGGAAGGCTTTGGAGGAATACATACAGACAAGTTTGGCCGCCGGTCACATTAGGCCCTCTAAGTCTCCTGTGGCGGTTGGATTTTTTTTTGTAAAAAAAAAGGACGGCGGTTTACGTCCTTGTCTGGATTTTCGTGAGATTAACAAAATTACGGTACGCAATCCTTACCCACTGCCATTGATTCCTGATCTGTTTAACCAGTTATTGGGGGCCAAGTGGTTCTCTAAAATTGACCTTAAGGGGGCATACAATCTGTTGCGCATGAAGGAGGGTGATGAATGGAAGACTGCTTTTAACACTCCTGTGGGTCATTTTGAGAATCTGGTTATGCCTTTTGGTCTTACTAATGCTCCTGCATTTTTTCAGAATCTGATTAATGACATCCTTAGACCTTTGATTGGTAAAAATGTGGTTGTGTATTTGGATGACATTTTGATTTATTCGCCAGATCTGGAGTCTCATTGGCGGAGCGTGCGTGAGGTATTACAGTTATTAATGGACAATTCGCTTTTTGCTAAGCTGGAGAAATGTGAGTTCGCTGTACAGAGAATTAGTTTTTTGGGCTACATTATCTCCAGTAAAGGTTTTGAGATGGATCCGGTTAAGGTTCAGGCTGTGCAGGAATGGCCTAGGCCTATTGGTTTGAAATCGATACAGAGGTTTTTGGGCTTCGCCAATTACTATAGAAAATTCATAAAAAAAATTTCTAGTATTGTCAAACCTCTGACTGATCTCACCAGGAAAGGTGCTGATGCGGTTCAGTGGTCTTCTGAGGCCATTGAAGCTTTTGTGTATCTCAAGGAGAGGTTCACCTCTGCTCCCATCCTTATGCAGCCTGATGTTACTAGGCCGTTTTTGGTTGAGGTTGATGCTTCCTCTGTGGGGGTTGGCGCAGTATTGTCTCAGGATAACGGGGATGGATTACATCCCTGTGCCTTTTTTTCAAAAAAATTTTCGGAGACTGAATTGAATTACGATATTGGTAATCGGGAATTATTGGCTATTAAACTCGCATTTGAACACTGGCGCCACTTCTTGGAAGGTGCGGAATTGTTCAGGTTCTTACGGATCATAAAAATCTGATATATCTTGATGCTGCCAAGCGCCTGAATGCCCGTCAGGCTAGGTGGGCACTGTTTTTCTCGCGGTTTAATTTCTCCGTTACTTACATCCCTGGTACTAAGAATGTTAAGGCGGATGCCTTGTCTCGCAGTTTTTCTCCCATAGTCGGTGCTGAGAAAGAGGAAAACATTTTACAAGAAGGTGTTGTGATAGCTGCTTTAGACTCCGTTTTGGAAGATGAGATTCTTAAAGCTCAGGAGAATGCCCCATCTAACACTCCTCATGGGAGGTTGTTTGTGCCTGGGACCTTTAGGAGAGATTTGTTTGTTGAGTGTCACGAATCTCGGTTGGCAGGTCATCCCGGAATCTCTGAGACCAAGAGACTGGTGGGTCGCAGTTTTTGGTGGCCTGGATGGCAGAAGGAAGTCATTAAGTGGGTGCGCCAATGTACTATATGTGCTAGATCTAAGTCCTCACATATTCCTGCTGCGGGGTTGCTTTGTCCTTTGGAGGTCCCCAGTGCTCCTTGGACACATTTGGCTATGGACTTTATAACTGACCTTCCCCCCTCTGAGGGTTTTACTGTCATCTGGGTGGTCGTGGACCGTTTTAGCAAGATGTGTCACTTGGTTCCCTTCGTCAAACTGCCCTGCGCTAAAACTCTCGCTAAGGCCTTTGTCAAGGAAATTGTCAGACTTCATGGCGTTCCTACTGACATTGTTTCTGATAGGGGTCCTCAGTTCGTGGCTCGTTTTTGGCGTGCCTTTTGTGACAGGTTGGGAATTTATTTGTCGTTTTCGTCCGGATATCATCCTGAATCTAATGGCCAGACAGAAAGGAAAAACCAGGATGTTGAGCAGTTCTTGCGTTGTTTTGTGGCAGACAATCAAGAGGGGTGGTCGGAGTTTCTGCCACTTGCCGAATTTGCTCTGAACAATCATACATCTTCTTCTGCTGGTTGTTCGCCTTTTTTTTGTTGTTCTGGGAGACATCCGTCGTTTGGGTCGTTCTCCAAGTTGGGATCTGCCGTGCCTGAGGAGGAGAATTTTTCCGGTGATTTGGAAAGAGTTTGGACGGATGTGCGTGGTAATCTTCAGGAGGCCAACAGAAAATCTAAAGACTACTTTGATAGGAAACGACAGGAGGTTTTGTTCGCTGTTGGTGACATGGTTTGGTTGTCCTCTAGGAATCTGCGGTTGAGGATTCCTTCTAAGAAATTGGGTCCCAAGTTTGTAGGGCCCTTTAAGGTGCTTCAGGTTGTCAACCAATCTGCTGTTAGGTTGGAGGTTCCTACCTGCTGGAGAATTAATCCGGTCTTTCATGTCTCTCTGTTAAAAAAAGCTGTTGTGTCGGATGGTGACGCCTCTGCCTCTGTTCCTCCGGTGGTGGAGGACGGGGAATATGAAATTTCTCGCATCCTTGACTCTAGACGGTATAGAGGTAGTTTGCAGTATCTTGTGGCCTGGAAAGGTTTCGGACCCGAGGATAACTCTTGGGTGAGGTCAGATGATGTTTCCGCGTCCAGACTTATCAGAGCGTTTCACAGGAGATTTCCTGATAAGCCTGGTCCTAGGGGATCCGGAGGATCCTCTTAGAAGGGGGGGTACTGTTAGAACCTTGCTGTTAGGTTTTTTTTCCTTTGCTGGTCACATGACCTTGTTGGCCTATTTAATCCTGCTCCGCCCTTCTGGCTTTGCTGGACTTCATTGTATATCTACTTTCTAGCTAGCCTGTGCTCTGTATCTAACTCTGTTAGTTTGCTTGGTCTACGGACCTCTATGTTCTATCTATTTTGTTTGTTCGTCTTTCTGCTACTATTTCTGTTAGGAGGTGTCCCATATTCCTCCCAGTCCTTAGTACTTGTAGGGATTCCCTCCCCACATCTATAGGTCTCCGTACAGACTAGATTAGGACTTTAGCAGGTCTGATCGCAGGATCAGGTTCCCTGTTACATCGTAGGGATTCAGCTGAGTCCTATAGTAGGGACAGATCTCCTCTCTTTCCTTAGCTTTGGTAGCAGAACATAACACCACGCATACCAGGATTGTGGGGATGAGGGGTAGCACGCATACCAGGATTGTGGGGATGAGGGGTACCACAAATACCAGGATTGTGGGGATGAGGGATACCACGCATACCAGGATTGTGGGGATGAGAGGTACCACGCATACCAGGATTGTGGGGATGAGGGGTACCACGCATAGCAGGATTGTGGGGATGAGGGGTACCACGCATACCAGGATTGTGGGGATGAGGGGTACCACGCATACCAGGATAGGGGGGTGAGGGGACCATGCATATACCAGGATTGAGGGGTGAGGGGACCATGCATATACCAGGATTGTGGGGTGAGGGGTACCACGCATACCAGGATTGTGGGGAT
The DNA here is from genome assembly GCF_046119375.1 of Phyllobates terribilis. Taxonomy (NCBI): domain Eukaryota; kingdom Metazoa; phylum Chordata; class Amphibia; order Anura; family Dendrobatidae; genus Phyllobates; species Phyllobates terribilis. The sequence continues at coordinate 399,657,482 of NW_027362767.1, forward strand.
GAGGGGTACCACGCATACCGGGATTTGGGATGAGGGGTGCCACGCATACCGGGATTGGGGATGAGGGGAGCCACGCATGCCGAGATTGGGGATGAGGGGAGCCACGCATACCGGGATAGGGGATGAGGAGAGCCACGCATACCGGGATTGGGGATGAGGGGTGCCACGCATACCGGGATTGGGGATGAGGAGAGCCACGCATACCGGGATTGGGGATGAGGAGAGCCACGCATACTGGGATTGGGGATGAGGGGAGCCACGCATACCGGGGCTGGGGATGAGGGGAGCCACGCATACCGGGATCGGGATGAAGGGAGCCAATGCATACCGGGATCGGGGATGACGGGAGCCACGCATACCGGGATCGGGGATAAGGGGAGCCACGCATACCGGGATCGGGGATAAGGGGAGCCACGCATACCGGGATTGGGGATGAGGGGAGCCACGCATACCGGGATCGGGGATGAGGGGAGCTACGCATACCGGGATCGGGGATGAGGGGAGCCACGCATACCGGGAATGGGGATGAGGGGAGCCACGCATACCGGGAATGGGGATGAGGGGAACCACGCATACCAGGATTGGGGATGAGGGGTACCACGCATACCAGGATTGTGGGGAGGAAAGGTACCACACATACCAGGATTGTGGGGATGAGGAGTACCACACATACCAGGATTGTGGGGATGAGGGGTACCACGCATACCAGGATTGTGGGGATTAGGGGTACCACGCATACCAGGATTGTGGGGATGAGGGGTACCACGCATACCGGGATTGGGGATGAGGGGTGCCACGGATACCGGGATTGGGGATGAGGGGAGCCACGCATACCGGGATTGGGGATGAGGGGAGCCATGCATACTGGGATTGGGGATGAGGGGAGCCACGCATACCAGGATTGGGGATGAGGGGAGCCACGCATACCGGGATTGGGGATGAGGAGAGCCACGCATACCAGGATTGGGGATGAGGGGAGCCACGCATACCAGGACTGGGGATGAGGGGAGCCACGCATACCGGGATCGGGATGAGGGGAGCCAGGCATACCGGGATTGGGGATGAGGGGAGCCACGCATACTGGGAATGGGGATGAGGGAGCCACATATACCGGGAATGGGGATGAGGGGAGCCACGCATACCGGGAATGGGGATGAGGGGAGCCACGCATACCAGGATTGGGGATGAGGGGAGCCACACATACAGGAATTGGGGATGAGGGGAGCCACGCATACCGGGATTGGGGATGAGGGGAGCCAAGCATACCGGGATTGGGGATGAGGGGAGCCACGCATACCGGGATTGGGGATGAGGGGAGCCACGCATACCGCGATTGGGGATGAGGGGTGCCACGCATACCACGATTGGGGATGAGGGGTCCCATGCATACCGGGATTGGGGATGAGGGGTGCCATGCATACCGGGATAGGATGGTGGGGACAGGATGGGGGCAGCACAAATACCAGGTGGGGGCACCACATACCAGCATGGGAGACCATATACCAATAAAAATGCTCGCCACCCGGGCGTAGAAAGGGTTCACTAGCTAGTATATATATATATATGCAGTACAGACCAAAACTTTGGACACACCTTCTCATTTAAAGATTGTTCTGTATTTTCATGACTATGAAAATTGTACATTCACACTGAAGGCATCAAAACTATGAATTAACACATGTGGAATTATATACTTAACAAAAAAGTGTGAAACAACTGAAAATATGTCTTATATTCTAGGTTCTTCAAAGTAGCCACCTTTTGCTTTGATGACTGCTTTGCACACTCTTGGCATTCTCTTGAAGAGCTTCAAGAGGTAGTCACCGGAAATGGTCTTCCAACAATCTTGAAGGAGTTCCCAGAGATGCTTAGCACTTGTTGGCCCTTTTGCCTTCACTCTGCGGTCCAGCTCACCCCAAACCATCTCGATTGGGTTCAGGTCTGGTGACTGTGGAGGCCAGGTCATCTGGCGTAGCACCCCATCACTCTCCTTCTTGGTCAAATAGCCCTTACTCAGCCTGGAGTTGTGTTTGGGGTCATTGTCCTGTTGAAAAATAAATGATGGTCCAGCTAAACGCAAACCGGATGTAATAGCATGCCGCTGCAAGATGCTGTGGTAGCCATGCTGGTTCAGTATGCCTTCAATTTTGAATAAATCCCCAACAGTGTCACCAGCAAAGCACCCCCACACCATCACACCTCCTCCTCCATGCTTCACGGTGGGAACCAGGCATGTAGAGTCCATCCGTTCACCTTTTCTGCGTCGCACAAAGACACAGTGGTTGGAACCAAAGATCTCAAATTTGGACTCAGACCAAAGCACAGATTTCCACTGGTCTAATGTCCATTCCTTGTGTTCTTTAGCCCAAACAAGTCTCTTCTGCTTGTTGCCTGTCCTTAGCAGTGGTTTCCTAGCAGCTATTTTACCATGAAGGCCTGCTGCACAAAGTCTCCTCTTAACAGTTGTTGTAGAGATGTGTCTGCTGCTAGAACTCTGCAACCGGCATGGATTTATATAGTGTGAAGTGTGACTGTAAAGAATGTTTAAAAAAAAAAAAAAAAAAATCTATACTTACCTTCCGATGTCTCCCGATGTCTTGCTGCGCTCCTGTTCTGGCTGCCGGCTGATCGCGATGCCCTGTACTGAAGGGCCTGCCGTCACATGACTGTGACGTCAGCGCAGGTCCTTCAGTCCAACACGATCTGTGGGCAAAGGAGGAGAAGCACTGCGGGGGCCGCCAGAAGGTAAACATAATCTTTATTTTTTATTTTATTCTTTTTTTCACAGGTACAATGGTACCCAGTTCTGGATGAGAGTCTTCTCTCCTTCAGAACTGGGTACCATCCGCACATTGAACTGTGTCATATCCGCTTGTGCAGATGCAGTGTTGCGGATGTCACGCGGTCCAATGTAAGTCAATGGCGGCGATTACGCTGCGTGTCTGCAAAATTAATGGACATGCTGCGGATTTTTGAGCGCAGCATAAACGCTGCAGAAAAATCTGCAGCATGGGCATTGACAGTGCGACTTGTCATTGGGGCACCAAGCGTTTTTGAAGCGTTTACACTGCGGAAATTCCGCAGCATAAATGCTTGAAAAACACATAGTGGGCACTCAGCCTTAAGGGAAAAATAAATCCAAACCAGGTATAAGAGCTATGAATCCATGTAAAGTTAATCCTTTAGTATTTTTAGAGGGTTACTTACTATTCGAATGCCCAACCACTCCAGCACTGTAATTCCGGTTGTCTCAGTCAGGACAGGATGTGATGAAGTCCTTCAATCAGTTACCTAAAGACTTTTGTTTGGCCGCAGTGATGACTGATGGATGAAATGACATAAATTCTGGTGGGATGAGGTCGCATCAGTCACCTCACCAGTGGGGCCAAAGATTTATGTCCTTAATAGCACATTATCTTTCTGACCACTGGAGTGATGGGGCTGGAGCAGCACAGATAGCGAACCCTTGTCTCTGCCAAATTTTGAGAAGTCACAGAAAACCCCTAAATTATTTTTATACTATTTGACTGAAAATCTATTTCTTTATATGTCTAAATAGATTGATAAATAAATAAAAACTTACATGGGGTGTCATATTTTTTTTTTTATCAGATTTACAGTATTTAGCTAGGAATTGCAAGGTTAGATATAGAAAAGATAATAGTCATTCCTTGTCATGTACTCACTTGAAATGGTCAATGACATTATTAGTCAACAGGATCTGTGATTTAGGGACAAATTTCAATAATTTCTTATCTCTTATTTCTTTGTTCCTTTCTCTGGGAAAACCACATCGGTTATAAATCTTCTCATATCTGTAGTTGTACGACTCTTATACCCTAATTTATAAAAAAAAAAGATTGAATTTGTTTAAAAATCAATTGCTTTTTCCTCTTGAGAATCGTCATTTCCGAAGATTTACAAGTTAATAGATCAAGACATCAAACACATGTATAAATATACACAAAATGTTAAGAAAAATAGAAATAATTAAATAATAACTAGTGATGAGCGAGCACTAAAATGCTCGGGTACTCGTTGCTCGGGTCGAGCAAATTAGAATACTCGGGTGCTCGACCCAAGGAACGAGCCCAGTATAAGTCTATGGGAGACCCGAGCATTTTTCAGGCGGCTCCCACCAGCGGTCTGCAGAGGGCCTGAAAATTGCCCAAATCGATGGGAACAGTGTTCAAATGACATGGGAACAGCATGGGGAAGACCCCTGAGACATCTCTGATGCCCAGATCACTGCTGTCAACAACGTTGTCAGAGTATTACGCCACTTTTACGGACTCACAATAAAACATACAAAAACAAAACCAAAATGGATATTCCTGGAAAATATGTTAAGGAACATCCTTTCCAGAGTAATGACTTGTATATAAGGCAAAATAAACAACCAAAAACAAAAATACTCCTCCACACCTTGGGCTATGTTCACACGTAGCATTTTTGATGCATTTTTGCACTTTTGCATTGCTTTCAACCAAGACAAATGCATTCACCAGGAAATGTCATTTTAACATTTTACAACCTTATCTGGCCATGTGGTGTGTGACACATCATCAGACACATGCATACAGTGCTGAAAAGACATGGGAACAGCATGGGGAAGACCTCTGGAAGGATCTCTGACTCCCAGGTCACTGCCTAAAAGTGTGCCCATCATAAGTGATCCTTGGCGCATGCGAAGATGCCTCACGCCACGCACCTGCCGTTGCAGACTTGCAACAATCACCGTCCATGTCCTTGTCCCAGTGCAGCGTTCAGTTGTCCCTACCCCATTCCTTGCAATGCAAGCGCAGGTATGCAGCCAGCCACCCACCCACCCTCAGGCTGCAATACTATACTGCCAAATTTCTGGGCAGCTTTTTGCACTTGAAATATGGCCTTTTAAGCTCGTGGAGGCGGAAGCTTTTCACAACCTCATGTCGGCGGCGGCCAGGTGTCCATACTCGGTCTCCGGCCGGCGCTATATTTCCCGGTATCGCCTCCACCTTCCACAAGCACGGGTCCCACAACATTACCCGTGCCTTCCCCAGTGCACTTACTGGGAAGGACCGCCTAACCACAAACACGTGGACAGGTGAATATGGCCAGGGACGGTACGGAGCCAGTCCACAACTGTTTTTTGCTAAGAGTTGTATTTAGCTCGGTGAAAGGACTGGCATAGAGGGAAACCGTATCTACCCTGTGTGTCATTTCTCCCAGTAAGTCCTGTAATTGAGCTTGTTGCAGAAGCAATGGCAGCCCGTCCAACATCAACTCGCACTTGTCAGTGGTGCTTTGACACACACACATCTTTCTTTGCGCATTTCATTTCTTGAATACAGAGTTGGACAATGGCCTGATCTGTAATGCATTTTGAGAAATAACATGCATAAGCATAGCCGATCCACATTAAAAAAGCAGCCATAGAGTGTCCGGGAACCTTCCCCCACACTTTTCTTAGCCAGGGCTGCTTTTCAGCAGGGTTGGACGGGCCCACCACAGAACCGGAGACTCCTCCGGCGGGCCCTAGCTTCTCCTTCAGGAGAATTCATAGTGCCGAGGTGAGGCCATGATGATAATAGAGGCCACCATCTGCTTAGTTTTCTGTTACTTGGAATGCAAGTGCAAGTATGCAGCCAGCCACCCACCCACAGGCCGAAACTGTAGCGCCCAGGGGTTGGGGATGACTTGGCGCCCGGGCCTTAATGCCTGGTGTTGGGGGATGTCGCAGTATTCGGCTCCCGGGCCCGTACCCTGGGGTCTCTTTTTAAAGAAAGGAAATAATGAAAGTTCGTGACTCCACCTGTGGTTTCTGGTGAGGACCACCAGCGATGCAGCAGTCCTCTGAGACCGGTGTTCTGGCAGCTAAGATGGTATGGCTCCCCACAGGTGGAGCAGGGCCTCAGGGCAGCGTGGAAGCAGGAATTGCAGGACAGAGGGGACCCAGCCGGATCAGAGTGAAAACAGGGACTCACACGATAGTCACTTCAGTACCTTTCACTGGTGGTATTCAAGGCACAATCCGGAGCACTGTAGGGTGAGGGGTGCATATCAGGACTCTCCCCAGTGAGCGGGTGTAGGGCCTCCTGTCTCTTGCCTTTGTTTGGTAAGTCTCTGACCTGCTTGGAGCTAGGACTAACTTGGTTTCTGTCCTACACCGGCTGATCTTGTGGTAGGGCCTTTGGTTGGAGATCACTCTCCCTGCTTGCGGGGCTTCCGTGACTCCTGGCTCTGGTACGTATCAGCTCTTGGGTGATCCTGGGACCTGAAGTCTTCCAGGGGTTCCGGTTGTCTCTGCAGGGGGTAAAGGACCCTGCAGACGCGGAACCGGTGTCCGGTAAATGCTTTTGGGGTGAGCTGGTACAGCTCCTCTGCCCCAAAGTTACTCACTCCACTAGCCTTCGGCCTCACTCGAGGCCCTCACTAGGCTACACACTACCAGCAGGCTTGCTGCGCTTCACCGCTCTTATGGCGTCGGCACGCCTTAGGCTCATTATTCTGAGCTCCCTGAGTCTGAACTAAATTGGCTGAGTTCCACTGCAGTATCGCTTCTGCAAGGGCTCTCCTCAGACTGTTCTGTTCTCTCAACTCACTTCTGGAGGAGACTGCCTGCCTAACTCCACCATCCGTATATATAACCCTATCCGGGCTACCTCTGGTGGTCTGAGGTGGTAGGGTGAAGGTGTATGTACGCTGTGAATGCCTGTTGTGGAGAAATCCGTCCATGCACCCCTCTGGATCTGTGGCACCAATGCGTAGCAGGGCGCCACACAACACTAAACTGCCAGATTTCTGGGCAGCTCTTTGTACTTGAAATATGGCCTTTTAAGCTCGTGGAGGCGGAAGCTTTTCACAACCTCATGCCGGCGGCGGCCAGGTGTCCATACTCGGACCCCAGCTGCCACTATATTTCCCGGTAATGCCTCCGCCTTCCACAAGCACGGTTCCCACAACATTACCCGTGCCCTCCCCAGTGCACTTACTGTGAAGGACAGCCTAACCACAAACACGTGGACAGGTGAATGTGGCCAGGGACGGTACGGAGCCAGTCCACAACTGTTTTTTGTTAAGAGTTGTATTTAGCTCGGTGAAAGGACTGGCATAGAGGGAAACCATATCTACCCTGCGTGTCATTTCTCCCAGTAAGTCCTGTAATTGAGCTTATTGCAGAAGCAATGGCAGCCCGTTCAACATCAACTCGCACTTATCGGTGGTGCTTTGACACACACACATCTTTCTTTGCGCATTTAATTTCTTGAATACAGAGTTGGACAGTGGCCTGATCTGTAATGCATTTTGAGAAATAACATGCATAAGCATGGCCGATCCACATTAAAAAAGCAGCAATAGAGTGTCCGGGAACCTTCCCCCACACTTTTCTTAACCAGGGCTGCTTTTCAGCGGGGTTGGACGGGCCCACCACAGAACCGGAGACTCCTCCGGTGGGCCCTAGCTTCTCCTTCAGGAGAATTCATAGTGCCGAGGAGAGGCCATGATGATAATAGAGGCCACCATCTGCTTAGTTTTCTGTTACTTGGAATGCAAGTGCAAGTATGCAGCCAGCCACCCACCCACAGGCCGAAACTGTAGCGCCCAGGGGTTGGGGATGACTCGGCGCCCGGGCCTTAATGCCTGGTGTTGGGGGATGTCGCGGTAGTCGGCTCCCGGGCCCGTACCCTGGGGTCTCTTTTAAAAGAAAGGAAATAATGAAAGTTCGTGACGCCACCTGTGGTTTCTGGTGAGGACCACCAGCGATGCAGCAGTCCTCTGAGACCGGTGTTCTGGCAGCTAAGATGGTATGGCTCCCCACAGGTGGAGCAGGGCCTCAGGGCAGCGTGGAAGCAGGGATTGCAGGACAGAGGGGACCCAGCCGGGTCAGAGTGAAAACAGGGACTCACACGATAGTCACTTCAGTACCTTTTACTGGTGGTATTCAAGGCACAATCCGGAGCACTGTAGGGTGAGGGGTGCATATCAGGACTCTCCCCAGTGAGCGGGTGTAGGGCCTCCTGTCTCTTGCCTTTGTTTGGTAAGTCTCTGACCTGCTTGGAGCTAGGACTAACTTGGTTTCTGTCCTGCACCGGCTGATCTTGTGGTAGGGCCTTTGGTTGGAGATCACTCTCCCTGCTTGCGGGGCTTCCATGACTCCTGGCTCTGGTACGTATCAGCTCTTGGGTGATCCTGTGACCTGAAGTCTTCCAGGGGTTCCGGTTGTCTCTGCAGGGGGTATAGGACCCTGCAGACGCGGACCCGGTGTCCGGTAAATGCTTTTGGGGTGAGCTGGTACAGCTCCTCTGCCCCAAAGTTACTCACTCCACTAGCCTTCGGCCTCACTCGAGGCCCTCACTAGGCTACACACTACCAGCAGGCTTGCTGCGCTTCACCGCTCTTATGGCGTCGGCACGCCTTAGGCTCACTATTCTGAGCTCCCTGAGTCTGAACTAAACTGGCTGAGTTCCACTGCAGTATCGCTTCTGCAAGGGCTCTCCTCAGACTGTTCTGTTCTCTCAACTCACTTCTGGAGGAGACTGCCTGCCTAACTCCACCCTCCATATATATAACCCTATCCGGGCTCCCTCTGGTGGTCTGAGGTGGTAGGGTGAAGGTGTATGTACGCTGTGAGTGCCTGTTGTTGAGAAATCCGTCCATGCACCCCTCTGGATCTGTGGCACCAATGCGTAGCAGGGCGCCACACAACACTAAACTGCCAGATTTCTGGGCAGCTCTTTGTACTTGAAATATGGCCTTTTAAACTCGTGGAGGCGCAAGCTTTTCACAACCTCATGCCGTCGGCGGCCGGGTGTCCATACTCGGACCCCGGCCGCCACTATATTTCCCGGTATTGCCTCCGCCTTCCACAAGCACGGGTCCCACAACATTACCCGTGCCCTCCCCAGTGCACTTACTGTGAAGGACAGCCTAACCACAAACACGTGGACAGGTGAATGTGGCCAGGGACGGTACTGAGCCAGTCCACAACTGTTTTTTGTTAAGAGTTGTATTTAGCTCGGTGAAAGGACTGGCATAGAGGGAAACCGTATCTACCCTGTGTGTCATTTCTCCCAGGAAGTCCTGTAATTGAGCTTGTTGCAGAAGCAATGGCAGCCCTTCCAACATCAACTCGCACTTGTCGGTGGTGCTTTGATACACACAAATCTTTCTTTGAGCATTTAATTTCTTGAATACAGAGTTGGACAATGGCCTGGTATGCAATGCGTTTTGAGAAATAACATGCATAAGCATGGCTGATCCACATTAAAAAAGCAGCCATAGAGTGTCCGGGAACCTTCCCCCACACTTTTCTTAGCCAGGGCTGCTTTTCGGCAGGGTTGGACGGGCCCACCACAGAACCGGAGACTCCTCCGGCGGGCCCTGGCTTCTCCTTCAGGAGAATTCATAGTGCCGAGGTGAGGCCATGATGATAATAGAGGCCACCATCTGTTTAGTTTTCTGTTACTTGGAATGCAAGTGCAAGTTTGCAGCCAGCCACCCACCCACAGGCCGCAACACTAAACTGCCAGATTTCTGGGCAGCTCTTTGCCCTTGAAATATGGCCTTTTAAGCTCGTGGAGGCGGAAGCTTTTCAAAACCTCATGCCGGCGGCGGCCGGGTGTCCATACTCGGTCCCCAGCAGCCACTATATTTCCCGGTATAGCATCTGCCTTCCACAAGCACGGTTCCCACAACATTACCCGGGCCCTCCCCAGAGCACTTACTGGGAAGGACCACCTAACCACAAACACATGGACAGGTGAATGTGGCCAGGGACGGTACGGAGGCAGTCCACAACTTTTTTTTACTGAGAGTTATATTTAGCTCGGTGAAAGGACTGGCATATAGTGTTGAGCGAACATGCTCGACACTGCTCGGTACTCGTCCGAGCATCACGCTACTCGTGATGTTCGGCGAGCACCGAGCATTTCCGGGTTACTCGGGCGGGAGCTCGGGTCTCCGCCCTGCATGTTTGGCGCTCTTTACAGAGCCAATGAACATGCAGGGATTGCCAGCCAGTCACTGTAATGCCACAGCCATGTTGTTTGTGGGCATTACAGTGATTGGCTGGCCGCACAGCGTCACCTCGAGTATTTAAAACCGGGCGCCGCCATCTTGGACACAGTCGCTCCGGATCAGACAGTGTAGGGACAGCGCTGCTGATTTAGGGAGAGATATATCCTGCAAAATAGTTAGTGTAGGGTCTATAAAGGCTGACAGATCAAACAAACAGTCCTTCTCAGGACTAATATCCATCCCAGGTATATCAGGCAGGCAGGCAGGCTGTATAGGAGACGCAGTGGTTATACCAGCAAACGCTGCATTACAGTCCTGTGTGCTGCTCCTGTTGCTGAAATTGCTGGACTTAGCTCCAGGTCCCGGGGGCCAGGAAAAATCCTTTTTTTTTATCTAAATCCTCTTTTTTTTTTCCTCCTTCACAATGTACAAATACCCATCTTATTAACCTTTTGGTGCCCCCCCCCCCTCAAAAAAAAAAAAGTGTGCCTCTGATTTTTCAGACACAAATATATCTGTTAAAAATAGTCTGGTGTAGGCCAGAGAAATAGAAGTGTGGTTCTGCAGTTCTATGGGCCATTTGTATCTAAAAAAAACAGTTTGAGTGTGTCGCTCACTGTTCAGCCGCAAATATATATATATTTTAAAAAGCCTGGTATACGTCAGTAAATTATTACTGTGGTTTTGATGTTCCACGGTAAAACATCTCTATTATCCTGTTTTTGGCATTTTTTGCTGTATAAAAATAATAAGTGTCTCCCTGATTTTTCAGACACAAATATATCTGTTGAAAATAGTCTGGTGTAGGCCAGAGAGACAGAAGTGTGCTTTTGCTGTTCCACGGTAAAAAATCTCTATTATCCTGCTTTTTGCATTTTTTGCTGAAAAAAAAAAAAAAATAGTGTCTCCCTGATTTTTCAGACACAAATATATCTGTTGAAAATAGTCTGGTGTAGGCCCGAGAAATACAAGTGTGGTTTTGCAGTTCCACGGTACAAACCTCTGTATTATCCACTTTTGGGCCATTTGTATCTAAAAAAAACAGTTTGAGTGTGTCGCTCACTGTTCAGCCGCAAATATATATATATTTTAAAAAGCCTGGTATATGACGCGCCCCTGGGCCTGTGCTGAGTAGCGTTGCGCACGCGGGGGCCTACCCAGAGCCGGATCTGAGAGGGGTAGTAGTTTCGTGGCGGTGACCCGGTCCGTGCCCAGGGAGTCAAACTGAGCGGCAGTATTTAGCAGTAGATGTTAGAATGTTCGACTACGCCACCCGTTGAATGCGGTCATGAGACCGCCGCTGCAGGGCAGACCGCTGAGGCCGGTGATACGGTTGTGCAGCGGGGATGGTATAACCCCCAACGGGAGGGGTATGGCCTCAGGGCAGCGGACGTGGATGATGAAACACTCAGAGACGGTGCGGTGTAGTTCAGGGTCTTTACTGGTGGCAAAGGTAGACCCTCCCGGAGTACTGGCTAGCGATCGGGGCCTGGTCAGTCCGTGAGCAGATGGAATCTCCCCTGGCCAGGTGGAGTTGTAGGCCTCCCCAACTAATCGTACTCTTCTGGCTACCTTGCTAGAGGCTGATAAAAGTAGCCCACGTCCCTGAGTGTACCGTGTGGTGCTCACCCGTATGGCCGGTGACTCGGGGCCTTCTGGTAGCTTCCGCTCCACGACGGCGGTGCTGGTCCCTTGCGTGTGACCGTGCCTTCGGGTTTCTTGGCCAGAGGACCTGAAATCCCCTGCCGGGCGGTTTCTGCTGCTGGGTAAGGATTAGTCCCCACAGCCTCGGACTCCGGGTCCGGTAAGAACTCTTCAATCAGGGCGAGCTCTACAGCTTCCAGCCCCTGATTCCTTTTAGCACTGCTCCCACTGAGCTCCTGATCTTTCTTTCCTATAGCCGCTCCTCTCCAGACTAGACTATGTCTACATCTGGGACTCCTCTTCTTCTTCTTCTCCTCTAACCCTGCCTCAGCCCTAGTTTTATATAGGGGAAGTTCTTCCCCTCCCAGGACTGGGCAGGAGGTGTGGCATGCATAGGATTCCTGACCAGGAGACCTCCCACCTGCTCTCAGACGTAATATTGCTATTACTGTGGAAACCAGACCCTTGGGGTGCCACATTCCCCCCTAGTAAAATTTAGCACTCCGGGACTAAACATATTTTTGTAAACATAACAAGTATAAACAGAAACAGCATAATAAAGAAAAACCCATTAGGATGGTCACGGCGTGTCCGCAACCGGGTGCAGTTTTTGAAGAAAACAAGGGTGTCCATTTCACCAAGGAACAGGGAGCCGTAACCAGGTAGGGGTCTGTCCTGCCCCGAGTCCTTAACAGTCTTTAGTCCATTCCTGGGTTACGCTCCAAACATATGTACAAAGGATTCCGGATAATCCCTAAACGACACCTATAAAATAACTAAAAATACACAATTATTTACAGGCAACAATAAACAGGTAAATACAAATAAAGCAGTCTAAACACTTAGATCCTCCAACGTACGGGCAACTGGCCTCTAGTGGCTCTAGTGGACCTACGGAGCTGACTGACTGGTCCTGAGCTACGGGGTGTAGGAGCTGTCAAAGCTAAACTGGGCAGCTGTCTACGGGCTCTTTGGCTCACTAGGGGTACGGCAGGCTCACTATAAGCAGAGGGTTGATCCTCCTGGTCTGCTTGTGTGGGGTCTTCTGCCTCCTGGACCGGCTGCTCTTCCAGCTCTACCTGTTTCTCCGTAGGCACTTGGGATGCTGGTTGGAGGAAGGTGAGGACGGGTACCACAACAGCGCCATTTACTTGAGTCCAAGACCGAGGGAAGTCTCCGAGCACAGTACTAACCATCTCCTCCCTTTCCTCTGCGGGTCGAGGGTCTTCTTGTTCTTATTCAGGGTCCCGTAGCTGTTCGGGACACTTCTTCAGGTGATCTCGGGATACAATGGCTGTGGTTTCTCCTCCGTCCTTACTGATTGTGCAGACTTTCGGGTTCTCGTGGCTTGAGGGTAGTACGGTCCTTCTCCCACTGGTCGTCCAACTTGTGGAGCCGTCTCTTCCTCTTCAAGACCTGCTCTCCAGGTACCAGGGGAACAGCGGGAGCATATTGGTTGTAAGTCTTCTCCTGTCTCTCTCTAGCTTGACAGAGACTTCGCTCCACGCTCTCCTGTACTTTCCGGTACTGCTGCTGCCTTTCTGTGTCCCAGTCTGCTTCTGGTGAAGTGCCCTCGGGTGTCAGGACTCCCATCTCCAGATCAACAGGGAGCTTACCAGGTCTTGCTCTCATTAGGTAAGCCGGGGTACAGTTGGTAGAACCTACCGGGATGTGGTTGTATAGGTCCACCAGATCAGGCAGTTTCTCAGGCCACAGATTGCGTTCTTCCAGGGGCAATGTTTTCAGAAGGTCTATCACCACCTGGTTCATTTTCTCACAGAGTCCATTGGTTTGCGGATGATAGGGTGTTGTTCTTATCTTCCGGCAGCCATACAGAGTGCAGAACTCCTGGAAGACTTCCGCTTCAAAGGCAGGTCCTTGGTCCGTCAGCACCTGCTCCGGGTATCCGTGTGGATGGCAGAAGTGCTGCTGGAAGGCTCTAGCTGCTGTTTGAGCCGTTAAGTCCTTGACCGGGACCACCACCAGGAACCGGGAGTAATGATCTACGATTGTGAGGGCGTAGACATACCCAGATCTGCTTGGAGCCAGTTTCACATGGTCCAGGGCTACCAGTTCCAGTGGCTGTCGGGTGATGATGGGCTGCAAGGGAGTCTTCTGGCTGGCACGGTCCTTCCTTCTTAGGTGGCACGGTCCACAGTCTCTGTACCACCTCTCGATGGTTCCTCTCATGCCTACCCAGTGGAACCGCCCGCGCAGCAGGAACTCCAGCTTCTTCCATCCGAAGTGCCCAGCTCCGTTGTGGTATGCCTCCAGTACCATAGCCGCGTTTCTTCTTGGCACCACTACTTGCTAGATCAGTTCATGCGTCCGGGAGTTAACCATTCTGCGGCACAACTTCCCCTTGTAAAGGAACAGTCGACTCTTCTCAGCCCACAGTTGCTTGGTCTCCTCCGGAGCGTCTGGGTCAAGGTGGGCATCTGGCTGAGTCAGCATCTCCTTCACCAGTCGGACGGCGGGGTCACTATCTTGCGTTTCCGCCCAGTTGTAATGAGGTAAGGGATTGAACGTAGCAGATTGCTTACTCCTTACACGGTGGGAATACTGGATAGTCCCATGACGGTGGAACGCGGGGAGTTCAACTTCTTCCAATTCCTCTGGATCTTCCCCCACGTCCGGTAGGTTTGGCATTCTGGACAGGGCATCCGCGTTGGTATTGGAGCGTCCTGCCCGGTATTTGATCGTGAACTCATAGTTGGACAGGCGGGCCATCCATCTCTGCTCCAGGGCACCGAGTCTTGCCGTATCCAGGTGTGTCAACGGGTTGTTATCCGTGTACACGGTGAACCGGGAAGAGGCGAGGTAGTGCTTAAAGCGTTCGGTGACTGCCCACACCACTGCCAGGAATTCTAACTTGAATGAGCTGTAATTCTCAGGGTTTCTTTCGGTGGGTCGCAGTTTTCGGCTGGCGTAAGCAATTACCCGTTCCTTCCCCTGCTGGATCTAGGACAGTACGGCTCCTAGCCCGATGTTACTTGCGTCGGTGTAGAGGATAAAAGGCTGGCTGTAATCCGGGTACGCCAGGATTTCATCCCCCGTGAGGGCCATCTTCAGCTGGCGGAAGGACTCTTCTTCCAGCTTCTCCCATCTGAAGGGCGGCCTCTGGTTCTTGGCCTTCCTGGACTGGCCTATCAGGAGGTCCTGCATAGGAGCTGCCTTTTTGGTGAAACCGGGAATGAATCTTCGGTAGTAGCCTACCAACCCGAGGAACTGCCGCACTTCCTTTACGCTGGAGGGGCTTGGCCATTCCTTAATTGCGGTGATCTTATCAGGGTCGGGAGCCACTCCGTCAGCACTCACCACGTGTCCCAGGTACTGCACCCTTGGTTTCAGGAGGTGACACTTGGAGGGTTTCACCTTTAGGCCGTAGTTTGCCAGGGCTTCGAACACTTCTGCCAGGTGTTTCAGGTGGTCCTCGTAGGTCTTGGAGTAGACGATGACATCGTCCAGGTATAACAGGACCGTCTCGAAGTTTCGGTGTCCCAGACAGCATTCCATCAACCGTTGGAAGGTTCCTGGTGCGTTGCAGAGTCCGAACGGCATGCAGGTAAACTCGCTAAGTCCCATCGGGGTGGTGAATGCGGTCTTCTCCCGGTCCGCCTCTGCTACAGGAACCTGCCAGTACCCGCTAGTGAGATCCAAAGTAGAGAAGAAGTTAGCAGATTTTAAAGCAGCCAAAGACTCCTCTATCCTTGGTAAGGGGTACGCATCTTTGTGTGTGATACGGTTGATTTTCCGGTAATCTACACACGTTCTCATGGTGTTGTCTTTCTTTTTAACCAAGACTAGTGGAGCTGCCCAGGGGCTACAGCTATCCCTGATTACCCCAGCCTCCTTCATGTCTCTAAGCATCCCCTTGGCGTGTTGGTAGTGTGCAGGGGGTACGGGTCGGTATCTCTCCTTTATGGGAGGATGGTCTCCCGTGGGGATGTGGTGTTCTACCCCCTTTACTCGCCCGAAGTCTAACGGGTGTTTACTAAACACTCTCTCGTACTCTTGAACCACCCGATAGACTCCCTATTTCTGGTGTGAGGGAGTGGAGTCAGTACCCAAATGTAGTTGCTGACACCAGTCCTCTATTGTTTTCTTAGAGCCGTTACCTTCCTCTGGTTGAGATGGAGGCAAGGGTTCCACGGCCTGTACAGAATTCTGGTTTATGGTGAACAATTTAGCTAGCGTGGCATACCGGGGCAGGTGTACTTCTCTCTTCCCGATGTTTATTATGCGAACGGGCACCCTCCCATGGCGTACATCAACCACCCCCCGTGCTGTCAAAATGGTGGGCCTACTGTCTGAGTAGACGGGTTCTACCATTGCTTGGTAGTCTCTACCTCTTAGACCAATAGCTGCCCGGCACCAAATCATCATTTCACTTTTTGGGGGCATGGCAATTGGGAAAGGGTCACACATTCTCACGCTTCCAATCTCACCACCGGAGAGTTCCACCTGTTGCCGCCGCATCAGTGCCCGGATCTCTTTTTGGAGCACTCGCTGCTGGCCGGAGCTGGCGTTCTTGGCAACCTGCTGTAAAATGAAAATCACCTCTGCAAGACAATTTTCAATCACATTAGTTCCTAGCGTTATCTTTGGGTGACTCTCGCGCTTGTCAATGTCTACAATGATCAGTCCCTGTGCTGCCAGTTCGACTCTACCGACTTTAATGGTCATCTCTTTGAATCCGATCTGTGGCACGGGTTGACCATTGCTGGAGATGATACTCAAGTCGTCGTCAGGGTAGCGGGTTATATCCGAGTCATTCCAGTACTGCTTAAAGAGCACGTATGGGATGGTGGTGACCTGTGACCCGGTGTCAAGTAGGGCACTCATAGGAATGCCATCCAGTACCACAGGCAAGACTGGACGTCCTCCCACATATTTGTCACGCCAGTTCGATGGGCCTGGTGATCTTATTCCTAGGGGTTGGCCCTCTACCCCAGGTTGTGCCAGTTTAAAGGACAGTACCTTGCCATATGTCCGGGTTGATTACAGCGGCGGCAGATGGGTTGTCCGTCCTCGTTGTATCGGTCGCTGGGTCTTCCTCTGGCCGGTGGGGTCCTACTTGGTCGACGCCACGGGATGTCCTCCGGTCCGGATGCCAGCTGGATCTTCCCTGGAGCAGAAACCTGTAACGACTGCACAGTTCGGGTTAGCGCAGCTACGCTTTTAGCTAGCTCTTGGACCTGATGGTGCAGGTCTGGAGCCGGGTCATTGTTCAAAGCCTGCGCATCAGCTCCCACAGGCCCTGCCGACAAGGGCGCCGCCTCCTGGTGGTAAGCGGTAGTAGGGCGCCTGTGGGCCACAACGCCACCCGGTGCCGGTTCTCGGAGCACCCGAATGGCTCTGTCCTTGAACTGTGCAAAGTCCAGATGAGGATCCTGTAAGGCCATTGCCCGCAACTGGGTTCGGTGGGCATTGCAATATAGTCCCTCTATAAATTGTTCGGTCAACAGCCTGTCCTCATTTCCCACGCCGTCAGGGTCGGTCTGCTTAATGGCTCTCAGGGCCTCTTGTAGGTTTAGTGCATAGTCCCTTATATTCTCATGTGCTCGCTGTTTGCACCCGTAGAATCTAAGCTTAATCTCAGCTGAGGTGCGGGTATCAAAGGTGTCCTTCAGCCGGGTTAATATCCCTGCGACAGTCCTCCTCCCAGGTGGCCAGGACTTTACCTCCCTTTGGGCTGCCCCGGTTAGTTGGGCCACCAGGATGCTCACTTTTTGCTCTTCTGTGAGGGGGTACACCTGGAAGAGGCTATCCAGCTTTTCTCTACAGTCATTCAGGGTATGTGACTCCCCTGAGTACTGGGGTAGCCAGGCTGCCCCCGGGATATAGGGCATAGTGAAAGGCATGACCGCAGCAGCGGTGGCGCTGGCGGTGGCTGCGGCAGTGAAGCTCTCCTCCGTATCCGACATCTTCCTCCCCCCTAGTGGACCGTGGCCTACCTTGCGATGATCCTCTTCCGTAGGCCGCGGCTCCGCAGTGGATCGTCAAGGTCGAGGACCTTCCGTCGCGCTCCTATGACGTCGGCGTCTGCTGGGCTCCTTCCAGGACCTTACGCAACGTCCGGACGTGAGGCGGGGCTTCAGTTCTCGCGGGCTTTTCGGAGTCCACGCCCCTCTTCTTCCCGCGCGGTGTCTTCAAGATGGCGTCCAACGGCGGGAAAACTCCACGGATGGCGGGAAGAAGGCAGAAGATGGCGTCCAACGGCGGGAAAACTCCACGGATGGCGGGAAGAAGGTAGAAGATGGCGTCGGATGGCGGGAATCTTCACCACAGGTAAGTTTAAAAGTCTCTTTTTCAGGCACGCAGTATCCGGTGGTTGCGGGCACGAAATCCTGCCGACTACGCCAAAGTTGACGCGCCCCTGGGCCTGTGCTGAGTAGCGTTGCGCACGCGGGGGCCTACCCAGAGCCGGATCTGAGAGGGGTAGTAGTTTCGTGGCGGTGACCCGGTCCGTGCCCAGGGAGTCAAACTGAGCGGCAGTATTTAGCAGTAGATGTTAGAATGTTCGACTACGCCACCCGTTGAATGCGGTCATGAGACCGCCGCTGCAGGGCAGACCGCTGAGGCCGGTGATACGGTTGTGCAGCGGGGATGGTATAACCCCCAACGGGAGGGGTATGGCCTCAGGGCAGCGGACGTGGATGATGAAACACTCAGAGACGGTGCGGTGTAGTTCAGGGTCTTTACTGGTGGCAAAGGTAGACCCTCCCGGAGTACTGGCTAGCGATCGGGGCCTGGTCAGTCCGTGAGCAGATGGAATCTCCCCTGGCCAGGTGGAGTTGTAGGCCTCCCCAACTAATCGTACTCTTCTGGCTACCTTGCTAGAGGCTGATAAAAGTAGCCCACGTCCCTGAGTGTACCGTGTGGTGCTCACCCGTATGGCCGGTGACTCGGGGCCTTCTGGTAGCTTCCGCTCCACGACGGCGGTGCTGGTCCCTTGCGTGTGACCGTGCCTTCGGGTTTCTTGGCCAGAGGACCTGAAATCCCCTGCCGGGCGGTTTCTGCTGCTGGGTAAGGATTAGTCCCCACAGCCTCGGACTCCGGGTCCGGTAAGAACTCTTCAATCAGGGCGAGCTCTACAGCTTCCAGCCCCTGATTCCTTTTAGCACTGCTCCCACTGAGCTCCTGATCTTTCTTTCCTATAGCCGCTCCTCTCCAGACTAGACTATGTCTACATCTGGGACTCCTCTTCTTCTTCTTCTCCTCTAACCCTGCCTCAGCCCTAGTTTTATATAGGGGAAGTTCTTCCCCTCCCAGGACTGGGCAGGAGGTGTGGCATGCATAGGATTCCTGACCAGGAGACCTCCCACCTGCTCTCAGACGTAATATTGCTATTACTGTGGAAACCAGACCCCTGGGGTGCCACATATACACCAGTAAATTATTACTGTGGTTTTGATGTTCCACGGTAAAACATCTCTATTATCCTCTTTTTGGCATTTTTTGCTGTATAAAAATAATAATAGTGTCTCCCTGATTTTTCAGACACAAATATATCTGTTGAAAATAGTCTGGTGTAGGCCAGAGAGACAGAAGTGTGCTTTTGCTGTTCCACGGTAAAAAATCTCTATTATCCTGCTTTTTGCATTTTTTGCTGTAAAAAAAAAAAATAGTGTCTCCCTGATTTTCCAGACACAAATAAATCTGTTGAAAATAGTCTGGTGTAGGCCCAAGAAATACAAGTGAGGTTTTGCAGTTCCACGGTACAAACCTCTGTATTATCCACTTTTGGGCCATTTGTATCTAAAAAAAACAGTTTGAGTGTGTCGCTCACTGTTCAGCCGCAAATATATATATATTTTAAAAAGCCTGGTATACACCAGTAAATTATAACTGTGGTTTTGCTGTTCCACGGTAAAAAAAATCTCTATTATTCAGGTTTTGGTAGTTTTTTTCCGTAAAGAAAAACAGTAGTGTCTCCTGACTGTTGTGACACAAAAATATATCTGTTGAAAATAGTCTTGTGTAGGCCCGACATCCCAGTGTGGTTTCGCAGTTCCACGGGTCAAATCGCTGTACTATCCAGTTTTGGGCCTTTGGTATCTAAAAAAAAAGCAGTTTGAGTGTGTCGCTCACTGTTCAGCCGCAAATATCTCTATTTAAAAAAGTGTGGTATACCCCAGTAAACAATAACTGTGGTTTTCCTCTTCCACGGTTCTAATCTACTCTTTATTACCCTTTTTCCATTGATAGTGCAAGTGTAAGCTATTTTACTTCATTTACAATGGGCAAGGCGCGTGGCAAGGGACGTAGAAGTGGACGTTCTTGTGATGGTTCGTGCAGAGGACGGGGCCGTGGCCAAGGTGAAAATGTGCCACAACCAACAGCCACATCTTCTCGCTCCCACTTCTTGACTGAATTACTAGGGAAGCACACTACAACACCAGTATTGAGAACTGATCAGTGTGAACAGGTTATTAATTGGATAGCAGACAATACTTCCAGTTACCAGGGCACCACCACCTCCGGTCTGTCTTCCACACGGTCAACTCTTAGTAGCCGTGAGTCTCGATCGCATACTCCTCCTCACCCTGATGCTCCTTCCTCCCACGATGCCGAGTGTCGTCAGACAGCAAGTGATCCCACACTTGGACACTCTGAAGAGCTGTTCACTGGTCCATTTCCATATTTGGGCCCCTCGCCTGATACGCTTGAAGTGGTGGAAGAGGAGATCCCATGTTGCGATGCCCAAATATTTGAACAGGCACGGCCACAGGAAGTCGACGTTGGCAATCTGTCACAAGAGGTGGACGATGACGAGACACAATTGCCAGGAAGTGAGGAGGAGGATCGTGGTGCGCAAGTGGAAGAGGAGGAGGTGGTGGATGATCTAGTAACTGACCCAACGTGGAAGGAGGACATGCAGAGTGAGGCCAGCAGCACACAGGGGGAGGGAGGCAGAGTACCCCAACAGGCAGGAAGAAGCAGTGTGGTGGCCGCAGACAGAAGGCAGGCAACCGTTCCCCGTAACACCAACACGAGGGACGTTGCCAGTACAAGCGGTAGGTCTTCCAGAGTCTGGAATTTTTTTAAAGACTCTGTTGATCACCCCAAAAAGGCCATATGTTCCACCTGCCATGCCAGCATCAGGAGGGGTGACAAAACTACCAGCCTGACCACCACCAGCATGATCAGGCACATGGCAGCAAAGCACCCGACTTTGTGGGGCGAAACCCAGGGTCCACGACCAGTGTCAGCGGGTGTCACCACTGCTTCTTCCACGGTTGTGCGTGCAATAGAACCCCCTGTTGTGTGTGCAAGGCAATCCCCTGTCCATACTGCATGTAAAGATGCCCCCTCCTCTCAGTCTTCACTTGTTATGGCAGTTTCTCAAGAAACAGCATCTACGTCCACGTCCACGTCCCACCGCAGCGTTCAATTGTCCATATCCCAGACCTTTGAACGAAAGCGGAAATTCGCAGCTAACGCCCCACAGGCCACAGTCCTAAATTCGCACATTTCACGACTGCTTGCATTGGAAATGCTGCCTTTTAGGCTGGTGGAGACAGAATCCTTCCGCAATCTTATGGCGGTGGCCATCCCTCGGTACTCGGTCCCCAGCCGACACTATTTTGCCCGGTGTGCCATCCCCGCACTACACAAGCACGTGTCCCAAAGCATCTGCCGTGCCCTCAACAACGCAGTTACTGGGAGAGTCCACCTGACAAAGGACACGTGGACAAGTGCTTGTAGCCAGGGACGGTACATCTCTCTGACGGCACACTGGGTAAACATAGTGGAAGCCGGGACCCAGTCGGACCTTGGGACGGAACACATCCTCCCCACACCGAGGATTGCGGGCCCTATGTCAGTCAGAGTTGCCCCCACAGTGTACAGCTCCTGCACATCCTCCTCCTCCTCCTTCTCCTCATGTTCAGCCTCCATCTCAGATATCACCACATCAGTTACAAGCTGGAAGCATTGCATTACTGCCTCCGCCAAGCGGCAACAGGCTGTGCTGAAACTCATAAGCTTAGGTGATAAACCTCACACTGCTTGTGAGTTGTGGACAGCTGTGAAAGAGCAGGCAGATCTGTGGCTGAGACCGCTGAACCTACATCCCGGCATGGTCGTGTGTGACAATGGCCGTAACCTGGTGGCGGCTCTGAGGCGAGGTGAGATCACACACGTACCATGCCTGGCTCATGTGCTTAACCTCGTGGTTCAGCAGTTTCTTAAATCGTACCCCGAGTTGCCAGATCTGCTCGTGAAAGTACGCCGCCTGTCAGCTCATTTTCGCAAATCGGCTACAGCTTCCGCCGCCCTTGCTGTGTTGCAGCAGCGTTTGCAGCTTCCGGCACACCGACTGGTGTGTGATGTCCCCACACGTTGGAATTCTACCCTCCACATGTTGCAAAGGATTTGTGAGCAGAAGAGAGCAGTTGTGGAGTACCAGCTGCAACAAGGCCGTTGATATTCAGTTCAGACTCCACACATAAGACCTCAGGAGTGGACCTGGATGTCTGACATATGTACCATCCTGACAAACTTTGAGGAGGCCACCAAGATGGTGAGTGGCGATGACGCCATCATTAGTGTCAGCATCCCACTTGTCTGTCTTTTGCAACGCTCTCTGCAGAGAATTAAAGAGGAGGCATTGCAGCCAGAGTATGATGAGATGGATCAAGAAGCCGTAGCGGGTGATTACACACAGCCCAGCCTCATCTCATCCCAACGTGCATTGGGGGACAATGAGGGAGAGGAGGAGGAGGAGGAAGAACAGGAGCTGCTATCATGCATTGTAGACGGTAGTACCTGTACAAGTGTCATACCGTCGGTTCAGCGTGGGTGGCCTGAGGACAGGGGGGAGGAGGAAGAGGAGGAGGAGAGCATGGTCAGTCGTCATCTTGGTGAGGACACGGAAATCTTGCCCGTTACCGGTCTGGCACGCATGGCTGACTTTATGTTAGGCTGCCTTAACCGTGACCCTCGCGTTGTCAAAATGTTGGGTGACAGTCATTACTGGTTGGTGACACTTGTAGACCCCCGCTACAAGGAGAACTTTCATTCTCTTATTCCTGAGGTGGAGAGGTCTACAAAAATGGGGCAATACCAGAAGGCCCTTGCTGCAGAACTCTTAAAAAAATTCCCATCTGAACACGCTAGCGGCAGAGGTCACAGTTCGTTGCCCAACCAAGGCGTACAGGCGAGAGAGATGCAACTCCAATCCAGCAGAGGCAGGGGAACACTGTCAACGTTCTGGGACAGTTTTCTGACACCCGCCCAGCTTACAGGCCCTGAGGCGCGGGGTACTCTCACAAGGAGTGGAAAGTTTCAAAAGATGGTGAGGGAGTACCTTGCCGATCGTACCAGCGTCCTCCGTCATTCTTCTGTGCCTTTTAATTATTGGGTATCCAAGCTGGACACTTGGAATGAACTCGCTCTGTACGCCTTGGAGGTCCTGGCCTGCCCTGCCGCTAGCGTGTTATCGGAACATGTTTTTAATGCTGCTGGGGGAATTATAACTGATAAGCGCACTCGCCTGTCAACTGACAATGCTGACAAGCTGACCCTTATCAAAATGAACAAGGGCTGGATTGGGCCAGACTTCTCATCACCACCAAATGACAGCAGAGTAACATAAAGTCAAATCCACTGTGTTATTTCGGGAGGTGTATTCACATGCAACGCTTTACACCCACACATGGGTATACGCTTCCTTGTTTCGGCTGTTTAATCTTCTTCTCCTTATCCTCAGCCTCCACCACCACTATACCACCAGGGTGCCAGCATTGCAAGTTCCTCCGTCCTTATTTTTGGCAGCTTTTGCTTGCAAGGCATAAGCAAATACTATGGGACACCCACTCCCCAGTAATGGGACTTATGTTTGTAATATGCTGTACTGCACGGCTCTTGTAAGGGGCATTGTAAGTTGCTCCGTCCTAATTTTTGGCAGCTTTTGCTTGGAAAGCATAAGCAAATACCATGGGACACCCACTCCCCAATAATGGGACTTATGTTTGTAATATGCTGTACTGCATGGGTCTTGTAAGGGGCATTGCAAGTTGCTCCGTCCTAATTTTGGCAGCTTTTGCTTGGAAAGCATAAGCAAATACCATGGGACACCCACTCCCCAATAATGGGACTTATGTTTGTAATATGCTGTACTGCATGGCTCTTGTAAGGGGCATTGCAAGTTGCTCCGTCCTAATTTTTGGCAGCTTTTGCTTGGAAAGCATAAGCAAATACTATGGGACACCCACTCCCCAATAATGGGACTTATGTTTGTAATATGCTGTACTGCATGGCTCTTGTAAGGGGCATTGCAAGTTGCTCCGTCCTAATTTTTGGCAACTTTTGCTTGGAAAGCATAAGCAAATACCATGGGACACCCACTCCCCAATAATGGGACTTATGTTTGTAATATGCTATACTGCATGTGATGCGCCCCCTGGGCCGTGTGTACACGTGTGTGGGATACCCGGTGCCGGGTCTCTGGGGTCTGTAGTCTCCGTGGCGGTGACCCGGTCCCGTGGCTCAGGCTGGTCAAACCAGTGGCAGTCTTTCTTAGGTTTTGAGGTTAATTGTCCGACTGCGCCACCCGTGGATTGCGGTCAGGGAGTACCACCGCTGCGAGGCAGACCGCTGAGGCTGGTGTTGTGTGCGCAGCATAGAATGGGATTACGCCCCTCGGGAGGAGTATAGCCTCAGGGCAGTGAGTGTGGATGATGGGGGTGATGGTCCACGAGCGCAGCAGGAATGACTCAGAGACTTTGCAGTGCAGTTCAGGGTCTTTACTGATGATTATAAGGTAGACCCTCCCGGGTGTACTGGCTAGCATAAGAGGCCTGGTCAGTCTGTGAGCAAGCAGGAGTTCCCCTGGCCAGGTGGAGTTGTAGGCCTCCCCGTCTGTCTGCACTCTTCCTGGCTACCTTGCTGTAAGCGGGTAGAAGTAGCCCACGTCCCTGAGTGTACCGTGCAGTGCTCACCCGCATGGCTGGTGACTTGGGGCCTTCTGTTAGCCTCCGCTCCAAGACGGCGGTGCTGGTCCCTTGCTTGTGACTGAGCCTCCGGGCTTCTATGGCCAGAGGACCTGAAATCCCCTGCCGACTGATTTCTGCTGCTGGATATATAAGTCCTCACAGCTTCGGACTCCTGTGTCCGGTTGCTATTGTCTTCTGCCAGGGCGAGCTCTGCTCAGCTTCCAGCCCCTGGTCTTTAGCTCCTAGCTCCTACAGAGCTCCTTGCTGTTACTTTCCCTTGCTCTCACTCTGACTCTGACTGTTCTCTGACTCACTCAACCCCGCCCCAGATCCAGTTTATAAGGGCAGAATTCTCCCCTCCCAGGATTGGGGCAGGAGGATGTTGCATGTTTAAGGGATCCTGACCAGGAAACCTCCCACTTGCTCTCCGACGTAATATCTCTATTACTGTGGTGACCAGACCCCTGGGGTGCCACACATGGCTCTTGTAAGGGGCATTGGAGTTCCTCATAATTTTTGGAAAGCCTTCCATTCACTGCTTAGGCCAACAGTGCACGGGAGACCCAGTTGCTATAAATGGAAAAAAAGGTTTAGTTAACGCCCTCTGACCTCCATGTCATTTCCAAGGGGCATTGGAGTGCCTTGAAATTTTTGGTAGGCATTGCACTCACTGTATGCCCTATAACTGTGTAGCCGAACCACTCCTTTTGTTACAGAAACATATCCTACAAGATATATCTGGTTGACTGGCCTGATATTGATGTGAATGGTCCCTGTTCCTCCTGCTCTTTCTCCTTTGCCACTACCTCATCCATCATTTATCACCTGAAGCTTTGTTTTAAAGGGAGTCATAGAACTTGGATAGTAGCAGGAAAACATCCAGCAATCCTCGGAGGAGGTAGGATATGCGCCAAAACGCTGACCACCTCAGGCCTAGCCGCTACTACATACATGCGCTTGCATTACAACAAAACAAAGCAGATGCTAACTTCTATCATCCTCATCATGCTCCTCACCTTGGCACTCTCAACTCCCCTGATGGAGAAGCCAGGGCCCACCAGAGGAGTCTGATAGTCCGGTGGGCTCGGCCAATGCTGCCCTAAAGCAGGCCAGGCTAAGAAAAGTGTGGGAAAGGTTACCGGGACAAATAGGGGTGGCTGGGGACCGAGTATTGACATCCGGCCACCCCCTGGAGGCTGGGGAGCAAGCGGGGACACCCGGCCACCAGGCGGCTGGGGACTGAGTATGGATACCAGGCCGCCGACACAGCCATGGCGTGGTGGCCAGATTCCGCCTCCACATGCCTAAAAGGCCCAATTTAAAGTGCAAGCAAGCAAGCAGTATGCTATTGCAGCCTGGGGGTGGGTGGGTGGCAGGCTGCATACTTTAGCTTGTATTGCAAGGAATGGGGGAGGTACAATTGAACACTGCCCTGGGACTAGAACTTGCATGGGGATAGTTGCAAGTCTGCATCTTCTGATGCGAGCAAAAATGAAGCAAGACAAAAATATATCTCATACCCTACCATAATTATATATAAATGTAAAGCAAAGTTGCATAATAAATATAGGGTACTTAGTGAACTATTTTTGATCAAAAAAAGTATACAAGCCGTCCCACCAGCGGCAAGGTGACCCTAAATTGGGACGGTACCTATACTGCCTATATTAAAAACCTTACTGTATATCAAAGTTGAAGTAATGCATATAAAAGGGTAGACAAATAGGACCGGGTCCCAACTCCAGACCACCTAGGCCCGTGGTAAGCTACATATATACCAATCAGCTCAACAAAGGGCATGCCACACCCTTAAATTGCACAGAATGCAAACAAGTCAAAAAACCAGACAATGTGAACTGAGGTCCAAGATGGCAGACACACAAGAAACAGAGGCATGTTCACACTAGCAAAAAAGAAGCAAGACAAAAATATATCTCATACCCTACCATAATTATATATAAATGTAAAGCAAAGTTGCATAATAAATATAGGGTACTTAGTGAACTATTTTTGATCAAAAAAAGTATACAAGCCGTCCCACCAGCGGCAAGGTGACCCTAAATTGGGACGGTACCTATACTGCCTATATTAAAAACCTTACTGTATATCAAAGTTGAAGTAATGCATATAAAAGGGTAGACAAATAGGACCGGGTCCCAACTCCAGACCACCTAGGCCCGTGGTAAGCTACATATATACCAATCAGCTCAACAAAGGGCATGCCACACCCTTAAATTGCACAGAATGCAAACAAGTCAAAAAACCAGACAATGTGAACTGAGGTCCAAGATGGCAGACACACAAGAAACAGAGGCATGTTCACACTAGCAAAAAAGAAGCAAGACAAAAATATATCTCATACCCTACCATAATTATATATAAATGTAAAGCAAAGTTGCATAATAAATATAGGGTACTTAGTGAACTATTTTTGATCAAAAAAAGTATACAAGCCGTCCCACCAGCGGCAAGGTGACCCTAAATTGGGACGGTACCTATACTGCCTATATTAAAAACCTTACTGTATATCAAAGTTGAAGTAATGCATATAAAAGGGTAGACAAATAGGACCGGGTCCCAACTCCAGACCACCTAGGCCCGTGGTAAGCTACATATATACCAATCAGCTCAACAAAGGGCATGCCACACCCTTAAATTGCACAGAATGCAAACAAGTCAAAAAACCAGACAATGTGAACTGAGGTCCAAGATGGCAGACACACAAGAAACAGAGGCATGTTCACACTAGCAAAAAAGAAGCAAGACAAAAATATATCTCATACCCTACCATAATTATATATAAATGTAAAGCAAAGTTGCATAATAAATATAGGGTACTTAGTGAACTATTTTTGATCAAAAAAAGTATACAAGCCGTCCCACCAGCGGCAAGGTGACCCTAAATTGGGACGGTACCTATACTGCCTATATTAAAAACCTTACTGTATATCAAAGTTGAAGTAATGCATATAAAAGGGTAGACAAATAGGACCGGGTCCCAACTCCAGACCACCTAGGCCCGTGGTAAGCTACATATATACCAATCAGCTCAACAAAGGGCATGCCACACCCTTAAATTGCACAGAATGCAAACAAGTCAAAAAAACAGACAATGTGAACTGAGGTCCAAGATGGCAGACACACAAGAAACAGAGGCATGTTCACACTAGCAAAAAAGAAGCAAGACAAAAATATATCTCATACCCTACCATAATTATATATAAATGTAAAGCAAAGTTGCATAATAAATATAGGGTACTTAGTGAACTATTTTTGATCAAAAAAAGTATACAAGCCGTCCCACCAGCGGCAAGGTGACCCTAAATTGGGACGGTACCTATACTGCCTATATTAAAAACCTTACTGTATATCAAAGTTGAAGTAATGCATATAAAAGGGTAGACAAATAGGACCGGGTCCCAACTCCAGACCACCTAGGCCCGTGGTAAGCTACATATATACCAATCAGCTCAACAAAGGGCATGCCACACCCTTAAATTGCACAGAATGCAAACAAGTCAAAAAACCAGACAATGTGAACTGAGGTCCAAGATGGCAGACACACAAGAAACAGAGGCATGTTCACACTAGCAAAAAAGAAGCAAGACAAAAATATATCTCATACCCTACCATAATTATATATAAATGTAAAGCAAAGTTGCATAATAAATATAGGGTACTTAGTGAACTATTTTTGATCAAAAAAAGTATACAAGCCGTCCCACCAGCGGCAAGGTGACCCTAAATTGGGACGGTACCTATACTGCCTATATTAAAAACCTTACTGTATATCAAAGTTGAAGTAATGCATATAAAAGGGTAGACAAATAGGACCGGGTCCCAACTCCAGACCACCTAGGCCCGTGGTAAGCTACATATATACCAATCAGCTCAACAAAGGGCATGCCACACCCTTAAATTGCACAGAATGCAAACAAGTCAAAAAACCAGACAATGTGAACTGAGGTCCAAGATGGCAGACACACAAGAAACAGAGGCATGTTCACACTAGCAAAAAAGAAGCAAGACAAAAATATATCTCATACCCTACCATAATTATATATAAATGTAAAGCAAAGTTGCATAATAAATATAGGGTACTTAGTGAACTATTTTTGATCAAAAAAAGTATACAAGCCGTCCCACCAGCGGCAAGGTGACCCTAAATTGGGTACCTATACTGCCTATATTAAAAACCTTACTGTATATCAAACTTGAAATAATGCATATAAAAGGGTAGACAAATAGGACCGGGTCCCAACTCCAGACCACCTAGGCCCGTGGTAAGCTACATATATACCAATCAGCTCAACAAAGGGCATGCCACACCCTTAAATTGCACAGAATGCAAACAAGTCAAAAAACCAGACAATGTGAACTGAGGTCCAAGATGGCAGACACACAAGAAACAGAGGCATGTTCACACTAGCAAAAAAGAAGCAAGACAAAAATATATCTCATACCCTACCATAATTATATATAAATGTAAAGCAAAGTTGCATAATAAATATAGGGTACTTAGTGAACTATTTTTGATCAAAAAAAGTATACAAGCCGTCCCACCAGCGGCAAGGTGACCCTAAATTGGGACGGTACCTATACTGCCTATATTAAAAACCTTACTGTATATCAAAGTTGAAGTAATGCATATAAAAGGGTAGACAAATAGGACCGGGTCCCAACTCCAGACCACCTAGGCCCGTGGTAAGCTACATATATACCAATCAGCTCAACAAAGGGCATGCCACACCCTTAAATTGCACAGAATGCAAACAAGTCAAAAAAACAGACAATGTGAACTGAGGTCCAAGATGGCAGACACACAAGAAACAGAGGCATGTTCACACTAGCAAAAAAGAAGCAAGACAAAAATATATCTCATACCCTACCATAATTATATATAAATGTAAAGCAAAGTTGCATAATAAATATAGGGTACTTAGTAAACTATTTTTGATCAAAAAAAGTATACAAGCCGTCCCACCAGCGGCAAGGTGACCCTAAATTGGGACGGTACCTATACTGCCTATATTAAAAACCTTACTGTATATCAAAGTTGAAGTAATGCATATAAAAGGGTAGACAAATAGGACCGGGTCCCAACTCCAGACCACCTAGGCCCGTGGTAAGCTACATATATACCAATCAGCTCAACAAAGGGCATGCCACACCCTTAAATTGCACAGAATGCAAACAAGTCAAAAAACCAGACAATGTGAACTGAGGTCCAAGATGGCAGACACACAAGAAACAGAGGCATGTTCACACTAGCAAAAAGGAAGCAAGACAAAAATATATCTCATACCCTACCATAATTATATATAAATGTAAAGCAAAGTTGCATGATAAATATAGGGTACTTAGTGAACTATTTTTGATCAAAAAAAGTATACAAGCCGTCCCACCAGCGGCAAGGTGACCCTAAATTGGGACGGTACCTATACTGCCTATATTAAAAACCTTACTGTATATCAAAGTTGAAGTAATGCATATAAAAGGGTAGACAAATAGGACCGGGTCCCAACTCCAGACCACCTAGGCCCGTGGTAAGCTACATATATACCAATCAGCTCAACAAAGGGCATGCCACACCCTTAAATTGCACAGAATGCAAACAAGTCAAAAAACCAGACAATGTGAACTGAGGTCCAAGATGGCAGACACACAAGAAACAGAGGCATGTTCACACTAGCAAAAAAGAAGCAAGACAAAAATATATCTCATACCCTACCATAATTATATATAAATGTAAAGCAAAGTTGCATAATAAATATAGGGTACTTAGTGAACTATTTTTGATCAAAAAAAGTATACAAGCCGTCCCACCAGCGGCAAGGTGACCCTAAATTGGGACGGTACCTATACTGCCTATATTAAAAACCTTACTGTATATCAAAGTTGAAGTAATGCATATAAAAGGGTAGACAAATAGGACCGGGTCCCAACTCCAGACCACCTAGGCCCGTGGTAAGCTACATATATACCAATCAGCTCAACAAAGGGCATGCCACACCCTTAAATTGCACAGAATGCAAACAAGTCAAAAAACCAGACAATGTGAACTGAGGTCCAAGATGGCAGACACACAAGAAACAGAGGCATGTTCACACTAGCAAAAAAGAAGCAAGACAAAAATATATCTCATACCCTACCATAATTATATATAAATGTAAAGCAAAGTTGCATAATAAATATAGGGTACTTAGTGAACTATTTTTGATCAAAAAAAGTATACAAGCCGTCCCACCAGCGGCAAGGTGACCCTAAATTGGGACGGTACCTATACTGAATATATTAAAAACCTTACTGTATATCAAAGTTGAAGTAATGCATATAAAAGGGTAGACAAATAGGACCGGGTCCCAACTCCAGACCACCTAGGCCCGTGGTAAGCTACATATATACCAATCAGCTCAACAAAGCTCAAAAATAGTTCACTAAGTACCCTATATTTATTATGCAACTTTGCTTTACATTTATATATAATTATGGTAGGGTATGAGATATATTTTTGTCTTGCTTCTTTTTTGCTAGTGTGAACATGCCTCTGTTTCTTGTGTGTCTGCCATCTTGGACCTCAGTTCACATTGTCTGATCTTCTGATGCGGTAAGGATCACTTATGATGGGCACACTTTTAGACAGTGACCTGGGAGTCAGAGATGCTTCCAGGGGTCTTCCCCATGCTGTTCCCTTGTCTTTTCAGCACTTTATGCATGTGTCACACAGCACATGGCCAGATAAGGTTGTAAAATGTTAAAATGATATTTCACGGTGAATGCATTTGTCATAGTTGAAAGCAATACAAAAGTGCAAAAACGCATAAAAAATGCTACTTGTGAACATAGCCGAAGGTGTGGAGGAGTATTTTTGTTTTTGGTCATTTATTTTAACTTATACACAAGTCTTTTCCCTGGAAAGGATGTTCCTTAACTAGTGTTGAGCATTCCGATACTGAAATATCGGGTATCGGCCGATATTCGCGGTATCGGAATTCCGATACTTAATTCTGATACTTTTACAATATCGAATACCGGAATCGGAAGTTCCCATAATGCCTGCGCTCTGCAGTGTCTCTGAAGTATGACAAGCTGGATGGCAGCGCTCAGCTGAGATCCAGCCTATCATCAGAATGCCATCCCAGCGTGGGAGAATTCTCCTGATCGCTTAAAAGCCGGCGGGCGGTAAAAAGCCGCCGGCTTTTAAACAATTACACAGCCCCATACTGCTTCCCCGCAGCCTCCCACCCCGATCCTCCGCTCCCCT
This sequence comes from Phyllobates terribilis, assembly GCF_046119375.1. Taxonomy (NCBI): domain Eukaryota; kingdom Metazoa; phylum Chordata; class Amphibia; order Anura; family Dendrobatidae; genus Phyllobates; species Phyllobates terribilis. The sequence goes on from NW_027362767.1 coordinate 399,689,330, forward strand.
CGCCACCTCCCATCCCGATCGTAAGTTAGGACCGGGCGGGGAGCGCAGCACCAAGGAGCGGGGAGCGAAGGACCCGGACGGGGAAGCCGGCAGTGAAAAGACTTCACCGCCGGCTTTCCCGCCGGTTATTTCAAATGAACAGCTGAGGTATCAGGTGATGCTGATCAGCTGTTCATTTGAAGTAGCCGCGGTGCCCTCAGAGGGTTCACGTGAGTTCATGCTTGACTGCATTGCATGAACTCACATGAACTTTCCCACGGCCGCACAGGTCAGCCTCACCTCCCAGACGATCAGCCCGTCATGATTGGTGTGTGTGGGTGTCTGTGCGTGTGTCTGCGAGTGTGTGCGGGGTGTCTGTGCGATGTCTGCGGGTGTGTGTGATGTCTGCGGGTGTATGCGGTGTCTGTGCGATGTGTGCGGGTGTGTGCGGGTGTGCGCGGTGTCTGTGCGATGTCTGCGGTGTCTGTGCGATGTCTGCGAGTGTGTGCAGTGTCTGTGCGATGTCTGCGAGTGTGTGCGGTGTCTGTGCGATGTCTGCGGGTGTGTGCGGTGTCTGTGCGATGTCTGCGAGTGTGTGCGGTGTCCGTGCGATGTCTGCGGGTGTGTATGTGCAGGCAGACATAGGCCGATGTGACACTACTACTCCCATCGTCCTATGTCTGTGTCCCGTCCACTCGTGGCAGCAGGATCAGCTCGATGGGAGCAGTAGTTCCCATCAGCCTGATCCTGCTATATAAATTGCCCTACTGTGTCCCCAATAAATTTTAAATACATATCATTGGTGGCCAGTGGTTGCCTACAATAAATTAGTTCATACATTACCTGTCCCCACCGATCGCCACCTAAAATAAAGTAAAAAAATAAAAAACTACACCTATACTCACCTAGACACCTAATTCCCTGAAGCCATCGATCTCCTGTAATAAAATATAAAATAATAAACCACAACCTTATCCTTACCCCTCCGTAGTAGTCCACGAGTGTCCCACGATGATCTCCAGTTTAGAGCAGCCACATAGAATGTGACCGCTCTGAACTGCTGCCGCCGCTAGAATGATGGGGCCGTAAAGCAGCCCCGTCATTGCATAAGCGGGTTCGCCGGAGTTCAGGCAGCGCTGCTCCGGTTAGCTCCTTTACGGCCCTGCTGTATCGTGAGAAATTCCCACGGTACAGCAGTGCCGTAAAGGAGGTCTCCGGAGCTGCGCTGCCTGAATGCACTCCGGTGACCTCAGTCAGTGGCTCCCGCTGCCGGGAGCGGACGTGTTCCCGGCAGTGTGAGCTTACAGCAGCCATGCACAGCTGTCACCATCTCCAGATGTGACAGCTGTGCATGGGAGATCAGCGCAGGAACGTGGACAGGTAACTATTATTTTTTTAGTAAACTAAGAATTAAATAAAATTGTGTGTTTTATTTCAAATAAATTATTTTTTTCTGGGTGTAGTGTGTTTTTTCTTTTTAACACTTTGTAGGTTAGTAATGGGGGTGTCTTATAGACGCCCATCATTACTAACCTGGGCTTCATGGCAGCTGGCGCTGACATGAACCCCAACCCTATTACCCCCTGCCACCGCACCAGGGCAGCGTGGAAGAGCGAGGCTAAGTGCCAGAGTTGGCGCATCCTATGGATGCGCCATTTCTGGGGCAGCTGATGGCTGGTGTTTCTAGCCTGGGAGGGGGCCAATATTCATGGCACCCTTCCTGGGCTATTAATATCAGCCCCCAGCTGTCTGCCTAGCCTTTGCTAGCTATTAAATTAGGGGGGACCCCACGTCATTTTTTGGGGGGGGTTCCCCCATTTTAATAGCTAGTAAAGGCTAGGTATTCAGCTGGGGGCTGATATTAGTAGTCTGGGAAGCTCCGTGGGTATTACCCACTTCCCAGGCTTCAAACATCTGCCCCAGCCGTCTGCTTAACCTCCGCTAGAGCCTAAGATTATGGGGGATCCCACGCCAATTTTTTTTTAAATAAATCCTTTATTTTAACACTAAATGACATTTGAGGAGTTAATAAAGATGCAGTCCCTAAATTATTATTTATTTTTTAATTAATTTTTCCCAAAAATTTTTACGTGGGCTTTACCATATTTTTGTATGCCAGCCAGGTACAGCATCCAGCTTCTATGAACGCGCCATTTTCCGGGGTGGCTGCGGACTGCAATTTGCACGGGGGGGGGGCAGAAAGCTTGGGCCTCCCTGCGCTGCAGATTCCATCCCCCAGCTGCCTAGTTGTACCTGGCTGGACACACAAATAGGGAGAAGCCCCACGTATTTTTTTTTTTAATTATTTCATGAAATTCATGAAATAATAAAGAAAAAAAGGGCTTCCCTATATTGTTGTGTCCGGCCAGGTACAAATAGGCAGCTGGTGGTTGGGCGCAGCCCGTTCCTGCCTGCTGTACCTGGCTGGACACAAATATAGTGCGAAGCCCCACGTCAATTTTTTTTTAATTATTTCAGGAAATTCATGAAATAATTAAAAAAAAAAAAAGTGTGGGGCTTCGCCCTATATTTGTGTCCAGCCAGGTACAGCAGGCAGGAACGGGCTGCGCCCAACCACCAGCTGCCTATTTGTACCTGGCAGGACGCAACAATAAAGGGAAGCCCTTTTTTTAAAAAATTATTTCATGAAATAACTTAAAAAAAATTGACGTGGGGCTTCGCACTATATTTGTGTCCAGCCAGGTACAGCAGGCAGGAACGGGCTGCCCCCAACCACCAGCTGCCTATTTGTACCTGGTTGGACACAACAATATAGGGAAGCCCTTTTTTTCTTAATTATTTCGTGAATTTCATGAAATAATTTAAAAAAAAAATACGTGGGGCTTCGCCCTATTTTTGTGTCCAGCCAGGTACAACTAGGCAGCTGGGGGCTGGAATCCGCAGCGTAGGGAGGCCCAAGCTTTCTGGGCCCCACCCGCTGCAAATTGCAGTCCACAGCCACCCCGGAAAATGGCGCGTTCATAGAAGCGCCATCTTCTGGTTGTAGCATTGGCGTCTCTGCCCCGTACTAGGCAGAGACGCCGTCCCTCTCACCTCCCCGCTCCTGGCGCAGCATCCTCCTGCGCTTCTCTCCCCGCTGCTTCCGGCACGCGCTCCTTCCCCGGCAGTGTGCTTAGGGCGCGCGCGAGCGCGCTCCCCCTCTCTTATAGGGACCGCGCGCGCCGTCCTAAGGAGTCCCCGGTCAATTGCCGGAGGACCTCCCATATTTAAGGCACCTCCTCCAAAATGGAGGTGCCCGAGCAATGTTGTTGCAAAGCCTTCACTCTGCTTCAGCCCTCAGGTCCCGTTACCAGTTACCAGCCAGTCACCTGCCAGATTCCTGCTTGTTACCTGCCAGTCACCTGCTGGATTCCTGCCTGTTACCTGCCAGTTACCTGCCAGATTCCTGCTTGATACCTGCCTGATATCCGCTTACCTGCTTGCAAGCCTGCGGTCCGACGGTCTGCTTTCCGACACCTGTCAGTCTGTCTATGGACCAGCCTGCCCGCTCACCTGGGAGCGCTCACCTGCTACCTGCCTGCTAGCCTACCTGGAGGCTCCGCCGTCACTTGCCGTGACCACCTGCCTGTCCAGAGACTCTTGCCTGCTCACCTGGGAGCGCTCACCTGCTACCTGCCTGCTAGCCTACCTGGAGGCTCTGCCGTCACTTGCTGTGACCACCTGCCCGTCCAGAGACTCTCGCCCGCTCACCTGGGAGCGCTCACCAGCCACCTGCCTGCTGTCCTTCTACCCAGAGACTGTCCCTGTCACTTGCTGTGAGTACCCGTCCTTTTACCCAGAGACTGTCCCTGTCACTTGCCGTGACTACCTGCCCCTCTACCCAGAGACTGTCCCTGTCACTTGCCGTGACTACCTGCCCCTCTACCCAGAGACTGTCCCTGTCACTTGCCGTGACTACCTGCCCGTCTTCCCTGGGAGCCACCCGCTTCCTTACAAGGACTGCCCCCTTGTATAGTTGCACAGAGGTTCCACCTCCCAGACCCGTTACAGTTTGCTCGGGCCATGGAACCCGGTGGTCCCCAGATCTCCGATCTGCACCAGGAAGTCTTATGTCAGAAAACTCAGCAGGAGGTGGTACTGTCCTATCTACGGTCCATTAACTCTCGTCTAGGCGCATTGTGTGACTTGTCTATGTCTACATCTGGTCAAGCCGTGCCCATTCCTGCGGTACAGCAATCCAGTCCCTTCATGGTACCCGACTATGGACCTCGGCTTCTGGCACCTCCACGCTTTGCCGGCGAACCTACTTTAGCTCGGGGTTTCATAAACCAGTGCACCCTGCACTTTGAGCTATTGGCATACCAGTTCATCTCCGACCGGGCCAAGGTGGCCTTCATCATGTCCCATCTTACTGGGGAGGCACTGGCACGGCTAAATCCCCTGTGGGAGAGAGGGGATCCCCTGGTGTCCGACCTGCCGTCTTTCCTCGCTGCTTTCCGGAAAGTCTTCGATGAACCTGGACGGAAAACCTCTTCTGCCTCCTCACTGCTACGTCTCCGCCAAGGGAGTCTCACCGTGGGCCAATATGCCATACGGTTCCGCACCCTCGCTTCTGAGCTTGCCTGGGAAAATGAGGCTCTGGTGTCCGTCTTCTGGGAGGGTCTTTCCGGTCGGATTAAGGACAAGTTAGCTGGCCGGGACATTCCTACCACTCTGGATGACCTGGTGTCACTAGCTACCCGGATTGGCATCCGGTTCCAAGAACGTGCCAAAGAGACTACCTGGGAGAAAGACTTTTCTTGCTCTGCTCCTACTTCCCTGAGACCTGCCTCTCAATCAGTCACTCCACGGGCGCCCTCGCCTGAACCTATGCAGATTGACCAGACCAAGATGGTCAAATCTCGCCAAGAATCTCGCCGAGTCGAGGGAAGCTGTTTCTATTGTGGCAGTATGGAGCACTTCATCCGTTCCTGCCCGGAGAAGCCGGGAAACGCCAGTGTCTAGGATCGCTCGGAGAGGTCGTCCTAGACAAAAGTATGCCCTCTCCGTCTCTGACTTTACCGGTCTCTATTGCTTGGGGAGAAAACCGTCACTTTGAACTTGCCCACCTGGATTCTGGAGCTGCTGGAAACCTCATCTCCCAGTCTCTGGTAGAGAGATACCGTATTCCCACCAAGTCCCTGGCTGAACCATTATCAGTCGCCTCCGTGGATGGAAGACTTCTCTCGGAGACCATACTGCTCGTCACTGAACCCATAACCCTGCAGGTGGGAATGCTGCACTCTGAGGAAATCTCATTCCATGTGTTGTCCGGACTTTCTCACTCCCTGTTGTTAGGTCTACCTTGGCTCCAGACACACGAACCCGTATTGAACTGGCGATCCGGTGAAGTACTCCGATGGGGTCCAGACTGCCATAGGACCTGCCTGGTTCCGATCCGCCCAGTTCGCCCTCCGCCTACTCCAGCTAATTTACCAGGTCTCCCGGCTCCTTACTGGCCCTATGCGGACGTCTTCGGTAAGAAGGAAGCAGAGACGTTGCCACCCCATAGGCCATATGACTGCCCGATCGACCTGGTACCTGGCACCACTCCTCCCCGTGGGCGTATCTACCCGTTGTCTGCAGCCGAGACCCGGGCCATGTCTGAGTACATTGAAGAGAATCTGGCTAGGGGATTTATCCGGAAATCTACCTCCCCGGCTGGAGCCGGATTCTTTTTTGTCAAAAAGAAAGACGGCTCGTTACGCCCCTGTATTGACTATAGAGGACTCAATCAGATCACGGTTAAAAATAAATACCCCCTTCCGCTCATCTCGGAGTTATTTGATCGTCTTAAAGGCGCCAGGATCTTCTCCAAGCTGGATCTACGTGGAGCGTATAACCTGGTCCGTATCCGTCAGGGAGACGAGTGGAAAACAGCATTTAATACCCGGGACGGACACTATGAGTACCGTGTGATGCCCTTCGGTCTCTGCAATGCTCCCGCCGTCTTCCAAGAACTGGTCAACGACATCTTCCGTGACCTTCTTTACTCCTGCGTGGTGGTATACCTGGACGACATCTTGGTCTTCTCTCCGGATCTTCCCACACACCGGAGGGATGTTCGTCAGGTCCTGCTTAGGCTCAGGCAGAACCACCTTTATGCTAAATACGAGAAGTGCTTTTTTGAGCAGACCTCTCTTCCTTTCCTGGGCTATGTTATCTCCCAGACAGGCTTGCGAATGGATCCAGAGAAGCTCTCTGCTGTCCTAAAGTGGCCCCGTCCGGAGGGCTTGAAGGCGATACAGCGATTCCTGGGCTTCGCTAATTCCTATCGTCTCTTCATTCCTCACTTCTCGTCACGGACTGCGCCCATATCTGCGCTCACCCGTAAGGGAGCAAATCCCAAGGTATGGTCATCCGAAGCTGAGGAGGCCTTCCTTTCCCTGAAACAAGCCTTCTCCTCTGCCCCTGTGCTGCACCGTCCGGACTGCAACAAACAGTTCTACCTGGAGGTTGATACCTCCTCCTCTGGAGCCGGAGCGGTGCTCACCCAGAAGTCTTCCTCCGGGAGAATGGTAACCTGCGGCTTTTTCTCTAAAATCTTCTCCTCCTCTGAGCGCAATTATTCCATAGGAGACCGAGAACTGCTTGCCGTTAAATTGGCGCTGGAGGAGTGGCGTTACCTGCTTGAAGGGGCCCTATACCCGGTGATCATCTATACGGATCACAAGAACCTGGCATATCTCCAAAATGCCCAGAGACTTAATCCACGTCAAGCCCGGTGGTCTTTGTTCTTTGCCCGCTTCGATTTCATCCTTCATTTCCGCCCGGTGGACAAAAATGTCAAAGCTGATGCCTTGTCCCGATCCTTCCTGTCCTCCGACCAAGAGGAGGAGCCTATGCACATTATCGACCCCTCCAAGGTGATGAATGTGGCCCCCTTGGATTTGACTCGTCTTCCACCCGGCAAGACGTTCGTGGCGCCTCCAGACCGTGAGAGGGTTCTTCGCTGGGGTCATTCTTCTAAACTAGCTGGCCATGCCGGCCAAAAGAAGACCTTCCTACTCATTTCCCGGCATTACTGGTGGTCTACCCTGCGTAAGGATGTGGTAGACTTCGTCTCTGCCTGTTCATCTTGTGGCCGCAACAAAATTCCCAGACACTTACCGGCTGGTCATCTCCTGCCGCTTCCCATACCTGTTGCCCCGTGGCAACACATCGCTATGGACTTCATTACCGATCTTCCTGTCTCTGCCGGGTGTGCTGTCATTTGGGTGGTCGCGGACCGCTTCTCTAAAATGGCCCACTTCATTCCCTTGCCTGGACTTCCGTCTGCACCTGAGCTGGCTAAGGACTTTACTCGCCATATCTTCTGTCTCCATGGCCTACCCCTCCACATCGTGTCGGATCGAGGGGTTCAGTTTACCTCACGCTTCTGGAGAGCCACATGTAAACTGCTGGACGTCACCCTGGACTTCTCCTCCGCTTACCACCCTCAGTCCAATGGTCAAGTGGAGCGGATCAATCAGATCCTTACCAGCTATCTCCGGCACTTTGTTAATGCCCACCATTCTGATTGGGTGGACCTCCTTCCTTGGGCCGAGTTCTCTTATAATAACCACGAGAGCGAATCCTCTTCCAAGTCCCCGTTCTTTATTGTCTATGGCCAGCACCTCCGGATTCCGCTCCCTGTCTCCGTTTCTGTGGACAACCCTGCTGCGGAGTCTCTTGTCAGCGAATTTTCTACTATTTGGGAGAGTACCAGGTCCGCTCTTCTTCTGTCCTCTGAGCGGATGAAGAGATATGCTGATAAGAGACGTCTGGATCCGCCTCAATTCCGTCCGGGAGACAAGGTTTCGCTCTCGTCCAAACATGTGCGGCTCAAAGTACCCTCCTTCAAGTTGGGCCCTCGATTCATCGGTCCCTTCGAAGTCCTCAGGCAAATTAACCCTGTGGCCTACAAATTAAAACTCCCGGCCACCCTACGGATTCCCAACTCCTTCCACGTATCTCTCCTCAAACCCGTTGTCTTTAACTCTTTTTCCAATAATCCAGGTGCCCCTCCTGCTTCGGTTTCCGCTGATGACGTCTTTGAGGTAGAGAGTATTCTGGCCTCCAAGAGGGTAAGAGGAAAGACCTTTTTTCTGGTAGATTGGAAGGGGTTTGGTCCTGAGGAGAGAACTTGGGAACCTAGGGAGAACATCAATGCCCCGCTTCTCCTTGAAAAATTTCTTTCTGGACAAAAAAAGAGGGGGCCTAAAGGGGGGGGTACTGTAGCATCGGCGTCTCTGCCCCGTACTAGGCAGAGACTCCGTCCCTCTCACCTCCCCGCTCCTGGCGCAGCGTCCTCCTGCGCTTCTCTCCCCGCTGCTTCCGGCACGCGCTCCTTCCCCGGCAGTGTGCTTAGGGCGCGCGCCCGCGCGCTCCCCCTCTCTTATAGGGACCGCAAGCGCCGTCCTAATGAGTCCCCGGCCAATTGCCGGAGGACCTCCCATATTTAAGGCACCTCCCTCAAAATGGAGGTGCCCGAGCAATGTTGTTGCAAAGCCTTCACTCTGCTTCAGCCCTCAGGTCCCGTTACCAGTTACCAGCCAGTCACCTGCCAGATTCCTGCTTGTTACCTGCCAGTCACCTGCCGGATTCCTGCCTGTTACCTGCCAGTTACCTGCCAGATTCCTGCTTGATACCTGCCTGATATCCGCTTACCTGCTTGCAAGCCTGCGGTCCGACGGTCTGCTTTCCGACACCTGTCAGTCTGTCTATGGACCAGCCTGCCCGCTCACCTGGGAGCGCTCACCTGCTACCTGCCTGCTAGCCTACCTGGAGGCTCCGCCGACACTTGCCGTGACCACCTGCCTGTCCAGAGACTCTTGCCTGCTCACCTGGGAGCGCTCACCTGCTACCTGCCTGCTAGCCTACCTGGAGGCTCTGCTGTCACTTGCTGTGACCACCTGCCCGTCCAGAGACTCTCGCCCGCTCACCTGGGGGCGCTCACCAGCCACCTGCCTGCTGTCCTTCTACCCAGAGACTGTCCCTGTCACTTGCCGTGAGTACCCGTCCTTTTACCCAGAGACTGTCCCTGTCACTTGCCGTGACTACCTGCCCCTCTACCCAGAGACTGTCCCTGTCACTTGCCGTGACTACCTGCCCCTCTACCCAGAGACTGTCCCTGTCACTTGCCGTGACTACCTGCCCGTCTTCCCTGGGAGCCACCCGCTTCCTTACAAGGACTGCCCCCTTGTATAGTTGCACAGAGGTTCCACCTCCCAGACCCGTTACACTGGTGCTGTACCCAACTCATCCAGGGCCCTGGTGCGGTGGCTCACTGGGTAATAAAGGGGTTAAGGCCAGCTTGGCATTATCAGCTGGCCCTAAGCCCGAAATTCATGGGGTCACGCCAATATTAGACATGACCACCATGAATTTCTAGTAAAGTATTTAAAAAAAACACAACACCCAGAAAAAAGTCCTTTAATTGAAATAAACACACAATTCTTTATTGTTCTAAATTAAACTCTACTTACCATCACGCCCATTCCAGCTGAAGCCAACGATCTCCTGCAATAAAAGAAAAATAATAAAGCAACCTCATCCTTACCTTTCCATGGTTCCCACGACAGCTTCAGCTCTGCTACATCGAGATGACAGGCTGGACCGCAGCAGAACGCTGCCATCCAGCCTGTCTCTCTGTGACGGCATAAAGATGAGCCGAGGTCATGTCCAATGAACTCAGCTCACCTCATGCACGTCACTGACAGCGTGGGAAAATTCTCCTGCACTCAGCGCTTCAGCGTGAGAATTTTCCCACGCTGTCAGTGACGTGAATGAGGTGAGGTCATGACCTCGGCTCATCTTTATGCCGTCACAGAGAGACACTGAGGAGCGCAAGCATGCCTGCGCTTCTCAGTGTCTGCGGGATGACAGGCTGGATGGCAGCGTTCTGCTGCGGTCCAGCCTGTCATCTCGATGTAGCAGAGCTGAAGCTGTCCTGGGAACCATGGAAAGGTAAGGATGAGGTTGCTTTATTATTTTTCTCTTACTGCAGGAGATCGTTGGCTTCAGCTGGAATGGGCGTGATGGTAAGTAGAGTTTAATTTAGAACAATAAAGAATTGTGTGTTTATTTCAATTAAAGGACTTTATTCTGGGTGTTTGTGGGTTTTTTTTAAACTTTGACTATGGGGTTAATAATGGGGGTGTCTTATAGACGCCTCTCCATTACTAACCTGGGCTTGATGTCAGCTGGCATTATAAGCTGACATCAACCCCAGCCCTATTACCCCACTGCCACCGCTACAGGGCAGTGGGAAGAGCGAGGCTAAGTGCCAGAATTGGCGCATCCTATGGATGCGCCATTTCTGGGGCGGCTGACGGCTGGTGTTTCTAGCCTGGGAGGGGGCCAATATTCATGGCACCCTTCCTGGGCTATTAATATCAGCCCCCAGCTGTCTGCCTAGCCTTTGCTAGCTATTAAATTAGGGGGGACCCCACGTCATCTTTTTGAGGGGGTCCCCCATTTTAATAGCTAGTAAAGGCTAGGTATTCAGCTGGGGGCTCATATTAGTAGCCTGGGAAGCTCCGTGGGTATTAACCCCTTCCCAGGCTTCAAACATCTGCCCCAGCCGTCTGCTTAACCTCCGCTAGAGACTAAAATTACGGGGAACCCCACGCCAATTTTTTAATAAATCCTTTATTTTAACACTAAATGACAAGTACAGTAATCAACACTGTCACTGTACTTCATATATATGTGACTGACATGTTTCTATCTATCTAATCTATGTATGATTCTCTATTCCTTCTATTCTAAATTGTCGGGTACAGATGCTAAATTGCCGGCCGGCTTTTTTAAAGAGACGGTGCATGAAAACACTATTATATTTTTAAATAAATCCTTTACACTAAATGACAAGTACAGTAAGCAACACTGTCACTGTACTTCATATATGTGTGACTGACATGTTTCTATCTATCTAATCTATGTGTGAAGCTCTATTCTGTCTGTTATAAATTGTCGGGTACCGCTGCTGAATTGCCGGCCGGCTTTTTTAAAGAGACAGTGCATGAAAACACAATTATTTTTTTAAATAAATCCTTTACACTAAATGACAAGTACAGTAAGCAACACTGTCACTGTACTTCATATATATGTGACTGACATGTTTCTATCTATCTAATCTATGTGTGAAGCTCTATTCTTTCTGTTGTAAATTGTCGGGTACCGGTGTATGCCGCTGATGAATGGCCGGCTTTTCGCGTAATACATTCTACATTATTCTTAGTTGTTTTACTTCATGTAGAATTAACCTACAAGGAAAGAAAGGGTTTATTTTCATTCCGATATTTGTGTCCCATTGACTTGCATTGGTTTCTGGTATCGGAATAGGCGATATCCGATACTTTTTGGGTATCGGTCCGATCCAATCCGATACGATATTTCCTGATATCGGAAGGTATAGCTCAACACTATCCTTAACATATTTCACAGGAAAAAAGTTTCACTTTCGTTTTTGAACGTTTTATTATGAGCCCGTAAAAGTGGCTTAATACCTCTGACCACGTTGTTGACAGCAGTGACCTGGGGGTCAGAAATGCTTCCTGGGGCGATCCCCATACTGTCCCCATGTCATTTGAGCACTGTCACTATCGTTTTGGGCACTTGTTAGGCTTTTAAAAGACTGCCGGGGGTGCCACCGCAAAAATGCTCAAGTCTCCCATAGACTAACATTGGGCTCGTTGCTCGGGTCGAGCACCCGAGTATCACGGCGAGCTCGGCCCGAGCTTCGAGCACCCGAGCATTTTAGTGCTCGCTCAACACTACTGGCATAGAGAGAAACCGTATCCACCCTGCGTGTCATTTCTCCCAGGAAGTTCTCTAAAGCTGCTTGCACTTGAAATGTGGCCTGAACATTACTGCTGGTACTTTTCTGTGGGAATTTGCTTGCCTCCTACCAGCCTGGAATATTTCCAGCAAACTATGGTACGGCGCCATGGTATTAGCACTGCCCCCAGTACCAGTAGCGAAGCCATCCCCAATTTCCTTCTCAGGAATTTTATTTGGTAGACTGAGTGGCTACCCAAATACATTTTCTCAGAAAGGAGCTGAAGATAGAGTGGCAGTAGGTGCAAGTTTCTCCAGCCTGTTAGATATTAGAGGGTGAACGACAGCACATTGGATCAGTGGTTAGCACTGAAGACTTGCAGCACTGGGGTCCTGGGTTCAAATCCCAGCAAGGACAACATCTGCAAGGACTTTGTATGTTCTCCCCGTGTTTGCGGCGTGTTTCCTCCTCAGTAAAAAAGCAGCCATAGAGTGTCCGGGAACCTTCCCACACACTTTTCTTAGCCAGGACTGCTTCTTGGCATGGTTGGACGGTCCCACCAGAGAATCCTCTGGTGTGCCTTGGCTTCTACCTCAGGAGAGTTCATGATAGCACTAACTTTGCAACTGCTATGGGGCTGTTGAGCGGGGGAGAAAGGTTAGCCCTCAGAATCAAATCCTCTGGTGGGCACAATGTTTTTCAATCTGAAACAGATTCTCAGTGGGAGTTGTATTTCACCACAGCCATATTCTTTAGCTCGGTGAAAGGACTGGCATAGAGGGAAACCGTATCTACCTCGGCTGTCATTTCTCCGTCACCAGGTTCCGCCCATTGTCACACACGACCATGCCTGGCTGTATCTTCAGAGGTGAGAGCCACAGATCAGGCAGCTGTGTTACAGCTTTCAACAACTCTGCAGCATTGGGCGGTTTGTTAATTAAGCATTAAGCATGTTATCTTCAGCACAGCCTGTTGCCGCTTGGCCAAGGCAGTGCTGCAGTGCTGTCAGCTTGTGACTGATGTGGTCATTTTGGAGATGGAGGAGGAGGTGCATGAGAGGAAAATTGTGATTACATTGTTGTTAAATTGGTGATGCTGTTTTTTATACTAAAGAAATTTTGTTTTTTTTTACGTTTTTTTTTAAGACAAATGCATTCACCATGAAATGTCATTTTAACATTTTACAACCTTATCTGGCAATGTGGTGTGTGACACATCATCAGACACATCCTGTTTTATTTATGATGCAGGGACTCTGAAAGTCATAAAGCCTATTTTTATAGGGACATCAGACGGCCCTTACTATTCTTAAAAGGCCAGCAGTCGGCCCTAGCTATTGTTAGAGAGCCATCAGCCAGCTATGCTTTGTTGTTCCCATTATTAACAAGTGGGTCTCCTATACTGTTATTGCGTATCCAGTGACTGCAAGGGCTGCCAAAAATCTGGACGCAACCCAATATCCCTTTGAAGAGACATAGAGGAGGGTCTCAGTAAAAAAAAGTTCCCATTATAAAGGAGCGGGTCTCCTATAGTGGTAATGCCCATGCTGTGACTGCAAGGGCTGCTAAAATTTGTGAAAAACCCCACTAAGAATTTAAAGACACATAGAGCAGGGCCACAGTAACAAGGTACGACATGTTCCAATTAGAAAGGAGAGAGTCTGCTATAAAGTTATAGGTTATGCAGTGAGTCCAACAGCTGACAATTTTAGGAAAAACCCCACTAAGAATTTAAAGACACACAGAGCAGGGCCACAGTAACAAGGTATGACATGTTCCAATTAGAAAGGAGAGGTTCTGCTATACAGTTATAGGGTATGCAGTGAGTCCAATGGATAACAAATTTTAGTTAAAACACCACTAAGAATTTAAAGACACACAGAGCAGGGCCACAGTAACGACAAATTCCCATTAGAAAGGAGAGAGTCTCCCATAGTGTTGGCCTATGCAGTGAATGCAAGGGCTGCCCAAAATTTGGAGGCACTTCAATGCCCCTTGGAAGAGACGTGGAGGAGGGCCTCATAAAAAAATGTTCCCATTAGAAAGGAGCGGGCCTCCTATACTTGTGATGCCCATGCACTAAGTGTATGGGCTGACAAACATTTACCCCTGGGGGGTATACATGAACATTCTGTATAAAAAAATTTTTTTACGGGCATCATAAACGCCCTTAAAAAAAAATTAGGTGGGTGTTGCATCACGGACCACGGTTACCCTGGTGATATGGTGGTGGAGGATGAGGAGAAGGAGGAGGACAAGAGCAAATAGCCAAAATCAGGAAGCATATACCCAGGTGTGGGTGTGAAAAGGTGCATGGGAATACACCTCCCAAGAAAAGACACAGGATTGGAGTTTATGTTACGCTGCTATCATTCGGTGGTGTTGAGAAGTCTGGCCCAATCCAGCCCTTGTTCATTTTTATAAGAGTCAGCCTGTCAGCATTTTCAGTTGACAGGCGAATGAGCCTATCGGTTAGAATTCCACCGGTGGCACTAAAAACCCGCTCTGACAAAACGCTAATGGCAGAGCAGGCCAGGACCTCCAAGGCATAGAGAACCAGTTTATTCCACGTATCCAGCTTGGATACTCAATAATCATAAGGCACAGCGGAATCACGGAGGACGTTGGTACGGTCGGCAAGGTACTCCCTCAGCATCTTCCCAAACTTTGCACTCCTTGTGAGAGTACCCCGCGCCTCAGGGCCTGTGATATGGGAGGGTCTGAGAAAATTCTCCCAGAACTTTGACAGTGTTCCCCTGCCTCTGCTGGATTGAACTTGTGTCTCTCTCGCCTGTACTCCTTGGTTGTCCAGCGAAGTGTGCCCTTTGCTGCCAGCGTTTTCAGATGATAATTTTTTTAACAGTTCCGCAACAAGGGCCTTCTGGTACAGCCCCATTTTTGTAGACCTGTCCGCCTCAGGAATAAGAGATATAAAGTTCTCCTTGTAGCGTGGGTCTAGAAGTGTCACCAACCAGTAATGACTGTCACCCAAAATTTTGAGAACGCGAGAGTCATGGGAAAGGCAGCGTAACATAAACTCGGCCATGCGTGCCAGACTACTAACAGGCAAGACTTCCGTGTCCTCACCAACAGGATGACTGACCATGCTCTCCTCCTCCTCTCTGTCCTCTGGCCATCCACGCTGAACAGACGGTATGACAGCTGTGCAGGTAGTACCGTCTATAATGCATGAAACTAGCTCCTGTCCTTCCTCCTCTTCCTACTCTTCTTCATTGTCACCCAATCCACATTGGGATGGGATGAGGCTTGGCTGTGTGAAATCACCCTGTATGGTTCCTTGCTCCATCTCATCGTGCTCCGCCTGCAATGCATCCTCTTTGATTGTGAGCAGAAAGAGTTTTAGAAGACAGAGAAGCGGGATAGTGACGCTAATTATGGCGTCATCGCCGCTCACCATCTTGGTAGAGTCCTCAAAGTTTTGGAGGATGGTACATATGTCTGACATCCATGTCCACTCCTGAGGTCTTATGTGTGGAGTCTGAACTGAATACCGACGGCCTTGTTGATGCTGGTACTCAACAACTGCCCTCTTCTGCTCACAAATCCTTCCAAACATCTGCAGTGTAGAGTTCCAACGCGTGGGGACATCACACACCAGTCTGTGAGCCGGAAGCTGCAAATGCTGCTGAAACACTGCAAGGGCGGTGGAAGCTGTAGCTGACTTTCTAAAATGGGCACACAGGCAGCATACTTTAACAAGCAGATCCGGCAGCTCTGGGTAGGATTTGAGAAACCGCTGAACCACAAGGTTAAGCACATGGGCCAGGCATGGTACGTGTGTTAGCTCGGCTCGCCTCAGACCCGCCACCAGGTTCCGGCCATTGTCACACACAACCATGCTGGGCTGTAGGTCAGAGCTGTCCACAACTCTTCAGCATTGTGTGGTTTTTCACCTAAGCATATTAGCTTCAGCACAGCCTGTTGCCGCTTGGCCGAGGCAGTGCTGCAGTGCTTCCAGCTTGTGACTGATGTGGTCATTTTGGAGATGGAGGCTGAAGAGGAGGAGGAGGCTGAGGAGGATGAGGTGCAGGAGCTGTAGACCGAGGGGGAAACCCTCATTGACCTAGGGCCCGCAATCCTTGGCGTCAGGAGGACGTGTTCCATTCCAAGGTCCGACTGGGTCCCGGCTTCCACTATGTTAACTCTGTGTGCCGTCAGCGATACATACCATCCCTGCCCACAAGCACTTGTCCACGTGTCCGTGGTTAGGTGGACTTTACCGGTAACTGCGCTGTTGAGAGCACGGCTAATGTTTTGGGACACGTGCTTGTGTAATGCGGGGACGGCACACCGGGAGAAATAGTGGCGGCTGGGGACCGAGTACCGAGGGACGGCTGCCATCAGGTTGCGGAATGCTTCCAACTCCATGAGCCTAAAAGGCAACATTTGGAGCGCAAGCAGTCGTGAAATGTGAGAATTTAGTAGTGTGGCCTGTGGGGCGTTGGCTGAATATTTGCGCTTGTGTTCCAAGGACTGGGGTATGGACAACTGAACGCTGCGCTAGGACAATGACATGGACGTGCTTCCTGATGCTGTTACTTGAGAGTGTGCAACAACAGGTGCAGGGCAGGAGGCATCTTCGCATGCACCATGGACAGGGGATTGACTTGCATGCACAACAGCGAAAGAAGCAATGATGCCACCCGCAGACACTGTTCCTGGACCCTGGGGTTAGGCCCACAAAGTCGGGTGCTTTGTTGCCATGTGCCTGATCATGCTGGTGGTGGTCAGGCTGGTTGTTTTGCCACCCCTGCTGATGCTGGCCTGGCAGGTGGTGCAAATTGCCTTTTTAGAGTTATCGGCAGAGTCTTTAAAAAACAACCAGACTTGGGAAGACCTAACAGTTATACTGGCAACTTCCTTTGTGTTGGTGTTACGGGGAACGGTTGCCTGCCTACTATCTGCGGCCACCACACTGCTTCTTCCTGCCTGTTGGGGTGCTCTGCCTCCCTCCCCCTGTGTGCTGCTGTCCTCACTCTGCATGTCCTCCTGCCAGGTTGGGTCAGTTACTATATCATCCACCACCTCGTCTTCCACTTCCGCACCCTGGTCCTCCTCCTGACTTTCTGGCAATTGTGTCTCATCATCGTCCACCTCTTGTGACACTTTCCCGTCGCCTTCGTATGACCGTGGCTGCTCAAATATTTGGGCATCGCTACACACGATCTCCTCTTGCCCCGCTTCAAGTGGACTGGGCGAGAGGCCAGAATCTATAAATGGAAAAGTGAACAGCTCTTCAGAGTGTCCATGTGTGAGATCAGTTGTCTCTGCGTACTCAGCATGGTGGGAGGTAGGAGGATCAGGGTGAGGAATATGCGGTCCAGACTCACGGCTACTGAGACTTGACCGTGTGGAAGACAGGGTGGTGGTGGTGGTGGCTAAGTGACTGGAAGCATTATCCGCTATCCAACCAACAACCTTTTGACACTACTCTGTAGCTCAATAGTGGTGTGCTGCAGTTCCCTAGAAATTGGGACAGGGAGGTCAGGAGAGAAGATGTGGGTATTTGTTGTGGCACAATTTCGGCTTGCCCACGGCCTTGTCCTCGGCCTCTGCATGTGACGCGCCCCTGGGCCTGTGTCGCGCTGCGCTGCGCATGCGGGAGCTTACCCGGAGCCGGATCTGTGGAGGGTTGTAGTCTCGTGGCGGTGACCCGGTCCGTGCCCAGGGAGTCAAACTAGACGGCAGTCCATTAGTAGTAAATGGTTGATGACTACGCCACCCGTTGAGTGCAGCCAGGGGGCTGCTGCTGCAGGGCAGACCGCTGAGGCCGATGGTGGGATTGTGCAGCGTGATAGTATAACCCCCAACGGGAGGGGTATGGCCTCAGGGCAGCCGACGTGGATGATGGGGGTAGCAGGAACCACTCAGAGACGGTACGATGTAGTTCAGGGTCTTTACTGGTAACAACAAAAGACCCTCCCGGAGTACTTGCTAGCGGATGGGGCCTGGTCAGTCCTTGAGCAGATGGGATCTCCCCTGGCCAGGCGTAGTTGTAGGCCTCCCAAACTGACTGTACTCTTCTGGCTACCTTGCTAGGAGCTGATGTAAGTAGCCCACGTCCCTGAGTGTACCGTGTGGTGCTCACCCGTATGGCCGGTGACTCGGGGCCTTCTAATGGCTTCCGCTCCACGATGGCGGTGCCTTCGGGCTTCTGGGCCAGAGGACCTGAAATCCCCTGCCTGACGGATTCTGCTGCTGGGCAGGAATTAGTCCCCACAGCCTCGGACTCCGGGTCCGGTAAAAAGTCTTCTTAGTCAGGGCGAACTCTGCAGCTGCCAGCCCCTGACTCCTTGTAACTGCTGTTTCTTCCTATGCTGTCTATACTTCTTCTCTTCTTCTACTCACTCACCCTGCCTCAGCCCCAGGTTTATATAGGGGAAGTTCTTCCCCTCCCAAGACTGGGCAGGAGGTGTGGCATGCACAGGATCCCTGACTAAAGGACCTCCCACCTGCTCTCAGACATAACATTACGTTACTGTGGCAACCAGACCCCTGGGGTGTCACACATGCACCATTACCATCACGTCCAGTTCCCCGTCCTTTGCCACGTGCTTTGCCTATTTTAAATGGAGGACAGTATCTTCCACGCTCACTACAAATGACTGAGTTTGGATCAAATTTATATGTGATCCGTGTGACGGAGAAAACAGAGTTTTAAATACCTGGCCTGTAGGTAAGTAGTTTGACCAGCAAACTGCTGTGAATTGCTTCACTGACACACTGAAAAAATATTTTAATGGAGGCCAGAAATGGTAGTATTTTCTGACAACGTATATGTGAGCCGTGTGACGGAGAAAACACGGTTTTAAATACCTGGCCTGTAGGTAGCTGTTTTGAACAGCAAACTAGTGTTAAAAACTTTGCTGACACACTGAAAAAAAAATTTAAAGGAGGCCAGAAATGGTAGTATTTTCTGAAAAAGTATATGTGAGCGGTGTGATGGAGAAAACACGGTTTTAAATAGATGGATTTTAGCGCTGTAATATGGAAAGGAACTGGCTGTATTCTGCAGTGCCAACAAGCGAAAAACAGTGTTCTCCGGATTGCTTTTTAAGCAAATAATGAGGCTTAAGATGCAAATAAAATTATTTCTTTCCCCGGAGACCTGGGCCTATTTCCAGAAATATCTAACAGCAGCAGCTGACAGAACTGGAATGGAGCCTCTTGTGCTATGTGCACTGCAGTCTGCAGTATATATATATATATATATATATATATAAATACCCTGCCTGCCTATATACACTCCTGCCTGATATCTCTGCAGATGGATTAGTTAGTCCTCAAAAGGACTGTTTGTTAAGATGGATATGTGTAATGTACGTTTTTTCTCCCTACACTACCTAATACACGATCAAATCTCTCCCTGACACAGCAGTGTGGCGCCCTGCTACGCATTGGTGCCACAGATCCCAGAGGGGTGCATGGACGGATTTCTCCACAAGAGGCCCTCAGAGCATACACACACCTCCACCCTACCACCTCAGACCACCAGAGGGAGCCCGGATAGGGTTATATATACTGGAGGGTGGAGTTAGTCTAGTGTAGTCTAGAACAGTCTACAGAACACAGCTAAGAGTTCAGCAGGGGAGCACGAGGCTCCTGCAAGTCTAGACTCAGTGAGCTCAGTTTTAGAGAGCTTAAGGTGTGCCGACGCCATTAGAGCGGTGAAGCGCAGCCACCCAGCTGCTAGTGTGTAGCCTAGTGAGGGCCTCGAGCGAGGCCGAAGGCTAGTGGAGTGAGTAACATAGGGAAAGATGAAAATAGGAAGAAAGACACAAGTGTAAGCTCCTTAGTCCCAATGTAAAATCTGAACCAGACCCCCCATCTACCATGTGCCATTTACAATACTGGTGACTTCTTATGTGGCATAGAGGGCTCTGTGGCATACACTGAAGAAATGGCCCTGGTCCAGGTGGTAAGTATAGCATTTTTTTATTATGCTGCAACTTGGAGCGATTCAAAAGTGATTGTCCAGTTTTTGACAACCCCTTTAACCTGAGAGAATCCCGAACATGTGAACAAGATCTTAGAGTTCAGCCAGTATTTCATATCTGACATCATGTAGAGTTAAAGCTGTGGCGCCCCAGAGGGTTCAGTCGCCACAGAGGTACTACACCTCACCCAGAGGTGTGGTGTCTCCCTTCTCTCAGGTAAGGAGGGAATGCTGCATGGAACCCCAAACACCTGCATCCAACACTACACTGCTCCAGGCCAGCAGGAGGGGCAAGACGCAATGTAGTTTTCTGCTGAGCCCTGCCCCTGGCTGGAGTAGGGGGGGAACCCAAAGGTAGGGGGAACCAATAGTGGGTGTGAGTGGAGGAAACAGTTACACGGTGCACATATACAGTAAGTATACAGTACAGACCAAAAGTTTGGACACACCTTCTCATTTAAAGATTTTTCTGTATTTTCATGACTATGAAAATTGTACATTCACACTGAAGGCATCAAAACTATGAATTAACACATGTGGAATTATATACTTAACAAAAAGTGTGAAACAACTGAAAATATGTCTTATATTCTAGGTTCTTCAAAGTAGCCACCTTTTGCTTTGATGACTGCTTTGCACACTCTTGGCATTCTCTTGATGAGCTTCAAGAGGTAGTCACCGGAAATGGTTTTCACTTCACAGGTATGCCCTGTCAGGTTTAATAAGTGGGATTTGCCTTATAAATGGAATTGGGACCATCAGTTGTAGTGTGCAGAAGTCTGGTGGATACACAGCTGATAGTCCTACTGAATAGACTGTTAGAATTTTTATTATGGCAAGAAAAAAGCAGCTAAGTAAAGAAAAATGAGTGGCCATCATTACTTCAAGAAATGAAGGTCAGTCAGTGCGAAAAATTGGGAAAACTTTGAAAGTGTCCCCAAGTGCAGTTGCAAAAACCATCAAGCGCTACAAAGAAACTGCCTCACATGAGGACCGCCCCAGGAAAGGAAGACCAAGAGTCACCTCTGCTTCTGAGGATAAGTTTATCTGAGTCACCAGCCTCAGAAATTGCAGTTTAACAGCAGCTCAGATTAGAGACCAGGTCAATGCCACACAGAGGTCTAGCAGCAGACACATCTCTATAACAACTGTTAAGAGGAGACTTTGTGCAGCAGACCTTCATGGTAAAATAGCTGCTAGGAAACCACTGCTAACGACAGGCAACAAGCAGAAGAGACTTGTTTGGGCTAAAGAACACAAGGAATGGACATTAGACCAGTGAAAATCTGTGCTTTGGTCTGATGAGTCCAAATTTGAGATCTTTGGTTCCAACCACCGTGTCTTTGTGCGACGCTGAAAAGGTGAACGGATGGACTCTACATGCCTGGTTCCCACCGTGAAGCATGGAGGAGGAGGTGTGATGGTGTGGGGGTGCTTTGCTGGTGACACTGTTAGGGATTTATTCAAAATTGAAGGCATACTGAACCAGCATGGCTACCACAGCTTCTTGCAGCGGCATGCTATTCCATCCGCTTTGCGTTTAGTTGGACCATCATTTATTTTTCAACAGGACAATGACCACAAACACACCTCCAGGCTGTGTAAGGGCTATTTGACCAAGAAGGAGAGTGATGGGGTGCTATGCCAGATGACCTGGCCTCCACAGTCACCAGACCTGAACCCAATCGAGATGGTTTGGGGTGAGCTGGACCGCAGAGTGAAGGCAAAAGGGCCAACAAGTGCTAAGCATCTCTGGGAACTTCTTCAAGACTGTTGGAAGACCATTTCCGGTGACTACCTCTTGAAGCTCATCAAGAGAATGCCAAGAGTGTGCAAAGCAGTCATCAAAGCAAAAGGTGGCTACTTTGAAGAACCTAGAATATAAGACATATTTTCAGTTGTTTCACACTTTTTTGTTAAGTATATAATTCCACATGTGTTAATTCATAGTTTTTATGCCTTCAGTGTGAATGTACAATTTTCAAAGTCATGAAAATACAGAAAAATCTTTAAATGAGAAGGTGTGTCCAAACTTTTGGTCTGTACTGTATAATAGGAAGCCATATTAGGTCCGGGAGAGTCTAATGAGGGCTGTTCAGTGGAACAGTCCGGGAGCAGAGGCTCAGTCAGAGCTCTGCTCCACAAGTTAGGGCCCAGGATAGAGGCCCCGGAGGGGAGCAGGGAGCAGGCTCCATTCTACGTGAAAGATCCCAGGGGGTACGGCGCGTGCAGGACGGCACCCGTACGCCCCGCTCCTGCCAGGTGTCAGGAAGGATCGGTTGTTACACTTAAAACCCCAGGGGGTCAGGTTGGTCCCGGATCCGACGTACAGGAAGGACTTCAGCATACCAAAGCGGGAATGAGAGTGAGCAGTGAAGGACAACGGTGAGAAGGACCGAGTGTGAAAAAGGTCAAGATAGGTACACGAGAAAGTGGGGTTCCGCCAGGCATTCCTAAGCTGCTTGAAGAAGGAGTGAACCCCTGTCCGGTGAAGGCAGCGCGCCGAGGGAGTCCTTCATCTGCAAAGTGCATTTGTCAATTGCCTAAGAACTGTAAGTAAAACCTTGGACGACTGCATCGAACAGCCTCTGTCTGTTTCTTCACCGGCATCACTGATCCTCACCGCACTACAACGCCCAGCACACCATTCTACCATCTATCTATCTACACTGCCCTGAGGCCCGCTCCACCTGTGGGGAGCTGTACCATCTTTAGCTGCCTTGACACCTGCCTCAGTGGATTGCTGCAGCGCTGGTGACCTTCACCAGACACCACAGGTGGAGTCACGAATTTCTCTGAACTTTTATTAATAACTGACACCCCTTTGTGCACTGTCCGCCCTGGGCCAGCCACCGTGATATATACTGTCCCCAAACAGTAAGGCCCCCGGGGGCGAGAAAAAGCCATGACTGTCTCTAAGGGAATTTAGCATAAATTGAGATATACCCCAGAGATGTACAATAGAAGAATATGACAGTTTCCAGTTCTATAATGTTTTAGACAATACTGCAGTATCATACGTTCCCACTCACATCTCAGTTTACAAACCCACTCATGCTCTTTGCTAAGCTAATAACCTTTAACTATAATCTTCCCTTATTACATCCTCTTTTATTAGTACTCAGGACTTCTCCCATGCTGCACCTAACCTGTGAAAATCACAGCCATGAACCCATAAATTTCACCTAATATCTAATTGCTTGAGAACGCATTTCTTTATGGAATCTTATACCAAACAT
Organism: Phyllobates terribilis; assembly: GCF_046119375.1. Taxonomy (NCBI): domain Eukaryota; kingdom Metazoa; phylum Chordata; class Amphibia; order Anura; family Dendrobatidae; genus Phyllobates; species Phyllobates terribilis. The sequence goes on from NW_027362767.1 coordinate 399,712,268, forward strand.
CCATAGTTCATGGCCCATGCACAACCAGACCTGGTTCCAGCTATGTTCTTATGGCTGATCAGAAATCTATGTAAAGAAATATTTATATTAAAAAAAAAAAATATAGGATTCTTAAATATTTCCAAATTAAGGTTGAAAATTTAATACTGAGCACATTGGAACATGTTATCCAAATTATTATTTAGAATATCAGTGTACAATAGCTGGAGCCCATGTGACATCAAACTGACCACATTTTCTGCTCACGTTTCATCACAATGTGTATCTGTTGCAGATACGTAACATCTCCATCATGGTGAACCAGCTAGAAGTCTATGATAAGAACAACGTTCTAGTAATCAGAAGAGAAATTGCAGCCTTACAAAAATGGTTGGAGGCTTGTGAGAAGAACCAGACAAGACCAAATCCTAACCTTCGTCCAGCCAACTACGGTGAGTCAGGAAAGCCTAAGTCAAGAAAAGTTAAGCTCACACTTGTGTTTTATTGCAGCAGTGGCTTCCCATATTCCATTATTTTCTTGAGCGATTGGATTGTGTAAAAGAATTTATCTGCACTAGGTTTCAAAAAAATTGCTGTAACACTGACAATCCCAATGACGTGGACCTAATTCTTCTTAAATGGATCCACCACTCATGCCAGTGCGGGTTTCCCTGCCAAACTGAACAATGAGGAAACAAGAGTCTTGAACAGGGAATTGATCAAAAACCCATTGGTGACTCTGAGAGGCTTCTAGTGTCCCACTGTGGGAACCAGATCCACCAATCATGACATGTCTGGAAGAACCAAGATGTGAATATGATTGAAGATGTCTGCAAAACCTGAAAATAAATACGTAGCAATGCTTCCTATCTAATTTGACAGAGATTTAGAGCATTTGTAGAGAAAAATTGAATAAATTACAAAAATTCAGGTATGTCAAGCTCATAGTCATGTACGATTGAGGACCTGAGTATGTACTTGCCACAATAGGTTTCTTCATTACTGAACAAAGGGTCCATATAAGAAACTGTTATTTGAGTTTCTTATTTATGATATATTTGGACAGTCGTAGAAATTTGGCTTCACTTTGTCAATGTGGTGATTTTGTCTATACATTGATGAAAAAAAATACTGTAATGTATTGGAAAAGGTGAAGGGGGTTTGAACGTACTGTACACATCACATTAATACCCAACACTGTTATTTTTTTTCCTTTGCGCAGGCAAATGTGACCATGGAGGAATAGTGAATATCAGCAAACCTTTTGTAGTACAACTGAACTGGCAGGGATTCAACTACAAATATGGTAGGTTGGGGAAGTGACTCGTGTCTTGGAGCTGACCAAGGAATGCAATTTGTGGCTCCTCTCAATACGGATGGCAGGAGGTTGGACATCCTATGCTTTTATAGCACCTACAATCTCCTGATCTACAGCACTTACATGGAAAGGTCCCTTCCAGTAAAAGTTAGTAGCACTAGCACTAGCTACACTAAGTGTGGTCAAGGAGGTGGGATGATCATGTACAACAATTCACTGTATTATAACTGCTATAACACCTCGGATCTCTGCAAACTGAACTTTCACACCAACACTGCAGAGCACAAGACTTTCGCTAATGCCGCCTGCAACAATCGGGTATAACATTCGATAAAATGATGGAGTTTGTGCAGAGTCTCTCCTACAACCCCAACGATCACAAGCTCTACATGTACAATGATGGTTATCTCATCACATATGATCTTACTTTCAAGGAGCTTAAATGAAAAGATTCATAATTTTAAAGTCAAGAAATTATCAGAAACTATCCATAATCAAGAGTACTAAGATCTGTTGATCATTTATGTTTAAAAGGGTTGTCCAGTGTCTGAAAAAGATTTCTAAATGATCTTAGACCTCTCTGATTCTCCACAAGTGTTCTGACAGTTACCTTTTCTTCTCCAGTCTCTACTTCCTGGTCCGGTCTCAATGCACTGAAAATGTCTGCCGATGTGCTCCACCTTAGCCAATGAGTGGGCTATTCTGGCCATTTTAGGTGTGTCAAGATGGGACCACGAAGTAGAGTGGACCCAGTAAGTGTCAGAATGGGAGAGTGGGAATCGGAGAAGGTGAGTATTACTGCTTCAATTTTTTTTAAGCTAATCTAAGCCCTTATAAAAAAAAAAATGGCTCCACTGGACAACACCTTTAAAGAGGTTAATAAGATTAGACAAATGGTCCATTTTCTTTTTACCAGCAATAAAGCACCACTCCCGTTCGTAGGACGTGTATGGTATTGCAATTTGTCCCTATTTACAAGAGTAATACGAGGCAAATCCTCAGGAAGGAGTGGCACTGTTTCTGAACCCAAAAAAACCCTTTTGATTTCTAGTATATTTTTCTTGTAACTGCAAAAGAGAAAATGTACAATCATGATTATAATATATAATTGATTCATATTTGACAGTGTTCAATTGATTTAATTCCATGCAAATAAAGCTACATGTCATTGCACTTGGTTACGTTGTTTTATTTTAATGTACGCTACATATATGTAATAGGGTTTCACCATAAAATCATTTTTTGGACTAGAAAAATATAAATGAAAATAGTCTAAAACTGGTCCATTTTTTTTTAAATGAAATAATGAGCTTGAGTGAAAGATGTCGCAGAGTGCATCTTCTTACAGTCACCACTGTACTTACGAGAGCTTCAATCAGCAAGATATCTTGAGTAAACAGTATTTACATCATACTGGTTAAACATGAGATACAATTCAGTGTCACACAGTCCGTGTGCTGCTTACATAACACATTCAGGAAAGAAAGGAAGCACAGGAAGTAAAAACAACCAACAATTGAGAGCTTTCCTCCCCCATAACAGCAGGCATATAACTTTACACACTATCGCCATCTGCTGTCTGGTTAGTATAAAGTCCTCCTTACACTTATAATAAGTCCTAATCTGTTGTATATGCCAACACCCTTTCTCAACAGTAAGGACTTATTCAATCAAACCCAACTTTTTTATTAGTCTCTGGTGTTTATCAGCATTCAACACCTTCGTGAAGATGTCTGCTGTAATTTCTTCAGTAGGACAATACTCTAACTTCAAGACTCCTTGTTCCTGATGATCTCTCAAGAAATGATATTTCACATCAATATGCTTGGTTCTTGGATTGACTCTTTCCATCTGAGCAAGAACAAGACATCCTTGATTGTCCTCTTTCAGTTTTGTTGGTTCCAACTGTGGTTGTCCTAATTCTGTCAACAATTGTCTTAACCACAGTACTTCTTGACTCGCATGTGCTGCGGCAACATATTCTGCTTCTGTTGAAGACAGTGTCACAATTGACTATTTCTTACTTGTCCAACTGATTGGTCCACCTGAGAGAAAAAAAAATATGTCCACTGGTAGATCTTCTGTCAGTTGGATCTCCAGCCCAATCTGCATCAACATATCCTGTTAAAATGCAATTATCACTTGTGGGTAATTTCAGTTTAACATTGCTAGTTCCTTTCAAATAACGCATTACTCTCTTCAAAGCATTCCAATCAGCTTTATTTGGTTTTGATACCTTTCTACTCAGGATTCCTACTGCTGCTGCGATGTCTGGTCTTGTAACAGTCGCTAGATACAGTAGTTTTCCTATTGCTGTTCTGTATTCTTCATTATTTGGTAGAATTTTTTTTTCACTGTTCATCTCTTTGAGATAATTAGTTTCCATTGGAGACTTTACTGTTTTTGCATCCTTTAATCCAAATTTTTCTGTTATGTCTTGAATCATGTGATTTTGATTCAGTAGGAAACTTCCGTCTTCTACTCTTTCTACCTGTATTCCTAGGTACTGTTTTACATTTCCCAAGTCTTTGATTTCGAAATATTGCTTCAGGATTGTTAGAATGTTTTCTTTATCCCTTTCTTGTTTAAAAGAAATCAAAATGTCGTCTACATATATGAGTACATAAATCCATCTATTAATCAGCCTTTTTGTGTATAAGCATGGATCAGCTTTGCTTCTTTGAAATTTTTCATTTGTAAGTACTTCCGTGATTTTGTCATTCCACGCTTTAGCTGCTTGCTTTAAACCATATATGCTTTTCTGTAGTTTGCAAACTTTGTTTGGATTTCTTTCATCTTTGAATCCTGGAGGTTGTTCCATGTAAATGTCTTCTGTTAAATCTCCATTCAGAAAAGCTGTCTTTACATCCAGATGTCTCAGTTCCATCTGTTTCATTGCTGCAACTGTAAGTAAAGTTCTTATTATAGTGTGTTTGACAACTGGAGCAAATGTCTCAACATAGTCTTCTCCATATTTTTGAGAATACCCTTTAGTACGAGTCTTGCTCGGTATCTTTCAGCTGTGCCATTTGTTTGGTATTTTACTTTAAAAATCCATTTACATCCTATGGCTTTTCTTCCTTCTGGCAAATCTGTTAGTGTCCATGTATTTGAATCATACATGGATTTAATTTCTGTTTCTGTTGCTTCTATCCATTTATTAGCTTCTTATTCAGGAAGTTTAGATATGTCTTCCCAAGAGGTAGGCTCATAGATTTTTCTTATGCTTGTCTTGTATGAGAGACGTTTTGGTGGTTTTCCTTTGTTCTCTCTCATTGAACGTCTTGGTTCTGTGTCTGTTTGTAGTTGTGATTCTTCACTTTCAGTATTTTGTTCTTCATTGATTTCTACTTCTTTCTCATCAGATATTTCTTCAGTTATGTCACTATTGTTTTTCTCATTTTTTGTTTCAACTGAAATCATAATGTCTTCATTTAAATCTTCAATGAATGTCACACTGTTACTCACCGTAACTCTGTCTGTTTTGGGATCTAGGATTCTATATCCTTTGCAATTTTCACTATATCCAACGAATATTCCTTCCATGGATCTGTTTTGAAGTTTGGAACGTTTTTCTGTTGGAATGAATATAAAAACTTTACATCCAAAAACTTTTAAATGATTGACACTTGGTTTCATACCTTGTCACAGTTCATATGGAGTTTTCGTCAGTTTTCTGGAAAAAAGTCGGTTCTGTAGATATGTAGCTGTCATTGCTGCCTCACCCCAATATTTCTCTGGTAGTTTGGAATCCGTCAGCATACATCTTATCATTTCTGTTAGAGTTCTGTTTTTCCTTTCTGCTACTCCATTTTGTTCAGGTGTGTATAGAACAGTTTTCCGGTGATCTATTCCATTTTGTCTTAAGTAGTCTTCCATTCTGTGACCTGTAAATTCACCTCCATTATCACTTCTGATGACAATTGGCTTCCTTTGAAATTTGTTACTTGATCTTGCTACATAGTCTACAAGTTTATCAAAAACTTCACTTTTGTTCTTAATTAAGTATGTGACTGTGTATCTTGAGTAGTCGTCTATAAAAGTCAACATGTATCTATTGCCTCCTGATGTAGTCACTTTCATGGGTCCACATACGTCAGTATACACCAAATCAAATGGCCTTTCGCTTTTCATCTCACTTTCTTTTGGAATAGATATCCTTGTGGCTTTGGATTTTATACAACATTCACATCTTATGGTAATTGAGCAATCTGATATCTTTAAATCTTTTGTCAATTCTTTTCTCTGTAGTTCCCTTATACTGTCAGGGTGTCTATGTCCTAGACGTCTATGCCACATGTGAATACAGTTTTTGTGATCATATGTACATACCTTCATCTGTTCCTTTGGTGTGTCAAAATTATATAATTGTTCATCTGCCTTGACTTTGGTGATCACCTTGTTTCCTGCAATAATTGCTCACTCATTGTCTTTGAATTTTACTGTAAGTCCTCTTGCTGTTAAACGTTTCACAGATAATAATCCGCCTTCCAATTTTGGAACACATCCTGTACAAGTATCTTTGAATCTTGTCCGAACTTGTTTGAACAATTTAGCATACCTTGTCTGATACATTCTGTGGTTATTTTGCTTCCATCTGCAAGATAAATGGCTTCTTTCTTATCTAAATCAAGATCAGTAAAGAAATTCTTGTCACTTGTCATATGACTCGTTGCTCCTGAATCAATAAACCAACCAAGTGATGATTTCTTGTCTGTTACTTTAAATGTGCCATTCCAATTATTCTCATATGAATCAGAAATTGTGTTTTTTACTTTCTGTGTATGCTTTTTATGTTGTAACTTTTGTTGTTCTGCTTTCCATATGGTACAGTCTTTCTTTAAATTACCTTTTTTCTTACATCTGAAGCATTCTCTTGTCTCTTTATTATAGGGTTTTTTAAATTCTGTAGCTGTAAGAGCGTTTTCACTGTCCTTTTCAGTTGAAGAATCATTTCTTTGTTCTTTTCTTCTCTGATATTCATCTATTAGTCTTGTTTTCACAAAATCGAATGTAATGTCAGTTTCTGGTCTCGTCTCAAAGGCATTTATCAAGGCTGTATACGAATCTGGTAAACTGCACAATAATGTAGTTGCTACATGACTTTCTTTAATGTCTTCACCAATAGATCTTAGCTGTGATATCACTTCCATCATTGAGAATATGTGTTTCTGCATGTCATCATTTGCACTCAATTTCCATAACTGATAATTTTCACTATTCAGTTTAGCTACTGTGAATTTCAGTTCTGTGTTACTCATCATCTTTATATAGTCTTACTTGTTTAGAGAGTTGTACTGAAGATATTCTCCTGTTTTTTTCTTCTTGCTGATAGTTCCTGTATGTCCTGCCTGTGTTGAATTCTCTGTAATTATATCCAGCTCCTGGGATCATGAATTCCTCTGTCACTCTGTATCTGGATTTATTTCCTCCTGTTTATAGAGCTTATCTGTGTGCTCCGTTATCTGGGGTTATAAACCAGGATCCTGTTGTAGTGCGGGCCTGTAGTGTCTGGGCTTTAGTGTCTGGGTTCCAGCCTGGGCCCATAACCTGTCGCAGAGTGCATCTTCTTACAGTCACCACTGTACTTACGAGAGCTTCAATCAGCAAGATATCTTGAGTAAACAGTATTTACTTCATACTGGTTAAACATGAGATACAATTCAGTGTCACACAGTCCGTGTGCTGCTTACATAACACATTCAGGAAAGAAAGGAAACACAGGAAGTAAAAACAACCAACAATTGAGAGCTTTCCTCCCCCATAACAGCAAGCATATAACTTTACACACTATCGCCATCTGCTGTCTGGTTAGTATAAAGTCCTCCTTACACTTATAATAAGTCCTAATCTGTTGTACATGCCAACAAAAGAGGCTTCAGATCTACCGTAGCACTTCAGCCTCATTTGCATACAAATACAAAGGCCGATTTCTCAGAGGAACAGACTGGCCATGTAAAGGTATTGCTGGACTTGTCTTTGAAAGAGCTACATGCGGGTATAGTTTGGAGTATGAAATCCTGCTGACAGATTCCCTATATTTACTAAAAAATATAGGAAATAGATTCCCTCTTAACTAGTGTTGAGCGATACCTTCCGATATCAGGAAATATCGTATCGGATTGGATCGGGCCGATACCCAAAAAGTATCGGATATCGCCGATTCCGATACCGGAAACCAATGCAAGTCAATGGGACACAAATATCGGAATGAAAATAAACCCTTTCTTTCCTTGTAGGTTAATTCTACATGAAGTAAAACAACTAAGAATAATGTAGAATGACATGAAAAGCCGGCAATTCATCAGCGGCATACACCGGTACCCGACAATTTACAACAGAAAGAATAGAGCATCACACATAGATTAGATAGATAGAAACATGTCAGTCACATATATATGAAGTACAGTGACAGTGTTGCTTACTGTACTTGTCATTTAGTGTAAAGGATTTATTAAAAAAAATATTAGTGTTTTCGTGCACCGTCTCTTTAAAAAAGCCGGCCGGCAATTCAGCAGCGGTACCCGACAATTTATAACAGAAAGAATAGAGCTTCACACATAGATTAGATAGATAGAAACATGTCAGTCACATATATATGAAGTACAGTGACAGTGTTGCTTACTGTACTTGTCATTTAGTGTAAAGGATTTATTTAAAAAAATAATAGTGTTTTCATGCACCGTCTCTTTAAGAAAGCCGGCCGGCAATTCAGCATCTGTACCCGACAATTTAGAACAGAAAGAATAGAGAATCACACATAGATTAGATAGATAGAAACATGTCAGTCACATATATATGAAGTACAGTGACAGTGTTGATTACTGTACTTGTCATTTAGTGTTAAAATAAAGGATTTATTTAAAAAAAAATTGGCGTGGGGTTCCCCTTAATTTTAGGCTCTAGCGGAGGTTAAGCAGACAGCTGGGGCAAATGTTTGAAGCCTGGGAAGGGGGTAATACCCACGGAGCTTCCCAGGCTACTAATATCAGCCCCCAGCTGAATACCTAGCCTTTACTAGCTATTAAAATGGGGGAACCCCCCCAAAAAAATAACGTGGGGTCCCCCCTAATTTAATAGCTAGCACAGGCTAGGCAGACAGCTGGGGGCTGATATTAATAGCCCAGGAAGGGTGCCATGAATATTGGCCCCCTCCCAGGCTAGAAACACCAGCCGTCAGCCGCCCCAGAAATGGCGCATCCATAGGATGCGCCAATTCTGGCACTTAGCCTCGCTCTTCCACGCTGCCCTGGTGCGGTGGCAGGGGGTAATAGGGTTGGGGTTGATGTCAGCTTATAATGCCAGCTGACATCAAGCCCAGGTTAGTAATGGAGAGGCGTCTATAAGACACCCCCATTACTAACCCCATAGTCAAAGTTAAAAGAAAACACAAACACCCAGAGTAAAGTCCTTTAATTGAAATAAAGACACAATTCTTTATTGTTCTAAATTAAACCATACTTACCATCACGCCCATTCCAGCTGAAGCCAACGATCTCCTGCAATAAAAGAAAAATAATAAAGCAACCTCATCCTTACCTTTCGATGGTTCCCAGGACAGCTCCAGCTCTGCTACATCGAGATGACAGGATGGACCGCAGCAGAAAGCTGCCATCCAGCCTGTCATCCCGCGGACACTGAGAAGCGCAGGCATGCTTGCGCTCCTCAGTGTCTCTCTGTGACGTCATCCAGATGAGCCGAGTTCATGTCCAATGAACTCAGCTCACCTCATGCACGTCACTGACAGCGTGGGAAAGTTCTCCTGCACTCAGCGCTTCAGCGTGAGAATTCTCCCACGCTGTCAGTGACATACATGAGGTGAGGTCATGTCCAATGAACTCAGCTCACCTCATGCACGTCACTGACAGTGTGGGAAAATTCTCACGCTGAAGTGCTGAGTGCAGGAGAATTTTCCCACGCTGTCAGTGACGTACATGAGGTGAGCTGAGTTCATTGGACATGACCTCACCTCATGTATGTCACTGACAGCGTGGGAGAATTCTCACGCTGAAGCGCTGAGTGCAGGAGAACTTTCCCACGCTGTCAGTGACGTGCATGAGGTGAGCTGAGTTCATTGGACATGACCTCGGCTCATCTGGATGCCGTCACAGCCAGACATTGAGGAGCACAAGCATGCCTGTGCTTCTCAGTGTCTGCGGGATGACAGGATGGATGGCAGCGTTCTGCTGCGGTCCAGCCTGTCATCTCGATGTAGCAGAGCTGAAGCTGTCGTGGGAGCCATGGAAAGGTAAGGATGAGGTTGCTTTATTATTTTACTTTTATTGCAGGAGATCGTTGGCTTCAGCTGGAATGGGCGTGATGGTAAGTATGGTTTAATTTAGAACAATAAAGAATTGTGTGTTTATTTCAATTAAAGGACTTTTTTCTGGGTGTTGTGTTTTTTTAAATACTTTACTAGAAATTCATGGTGGTCATGTCTAATATTGGCGTGACCCCATGAATTTTGGGCTTAGGGCCAGCTGATAATACCAAGCTGGCCTTAACCCCTTTATTACCCAGTGAGCCACCGCACCAGGGCCCTGGATGAGTTGGGTACAGCGCCAGAAGATGGCGCTTCAATGAACGCGCCATTTTCTGGGGCGGCTGCGGACTGCAATTTGCAGCGGGGGTGGCCCAGAAAGCTTGGGTCTCCCTGCGCTGCGGATTCCAGCCCCCAGCTGCATAGTTGTATCTGGCTGGACACAAAAATAGGGCGAAGCCCCAAGCATTTTTTTTTTTAATTATTTCATGAAATTCATGGAATAATTAAGAAAAAAAGGGCTTCCCTATATTGTTGTGTCCGGCCAGGTACAAATAGGCAGCTGGTGGTTGGGGGCAGCCCATTCCTGCCTGCTGTACCTGGCTGGACACAAATATAGGGCGAAGCCCCACGTCAATTTTTTTTAAAATAAATCCTTTATTTTAACACTAAATGACATTTGAGGAGTTAATAAAGATGCAGTCCCTAAATTATTATTTATTTTTTAATTAATTTTTCCCAAAACTTTTGACGTGGGCTTCGCCATATTTTTGTATGCCAGCCAGGTACAGCATCCAGCTTCTATGAACGCGCCATTTTCCGGGGTGGCTGCGGACTGCAATTTTCAGCGGGGGGGGGGGGGGGGGAGAAAGCTTGGGCCTCCCTGCGCTGCAGATTCCATCCCCCAGCTGCCTAGTTGTACCTGGCTGGACACAAAAATAGGGAGAAGCTTCACGTATTTTTTTTTTTTAATTATTTCATGAAATTCATGAAATAATTAAGAAAAAAAGGGCTTCCCTATATTGTTGTGTCCAACCAGGTACAAATAGGCAGCTGGTGGTTGGGGGCAGCCCGTTCCTGCCTGCTGTACCTGGCTGGACACAAATATAGTGCGAAGCCCCACGTCAATTTTTTTTTAATTATTTCATGAAATTCATGGAATAATTAAGAAAAAAAGGGCTTCCCTATATTGTTGTGTCCGGCCAGGTACAAATAGGCAGCTGGTGGTTGGGGGCAGCCCGTTCCTGCCTGCTGTACCTGACTGGACACAAATATAGGGCGAAGCCCCACATAATTTTTTTTTAATTATTTCATGAATTTCCTGAAATAATTAAAAAAAAATTGACGTGGGGCTTCACACTATATTTGTGTCCAGCCAGGTACAGCAGGCAGGAACGGGCTGCCCCCAACCACCAGCTGCCTATTTGTACCTGGCCAGACACAACAATATAGGGAAGCCCTTTTTTTCTTAATTATTCCATGAATTTCATGAAATAATTAAAAAAAAAAAAACGTGGGGCTTCTCCCTATTTTTGTGTCCAGCCAGGTACAACTAGGCAGCTGGGGGATGGAATCTGCAGCGCAGGGAGGCCCAAGCTTTCTGCCCCCCGCTGAAAATTGCAGTCCGCGGCCGCCCCGGAAAATGGCGCGTTCATAGAAGCTGGATGCTGTACCTGGCTGGCATACAAAAATATGGCGAAGCCCACGTCAAAAGTTTTGGGAAAAATTTATTAAAAAATAAATAATAATTTAGGGACTGCATCTTTATTAAGTCCTCAAATGTCATTTAGTGTTAAAATAAAGGATTTATTTTAAAAAAAAATGGCGTGGGATCCCCCATAATTTTAGTCTCTAGCGGAGGTTAAGCAGACGGCTGGGGCAGATGTTTGAAGCCTGGGAAGGGGGTAAAACCCACGGAGCTTCCCAGGCTACTAATATCAGCCCCCAGCTGAATACCTAGCCTTTACTAGCTATTAAAATGGGGGACCCCCCCAAAAAAATGACGTGGGGTCCCCCCTATTTTAATAGCTAGCAAAGGCTAGGCAGACAGCTGGGGGCTGATATTAATAGCTCAGGAAGGGTGCCATGAATATTGGCCCCCTCCCAGGCTAGAAACACCAGCCGTCAGCCGCCCCAGAAATGGCGCATCCATAGGATGCGCCAATTCTGGCACTTAGCCTCGCTCTTCCACGCTGCCCTGGTGCGGTGGCAGGGGGTAATAGTGGTGGGGTTCATGTCAGCGCCAGCTGCCATGAAGCCCAGGTTAGTAATGATGGGTGTCTATAAGACACCCCCATTACTAACCTACAAAGTGTTAAAAAGAAAAAACACACTACACCCAGAAAAAAATAATTTATTTGAAATAAAACACCATTTTATTTAATTCTTAGTTTACTAAAAAAAAATAGTTACCTGTCCACGTTCCTGCGCTGATCTCCCATGCACAGCTGTCACATCTGGAGATGGTGACAGCTGTGCATGGCTGCTGTAAGCTCACGCTGCCGGGAACACGTCCGCTCCCGGCAGCGGGAGCCACTGACTGAGGTTACCGGAGTGCATTCAGGCAGCGCAGCTCCGGAGACCTCCTTTACGGCAGTGCTGTACCGTGGGAATTTCTCACGATACAGCAGTGCCGTAAAGCAGCTAACCGGAGCAGCGCTGCCTTAACTCTGGTGAACCCTTACGGCCCCGTCATTCTAGCGGCGGCAGCGGTTCAGAGCGGTCACATTCTATGTGGCTGCTCTGAACTGGAGATCTTCGTGGGACACTCGTGGACTGCTACGGAGGGGTAAGGATAAGGTTGTGGTTTATTATTTTATATTTTATTACAGGAGATCGATGGCTTCGGGGAATTAGGTGTCTAGGTGAGTATAGGTGTAGTTTTTTATTTTTTACTTTATTTTAGGTGACGATCGGCGGGGACAGGTAATGTATAAACTAATTTCTTTTAGGTAACCACTGGCCACCAATGACATGTATCTAACATTTATTGGGGACACAGTAGGGCAATTTATATAGCAGGATCAGGCTGATGGGAACTACTGCTCCCATCGAGCTGATACTGCTGGCACGAGTGGACGGGGGACAGACATAGGCCGATGGGAGTAGTAGTGTCACATCGGCCTATGTCTGCCTGCACGCACAGACACCCCGCACACACACCCCGCACACACACACACCCCGCACACACACACCCCGCACACACACCCCGCACACACACACACCCCGCACACACACACCCCGCACACACTAATCATGACGGGTCTGGGAGGTGAGGCTGACCTGTGCGGCCGTGGGAAAGTTCATGTGAGTTCATGCAGTCAAGCATGAACTCACATGAACCCTCTGAGGGCACCGCGGCTACTTCAAATGAACAGCTGATCGGCATCACCTGATACCTCAGCTGTTCATTTGAAATAACCGGCGGGAAAGCGCAGCACAGAACGGGAAAGCCGGCGGTGAAGTCTTTTCACTGCCGGCTTCCCCGCCCGGGTCCTTCGCTCCTTGGTGCTGCGCTCCCCGCCCGGTCCTAATTTACGATTGGGATTGGAGGTGGCGAGGGGAGCGGAGGATCGGGGTGGGAGGCTGCGGGGAAGCAGTATGGGGCTGTGTGATTGTTTAAAAGCCGGCGGCTTTTTACCGCCCGCCGGCTTTTAAACAATCAGGAGAATTCTCCCACGCTGGGATGGCATTCTGATGACAAGCTGGATCGCAGCTGAGCGCTGCCATCCAGCTTGTCATCCTTCACAGACACTGCAGAGCGCAGGCATTATGGGAACTTCCGATTCCGGTATTCGATATTATAAAAGTATCGGAATTAAGTATCGGAATTCCGATACAGTGAATATCGGCCGATACCCGATATTTCAGTATCGGAATGCTCAACACTACTCTTAACTCAATGGTAGCTGAAAAAAAGGCATAAATCAAGCTCCCTCTAGTGGAACCATGTATTAAAGCAAGCATGGGAATCAGTTTTGTGCTCTTCCTTTCCTTATCCCTGTTAGGTGTGACACACTGACATACACAGTATGAATATAATAATAATAGTAATAATAGTGTAATATGATTATACAACCACAGCAGGTAGAGGACATTACACTCTTTTGTAGCTTTTAACTTTCTTTTTTTTTTCCGTCCCCCTCTTCCTATAACCACAGCTTTTTTAAGGAACTTGCTATTTTGCAGACATGTTTTACTTTTGATCGTGGCTTAGTTATTTTAGTTACCCTATAAAGTACGGAACTAAAGGAAAAAAAATAATTGGCGTAAAATGGAAAGATATATTTTCGCCATCAGTACAATTATGGTGTTACTAAATGTGTATAGATTTGTTAATGTTTTTCTACTTTCAAAAAGTAAAAAAAAAAAAAAAGTTTAAAAATTAAAAAAATGAGACAATAGATTGTGATACTCAGATTTCATCCATTTTATCGATGCTTTATGGTGTTTAATATCTCTGCCTGTAGTCAGTGAGTGTGAGCTTCCGGATTATAAAAATTCTGCCCCGAGTTGTTACAAGAAGCAGCTCTGATTACTATTCCGCAAGAAACACTGCACCCGTGTATTTATCAGGTAACAGATGTACTGCTCTGGAGTATATATAAAGGCAGGTAATGGTCACTACTCCCTGCGGATTCTCCTGGATCTCTCTGCCGCTTTTGACACTGTGGATCACCAGCTCCTCCTCACTATGCTCCACTCTATCGGCCTCAAGGACACTGTTCTCTCCAGGTTCTCCTATCTCTCTGACCTCTCCTTCTCTGTGTCTTTTGCCGGCTCTTCTTCTTCTCCCCTTCCCCTTACCGTCGGGGTTCCTCAAGGATCAGTCCTAGGCCCTCTTCTTTTCTCCTTATACACCACTCCTATTGGACAAACAATCAGCAGATTCGGTTTTCAGTACCATCTCTATGCTGATGACACCCAATTATACACCTCTTCTCCGTACATCACCCCTGCATTATTACAAAAGACCAGTGATTGTCTTTCTGCGGTGTCTAACATCATGTCCTCCCTCTGCCTAAAACTGAATCTGTCAAAAACTGAACTACTTGTATTTCCTCCCTCCACTAACCTACCTGTGCCCGATATTGCCATTCCCGTTTGTGGCTCCACCATTACTCCCCAGCAACACGCCTACAGTCTTGGGGTCATTTTTTATTCAGATCTTTCCTTTACTCCTCACATCAAATCATTCGCTCATTCAGGTCATCTACACCTCAAAAACATCTCAAGAATCAGGACTTTTCTCACCTTTGACTCGGCAAAAACTCTTACTGTAGCTCTTACAGTATTCATTCTCGTCTCGACTATTGCAACTCTCTACTAATCGGTCTCCCTCTTACTAAACCTTCCCCTCTCCAATCCATCCTTAACGAAGCAGCCAGGATCATATTCCTCACCAACCACTACATCGATGCCTCTACCCTGTGCCAGTCATTGCATTGGTTGCCCATCCAATATAGAGTTCAAAATAAACTTATCATGCTTACCCACAAAGCACTCCACGCTTCAGTACCCCCCTACATCTCCTCCCTTGCCTCAGTCCACCACCCTACACATGCCCTCCATTTTGCCAATGACTTAAAACTAAAATCCTCCATAATCCGAACTTCCCACTCCCGTCTCCAAGATTTCTCGCGTGCTGCGCCAATTCTTTGGAATGCACTACATAGGACAGTTCTATTAATTCCCAATACCCACAGTTTCAAGCGGACCCTAAAAACCCATCTCTTTAGACTGGCCTATCGCCTCAACATACTATCTAACTGTCCCAGTTTTCCCCCATATTAAAATCTTCTTCAATTTCAGGTCATACCATCCATGCACTTAATAGCCTGGGTCTGGACTGTACACATACTGGCAGGCGACCAGTCCATGTATTATTATTTATCCTATTTAGTATATCAAGGCTGCATTATACAATATATGTACATTTTACATTTTGTGTCTCCTCCATTTCCTCATAGACTGTAAGCTTGCGAGAAGGGCCCTCACTCCTTTCGATATGAGATATATTTATTCTATATTGTCTGTATAAGTCCCCCCTAGAATAGTAAAGTGCTGCGGAATTATTATTATTAAGGCAAGACTGGGCAAGCAAAGTTAAAAAGAAATAGTTTTTGGTCGGTGAGGGATAAGCAGGAACATCTCAATTTCTATACTAAGGCCGGCCATACACGTTAGATGGCTCTCAGCCGAAAGATTGTCCGACCGATCACCATCTCAGCCGACTCTCCCATACAGAGGAGCGCTCGTTCGGTCAAGGCTCCTGTTATGAGAAAGCCGCCGACTGACACTTCGGCAGGTGTAGTATCTCAGGGAAAACAATGTGGTTGTCAGTCCGAAATCAGACATGCCTCATCGACATCTCTCCCGACCATCATTTGGCCAACGCCCCAGTAGACATTAGACTATCGGCCAAACCCATCGATTTCATCATGTTCAGCCAACATAAGACTAATGTTTATGGCCAGCTTAAGTGGTCCTATACAGAAAAGATGACTATCGGACAATCGCTTGGGTTGCAGCTATCTCTCCTGAGTCCTGACTCCACCATTCGTAGGATTGCTCGTTTTGTCAAGCGCTCCTGTGTTTTCATGAGAGTCGTTGACAGACATCTCTGGCAGCGGCTTATCTCACTGAAAACAAAAAGATCAGCAGTTCGAAATCCTTATCTCCCCCAACACCATCTATCAGTCAAACCTGTCAATATCAGAGGTTCAGACAAAATTAGTCTTATGTGTACAGAGGCCTTTACTTTTAGACAGTGCAAACTTAGCTTACACTATTTGTTAGTTGGCTTACTTTTTTCCACAAAGTTACAAAATTTGGCACAAATCTGGATTGTAATTTAGACCACATCCCTTACTCCACCCGCTTTCTAATAGGCCACGTCCATGTGTCGCTTGAAAAAAAAAGTTTTGAATGATACATGTGGCACAAATTCAAAATTGGCACAAATTAATTCAAATTTCTGGAGCATTTAGTTTCATAAATTAGCCCAGTATGTCCCATAAACTGTCCTGAGTTTATCATTTTGATGCCTTGCTTGCGCAAACTCTCCTGCTTTTGTGCATATACAACTTTCATAAAAGCATGCTAGGAGTTGAAGTTTCAAAGGAGTTGAAGTGTCACAGGTTGGAGATCACTGCGTTGAGTGATTCATGTGTATCTTTTAGATCCCACTTCACTATCGTACAAAGCCTCTACCTGAATTTTGCTACGATGCCTACAGAAATATAGGAGGTTCTTCCTTTTTTGCTAGGGACACCCCGCAGAACCTTTGTACACACTAACAAGACGGATTATACAACTTACAATGGACGCAGCAATAAAATGCCTCTTTCCTGATCAAGTGGTTCTCCTCTTTACCTCTTGCATGACCTGCTCTGTCAGGGGTTTACTCTGACAATCAGTCTTTTCCTATTTAACTCCTACCTCTTGGTCACAGACACATATTTAACTCCTAACTCTTGGTTACGGACACATAGAAGAAAGAAGTTCTGAGAAGTTCTGATGCCAGCGAAAGTAAGTCCCAGCTTGGCATCCAATGCGGTATCCATTACATGGGAAGCTACCAATTTAGGGGTTACATTTGTTTCATACCATCAAATGCCCCATAATTATAAATTTTGAGGATCTGTGGAGTTCTGAGGACCTTACGTTGCCCATGAATGGGTTGAACTTGTGAACCAGTCCAGAAACTACTAATTCAATCACTGAAACATACAAATACTAAAGGCTTCCTCATTGGCATTATAGCCCGATATGTTTCTTTGTAAGCACAAACCCTAAAGTCCCCCACATACATTAGTAGAATGTCAGCTGAATCCTCCAATATCGATAGGTTTGACTGACAATCTAATATGTATGGAAGCCTCCCGACTGTGCTCCAATAGATGATATAGAGCTTGTTCATTTTCAGACTGCCAATTCTTTTGGTCCCTAAAAGATTTCTCAAGTAAACCGGTGCACTCACTCTGTTGAGCGCTCCTGTGTCATTTATGAGACAGACACTACCAGGCTCCTATGGTGGTTGTCTATCTCAGAGAACAAAAGGATTGGCAGACCTAAATCAGACTTGCCAGGTCATTCTGTCCCCGACATCATCTATCAAGGGACAGTCAGGAGGCCAACATACACATTGGACCATTGCCCGAACCCATCGATATTGGCAGGTTCAGACAAAGTTAGTCTAATGTGTATGGGGGCCTTAAAAGATAAAAAGCCGCCATAGATGTCTGGCAGCAGCGCTGTCTTAAAGAACACATTAGCACTCGGCAGATCGAGTACTCCTGTGTGTGGAAGAGTTGGGGGAGATAGTTACCGCTTGACTGATCGGCCAAACCATCATTCAGCCGGCAGCTATCTTAAGTTTATGGGGGCTTAAAGGCACTGCTTTTGCTGATAAATCAGTGTAGCTACTTTGAAGGCTTCTTTACTTATAGCACGGGGCAATCATTTAAAGATGGACAATCTTGGATGGTCTATAACAATGTATACCTTCATGATGTGAAGCTAAGAACTGTGAAGAACGCATGACAACGTGAACATCTCCGTAGATTTGGGCCGAACGGCTCTGGTCCTATTACAGTGCAATGACCTGACTAGCTCTCTATTCTTACCACACACCGTAAAAGATTGTCTCTGAGATGTCTTAGTACAGATTGTGCTCATATAAGGTGTCATATTTTCCAGTCCATGATATAAACTCTACGTCAGGTGGAGATTTCCTGCTAAGTGTCTCAATATTTATCAGATAATCACCGTTATATAACGCCAGAACAATGGGATGTTTGGTCTACGGCTGGAGAGTCAAGTTACAGAATACTCCGGCTAATGTATCATGGATTGTGCGAATTATAGGAAGAGAGCTAGAGGGGTCATGGCCTTTAGGATTGGACAAAGACATGACGGAACACCAGATTATGAGCATTCAACTAGGAATGTATTAAAAAATAATGTTGCAAAAGTGTCTACTTCATTCTCCCAATGAATAAATTTATCCGCTTCTGCAAAGCAACCAAAATAAAAAAAAATAAAAACAACTTAAATATAACAATATAGCAAAAAGTCTTGATTAAAATTATACCACCATTTTGTGGCAGCAGTTCCCATGCGGACCTATGTGTATACGGCATATGTCTATTTTTTACCAAATGTTTGTATACCCTTGAAGGCAGCAGTCACATCACATTCTTCTTCCCGCTCAGCACTTTGTCGGAGGTTTCTGCATGAACAGCCGAAAAATGTTATTCAGATGTTCTCCCGATGTAGTCATTCAGCTGAATGAGGCAAACAGATTCTAAAATATGAAATTCTGGACTCAATTTGATCTCCTTGACGGTGGTGTCCATCTTTTTAGCCACGTGTGGTAGTATGAATTCCAAAGCTTCATATTATACAGTCCGCTGGCCTCACTGAAGTCACTGAATGTGACTGTGTAAGGTCTAAATACCGTTTTACTGGTATGCCTCTAATTAGTCACGTCACATTGTCCTGATTGAGGTTAATACCGGACATGACCTAAAAAATCTAAAACGCAACCCTCTTCTTTTCCACATCTCTAAAACCATGGATCTACATTGGTAAATCAGCAGAGATGAGCAAAACTTTTGAAATTTAAAATTCACAAGTTTTGGCAAATTTTTCTAAAATATTTTATTCACCGTAAATCGCAAATACTTGCAAGCCTCCAATTGCCCTGAAAAACACGTGTAACACTATGAGGTCTCCTAGGACTAAAGCCAAATTCTATCGAGCTTTTTTATGTAAACACAGCTTTATGTAAAGTAACCATTTAAACAGATGGTAATGGTAGTAACCAGCAGCCTATTTTATAAAACAGTTATTTCATAATTTTTTAAAATTGGAAAACGATCCAAAAATTATCCCTCTTAGTCATTTGTGATCAGGTAGACCGTACAATCACTGTGCATAATTCTAGGAGAACGATTGAAATTTCTGGGGTTTCTAAGAGTTCACCTGGTCCATGCAAAACCTGGTTTGACCCTGCATTTTATAAATGATGCACGCAAGGTCCAGGACTTCAGGATGACCATCCATTCTTTTGTAGCTGACCCTGTGTCCTATCAAAATCTATGTTGCTTGCTGTGCCTACCATTACGTCCAGCAGGGGTGGGCATGTGGCGCCCCTGAGGGTTCGGCCGCCACAGGAATGCTGCACTTCTTTAATGGAGTGTGGTGTTCCTCCTCTGAGGTAAGCCTGGTGTGATGGTAGTGTTCCAGCCTTTTGCATCCAACACCACATTCCACCAGAGGGAGCTAGTATGCACTAGGTGCTGCTTCCCTGGTTACAGGGAGACTGGGGAACACAAAGTGGTAGGAACCAGTTAGTGGGTGTGGGTGGAGGAACAGTTAGTTAGTGACACTTCTAATTTCATATTTAATAGTATGCCATCTTTGATCTTGGTTCTTTGGTGGTTCTTTGGCTGTCAAGCTGTCAAAATACTATGTGTAAAGTGACTTCCCTCCGGGAGCGCAGATCCTGTGTGGGCCTGCACCGGCATGGGACACAGCTCTCGTACCCCGATCTATGGGACGAGAGGTAGGTTGCAGACAAGGAATGTCTCAACCCAGCCAAGGACCAGGATCAAGAAGGCCCGGGATCTTTAGAGTGTGGCTCTCTAGCAAATGGGTCCCGGGGAGGATGCAGACGGAGCGGAGTATGCCACCTGTCCTCGCCTACCTGATCTATTCAGAGGGATTCCGGCTGCAAGAGGGGTACCGGCCCCCGACACCCGACCTCGTACTCTAGGTGTCACGCTGTCTCTGTGTACTGGAGGTAGGGGGCCTAAGCTGACCCTAAGCTGGGGCCCTGACTAATCCCTCTACCTGGAGGTACTGTTAAAGGTACAGAGGTCCAGGCCGCCAGCGTAACCCCTACCTCCTGAGGATCCCTGCACCTAAGTAATCTAGTCCTGAGAAGGACCCCTGATCACAACAAAAGGGGACAGGTAATAATATGCCCACACTCAGTACTTAGACGAACGAGACAGTACAAGGGTAAAACCAAAACCACCTTGCATACAAAAACTACACAACTACAACAGAGGGAACACCAATGGGAAAGGAGATAAATGATAAAGCGAGGAAGGGAAAAAACGCTCCAAATACACTTAGCTCTTAAACTCCAAATACCACGATCCGCTCTGTTAGTCTGCATGAAATGCTTTCACCGACACTTCCCCAACAGACCGGCAGGCATTTGAAGGAGTCCCACTACAGCAGCATTGATTGCAGCTGGGCGAGGCTGGACCTCGTCTAGCACAGAGAGAGAGAGTTAACTCCCTCAGTGCCGAAAAACACAAAGCACCAAAAACTCAGCTGCGAGAAGTCAGGCTGTGTAATCGTGACGATCTTCGTGGCGACACACCTGTGACACTAGGTCCAGGATGGGAAAGCCCGGTTAGGCCCTGAGGATCCCGCCGGGCTTGGGATGGAGAGGAATTGCCACCCGAGCCCTACACCTGAGAGGAGCTCAGAGGGAGACCCGGCCTATCTACACACGCACAGACGGGAAAGGGTAAAGTCTGTAGTGCAGGAACACTCTGGTGTAGGGACGCTACCTCATACTGGACTTCCTCGGAGGTAGTCGGACCCCCGTCCCTGGTGGCCGCAGGACTCCGCGAGGAGCAGGGAGAAGCCTTGCGCTGCTTATGAGAACTGTGAGTAAAGTCTTGGAAATTCATCCCTATGGCCTCCGGACTGTTCATTACGCGCCATACCACGCGACACGGTGCCCGCACTCCCACACTACTACTACCCCCTTCTTCCTGCCTCCCCTGCCCTGAGGCCGTGCTCCGCCTGTGGGGAGCAGCGAGAACTTTAGCCGCCATGACATCGGGCCTCAGCGGACTGTAGCGGCGCTGGTGGCGCATCACCAGACACCACAGGTGGCGTAGTCGACATTTACCACTCAACCCGGAAAGCCCTAACATCATTTTCAATGTGACGGCCCTGGGCACGGAACGGGTCCAGGCCACGACTGCATCCCCGTTCTCAACGTCGGACCCGGCTCCGAGTACCCCATCTTCCCAGGGCAGGGCTTGCGAGCGTCACATCACTGGCGTAGTCGGCAGGATATCGCGCCCGCAGCAACGGAGAAAAGTGCCCATTGCTATCGGGTACTGTGTGCCTTACACCTTTGGACTGTTGTTTTACACTTAAAATGGCGCCAACCCAAGAAGAACAGGCGCCATAATGCTGTGAAAAGACTGTCTTTGTACACCTCCCATCGTGGGCTGGGCTCCTGCTTGGCGCCAAAAATGTGGACTGCCCCTTCCATCAGAGACTGTCCGCGGGGTAATGCCCGTTAAACAGGATGGGCTGAACGAAGGCGGGCCTGTCAGCATGCCACCCAGGAACCGCCCCGAAAGAGGAGGAAGAAGAAGGAAAGCAACAAGGTGCGGCCATGTCAGTCGGAGCTTGGCAGTCAACGGAGGCAGTCATGGATGCCTCTGGGGAGCGAGACCACGTGACAACTGAACCTGGTCCAGGCCCTTCACCCGGCAGAGAGCGAAGTGGCGGCGTATTAACACCGGGAGATACTGAGTTTCTCCACTCGGAAGCTCCGGGACTTGCAAGGAGGCAGAAGGAGGCCCAGGAGGCGGCGACGGCTGCGTGGAAAGCGGAGATGCTGCAGCGGATCCGAGACCGCCATCAAGGAGAGGAGGTTCCAGGACCAGTCGACCCAAAGGTCGAAGTCGAGGGTGACCTAGCGGCAGGTGAGAGTGCAACCCCTGCTCCGGCTGCGGAGCCATCAGAGACAATCCTGGACCTCATGGCGGAGTACATAGTCCCCTACGCGGTCACCTGGGAGCAAGCACTAGCTCCTGAGCTGCAACCGGCAGCTGTTGGCGGGGACTAACGCTGTCACAAGAGCTCAGAAACGGAGGTGCCTGGAGCTGCGGAGGAGGCTACCGGCTCCAACCTGGACTGGTCCGCATCGGTAGAGGACTTGCAGCAACCCGTCCTAACCCCGCTACCTGCACCAGCGGTAACCTGGCCCGAGGCAGAGGAGTGGGCCTGGGAAAACCAGATGGGCGACCTTATGGGCTTCCCGCGGGAGACCAGATCTGAAGCGCGCAGGAGGAACCAATGGTGCAGCGACCAGATCTTCCAACTGGCACGGGAGCAACGTCGGCGGGAGCAACGCTGCGAGTGCCTCGAGGTGAGGACCAAGGCTACAAAGACTCGGGCGCGACTGGAGGAGGCCACCCATCCCAGTACCCGGTATGAAGGCCAGATCGTCCGATTTCACCATGAGGCGGGGTGGGGGTTTATCCGGTGTCCCCTGTTCCAGGACGATGTGTTCGTCAGCAGGCGGGACGTCGAGCCGCGCCTTAAGAAGGGACACCCCGGCCGGAACCTTTTCCCGGGCGATACTGTGACTTTCACTCGCCACCAGGGGGAGCGTGGGTGGTACGCCCTGGACGTCCGTAAAGTGTCTGGGAGTGACGCCACCCCGCCCTCAGCCTCAGGTGACCGGTTAGCCTCTGTCGGGAGGAATGAGCCCTTCCCTCCACGTGAGCCCCAAGTCTAAAGCAGCCCCCCCGGCTGCTGCTGTAGTTGTTTGAAATTTAGTTAATTGCTGCTATTTGTGTGTTTCTTCATTTATAGAGACTTTGGTCCCTGCGGACTATGGCAGGCGGCGGACTGCATTGTAAATAGTTATGCATCTATTTAGGTGCTCCCTATTGGTTTTATACAAAACCGTGCCTACTTTCTACCTCAGACCTCAGAAGCAAAACCTGTCTGGAGTGGCTTGTGTGGGGGTCCAACTCCGGATCTTCATGCCCTGCAGCCACCCCAGTGCCCACGTAGAGGGTTTAGGGCATGTCTCTCTTGCTACTGAACTGACCGTCGTTACCTTTAAGCAGTCCGCTGTCTTGATCAAAAAGTCTCTTGTCTTAATTTATAATTTTGCACTTTTATATCTTCGTACTTTTATAATTTTATACTTTGCACTTTTGTACTTTTATAACTGTTATGCAACGTTACAAGAAATGTGCCTCCCATAAAGGGATGATAGTTTTATTTGTTATATAAAAAGAAATTTTCCTGGGTGCTATTCCTTTGCAGCCCGCTGACGTGCTGTGTTTTACCAGGGGGGAATGTGGCGCCCCTGAGGGTTCGGCTGCCACAGGAATGCTGCACTTCTTTAATGGAGTGTGGTGTTCCTCCTCTGAGGTAAGCCTGGTGTGATGGTAGTGTTCCAGCCTTTTGCATCCAACACCACATTCCACCAGAGGGAGCTAGTATGCACTAGGTGCTGCTCCCCTGGTTACAGGGACACTGGGGAACACAAAGTGGTAGGAACCAGTTAGTGGGTGTGGGTGGAGGAACAGTTAGTTAGTGACACTTCTAATTTCATATTTAATAGTATGCCATCTTTGATCTTGGTTCTTTGGCGGTTCTTGGGCTGTCAAGCTGTCAAAATACTGTGTGTAAAGTGACTTCCCTCCGGGAGCGCAGATCCTGTGTGGGCCTGCACCGGCATGGGACACAGCCCTCGTACCCCGATCTATGGGACGAGAGGTAGGTTGCAGACAAGGAATGTCTCAACCCGGCCAAGGACCAGGATCAAGAAGGCCCGGGAGCTTTAGAGTGTGGCTCTCTAGCAAATGGGTCCCGGGGAAGATGCAGACGGAGCGGAGTACGCCACCTGTCCTCGCCTACCTGATCTATTCAGAGGGATTCCGGCTGCAAGAGGGGTACCGGCCCCCGACACCCGACCTCGTACTCTAGGTCCAGGACGGGAAAGCCCGGTTAGGCCCTGAGGATCCCGCCGGGCTTGGGATGGAGAGGAATTGCCACCCGAGCCCTACACCTGAGAGGAGCTCAGAGGGAGACTCGGCCTATCTACACACGCACAGATGGGAAAGGGTAAAGTCTGTAGTGCAGGAATACTCTGGTGTAGGGACGCTACCTCACACTGGACTTCCTCGGAGGTAGTCGGACCCCCGTCCCTGGTGGTCGCAGGACTCCGCGAGGAGCAGGGAGAAGCTTTGCGCTGCTTATGAGAACTGTGAGTAAAGCCTTGGAAATTCATCCCTATGGCCTCCGGACTGTTCATTACGCGCCATACCACGTGACACGGTGCCCGCACTCCCACACTACTACTACCCCCTTCTTCCTGCCTCCCCTGCCCTGAGGCCGCGCTCCGCCTGTGGGGAGCAGCGAGAACTTTAGCCGCCATGACATCGGGCCTCAGCGGACTGCAGTGGTGCTGGTGGCGCATCACCAGACACCACAGGTGGCGTAGTCGACAATTAACAAAAACCAAAAGAAGACCCTTAAAAAATACCTTTAATAGTTTCTTTTATAAAAAAGATACTCAGTGGTACCTATGGAACAGAGTATACAAACAAAAGCAAATATATACTTTGATATACTTAAATTATCATACAAAGGGAGGGATGTAAGACAACGATCCAAAATTGCCCTAGGTCACCCTAGTAGTAGATAATAGCCCACCTAAAGGCCAAGTATTCAGTTCACCCTAAGGGTTCGAATGATGTCCCCACTCATCAGTGGGTAAAGCTAAACTCTCCCTATATCCCCATGCACACACAAGTGAAAAATATATCAAAATAAAAATAATAAATAAATTGCAAGGCGTCAGACACAGTGACAAGATATATCTTAAGCGCATTTCTTCTAAGATGACAGATGATATATTCCAGGCAATGTTCCTAGAGGGACCATGGAGATCAACCAGCCAAAAAGAACAATGGATGTCCGATAAGGGGTTGTCAACAGGTACGCCCATTCAGGTTTATCCAAAGAAAGTCCATCAAAAGATGTCCCAAGGTGATATGCCAAACATGAGGTCCCATTGACCTAGTCCCAGTCCCTACGCGTTTCACCCCCTCCTCAGTGTGGGGTTCATCAGGGGACAGACAGTATCAGAGGAGAAAGCCCATAGTAGGTGCACAGCAAATGTGTGCTTCCATAATTCAAAAAAACGTATATTTCTTTCATGATCCCAGGCAATTTGAGGTCCCATAAGCTATATTTTTAACAAGTACTAGCTGATATCTCAAAAAACGGACGTTAGTTTACTGAGCCATTTTTTTGTATATGTGATTGTTACGTGTAACGGGCTATTTTCAATTGAGTCCATTTTTGATACTGTATGTGATTGGTATCTTGCGGGCGATAGTTGATTAAGTCTATTTTGTATAGTCGATTGCCATGTATAACGGGCTATTTTTCATTTAGTCCATTTTTGATACTGTATGTGACTGGCATCTTGTCACTGTGTCTGACGCCTTGCAATTTATTTATTATTTTTATTTTGATATATTTTTCACTTGTGTGTGCATGGGGATATAGGGAGAGTTTAGCTTTACCCACTGATGAGTGGGGACATCATTCGAACCCTTAGGGTGAACTGAATACTTGGCCTTTAGGTGGGCTATTATCTACTACTAGGGTGACCTAGGGCAATTTTGGATCGTTGTCTTACATCCCTCCCTTTGTATGATAATTTAAGTACAGTACAGACCAAAAGTTTGGACACACCTTCTCATTTAAAGATTTTTCTGTATGTTCATGAGTATGAAAATTGTACATTCACACTGAAGGCATCAAAACTATGAATTAACACATGTGGAATTATATACTTAACAAAAAAGTGTGAAACAACTGAAAATATGTCTTATATTCTAGGTTCTTCAAAGTAGCCACCTTTTGCTTTGATGACTGCTTTGCACACTCTTGCCATTCTCTTGATGAGCTTCAAGAGGTAGTCACCGGAAATGGTTTTCACTTCACAGGTGTGCCCTGTCAGGTTTAATAAGTGGGATTTCTTGCCTTATAAATGGGGTTGGGACCATCAGTTGTGTTGTGCAGAAGTCTGGTGGATACACAGCTGATAGTCCTACTGAATAGACTGTTAGAATTTGTATTATGGCAAGAAAAAAGCAGCTAAGTAAAGAAAAACGAGTCGCCATCATTACTTTAAGAAATGAAGGTCAGTCAGTCAGAAAAATTGGGAAAACTTTGAAAGTGTCCCCAAGTGCAGTTGCAAAAACCATCAAGCGCTACAAAGAAACTGGCTCACATGAGGACCGCCCCAGGAAAGGAAGACCAAGAGTCACCTCTGCCTCTGAGGATGAGTTTATCTGAGTCACCAGCCTCAGAATTCGCAGGTTAACAGCAGCTCAGATTAGAGACCAGGTCAATGCCACACAGAGTTCTATCAGCAGACACATCTCTACAACAACTGTTGAGAGGAGACTTTGTGCAGAAGGCCTTCATGGTAAAATAGCTGCTAGGAAACCACTGCTAAGGACAGGCAACAAGCAGAAGAGACTTGTTTGGGCTAAAGAACACAAGGAATGGACATTAGACCAGTGGAAATCTGTGCTTTGGTCTGATGAGTCCAAATTTGAGATCTTTGGTTCCAACCACCGTGTCTTTGTGCGACGCAGAAAAGGTGACGGATGGACTCTACATGCCTGGTTCCCACCGTGAAGCATGGAGGAGGAGGTGTGATGGTGTGGGGGTGCTTTGCTGGTGACACTGTTCGGTATTTATTCAAAATTGAAGGCATACTGAACCAGCATGGCTACCACAGCATCTTGCAGCGGCATGCTATTCCATCCGGTTTGCGTTTAGTTGGACCATCATTTATTTTTCAACAGGACAATGACCGCAAACACACCTCCAGGCTGTGTAAGGGCTATTTGACCAAGAAAGAGAGTGATGGGGTGCTACGCCAGATGACCTGGCCTCCACAGTCACCAGACCTGAACCCAATCGAGATGGTTTGGGGTGAGCTGGACCGCAGAGTGAAGGCAAAAGGGCCAACAAGTGCTAAGCATCTCTGGGAACTCCTTCAAGATTGTTGGAAGACCATTTCCGGTAACTTCCTCTTGAAGCTCATCAAGAGAATGCCAAGAGTGTGCAAAGCAGTCATCAAAGCAAAAGGTGGCTACTTTGAAGAACCTAGAATATAATTGCATATTTTCTGTTGTTTCACACGTTTTTGT
Organism: Phyllobates terribilis; assembly: GCF_046119375.1. Classification (NCBI taxonomy): domain Eukaryota; kingdom Metazoa; phylum Chordata; class Amphibia; order Anura; family Dendrobatidae; genus Phyllobates; species Phyllobates terribilis. Next base: position 399,739,848 of record NW_027362767.1, read on the forward strand.
TAAGTATATAATTCCACATGTGTTAATTCATAGTTTTGATGCCTTCAGTGTGAATGTACAATTTTCATAATCATGAAAATACAGAAAAATCTTTAAATGAGAAGGTGTGTCCAAACTTTTGGTCTGTACTGTATATCAAAGTATATATTTGCTTTTGTTTGTATACTCTGTTCCTTAGGTACCACTGAGTATCTTTTTTATAAAAGAAACTATTAAAGGTATTTTTTATGGGTCTTCTTTTGGTTTTTGTTGTTTAGTTTTGTACCCTGGTTTTCCAACTTTTGTTGGTTTTTGTTGGTTCGGTAGTCGACAATTACCACTCAACCCAGAAAGCCCTAACATCATTTTCAATGTGACGGCCCTGGGCACGGAACGGGTCCAGGCCACGACTGCATCCCCGTTCTCAACGTCGGACCCGGCTCCGAGTACCCCATCTTCCCAGGGCAGGGCTTGCGAGCGTCACAGGCATACCATTGATGCAACTTGTGCAGATGAACAGGGGCCCAAGAGATAAGGTGGAATTCCAAAGAAGGTAGAATTGTGAATTATGATGAGCTATTGGACTGCAAAGGGCCCATACATTGCTTTTGCACAGGGGCCAACTTCTATATGTATCCATTCCTGGTGTCCAGACCACAGGAAACATGGAGTCATAGTTTAATCACCCACTCCAACGATGTGAGAAAAATAAATAACATGTGAGAAAGTAACAAAAAAAAGTATTTTATGTTCCTAGTCCTGGGCAGTGGCCCAATCTGGCGTTAGGGATCTTCCAGGGGAATTCACACCATAAATCCTAATTTTACAAAAAAAAAATGAGGATGATGCTAATAACGGAAGTCCTGAATTTATTTTATAAAAATAATGTTGACTTTTGTGCCCATCCTTGAGCAGGAGCCAAATCCTATACAGGGTTCTACTGAAGAAATTCATACCAGTTAAAATACAGAGATTCAACATTTTGATGATGGTACAGAAGAATAGTAGTCATAGATGACCAAGAATTTGTTCTTTGAAAAAAAATGTTGCCTTTTGTTCTCAGCCCTGCGCCAAGTTCTACAGGGGAAAGTTAACAGTCAACCAACAAAGTTTCTCATATTGACTAAAAATGATGATGGTAAAGAAAATTATAGTCATGGAAGCCCATGAATTTTTATTTGAACAAAATTGTGTGTGATGATATTGGGGACGTGTGCCATGTCCTTGAAGATAGTACTTTGTATTCTGACCAGGATGTGACACGAAGATACACCTGTAGTGAAGGATAGTGGTTGTAAAGATCAGAACGTAGAAGCTTGGGAAGTACTCTGTCACTTGTGTCTGTTACGCATAAGAAGAAGGTCTCTGTATGATACAGAAGAAAGGTACCAAAAGTATTGTGCCTGCTATCGTTTGTTACCGTTCCATTTAAGAAATTCCAGTAAAGAAGTTTTTATTTTTATACAACGGATTCTGGTCTCACTGATTCATCGCATATTTTCAAGGTCTCCATATCATCAAACCATCCGTGGCCTGTATAGAGGTAGTCAGCAACCTCCTACATTTTATACACACATTCAGGGGTACCATAAGCAGATGCTTTGAACTGCGAAGCAAACCTCACCACGATCGGTTCCTTACACAGTGAGCATGTGTTACTTGACCCAAACGCATGGCAGCCATGATGTTTCTACCTTTGTCATTTAGTTGGTTTCTCAATGATGAAAAGCTATCCAGTGTGACATTTGATACAACATGCTGCCCAGTTGCTGTTGGGGACAGGTAGATGTCCATTGAGGAGGATGTAGAGGAGGTCCATAAGCGTCCATAAGCGTCACCTGCTGTGCCGCTTTCAGCAGTAAACACAATGTCCGCTTGCAGTAGTGAATCTTCGCAATTGAAAACACTGACACCATGGCCCATAACAGAAATGTAAAGTCAATGGCATTAACTGGTGCGGGTGGTAGTGAACTTGGACATGTAGGAGTTGAGATGACTGGGAATCATGTTTCTTGGGCACTCACATGGCTAACTGACAACGCATTGGAAGTAAAGGAGGCAGAGATGAGGATGAGTATGGTGGTGATGACAATGACCAGGCACTACTTGAGAATGTGGCCTGGCTACCAGAAAGACGAGCACAAGGAGAAGAGATATGTGGACAGTTTGAGCCTTCTCATATTGCTGGCCAGCTTGCTTTCCTAGTCGATTTGTGCCATGATGTCCATGACTTATTTTTCTACTGCATAGCCTTCTCATACCTGGGCAGATGACTGTATGTTGGATTCATCACCCCCACAACCAGAGCTTTCAGGCACTGTTCAGCATCCTCCACTAACAGCAGTTGCAGCATAACCTGCTCCTGGGTTGACCACAGAAGAAACAGGTCTGCTCCCACAAGATCTTTTGGTTAGATGTCAGCTCCACTCTTTATCACCAATGCTAACACCCTCCTCCTATGAAGACATCCCCCACTCGTCACCCCGATCTGGTGTCCAGGTCTTGTCCACCACACGATCATCATTATCATCACCATCCCTGACTCAGCTGACAGTTGCCTCAGTGAGGGAAATGTCCACAGCTTTATGCTCCCCACCACCTGATTCCCACCTCTAGATTTACCTGGGGTAAGATTGCCACTACCACCTCTGCTGACCCTTCTGGTACCTCTACCACCATGGGTGGCTGAGTCATCAACACAACTAAGCATTCGAATCATGCCCTCCATCGCCTCCAGCCCTATCTCATCCGAATACAAAGGCTGACTGTTCATTTCATCCAATAAGTCAACTAGAAGAAGTTGTTGTTGTGAAATATTTTTCTTAGCCCTTGGGGTTAATTAAGGGACTAATGGACAGAACAGATTGAGGTAGTGTTTAATTAACAGTCTGCAATTTAAAAGATGAACTGTTAGAAAAGAGGAGGAGGACTGAGCCGAACACTGACTCAAACTGACAGTGTCACTGTCAGAGATAACATCTTCCTGCTGTGACAGAGCCAAGTGATATGCCACATTTTCCATAATTTCCGCTGCTTCATCCCCACTAATACGTTTGCCAATGAGGCCAATTGTGTCCTGGTGGTGGTGCTGCTCTGCTTGTGGATCCTACAATCTTATTGACAGATGGTGTGGTATTTATTTTTCTTTTACATTACCCCATCCATTGCCACTTTTTGTTTTACAATATATTTTTTAGTACACTATAAATAACTTTTATCACTGTTTTCAATCCCAATTATAGCCTTCTTCCTAAAAAGGATTGAACAAGAAATGCTAGGTATTCATAAAGCCAGCAATAGGCCATAGAATTGGCATGGTGTTTTTGGGTGTCCAATTTGATAAGCAAATAAGGTTTGTGAGAAAACACAGTCACAGTTAAATGTCTGGATTTTTTTTTTTGCTTTTTTTAAAACAATGTCAAAAAGAACTGAACCAGAAATGCTAGGTGGACGTCCAAAATGCCAAATACAACAACAGGCAAGTGGTGTAGCAAGTACGAATGTCAAATTGGAGTACTAAAACAGGAGTACTCCTTTAATTTTCATGTGTTTTCCTAAATTTATACTTTACGGCAATGTTTATAAGGGTAAAATGCCTTTAAATATTAACTAGACAGACGAGTACTAATCAGAGTATGGAAATGTTCTTGTCCTAGTAGGTGAGTAGAATGCTCAGACAGAGGAATTCCTGTACAAACTGACTATAATGTATAGATTCTTGATGAGCAGCAGTTAAAAGCAGCTTCTAAAAGAACAGGAACTGCACTGAGGGAGAAGGAAAGCAAAATAAGATAATGAAGTATATTGCAAAAAAAAATCATAACTTTGCAATGCCTAGAGGGTTATTAAATCTAAAGAGAAAAAAAAAATGTTTTGGACTGGGAGACATCCAGAGGTACATATGGGCCCAATTCACTTCTATGGAGCCATATCCAATATAAAGGTACTGAAAAGTGACTGTAAAATAAATACCAGCAAACTTAATTCCCAATATGCTAAATATGGGAATAGAACAATGGTCAGTAAGAATGATAATGCATTACTTATAAGACTATGACATTATGTGCTGTAATCCCTGACACTTGTCACCATACACCAGTAATCCAATTTTCTACAAACAGGCCATTGATACGTGTTTATTGCACCGTGTAATCATCCCGAGCACATCATTTTAGGATCAAGATAACAAGGGAGTAATAGGCTGGGGGAGGTGTGCTGGGGGCTCAGCATCCACCTATATAAATCCCAGCATCGTGGACCTAAAGCACAGACGATTGATCCTAAGTGAAGATGTATCTCTGTTTCCTGACCCTGGTCCTGCTCCACGCTGCTGCTGGATTTGTGAGTATATGGGTTCAGAACTTTCATCAGAACTTTCTACAGCCATTCTGGACAATCATAAATTAAAGGGAACCTGACAGTAGATTCATGCTGCTCGAACCAAGGGCAGCATGAAGCAGAGTCTGGCCGCATTATGGCAGTCGTCTATGTTTTACTCAGAAACGCTGCAGAGTGTCAGGAAAAACATGATTCGAAAAGCCGGCTGGGGACTATGTGTCTTGGATGACTAGTCCAAGAGGCTGGTCCGCCATGTCTTCTCTCCACCCCACTACCGATGACTGACAGGTCCATCCTTATACACACACATTAGATAGGCCTGTCAATCAATGGAAGTGGGGCGGGAGAATACACCGGGGTCCGGCCTCTTGGACTTGGACTCATCTAAGACACATGCAGCCTGATTAATCATTTGAGTGGGGTTTTTTTTGTCTTGCGGCATTTGTTAACATCTTTTTAGACAAATTCTTCAAAATGGGGCCAGTGAGCCGTGAATTTTGAGCAAAATCCAAAATATTTTTTTTAGTTTTTTCTTTAACTTGTTTTTAGGGGGAAAAAAAAAGTCATATTCATGGCTGTCATACCGCAGCTAGCGCCTGATTCATTTTGCTCGTGGTTTGGGCAATATGAATCAGATGACGGGTTCCGTTTAACAATGGTCGCCCAGGATTATAAAGATATATGCAACGTCATACCACAAAGTAGACTGTTTCAAAATAAATGGAACTAAATTTTGAGCTGATTACTTTCCTTATATTTTGTCATAGCAGGTGGAGCTCAATTTTTCTGATATAGAGCTCTAAAATGGTTGTATTCTGACTTCCTGTAGCCACCACTAGGGGGAGCCTAAGAGTTTACTGTAGACTGTGCTCTGAGTAGAAACAGTGTACAGTAAGCTCCCTCTATTGGTGATTCCAGGAAACTTCAATTTCCAGGATGGAAGAGTTCTAGGAGAGTGAACCAGCACAAGGAAGAGTTCTTATTTACAGTAGATGTTTTCCATGTGGTCGTCTGTCCTTGTCTTTGCAAACTCCTGACTACACCGTACTTTGAACTACCTATTTATGGTTATTAATCACACTACTCAGTTCATTCATAGAGAATATCTACCGATACATGGTATTTGTACAATTCACCCCGACTTCATGCAGTGACAATAAGCATGATGCTGAATGGATTACCCAGTAAATAGATGTGAACGTTTTGCTATTTTGGGTTTCCTAAAGTGTGCTGACATACTCTGTACTGCTGTATATTGTAGCATGTTCATGTATGGTTAGAAGGGAAATGTCCTTTTAGATACGTGGAGATTTGTATTGAGAAATGTTCATTGTGCCCCCTAATTTACTCTTTTGGCATCTTTGGTGGACTCTTTTTTTATGTTCTTGGTCAAGGAATATTAAAAATCCCGTAATTTATACATACAAACTTATGCTTATATACTGTATAGTCGTAACACAACATCATAAATCTGCTATCAATCTTTGCATAAGATTTGGTACTAATATTACCTAAAAGCTAAACCTATAGGGAGTGCACTGCATACAGATTTGTACAGCTATTACTTACTGAATAATTCCATATGCAGTTAGCTCCACCTAGTGGTAGTCATGGACAGCCACAATTTTTGCCATTAAAAGTGGTTTTCCCATAAACATTAATCATCTACCCACAAGATGATGTAAAATAAAAAATAATATTGTGGTACCATGTTAGCCAGAAAAATCAATGTAAATACTTTTATGCCCAAAAAGGACAAAAGTTTTCTAGGAGTGATACTTTTATTGGCTAGCCAGAAAAATTATGTTTGCAGCTTTCAGAGCACAGAGGCTCCTTCTTCTGTAAACCTGCCTGAAGAAGGAGCTTCAGTGCCCTGAAAGCTGCAAACATAATTTTTCTGGCTAGTCAATAAAAGTATCACTCCTAGAAAACTTTTGGCATTTTTGGGCATAAAAGTATTTACATCTACCCAAAAGATAGAACATAAGTGTATAAATGCTGAGGGTCCAATTATTCAGACCACTACCGACCCCCAAATTGCGTCCTCTCTGTAAATAAAGCAATCGTGCATGTGCATGATCACAGCTCCATTCACTTCTATGGGATTGATAAGGCTATCCTAGCCATCAGTTTTATAGAATAGCATGGAGCATAGCATTTATCACCAGTTTTGTGGATAGGTGATATCTAAAGTTAGTGGAAAAAATCTCTTTAGTCCCTTCTCATCGTAGCCATTTAATTTCTGTGCTTTCATTGTTTCCTTCCCCGTCTTCCATGAGACAAAACTATTTTCTTTTTCCATCAAGAGCCATATGAGGCCTTGTATTTTCAAGAATGAGTTGTAGTATTGAATGATACCATTAATTTTACCATATGATGTACTGAAAATGGAAAATAAATTTCAAGTGGTGAAAACATTTTTTTAATTCCAACGTTGTTTTTTTGGGCTTTGTTTTTACAGTAAAAATGCCTTAGCATCATCATTAGGGAGATACCAAAATTACATATTTTTTTAATTTAAGTGGTGATAAAAATCAGATCCATAACTTTTTTATATACTACCTCTAGTGTAGGTGGGGGAAGGGCTTGTTTTTTGCATGATGAACTGTAGTTTTTATTGATAACATTTTGGGATGCAGATGATGTTTTAATTGCTTTAGCTGCATTTTTTGTGGTCGTGCACGACTGGCAATTCTAGTGTTTCAAGGTTTTTTTTTTCATTTTGGAATTTACTGTACGGGTTAAATAATTTAACATTTTTATACATTAGACTTTTGTGATCAAGTCATTGCCAAATGTATTTATTCTTTAGTTTATTTTAAATTGAAGAAAATGGGATCATTTGAATTTTTATGTCTATTTTTTAAATATGTTCAAAAACTTTTTTTCCATTTTCTGGGAGGTTTTTGTATTTGCGATCCTTTGATCATACTACAGTATATAGAGAAAATAACAATCACTTATGACGTCCTCCTCTTGGGCTTCATTGGAGGTTCAAGATAGGAGCAAGGGTGTTGAAAGTATGCCCACGGCTGACATAGTAACCATCAGCACCCCGTGATTTTGTCGCAGGGGTTTCAATGGGAACTGGTGCATGCATGCACAAGCAACTAAATAATTTAAATTAAAGAGGTTGTCCACTACTTTATCATTGATGACCTATCCTTGTGATAGGTCATCAATGTCTGATCGGTCAGGGTCAGACAACTGGCACCCCTGCAAATCAGCTGTTCTCGGTGACGGCGGTGGATGCCGGCTGGAACTGCTCAATTGCGAAGCTGTTCCGTCTTCTGATAGTGGCCGTGGCAGGAACTGCACATCCGCCTTCTATTCAAATCAATAGGAGGTGGATGTGTAGTACCCGGCCGTGGTGACTATCAGAAGAAGGAGTAGCTCCACAATTGAGCAATTCCGGCTGGCACCTGTTGACATCGAGAATGGCTGATCGGTGGGGGTGCTGGGTGTCGGACCCCGACCGATCAGACATCGATGACCCATCCTAAGGATAGCTCATCAATGTTAAAGTAGTGGATAACCTCTTTAAGTTGTCAGTGATTAACAGCAGCATCTAAATAGTTTTTCAGCAGCGATCTGAACCAGTTCTTATTGCTGCTGTAACAGGCAGATGCCGGCTGTATAACACAGCCGGCATCTGCCTGGTATGGAGCAGGCTCAGCTTAATGGCACATGTACAGTTGCACTTATGCACCATGTAGTTAAACTGAATAGCTGTGTGACGGGAAGTGATAATTTGGGCCTGTGTGATGAAGAAATGGTGCTCTGAGACTTGTAAAGATACATTATGAAATTTAATCAGCAGAGATTATGGACTAAAAATGGCAATTATTAACACTGAAAGAAAGGATAGTAGTTTGGAGGATGCCTTGGTCAGATGTGGGATTCATTTTGACTTTTATCTGGTGTTTGAGTCGAGTAATTGATTGCATATGAGAGCTGCCGTACTCTTCAGAGACCAAGGGACTCGGTGTGTACCGCTATAATTGGTTACCTCTGTCAGTGCCATAGACTTTGAACAGAGCAGCACTGCGGGTGTCGTTCCCAGGAATAGAAGACATGGTCAGTAGCAGAGTCACCTTGATCTCAACTCCTGCGCCAGTTACATATTCCACCAAAGTGGTGGAGTGTATCACTAGATCTATCAGATCTACAGGACGTCGTATTACAAGACAAGGACCCTGCATTTTTTTTACCTTATTGGAAGCTCGACAGAGAAACATCAGCCAACATCTGGAATCAGAGAACCAAGCTCACGTCACGTAAAGTGGACATCTGTGAGAAGAAAGAAAATAACATCTATGGTACGTTCCTTTTGCTACATATGGAAACATTTTGCAATGCACAGTGATACTGAGTATTTCTGCACACTTCCAGCCATGTGATTTATACTGAGAATTTATTTAAAGGGGTTTCCAGGAAATATTCTTTTTTACTTCCAAGAATGACATTTTTTTTTACTGCATAAGCATCCACAGGTTGAAAACAAAAGACTCTATCCTGCTCCGGTGCTGAGTCTTTACCGCTGCCTCTGATCTTTCTTGACAGGCTGCAGCAACGATGTCATGTCATGACTACAGCGCATGTGACAACTGCAGCCAATCACATGTAGAAGGCACCAGCTGCTGAGCTCAGTGATTGGCTACCATGACATATGTGCTATAGAGGTGATGTCACCCCTGCAGCCTATCAACAAGACCAGTGGCAGCAGTGAAGACCCTGCCCCAGAATAAAAAGCTGCTTATTATTTGTCCTATCAAGTAAAAAAAAACATCATTCTTGGAAATCCCTTTTAACCTTTCATCAAATTAAATAAGTATATTATGATAAGAACAATTTAGAAAAGGATTTAGCAAAATGAACAATTTTACCAAATTGGATGCGGTTGGAAGTGCTAGGAAATACTCAGAATGGCTATGATGTTATATTGGTATTACACTGCTGAAATGTATCTTTAGTTTTGGAAAGATCTTTACATAAAAACATGTAAGAAATCATAATGGCTCAGACGAAATGTAATAAAAGGGTTTAAATGCCTTTGGCACAGCTCAGAGTATTGTGTTAAGACCCCGTACACATTAGACTACATTTTGGTGACAGTCTAAGATATAAGGGTTCCTCCCGACTCAACAGATGATATTGAGACGAGAAGGATCCGGGCTGCTGAAGTTAAGCAGTTGATCTTTTTGTTCCCCCTGGAGGTAAGCCGCTTCCACAGGAGTTTATCCGCGGCTCTCTCCATTCCCGTGAAGAGAGTTGAGAGAGAGATAGCGGTCGGCCAAGCAATCATTAGCCGACAGCTACCCAAAGTGTATGGGGTGCATTAGCGCTAGTGATGGATTAGTGGGACAAGGTGCTCCGGCATCGTAGAGAGATAAGGCTAATTACACTTTGGATACACTCTACGCTCAGATTGCAGATTTGCTAGTCAGAGAAAGCAGCAGTGTGCCACCGTATAATGCCCCAACACACACAGGTACTCAGAGAAAGCTTGTCAGATATTCTAGTTGAGTAAGCTTGTGGGTCCTGCTCACCCCACCCACTCACAGAGAAAGTCTGTGAGTCCTGCTCACCCCACCCACAGAGAAAGCCTGTGAGTCCTGCTCACCCCACCCACTCATAGAGAAAGCCTGTGAGTCCTGCTCACTCCACCCATTCATAGAGAAAGCCTGTGAGTCCTGATTACCCCACCCACTCACAGAGAAAGCATGTGAGTCCTGCTCAACCCACCCACTCACAGAGAAAGCCTGTAAGTCCTGCTCACCCCACCCACTCACAGAGAAAGCCTGTGAGTCCTGCTCACCCCACCCACAGAGAAAGCCTGGGAGTCCAGCTCACCCCACCCATTCATAGAGAAAGCCTGTGAGTCCTGCTCACTCCACCCATTCATAGAGAAAGCCTGTGAGTCCTGCTCACCTCACCCACTCATAGAGAAAGCCTGTGAGTCCTGCTCACCCCACCCACTCACTGAGAAAGTCTGTGAGTCCTGCTCACCCCACATACTCACAGAGAAAGCCTGTAAGTCCTGCCCACCCCACCCACTCGCAGAGAAAGCCTGTGAGTGCCGCTCACCCCACCCACTCACAGAGAAAGCCTGTGGGTCCTGCTCACCCCAGCTACTCACATGGAAAGCCTGTGGGTCCTGCTCACCCCACCCACTCACAGAGAAAGCCTATGGGTCCTGCTCACCCCACCCACTCACAGAGAAAGCCTGTGAGTCCTGCTCACCCCACCCACTCACAGAGAAAGTCTGTGAGTTCTGCTCACCCCACCCTCTCATAGAGAAAGTCTGTGAGTCCTGCTCACCCCACCCACTCATAGAGAAAGCCTGTGAGTCCTGCTCACCCCACACATTCATAGAGAAAGCCTGTGAGTTCTGCATCCCCATCCACTCATAGAGAAAGCCTGTGAGTCCTGCATCCTCACCCACTCATAGAGAAGCCTGTGAGTCCTTCATCCCCACCCACTCAGAGAAAGCCTTTGAGTTCTGCTTTCCTGCCATTCATAGAGAAAGCCTGTGAGTCCTGCATCCTCCAACTCATAGAGAAAGCCTGTGAGTCCTGCTTTCCCCGCCCATTCATAGAGAAAGACTGTGAGTCCTGCTTCCCTGCCCACTCATACAGAAAGCCTGTGAGTCCTGCTTTCCCCGCCCACTCATAGAGAAAGCCTGTAAGTCCTGCTTCCCTGCCCACTCATACAGAAAGCCTGTGAGTCCTGCTTTCCCCGCCCATTCATAGAGAAAGTCTGAGTCCTTCTTTCCCCACCAAATCACAGAGAAAGCCTGCGAGTACTGAACAAAATCATAGAAAATGATATATCCCTAAATTCACAATTCTCTTCTCGATCCTATGCTGTCTTCAAATAGGTCAGCTGACAGAGCAACTTTAAAGTATATACAGTAATTTTAGGGATAACTCTAACTAATAAGACCTGCATGCAATACTCAAGTATAATTAGGTTAACAGTACAATAAAAAAATAATTATTATTATTATTATTATAAGTATATATTACAAAGATGCTAGAGTAAATGAAAATCAAAGTAGGTTTTCACTTTAAAAATTGAGCTACTGATTTCATTGCAATCCTCTACATGAATTTTATATTTTCTCTCCTGCTTGCAGAGAATTGGCCATCGCGACAACAAAACCCATCCAATTGTGATCTGGAATATTTCATCCGAGAAGCTCCCAGAGACAATACAAGATGCGGCTAGAAAGTGAACCGAAATAATAACACTTGTATTTCTCCCTTTTTCCCTTTCACCTAATTTTGCAAAGATCTTAGATTATAGAAATATGAAATTAAATAACATTGGCTTTTTTTTGTAGTCAAGCTGTGGTGGCCATTTTGAAAAACCGTCAACAGGAAGTTCAGCCATATTGGTTGTCACTTTTCAATTATCTCAGAAATGTATAATAAAACCATCACTTTATTACTTAAAAGAACATACTGCTAAGGACAGTCTGATTTTCTGTTTCTCAGAAGCTAAGACAAAAGATAAGACCTAATACGTCCATGCTTCCAATTCCAATATGTTGACCTAAAAATAATGAAAAATGTCAATATAAAAAAATGAAAAGTGCCAGTATATGAGTTATCACCTATCATCGGGATAGATAACTGCAATAACAATGGGGATGAAACTGCTGAGACCCCCACTAATCACCAAAACAGGGCTCTCATGTCCCTTCTTTGAATGAAGCAGTGGTCTTGCATAGATGACCATCTATCTATCACTGCTCCAATGGATAGGTGCCAGATTACCCCTTTTTTGGGAGACTTAGAAGCCTTGGTGGGCAATGTGTCAGATCTATCTGGATTGTGGGAGATCATACTTATTTCAGAAGATGTTAGGACAATTCGGGAGAGTAGACGTTTTATCCAATGCAATGTCCCATGACTGCATTATGCCAGTTTGGTGCCGGCCTTACAATTCCAGTTCAAGAGCCATATACCCTTTCCAGTAAGGTCTATTAAAATGTCCTTTATTTTATATTAACCCATTGTATAGCTCAACCCTATGTCCTCCATGTTACGCAGACGTTTCCTGTTGAAAAGGTTGCATAGAAATAACACCAGAGTTCACCATGTTTCGGATTATGTTAAGGAGAATGAAGAGCCCTTTGAAGACAAAGAAGCAGAAATAAAGAAATGCCTATGGCTGGTGAGAAGGTCACGTACCTAAAATACAATAGCAATCAAATGGTTTATTGTCATTTTAAAGGGCTTTCCGGTTCTCTAAAATTGATGACCTATCCTCAGGAGAGGTCCTCAATATCAGATCAGTGGTAGAGTTGGTCTGAATCAAGAACTGGTCCATCAGCCACATCAATATTCTTGGCCGTTAGATGGGAGTCCTGAGAACCATCTCTTGCCTGACAGCATCCTCAACTCTTCTTTTGATTAGCTAGCTTGGCACGATAACACATGTGCTTTACGCCAGGCCAGCTAATCAAAAGAAGATCTGCGGATGCCGTCACATGATAGATGGTTCTTAAGCCTCCCATCCAGTAGCCATAGACTAACGTTGTGGCTGTTGGACCAGGTCCTGTAAATGGATCCACACCAGCTCTAATCAGTGGGGGGTCCAACCCTCAACCTCCAGTAATGAACAGCTGTTTGTCAGGGCTACAGCACTTGTGTGACCGATTTGGCCTCTTCATTACTGCTCTGTATAATAGGGCGCCATACATAGGGTAGTGGCTGTGCTGGGTATTGCAGCTTTTTCCTAAACAAAACGCTAATTGGGAACTGTCTGGAGTCGGACCCCATCAATCAGATATCAGAAACACTCCCTGCAAAATATTGCATCACCTAATCCTTTCTAAATATATATATATATATATATATATATATATATATATATACATGTAATATAAAGTAAGTGGATTAAAATACTTCCCCGACTTACAGCGCCACTCAGCTACTCTTCTAGATCCCATGACTTCAAAGCAGACTAGCCAGATCACTCAGGGGTTCACACAGAGGTAGCCGGTCTCCTAGGCATTGAGCACAGCGCTTACAAGCTCTTGAGAGGCTGCATGTAATACTACATTTTCCCTGTAGAGGCCACTGCAGGAGAAACACCACAATAGAGACTTATCTTGCCTTAAATCTCTATTTGTTGGGGGGTTCAAGGCGGGATCTGTGGAGATCAGCTGATCACCACAGCAGCTCTCATATTAAAGGGGTTTTCTTCACCTTTCTGTGTAGATAAAATGCTTAATGGTATTAAAGGGGTTCCCTAGTATAAGAAAAATGGGTCGGCTTTTTTCCCACAGATGAAACACCATTCCCATTGTGACTGGTATTTCAGCTCGGCTCCATTCACTTTATTGGGATGAGAGGCAATTCCTAGCACAGCCTATGAACAAGTATTAATGTTTCTGGCTAAAAACATTATTTAAAATCCTGAACCACCCCTGTAAGACAAATTTTTGAATGTACTGCACATGCTTTTATTTTTATTACTAGTGTTTTGAGTTTGCAATTTGCTTTTCTTTAAAGGGATACTGAGATTGATATATTGATGACCTACCCTTTTAACTCAGAAAAAACACCTACAATATGCAATTTATCATATATATGTGCAGCGTATGATTTATTACAATGTGAATAAAATAATAATATACAGAAAAAAATGTGTTGGGTATTATCATTTTTAGTCTTTATCTATCTATCCATATATTATCTACCTATCCATCTATTATCTATCTAATATCTATCTATCTATCCATCTATCTAATATCTATCTATCTATCTAATATCTATCTATCTATCTAATATCTATCTATCTATTATCCATCCATCTATTAACTATCTAATATCTATTATCTATCAATCATCTATTATCTATATATCTATTATCTATCTATCATCTATCTATTATCTATCTATTTATCTATCTATTATCGATCATCTATCTATTATCCATCTATTATCTATCAATTATCTATCTATTATCTATCTATTATCTATCTATCCATTATCTATCTATCTATTATCTATCTATTATCTATCTATCTATTATCTATCTATTATCTATCTATTATCTATCTATCTATCTAATATCTATCTATCTATCTATCATCTATCTATCTATCTATCTATCTATCATCGAAACACCAAATTGCTAACTGCACTAGATAGGAACCAGAAATAGTGTTTAATAATACTTTTGTAAGATTTAGATGAGAGTGAAGAAAGTGAAGTTTTTATCCCAACCACAGGTGTCCAGTTTGGATTCCCCGACACTAATTTGTCCTCAACTCTCTGAATTGTGTGCTTCACAACCCCTGCCCTCTGTTCTTCAGTGACTGCTGTGTCGGACTCCTGGGTGGACACCATAGGAATCACTTAAAGCACCACTCCAACGGTTTTTTTTTGTTTTTCAGTGCTGGAGTGGCGCTTTAAATGTCAGCCCTCTGCCGCCGTTCTTTTACTCACCTTCTGGCATTTTCACCTTTCACCGACGCTGCTCCGGTCCCACGGCGCCATCTTGTGCCCGTAACTTCTGACTGGCCGGAAGTCAGAAGTGACGACACAAGAGCTCAATGCAAGTCTATGAGAGCCAGAACGAGGCTCTCATAGAGAAGCATTGAAAAGTAACAACACTACTATCTGCCGCAGGTCACTTTCGCCGGAGCGACACTGGAAAATAATGAAGGTGGCAGCAGGTGAGTATGAGACAGGGGGCAGGGGAATTACATTTAAAGCACCACTCCAGAGGTGCAATTAAAAAAAACGATGGAGTGGTGCTTTAAGAATAAAGTAAACGGTATGGTTGGTAGTCAATCACCTACTATAACACATGCAGTAAATGACCTATCAAGTCATATCAAATTCGGAGATTCTGAGTTTTGGCAACTTGGACATCCAATACAACCCAATGAAAGAGAGATCAATATGCCTGTATGAAGATGTATGATATTGAGTATCACTGTATTATCTGTTCTTCAGTGTACCACTGTGCTACAGTCTGAACATTTATTTCATGTAAACCTCTGTCTACTTTTACCCCAGGTGACTCAAAATTTTACAGGGAAGGTAAATGGAGGAGACCGCTGTGTATGTGAGCTTAACCTGCCAGATACCACCTTTCCAGCCAAGAGGGTGGCTGCCCTGGAGGATGAAACTCTGCGTCTGACCAACCGTGTGGAGGATGAAATGCAAAAGGTAAGTCGACTGGTGTGTAGTAAACATGGCAAAGATAGAAAGATGGATAGACAGACATTTCAAAAGAAGATGGAGCAGCACCAGTAGTTCACAATTTACACGGCGTCAGGAAGTGTGAGACCGCGCATATCTGCGCGCGTCATGGTGGTTCGGACAATCACAAACGCGCAGGATTCACATGAATGCCTTCGCATGCGCAGAAAGCATATAGGCAAAGAGGGCACCATATTAGATTCAGGAAACTGTTCTCTTACAAGATGCTGGCGTTAAAATCGCTGAAAATGTGTCACGCAAGGTGAGGGAAGGCACAAGTGTACAATGACAGGAAGGGGGGGAAGGAAGCCCAACAACTAGGGAAAGGGGGAGTGGAGACTCCTAGTCAGATCTAATATCACCCTGCCTACTCTATCGTCCTATATAGGTTCCATATCTATTGCCGAGCAGGAACCTAATCCCTGAACGTCCCTAGAGCTAGGCCCTAGATAGGGAGGGGATGCAGTGAGCACTAGTCAGGCCCCACTACAAACTAAAGACAACAAGGTAAACAAACAAAAGGGATACACTCAGCTTGCGCAGACACCAGAGAGATAACGCCAACTGCCCTCCAAGAGCACCAGAGAAGAAACTAGCCAACTGCTAGTGCTCCAAGTCTGCACATAGGTACATAGAACTATCACCGCGACTCTCTGGAGAAACTAAGAGTTTTTAACTACCAAGCAAGGGTATGTCAATCAGCAACAGAAGGTGGAGGTCGCTGCTGGGTCCTAAAGGAAGAAGGATAAAACTATACTACAGAGATGAGAGGATCAAGAAGGTGTCTGCAATGCCAAGCGCAGTGATCTTCTACAGCCGGATCCAGAGCGACTGTCTGTCACACCTGACAAACCCGTGACAAAATGAAGTAGATCCCTATTATATGAACTGCAATTATAGGTTTTAATTATATAATAATCATATTATTTGCAACTTTACTCATATTTTACTACATTAAAGAGGGGGATATCAAATAGATCAGTGCTATTGCATAAGCTCAATTTCCATAGTCCAACCTCCATCCACCTCCCGGCAGATAGACGTCAGAAACAAGGATGTACCATGGGGTGCAGTCTCCCTGTCAAGAGGACGCTCTCCTAAGGCACCACTAGGAAAGAGTACTGCATTCTATTAACGGTAGCCTCTTATTCCACCCCAAACCAAAAGGAAAAGCCCATATCTTGCTGTTAAACGCTGCAGCATAATGGCATATGATTGGCAAGACCGCTATTTAAATTACAAGAATGTTTTTATTATAATTCTTACAAAAATAGAGAAAATGCATAAGGACAATGCTCAGAAATGTATATGGATGAGTACACTTCTTCACAAGTGTAGACAAAACAATAAAAACAATTAATAATAGATTATTAAAAAGGAATAATGAAAAAATCATTACATATGGTTGGATTAAAGAAAAGGTAATTTTCAAAGGCAGTTAGTAAACTTTTATAATATGGACATAACCTTTAATTCCACATTGAGAACATGTGGTCTCAAGGTGTTGAGTCTATGGATCCATTCTAATTCACGCTTTCGGATCTGATCACCCCCTCTTCTTTGTGGAGGAATACAATCAATTATCATGAATCTTAATTGTTTCTCACTATGTCCCTGTTCAGTAAAATGTTTTGGAACAGGGAAGTCCATCCTCTTTTTCCTTATGGTATATCGGTGGTGGTTAATTCTGGTTTTAAAGTCCCACGTTGTCTCACCGATATACTACAAGGAACAAGGGCACTGCAAAAGGTGTATCACATAATCAGAGTTGCAAGTAATATAATGTTTAATGCTGTACTGTACATTGGTGATGGGATGTGAGAAAGTTGAACCCTTCATCATCAGTGGGCAATTGTCACTGGTGTGTCAGAGGTGACAGACAGTTGCCCTGCAGTGGTTTGCAGGAGATCTCCACATTTGGCAATGCAGACAGCTGCCTAGATAGGAGGCTGTGTTTAGGACCCAGTGACTACCTCCCTTTAGTCTGGGTGTATATATACCTGGTGTGTTTAGGTGGGCATCGCCAGTTATACTCATTTCTACTTGGAACGTGACTGAAGCAGAATCACGTCCTCTCTGGAGTCTTGAGGCCGTGTGCCCTGTTGGAGTTCTTCTAAGCTAAGTTGTTATTCCCTTGTGTTGTCTTCCCCTTTGGTCTTTAGAGTGCTAGCGGAGGTTGACTAGTGCTCATCTCCTTCCACCCCCAGCTATAGCCTTACGCCAGGAATAGTAGGGCAAGAGACGTGATCGGCGACAGCTGCGGAGGCTGTATAGGGAGGTTAGGGGGAGACAAGGTGACGCTAGTCCAGATTAGGAGGTCACCTCTTCCCCCTTTTCCTAGTGTCTGGGATCCCTTTCCCTTTCCCCTCTGTGTTGCACTCACATCTGGTGTGACTCTCTGTGTTGCACTCACACCTGGCGTGACTCTCTGTGTTGCACTCACACCTGGCGTGACAGCAATTCATACAGGAGAGATAAGGAAAGCACCCTCATCTTTGGGTCCCAGTTAAATAAGTTTCTCTAGATTTTTTAAAACTTCCAATGTCCGAATGGACAAGTCGACTGGTGTGTACAGTAAACATGGCAAAGATAGAAAGATGGATAGACAGATAGATAGATTGATCCTGGTCAGACATACCCAATGAATGGTGAACTTAGTATGTGCTGGGCACAGTTTGATTCATGACATCTCTATGACATGCCAAACCTTCTGTGAGAAATAACACCAAGTACCTACAAGGTATGTGAGGATACATCTAGAAATCAGACCCCACCGATCAAACATTGATGACCTTTATGTAATTCCTATACTTTATATAGTCTATAAGAATACAAACTACAATTACCAGTTATATTCCTAGTATTGTTCTCAACTATTCATGACTCGAACCAGGTTATGTGATGATAAGGTTTCATATTTTTGTAGATACAAGAGCAGGACATCAGACTGGACAACTATATCGAAAAACTCATCAACCTAACCAAGAAATTGGAATGGTTGGAGAAGCGTGGCCCTGAAGATATGATTGAAATGAAATATGATGAACTGAAGAAGGAGATAAAAGAGATGGAGATAGTCATCATGAAAATAAGAGGCAAAGTTAATGGAAGCAACGCTCACGTGGAAGGTCTCTATACTGAGGTACGTTCCAAGTGGACTCTACAAGTGGGAACATTAAAACAGACACTTATGACTGGAGCGGAGTCTTAATGGGCTTGTATCTTTAGGTGAAGAACATCTCGAAGACTGTTGGACAGCTAGAAAGCCTTGACAAGAACAACGTCCTCCGAGCCCAGAGAGAAATGGAGAATCTGAAGAAACGTCTTGCAGATTGTGAGAAGAATCTCAAACTGAAACCTGCACCCATGGTACCACTCGGTAAGTTGGTTAGCATATCCCCAAATTGAGAAGTAAAGCAATAAAAATGTAGGATTTAAATCTCAGGAATCTGAAAGGCACGAAAGTTTCTTCTGTAACATCTTGTTCAGCTAGCCTCCAAAGATAAACCAAGGACTCCATGAATGTCCAAACTATTACCAGACATGGCTCAGTGTAGCTAAAATAAAGTGGTTGTCCTAATTGGATTTCCAATTTTATAAATAGGCCACTCACCAGTGATCATCGATCAACTGAAAGCAGCTGCACATTTATGCTGCAGTGGCCACTGAAGGAGAAATGTGGTATTACATGTGTCGAGTCCTCCAGATTGTAGCATCCTTTGCAATGGCTCTCAAATTTGGCTAATAGACAGGGCTCTGGAGCAGAGGAACCCCTTCCCCCCTTTATGTCATCCATATTTTCTAATAAAACATGTAGACAATTGCTGCTCTACTGCATTGGTCCCCACTGATTTCAACTGGATCAGCCAACATCTAATATCAAGGGGGACCTCTCAACCCTGTCCTTACCCAATCCTGTTGTTCTCCCAGGAGATAGGCTGCTCGCTGTTGTTTCTGGCAATGCAACATATGAACTTTGGCAATCTAAAGGCCCCCATACTTTTTAGATGGCGGTCGGCATGCTTTGGCTGCTCTCCAATATACAGGAGCGCT
The DNA here is from genome assembly GCF_046119375.1 of Phyllobates terribilis. Lineage (NCBI taxonomy): Eukaryota > Metazoa > Chordata > Amphibia > Anura > Dendrobatidae > Phyllobates > Phyllobates terribilis. Next base: position 399,759,443 of record NW_027362767.1, read on the forward strand.
AGCTTGGCTGAGCGCTCCTGTGTTCTCTATGCAAAAGCCACTGACAGACATCTATGCCGGCGGCTTATCTTCGACACAGCATCTCCGGACAATCAATTGGCAAGCTCCCCTAAACATATTAGAACCTGTCAATATCGGAAGGTGCGGATGATACTAGGCCAATGTGTATGAGGGCCTTTATTATGGTGGTAGGGGATGTTAGGCTAATACTGTAGGAGGCTAATCAGCAGGACTGAACACTTCAATATATAATATTTACAAGTATAACAAAATTCACTAGCTGCCACTTATGTAACTCTGCCAGGAACATTGCGACAAGAGACTAGACCTCGCTACAATTTACCAATTATCGAAAATAGTGAAAACTCTATATAAATGACTACCTGTGCACAAAAATTATACAATCATAAACGGCCAAGAGGAATGAGTAAAACATATTATTCCTCATATAATTAAGTAAAATGTACCATTAATAAAAAAGATGTATTTTAGAATGATTCAAGTAATAGGTGGAGTATAGGGTATGATCAACATTAGACGTTACAGTACAACGATCGGTCACAAATTAATAATATTGTGCAAAAACACAATAACATGTCAAACAATGGCTAAAATGTAATTACAATAGTGACCATGTGCTGCAACTATAATGGTAGGAATTTCATAGCAAATGCACACAGTTCAAGATGATTAAGCAAAATAAAATAAAATGACAGTGCAAAAAGTGACCAGAACCCTTAAAGAAGCACTCCTCCTCCTCATCCTCTTCCCATCAAGGTTTTTATCCTCTTAATATATTGCAGTCATCATATTATACAGCGCTGTGCACTTACAATTGCTCATTTTGTCTTTCTACCCAGATAATTCTTCTCTTTTCTCTGCTCTGTGTAGAAACAAGAAGTCTCTTTTCCCTGCAAAAATCATTCCCCTTTTCCACTTCTGACCCCCCCCCCCCCCCCCCCGCCAGGGACTTTTGCAGAGACTCATGACTCATGCAGGGAAAATAGAATTCCTGTTCCTACATAGAGCTTAGAAGGATTCAGCCAGTCTGTTATTAATCACATGATGTCATAGACCTAATGGAAAAGAGAAGCATTATCTGGGTAGAAAGACAAAATGAGCAATTGTAAGTACACAATGCTATGTAATATGATGATCACAATATATTAAGAAGATAAAAACTTTGATGGGAGGAGTGCTTCTTTAACATCAATTATATATATTATTAACATAAAAATAGCCACATTGTTAATTAAAATCAATATGAAAGAGAGTCTGTCATCCCCAAAAACTAAATTAAACTATTTAGATCTTTATATAGGAGGATTTGCCCATTTAAGAATCACACTGACACTGTAGATTTTAGTAATTTTCATTTTATATAAAAACAGTTTTATCATCTATGTACTGTGGATGAGGGGCCTCCCTTGGAGTGGCCACATGCTAGGTGCACCTTTCTGCCTCTTTAATTACCATCCTTCGCCCCTGCCCTTACGATGATTGACCGTGCTCGCTTTGGAGCGCTGCTTGATCTAAATCTCCAGCTCTGCACACATTGACACTGCAGTAGCCGAGTGCGTGCACATACAGTGTCCATACAGAATAATGGGCCCCGCATATTCCTCCATACAGAATAATGGCTCCACATAGGTGTGGTGGTTCTGGTGTTGCGGGCCAAATAAAACCACCCTGCCGACCAGATTTGGCACACGGGCCAGGGTTTGACACGTATATTCTGAATACTTAAATTTCAGTTTTGGGGGTCCAAAACGCCCTTTATTTTTGTCTATATCTAATAACGGTATCCTATTTCTTCCCGAAGGATCATGTCAACACCGTGGCTTATCTTCTATCAGCAAACCCAACCTACTGCAGCTTAACTGGAAGGGAGTTGGGTTCAAGGCAGGAGGATGGGGTAAGGATGCAGCATGGAACACCACCAAGAAATCAATGTATTGGGTCGGTGCTCTTAATACCGATGGCCGAATTCTTGAGTCCATACGTGTTTACAATTCCATGAATGACATACAAATGTACAAAAACTCTGTTGACCTTCCCCTGTCTGTGCTCATCAAGAACAAATGGAACCACACGCTTGCCGGTCAAGGTGCAGGATCCATCGTCTACAACAACAATCTGTACTACAACTGCTACAACAGTCGCGACGTGTGCAGAGTAAGCTTGAGCAACGGGGTCTACCAGAGAAAGCCTCTATCCAATGCCGCATTCAACAACCAATACTCCTACTCAGGAGTTAGCTTCCAAGACATAGACTTTGCTTCTGATGAGAAGGGTCTCTGGGTGATTTATGCCACAGATGAAAGTGCTGGAAACATTGTGGTGGGTAGGTTCAATGTTGGCACCATGATGGTAGATAAGACCTGGACCACCACACAGATGAAGACTCAGGTTACCAATGCATTCATGATGTGCGGAGTTCTTTATACTACTCGCTTTGTAAGCAAAAAGACTGAGGAAATCTTCTATATGTTTGACACCAAGACTGGAAAGGGAGGTCAGATCAGCTTCATGATGGAGAAGATATCTGATAAGGTGCAAAGTTTGAGCTATAACGCCAATGAACGCAAGCTTTACATGTATAGTGATGGCTATCTGGTGCACTATGATGTTATGGTCAAGCCTTGAGCTCTCGGTATGTCTATTGTCTTTACTAATAGAGCTCTTTATATTCTTATCTGCACTCGTTCGGTCTAAAAATCCCTTAATTGTAATCAATATCCCTGAATATCATGCTTTTCAGATACATTCTCCACCCCTCCTGTTATATAGACCCAACACAATAAAAGCTTCTGGCCTTCATACTTCAATTTGATCAAGTAGACACAGTGGATACTCGTCCTTATGTCTGCGCTCACACTATAGAATCACACATGCTTTGCGCTCTTACCCTAATGTAACATCAGCATACACTGTAAGCAGAACGTGTACTGTCAGCAGCATATATACTGTCAGTGACATATATACTGTCAGCTCAAGACATACTGTCAGCACAAGACATACTGTCAGTAACATATATACTGTCAGCACAAGACATACTGTCAGTAACATATACACTGTCAGCAGCATACATACTGTCAGTAACATATATACTGTCAGCACAAGACATACTGTCAGTAACATATATACTGTCAGCACAAGACATACTGTCAGCACAAGACATACTGTCAGTAACATATATACTGTCAGCACAAGACATACTGTCAGCAGCATATATACTGTCAGCACAATACATACTGTCAGTAACATATATATTGTCAGCAGCATACATACTGTCAGTAACATATATACTGTCAGCACAAGACATACTGTCAGTAACATATATATTGTCAGCAGCATACATACTGTCAGTAACATATATACTGTCAGCACAAGACATACTGTCAGCACAAGACATACTGTCAGTAACATATATACTGTCAGCACAAGACATACTGTCAGCACAAGACATACTGTGAGTGACATATATACTGTCAGCACAAGACATACTGTCAGCACAAGACATACTGTCAGCAGCATATATACTGTCAGCACAATACATACTGTCAGTAACATATATATTGTCAGCACAAGACATACTGTCAGCACAAGACATACTGTCAGTGACATATATACTGTCAGCACAAGACATACTGTCAGCACAAGACAGACTGTCAGCAGCATATATACTGTCAGCACAAGACATACTGTCAGTAACATATATATTGTCAGCACAAGACATACTGTCAGCAGCATATATACTGTCAGCACAAGACATACTGTCAGCAGCATATATACTGTCAGCACAAGACATACTGTCAGTAACATATATACTGTCATCACAAGACATACTGTCAGTAACATATATACTGTCAGCACGACATACTGTCAGCACAAGACATACTGTCAGTAACATATATACTGTCAGCACAAGACATACCGTCAGTAACATATATACTGGAAGCAATATACATATATACATTACAGCAGATTACATATACAGAAGAATATGTAATCAGCGGAATATATGCAGTCAGCAGCATATATATTGTCAGCATAAGACATACTGTCAGCATCATATATACTGTAAGCAATATACATACTGTCAGCAGAATACATACTGTCAGCAGAATACATACTGTAAGCAGCATATATACTGTCAATATAATACATACAGTCAGCAGCATATATACTGTAAACAATATACATACTGTCAGCAGAATACACATTGCCAGCAACATATGTACTGTTAGCACTCAGCAGCATACATACTGTCAGCATAAGACATACTGTCAGCACTCAGCAGCATACATACTGTCAGCACTCAACAGCATACATACTGTCAGCATAAGACATACAGTCAGCACTCAGCAGCATACATACTGTCAGCATAAGACATACTGTCAGCACTCAACAGCATACATACTGTCAGCATAAGACATACTGTCAGCACTCAACAGCATACATACTGTCAGCATAAGACATACAGTCAGCACTCAGCAGCATACATACTGTCAGCATAAGACATACTGTCAGCACTCAGCAGCATACATACTGTCAGCATAAGACATACTGTCAGCACTCAGCAGCATACATACTGTCAGCATAAGACATACAGTCAGCACTCAGCAGCATACATACTGTCAGCATAAGACATACTGTAAGCACTCAGCAGCATACATACTGTCAGCATAAGACATACTGTCAGCACTCAACAGCATACATACTGTCAGCATAAGACATACAGTCAGCACTCAGCAGCATACATACTGTCAGCATAAGACATACTGTCAGCACTCAGCAGCATACATACTGTCAGCATAAGACATACTGTCAGCACTCAGCAGCATACATACTGTCAGCATAAGACATACTGTAAGCACTCAGCAGCATACATACTGTCAGCACTCAGCAGCATACATACTGTCAGCATAAGACATACTGTCAGCACTCAGCAGCATACATACTGTCAGCACTCAACAGCATACATACTGTCAGCATAAGACATACAGTCAGCACTCAGCAGCATACATACTGTCAGCATAAGACATACTGTAAGCACTCAGCAGCATACATACTGTCAGCATAAGACATACTGTCAGCACTCAACAGCATACATACTGTCAGCATAAGACATACAGTCAGCACTCAGCAGCATACATACTGTCAGCATAAGACATACTGTCAGCACTCAGCAGCATACATACTGTCAGCATAAGACATACTGTCAGCACTCAGCAGCATACATACTGTCAGCATAAGACATACTGTAAGCACTCAGCAGCATACATACTGTCAGCACTCAGCAGCATACATACTGTCAGCATAAGACATACTGTCAGCATAAGACATACTGTAAGCAGAATATGTAGTGTAAGCAGAATACATGCTTTATTTCACGTTTGTCCTCTCTCCATGAATTGTCTTGTGTCTTGTTCTTTCTTGCCATCCCGTCAGAGCATTTATAACTTTGCTGGGGAGGAAGGTAATAAATCAGTCACCCTGATGTTTGTTCATATGCAAATGATTGATAAGTAAATATGAAATCATAAATTGGTTTTCTCGTGATTGTAAGTGAAAAATAAAGAATATGAACAGAGGATATTGCCCAACTCATTACTTTGTACTTACATATACTGTATGAGGCCGCTTAGAGCGGTGGGTCAAAGTATTTTCATGAAGCTAATATTCCATTTTGTATCTATCGAAAAGCTCAAACTCAGAAACATCAGATTATTACAAGTTTTGTAAATATACATATTGGTCACTACTAGTCACGCACAGTGTGGGAAAGACTAAGTGCAACACGAAGGGCTGAGGGTAAAGAAGCCAAGACACTAGGGAAAGGGGGGAGTGGAGACCCCTAGGCAGATCTAATAACACCCTGCCTACCCTACCGTCCCTATATTGGTTCTTCCCCAATCACCGCACAGGAACCTACCCCTGTATTTCCCTAGCACTTGGCCCTGGATAGGGAAGGGGGATAAGTACTAGTCGATCCCCACTAACAACTAAAGACAACAAGGTAGACAGAAGCGGGGGGAAAAATAACTTAGCTTGAGCCGACTTCAGAAAGGTAACACACATGTCCTCTTAGCACCAGAGAGGAAGTAAACAGACTGCACTCGCTCCAAGCTTTCACAAGGAAACATGTGAATATCACCGGCACCGACCTGCAGCAAAGTGAAACTATTTAAACACCCAGGCCAGGGTGTCAATTAGAGCAGGAGGGAGGTAGCCGCTGGGTCCTAGAGTGAAACAGCTAAGAAGGTGTCTGTAATGCCAAACGAAGAGATCTTCTGCAACCAACTGCAGGGCGACAGTCACATCTGACACACCCTTGACAGACAGCCCCAATCCCCACCTCCAACACATCAACGTCTACAATAAAGGATTGGGAAACATCGGGTTGACTGAGTATAGGTGCAGTGGCAAAACAACTCTTTAGGGAGCAACAGGGCCAGCTCCAGGTTTTCGTGGGCCCCGGGCGAAAGAGTCTCAGTGGGCCCCCTTAACACATACCACGATTCATGATGCACAGATACCACAGAGAAATATATATATTGTTACGCTCGCGCCCGGACTGACTGGCGTGAGCATGATTAGTGATCCCACTGTACCATGAACCGAGGAGTGCCTGGAGGGGCGTAACTAAGTATGAACCCGATCCGACCAAGGTCGCACGGCGGCTAGTCGACTCCGTGGACCAAGGAGGAACCGAGCAGAGGAACCAGGTGCGACTCCAGGTCAGACCCCGGTCACAGTTGTTGACCCACACCGGGGAATGCAGGAACAGGCAGGTTAGACTGGCATACAGGCAGGAGGGTATTGGCAAGTACGGCTGGTATGCAGACAGGTGGGTACTGGCAAGTACGGCTGGTATGCAGACAGGTGGGCACTGGCAAGCACGGCTGGTATGCAGACAGGTGGGCACTGGCAAGCACGGCTGGTATGCAGACAGGTGGGCACTGGCAAGCACGGCTGGTATGCAGACAGGGAGATACTGGCAAGCACGGCTGGAGTGCAGACCAGGAGGTACTAGCAGGTTGGAGCGCAGGCTGGATAGGGTCCAGTACAGACTGGGAGACAGGTACAGAGCCGCAGATGCGGTAGACAAGCAGAGTAAAGCGAAACTGCCGGAGCGGAGGACAAGGCAGAGCAGAGAGGAACTGCTGGTGCGGTGAGCAAGCAGAGCGGAGCGAAAACCACAGGTGCGGTGGGCAAGACAGAGCAGAGCGGAACCGCCGGAGCGGTGGACAAGGCAGAACAGAGAGAAACCGCAGGTGTGGTGGACAAGGCAGAGCAGAGCGGAACCGCCGGAGCGATGGGCAAGGCAGAACAGAGAGAAGCTGCCGGAGCAGCGGGCAAGTCAGAGCAGAGAGAAACCGCTGGTGCGGTGAGCAAGGCAGAGCAGAGAGAAGCCGCCGGAGAGGTGGGCAAGGCAGAGCAGAGAGAAGCCGCCGGAGCGGTGGGCAAGTCAGAGCAGAGAGAAACCGCTGGTGCGATGAGCAAGGCAGAGCAGAGAGAAGCCACCGGAGCGGTGGGTAAGGCAAAGCAGAGGGAAGCAGCCGGAGCGGTGGGCAAGTCAGAGCAGAGAGAAACCGCCGGAGCGGCGGGTAAGGCAGAGCAGAGGGAAACCACCGGAGCGGTGGGAAAGTCAGAGCAGAGAGAAACCGCCGGAGCGGTGGGCAAGACAGAGCGGAGCGAAACCGCAGGTGCGGTGGACAAGGCAGAGCAGAACAGGGCTGAAGGTGCAGGCAGAGAGGACAGGGCTCTGTTCACATGGAACAGACTGGAAAATGCAGGAAGATGGCTAGAACACAGGAGGTGGATACGGAGGAAGGGAAAAGGGACAAGCAGAACCAGATACACACAAAGTACTTACTATGAAGTAGCGAGTGGACACAAAACTCACAAACAGAAGTACAGAGACAACGAGTAGGAGTTAGGTGCAGGTTCAGATACTGCAGGAAAAGGGAAGGTACAGACATAGAGAAAAACAGGTAACAGGCTAGGATACAGTTCAGACAGGAACTGCTACTGCAATGAGATACAAGAACGAGCCTGGGTATACAGCCCCCAGAGTGGCGGAACAGAATAGAAGTCAGAGATAACAGGCCTGGGTATACAGCCCCCAGAGATGGCGGAAACGGACAAGAAGTCACAGGTAACAGGTCTGGTTATGCAGCCCCCAGAGATGGCGGAAACAGACAAGAAGCAGAGCTGGACCTGGCAACTTCAGAGTCAAGGAGCACACTGAATGTTAGTGTTGCTCAGGCACCTCCTACTGGGTGGAGGGGGTTTAAATATCCAGTGACTCACAGCAATAGGTTGGAGACGCATTAGGGGTGCGCCCACAGCAGCTATAAGAATCAGGAAGTAAGCGGGCCGCCGCCCTAAGCAGTCAGTCAAGAGACATGCACACAGCATGAACTGGAGCAATATTTTCAGGCTGGACTGACAGGTAAGATTGCGGTCTTGCATAGTGGGATTTCACTTCTTACATTACATGAGTGATATCTATTGTAAATTCTACAATAGCTCAGAAACCAGCGAATCCTCGAAGCGCACAGTGCAGACCGGACAGTATAGTCCTCCATACAGTATAATGACCCCATACAATGCTCCATAGAGAATAATGGACATCATATAATGCTCCATACAGTATTATGGGCCCCATATATTGCTCCATACAGAATAATGGACCTCATATAATGCTACATACAGTATTATGGGCCCCATATATTGATCCGTACAGAATAATGGACCTCATATAATGCTCCATACAGAATAATGGGCCTCATATAATGCTCCATACAGTAGTATGGGCCCCATATATTGCTCCATACAGAATAATGGACCCCATATAATGCTCCATCCAGAATAATGGGCCTCATATAATGCTCCATACACATTAATCAGCCCCATATAATGCTTCATCCAGAATAATGGATCCCATATAAGGCTCCATACAGAATAATGGACCCCATATAATTCTCCCTACAGGATATTGGCCCCCATATAATGCTCCATGCAGGATGAACCCCATATAATGCTCCATCCAGAATACTGGCCCCCATATAATGCCCCATGCTGTATGGCCCCATATAATGCCCCATCCTGTATGGCTACATATAATGCCCCATCCTGTATGGCCTCCATATAATTCCCCATGCTGTATTGTCCCCATATAATTCCCCATGCTGTATGGCCCCCATATAATGCCCCATGCTGTATGGCCCCCATATAATGCCCCATGTTGTATGGGCCCCATATAATGCCCCATGTTGTATGGGCCCCATATAATGCTCCATGCTGTATGGGCCACATATAATGCCCCATCCTGTATGGCCCCCATATAATGCCCCATCCAGTATGGCCCCCCATATAATGCCCCATGCTATATGGCCCTCATATAATGCCCCATCCTGTATGGCCTCATATAATGCCCCATGCTGTATGGCCCCATATAATACCCCATCCTGTATGACCCCCATGTAATGCCCCATCCATCCATACATAAAAAAATAAAAAAATAAAATACTCACCTCACCTCTCCTCTCCTGCTGCCGCTGCTCTGCTCCGGACTCGTCAGTGTCGTTGTCTTCCCACTCTCTGCTGCACTGTGACGGCTCAGTAGAGGGCGCCCTCTGACCTGAGCAGTCACAGTCAGGAGACACGGAAGCGACAGGGCCTGCTGCGAAGGCACGGGGAGAGGTAAGTATTGTGCCAGGGTCCTGGCTCCTCCGCTCACGGGCCCCATAGCGCGCCGGGGTGCCTGACGGCGAGTGGGCCCCCCAGCCTGCTCAGGGCCCCGGGACTTGCCCGGGTGCACCAGGTGCTGATGCCGGGCCTGGGGAGGAAAAAGCCTGCAGGGCAGCATCCAAACATTTGGAAAAATCAGACCCCTTCCTTGTCATGTCAGTAAGGGGTTTCACAATTACTGATTCATTTTGGATGAATTTCTGGTAAAAATTAGTAAAGCCCAGAAAACGTTGTAGAGCCTTCAGGTTCTTGGGATGGTCCCAATCAAGGACAGCACGGATTTTCTCCGGATCCATCCAAAAACCTGAAGCTGACAACAGGTTCCCCAAAAACTGCACCTCATGGACGGTGAAAACACATTTTTCTATTTTGGCACATAGTTTGTTATCCCTTAATATCTGAAACACCTGTCTAACATGCCCCCGTTCTGTCTCAAAATCAGGTGAGTAAACCAAAATATCATCCAGATAGACCACCACAAGCCTCCCCACCAAATGATGGAAAATATCATTAATGAAATGCTGGAATACCGCAGGTGCATTGGTCAGACCGAAAAGGCATAACCAGACTCTCGAAATGTGCTTCAGTGTTATTGAACACTCTTTTCCATTCATCCCCCTCTCTGAATCTAACCAGATTATAGGCTCCCCTTAAATCCAACTTGGAGAACACCTTAGCTCCCACAACCTGACTGAACAAATCTTGAATCAGAGGAAGAGGGTATGGATCCCGGATGGTAATTTGATTTAATTCCCGAAAATCTAAACAGGGACATAGACCGCCATCTTTTTTCTTCACGAAGAAGAACCCTGCCGACACGGCCGAAGCTGAGGGATTAATATGTCCCTTCTCCAGACTTTCCACAATGAAATCCTTCATGACTTGTCTCTCAGGGCCAGAAAGATAATAAAGTCTGGACTTTGGTAGTTTAGCTCCGGGGGTCAGGTTAATAGGACAGTCATAAGCACGATGAGGAGGCAAATCCTGACACCCCCTCTCAGAAAAAACGTCCTCAAAACCAGATAAAAATGCAGGTAATATTTCCATAGACAATGTAGCAAGGGAAATATCTAAACAGTTCTCATAGCAGTAATCTCCCCACTCAATGATCTCCCTGGTTTGCCAATCCACCAACGGATTATGTTTCACCAACCAGGGTAGACCCAAAATAATTGGGATGGGAAGACCGTCAAGGACATAGCAAGGAATTATCTCACAATGAACCAACCCCACCCTCAGTCTCACATTATGTACAATCTGAGTCTGAGCTTTCTGTGCAAGTGGCGCTGAGTCGATGGCAAAGATGGGAATGGGCTTAGCTAAAGTATAGAAAGCAAGACCATGAGCTCTCACAAACTCAGCATCAACCATGCTTACCCCGGCTCCACTGTCAACAAACACAAAAATTTTCTCGGTTTTGCTCTCTAGCACCACCTCTGCTGTCAGGACAAACCGGGAACTGCAGGGTGATGATAAATGCACCCCTTTCTTATCCAACTCCAGACTACCAAGGGTTAAACAAGTTTCCTTTTCCTTAGGCATCAAAGGGCAGGCCCCAATAAAATGTCCCTTTTTTCCACAAAAAAAAACACACACCTTTTTTTTTCGCAAATCTTCGGGGAAATGTTCGATGCAGATGCACCCGTAACTGCATGGGTTCCTCCACCTCCCCCAGTACTGGTTTACTGCCAGACCGCTCCCCCGGCAAAGGGGCATAACCCCGATAAGAAGGCCCCAGAGAAGGTGGTCTTACCTACCTATCCCGAAGGCGTCTATCAACACGTATGGCCAACGACATTGCAGCCTCCAAGGACTCAGGGGTTTCATACACTGCCAAAGCATCTTTCAACTTTTCAGTAAAGCCCTGACAAAATTGGCTTCTGAGAGCCGGGTCATTCCATTTTGTATCAGTTGCCCATCTGTGGAATTCGGAGCTGTACGACTCCACTGACAGATTCTCCTGCTGAAGGCGACGCAACCTGGACTCAGCCAAGGAGATTCAGTCAGGGTCATCATAGATGAGGGCTAGAGCCCCGAAAAACCCCTCCACAGACTGGAGACAAACCGAACCCTCTGGCAAAGATAAAGCCCAGGATTGAGGATCTCCTTGCAGCAGTGAGATCACAATTTCGACTCGTTGCTCCTCATTTCCGGAGGAGAAAGGAGAAAGTTTAAAATACTGTTTGCAAGATTCCTTGAACACAAAAAACTTGTCCCTACCTCCTGACAACCTGTCAGGGAGGGCAACCTTGGGTTCAAGCTGGACCGGCCTACCTGCCGAGACCCCAACATTAGCGACCTGCAGCCGATGTTGCTGCTGCTGAACCTCATGGCGGGGGTCAGTCACCTCTAGAGACAGCCTGCACAGCTGCTCTGCCAGCTCTGCAACCGGATCCATAACCAAGAGAAGAAAAAAACACACACAAATTAAACCAGGTGTCAGTTGTTTTTTTTTCCTAAATATGCAAGGCCGGTGATAATGTCACTCACAGTGTGGGAAAGACTAAGTGCAACACGAAGGGATGAGGGGCAGGAAGCCCAGACACTAGGGAAAGGGGGAGTGGAGACCCCTAGGCAGATCAAATAACACCCTGCCTCCCCTACCGCCCCTATATTGCTTCCACAATAATCGCCGAGAAGGAAACCTAAGCCCTGTGTAACGGGTCTGGGAGGCGGAACCTCTGAGCAACTATACAAGGGGGCGGTCCTTGTAAGGAAGCGGGTGGCTCCCAGGGAAGACGGGCAGGTAGACACGGCAAGTGACAGGGACAGTCTCTGGGTAGAAGGGCAGGTAGTCACGGCAAGTGACAGGGACAGTCTCGGGGTAGAAGGGCAGGTAGTCACAGCAAGTGACAGGGACAGTCTCTGGGTAGACTAGCAGACAGGTAGCAGGTGGACGCTCCCAGGTGAGCGGGCAAGAGTCTCTGGACGGGCAGGTGGTCACAGCAAGTGACGGCAGAGCCTCCAGGTAGGTTAGCAGGCAGGTAGCAGGTGAGCGCTCCCAGGTGAGCGGGCAAGAGTCTCTGGATAGGCAGGTGGTCACGGCAAGTGACGGCAGAGCCTACAGGTAGGCTAGCAGGCAGGTAGCAGCTGAGCGCTCCAAGATGAGCGGGCAAGAGTCTCTGGACAGGCAGGTGGTCACAGCAAGTGACGGCAGAGCCTCCAGGTAGGCTAGCAGGCAGGTAGCAGGTGAGCGCTCCCAGGTGAGCGGGCAAGAGTCTCTGGACTGGCAGGTGGTCACGGCAAGTGACGGCAGAGCCTCCAGGTAGGCTAGCAGGCAGGTAGCAGGTGAGCGCTCCCAGGTGAGCGGGCAGGCTGGTCCATAGACAGACTGACAGGTGTCGGAAGGCAGACCGTCGGACCGCAGGCTTGCAAGCAGGTAAGAGGATATCAGGCAGGTATCAAGCAGGAATCTGGCAGGTGACTGGCAGGTAACAAGCAGGAATCTGGCAGGTGACTGGCAGGTAACAGGCAGGAATCTGGCAGGTGACTGGCAGGTAACAAGCAGGAATCTGGCAGGTGACTGGCAGGTAACAGGCAGGAATCTGGCAGGTGACTGGCAGGTAACAAGCAGGAATCTGGCAGGTGACAGGCAGGTAACAGGCAGGAATCTGGCAGGTGACTGGCAGGTAACAAGCAGGAATCTGGCAGGTGACTGGCAGGTAACAGGCAGGAATCTGGCAGGTGACTGGCAGGTAACAAGCAGGAATCTGGCAGGTGACTTGCAGGTAACTGGTAACGGGACCTGAGGGCAGAAGCAGAGTGAAGGCTTTGCAACAACATTGCTCGGGCACCTCCATTTTGGAGGAGGTGCCTTATATATGGAGAGATCCTCCGGCCATTGGCCGGGGACTCCTTAGGACGGCGCGCGCGGCCCCTTTAAGAGAGGGGGAGCGCGCCCGCGCGCGCCCTAAGCACAGTGGCCGGGAAGGAGCGCACGCTGCCAGCAGAGCGGGAGGAAGAAGCCGGCCACGGAGCGGAGAGGTGAGGGGAACAGCGTCCCTGCCTAGCAGGAGGCAGGGACGCCGACGCTACAGTACCCCCCCCTTTAGGCCCCCCCTTTTTTAGACCAGACAGAAATTTACCAAGGATAAGAGGGGCATGGATGTTCTCCCGGGGCTCCCACGTTCTCTCCTCAGGACCAAACCCCTTCCAATCTACTAGAAAAAAGGTATTTCCTCTTACCCTTTTGGTGGCCAGAATGTTCTCTACCTCAAACTCGTTTTCAGCGGAAACCGGAGCAGGAGGTGTACCTGTAGACTTGGAAAAAGAGTTAAGTACCACGGGTTTGAGGAGAGATACATGGAAGGAATTAGGGATCCGCAAGTTGGCCGGGAGTTTCAATTTATAGGCCACCGGGTTGATCTGTTTGATAACCTCCAGTGGGCCGATGAACCGAGGCCCTAACTTGTAGGAAGGAACCTTGAGCCGGACATACTTGGACGAGAGCCAGACTTTATCTCCAGGACGGAATTGTGGAGGATCCAGGCGTTTTTTGTCAGCGTGTTTTTTCATCCGCTCGGACGACTGAAGGAGTGCGGATCGGGTACTCTCCCAAATGGAGGAAAATTTGCTAACGAGAGATTCCGCAGCCGGATTGTCCACCGAGGTGGAGACGGGAAATGGGATCCGAGGATGCTGACCGAAGACTACAAAAAACGGGGATTTGGAGGAAGATTCGCTCTCGTGATTGTTGTAAGAGAATTCGGCCCATGGCAGGAGATCCACCCAGTCTGAATTGTGGGCATTAACGAAGTGCCGGAGGTAACTGGTCAGGATCTGATTGATCCGCTCCACTTGACCATTGGACTGTGGGTGGTATGTGGAGAAGTCCAGGGTGACGTCCAGCATCTTACATGTGGCTCTCCAGAAGCGTGAGGTGAACTGAACCCCACGATCCGACACGATGTGGAGGGGCAGGCCATGAAGACAGAATATGTGGCGGATAAAGTCTTTAGCCAGCTCGGGTGCAGACGGGAGGCCTGGCAGGGGAATGAAATGAGCCATTTTGGAAAAGCGGTCAGCGACTACCCAAATGACCGTACAACCGGCAGAGACAGGGAGATCTGTTATGAAGTCCATAGCTATATGCTGCCAGGGGGCAGCAGGTACTGGAAGAGGAAGGAGGCGACCGGCTGGCAGGTGTCTCGGAACCTTGTTGCGGGCGCAGGACACACAGGCAGAAACAAAGTCTATTACGTCCTTGTGCAGGGTAGGCCCCCAGTAGTGCCGGGTGATAAGCTGGAGGGTCTTTTTCTGACCGGCGTGGCCAGCTAGCTTAGACGAGTGACCCCAGTGTAGGATCTTCTCCCGATCAGGTACCCTTACGAACGTCTTACCGGGAGGGAGATGATTTAGACTCACGGGGGCCACCTGCATTACTCTGGCCGGATCGATGATGTGTTTAGGTTCCTCCTCAAGATCAGACACCAGGAAGGATCGGGACAAGGCGTCAGCTTTGATGTTTTTGTCAGCCGGGCGAAAATTAAGAACAAAATCAAAGCGAGCAAAAAACAAGGACCACCGTGCTTGGCGCGGGTTAAGTCTCTGGGCACTCTGGAGGTAAGCCAAGTTCTTGTGGTCCGTGTAAATTATTACCGGGTGAAGAGCCCCCTCGAGCAGGTAACGCCACTCCTCCAATGCCAGCTTAATGGCCAATAACGCTCGGTCTCCTATAGAATAGTTGCGCTCAGAAGAGGAGAAGAGTTTGGAGAAGAAGCCGCAAGTTACCATTCTCCCGGAAGACGATTTTTGGGTAAGTACCGCTCCGGCTCCAGAGGAGGAGGCGTCAACTTCCAGGAAGAATTGCTTGTTGCCGTCTGGGCGATGCAGCACCGGGGCGGAAGAGAAAGCCTGTTTTAAGGAAAGAAAGGCTTCCTCTGCTTCAGGCGGCCATTCTCTGGGATTAGTGCCCTTACGGGTGAGCGCAGAGATTGGGGCAGTCCGGGAAGAGAAGTGCGGTCTGAAGAGGCGGTAGAAGTTGGCGAAGCCCAGGAACCGCTGAATAGCCTTCAACCCCTCTGGTCGAGGCCACTTCTCGATGGCAGACAGTTTCTCAGGATCCATTCGTAGGCCGGTCTGAGAAATTCTGTAGCCCAAAAACGGAAGCGAGGTCTGCTCAAAGAGGCACTTCTCATATTTAGCGTAGCGGTGGTTCTGCCTGAGCCTGAGCAGAACCTGACGAACATCCCTCCGGTGAGTCTGGAGATCCGGAGAGAAGACCAAGATGTCGTCCAGGTACACCACTACGCAGGAGTAGAGAAGATCCCGGAAGATGTCATTGACCAACTCTTGAAAGACGGCGGGAGCGTTACAGAGACCAAAGGGCATTACCAGATATTCATAGTGGCCGTCCCGAGTGTTGAATGCCGTCTTCCATTCATCCCCCTGACGGATACGGACCAGGTTATAGGCCCCACGGAGGTCCAGCTTGGTGAAGATTCTAGCCCCCCTCAGACGGTCAAATAATTCCGGAATGAGCGGAAGGGGGTATTTATTCTTCACCGTGATCTGGTTAAGGCCTCTATAGTCTATACAGGGACGGAGAGAGCCGTCCTTCTTTTTAACGAAGAAGAAGCCTGCTCCCGCCGGGGAGGTAGATTTCCGGATAAATCCCCGGGCCAGATTCTCCTCAATATATTCAGACATAGACCGGGTCTCAGCAGCGGACAACGGGTAAATACGCCCACGGGGAGGAGTAGAGCCGGGTAACAGGTCGATTGGGCAGTCGTATGGTCTATGAGGGGGTAATGTCTCTGCCTCCTTTTTATTAAAGACGTCCGCATAAGACCAATAAGGAATCGGAAGTCCAGGTAGATTAGCTGGGGTAGGAGAAGGACGGACTGGATGGACGGGAACTAAACAAGTCTTATGGCAGTCCTGTCCCCAGAGAAGGACTTCTCCGGTCTGCCAATCAAGCACGGGTGCATGTCTCTGAAGCCAAGGTAGGCCTAGCAAGAGGGCGTGAGAGAGTCCAGGCAGAACATGAAAGAAGATGCTCTCAGAGTGCAGCATTCCCACCTGCAGAGTAATGGATTCGGTGATGAGTTGGATGGGATGTGGTAAGAGGCCCCCATCCACGGCAGCGACAGATAAGGGTACAGCCAGAGGTTTGGTGGGAATGCGGTATTTTTCTACCAGGGACTGAGAAATGAGATTCCCGGCAGCTCCAGAGTCAAGTTGGGCTAGTTCAAAGTAACGGTTCTCCCCGCAGATGATAGAGACCGACAGCAGCAGAGATGGAGAGGGTTTATTCTTGTCTAGGACGACCTCTCTAAGCGATCCTAGACACAGGCGTTTCTCGACCTCTCCGGGCAGGTACGGATCCGGTGCTCCTTACTGCCACAGTAGAAGCAGCTCCCCTCAGCTCGGCGTAACTCTAGACGGGTTTTGACCATCTTGGTCAGGTCGACCTGCATAGGTTCGGGTGAGTGCGCCTGGGGAGTAGCGGGAGAAGAGACGGGTTTCTGAAAGGTAGGAGCTAGACGTGGAAACCTCCTCTCACGGGTGACCTCTTTGGCGCGCTCCTGGAACCGGATGTCAATCCGGGTGGCAAGAGTTATTAAGTCGTCGAGAGTGGTAGGAATGTTCCGACCGGCGAGTTAATCTTTAATACGGCCGGACAGACCCTCCTAAAAGACAGACACCAGGGCGTCGTTATCCCAGGCCAGCTCCGAAGCAAGGGTACGGAACCGTATGGCATATTGGCCCACGGTGAGATTTCCTTGATGGAGGCATAGCAGAGATGATGCGGATGAGGTCTTCCGTCCGGGTTCGTCGAAGACTTTCCGGAAAGCCGTGAGAAAGGCTGGCAGGTCGGACACCAGGGGGTCTCCTCTCTCCCATAGAGGATTTAGCCAAGCCAGTGCCTCCCCCGTGAGGTGGGACATAATGAAGGCTACTTTGGCCCGGTCAGAGATAAACTGGTGGGACAGGAGTTCAAAGTGCAGGGTGCACTGGTTTATGAAGCCCCGGGCTTGAGCGGGATCGCCTCCGAAGCGAGGAGGTGCAGAAAGCCGGGGTCCGGGGCAGGATACCATGGTATTGGTGAGCAGTGGCGCTGCCGGGTTGCGAGTCATGACACTAGCGGTGGTTGCTGGTGGAGCAGTCAGAGTGTCCAGGCGAGAGTTAACTCCACGCAGGTGACTCAGGATGGACTCCTGTTGGGACCTCTGACGGGAAAGTTCATGACATAGGTCCGAGAGCGAGGGAGCTTGGGTGCCACCGGGTTCCATGGCCCGAGCAAACTG
The DNA here is from genome assembly GCF_046119375.1 of Phyllobates terribilis. Taxonomy (NCBI): domain Eukaryota; kingdom Metazoa; phylum Chordata; class Amphibia; order Anura; family Dendrobatidae; genus Phyllobates; species Phyllobates terribilis. The sequence goes on from NW_027362767.1 coordinate 399,777,454, forward strand.
TAACGGGTCTAGGAGGCGGAACCTCTGAGCAACTATACAAGGGGGCGGTCCTTGTAAGGAAGCGGGTGGCTCCCAGGGAAGACGGGCAGGTAGACACGGCAAGTGACAGGGACAGTCTCTGGGTAGAAGGGCAGGTAGTCACGGCAAGTGACAGGGACAGTCTCGGGGTAGAAGGGCAGGTAGTCACAGCAAGTGACAGGGACAGTCTCTGGGTAGACTAGCAGACAGGTAGCAGGTGGACGCTCCCAGGTGAGCGGGCAAGAGTCTCTGGACGGGCAGGTGGTCACAGCAAGTGACGGCAGAGCCTCCAGGTAGGCTAGCAGGCAGGTAGCAGGTGAGCGCTCCCAGGTGAGCGGGCAAGAGTCTCTGGACAGGCAGGTGGTCACGGCAAGTGACGGCAGAGCCTACAGGTAGGCTAGCAGGCAGGTAGCAGGTGAGCGCTCCCAGGTGAGCGGGCAAGAGTCTCTGGACAGGCAGGTGGTCACAGCAAGTGACGGCAGAGCCTCCAGGTAGGCTAGCAGGCAGGTAGCAGGTGAGCGCTCCAAGGTGAGCGGGCAAGAGTCTCTGGACTGGCAGGTGGTCATGGCAAGTGACGGCAGAGCCTCCAGGTAGGCTAGCAGGCAGGTAGCAGGTGAGCGCTCCCAGGTGAGCGGGCAGGCTGGTCCATAGACAGACTGACAGGTGTCGGAAGGCAGACCGTCGGACCGCAGGCTTGCAAGCAGGTAAGCGGATATCAGGCAGGTATCAAGCAGGAATCTGGCAGGTGACTGGCAGGTAACAGGCAGGAATCTGGCAGGTGACTGGCAGGTAACAAGCAGGAATCTGGCAGGTGACTGGCAGGTAACAGGCAGGAATCTGGCAGGTGACTGGCAGGTAACAAGCAGGAATCTGGCAGGTGACTGGCAGGTAACTGGTAACGGGACCTGAGGGCTGAAGCAGAGTGAAGGCTTTGCAACAACATTGCTCGGGCACCTCCATTTTGGAGGAGGTGCCTTATATATGGAGAGATCCTCCGGCCATTGGCCGGGGACTCCTTAGGACGGCGCGCGCGGCCCCTTTAAGAGAGGGGGAGCGCGCGCGCCCTAAGCACAGTGGCCGGGAAGGAGCGCGCGCTGCCAGCAGAGCGGGAGGAAGACGCCGGGCACGGAGCGGGGAGGTGAGGGGAACAGCGTCCCTGCCTAGCAGGAGGCAGGGACGCCGACGCTACACCCTGTATGTTACTAGAGATAGGCCCTGGATAAGACTGAAAGGTTTTAAACTCCCAGACCATGGTGTGTCAATTTGAGCAGAAGGGAGGTGGCTGCTAGGTCCTAAAAGCAGACAAATTAGGAAGACGTCTGAAATGACTGCCTGTTAAATCTGACACACCCGTGACACTTCTCTACTACTAACTACTATTGGTCACTACTAAGTTTAGAATTACCTTAATTGCACTGTCCAGAATCATGTAAAAAAGAAGCCCACAAAACAATCCCGAAATTGCATTTTTTTTCACCATTTCACTTCACTTGGAATTTTTTGCCAAACCTTCAGTAATTTAGAACCGTTTTTTAAATTTTTAAAAGTCTGTCAGTGCACTGTATTATTAAATTAATATTAGAATATATAGTCCTAGGAGACCTCAGAGTCCCACACAATGTCTTTTCTGGGCAATTGGAGACTATGCAGTATTGTGATTTGCAGCAAATCCATTTGCTGCTAATTAAATTTTCAGAGAAAATTTGATGAAGCCAGAAATTTCAAATTTAAAAAGATTCATTCATTTTTAATCAGTCTTGCTGAGTCCATAAAAGTCTGATCTATAACAATGTAAAATTAATTAACCAATATCATAGACACTGTATAGCAGGGGTGAGGAACCTTTTTTCTGCTAAGGCTATGTGCCCACGATGCAGAAATGCTCCGGATTTTTCCTGAGAGTTTCTGCATCACCTTGGCATAAAAAACGCATGCCGATTGTACATGCGGATTGTACATGCGTTTTTCCTGCCAGGGACATGCGGATGTGAAGTGTTCTTCACATGCATTTCCACATGCGTGTTGACAAGCGCTTTCCAAGTGATTTTAGCATCACTTGGAAAGTGTTTGTCAACTTGGTCACACTATATAAATCCATGCAACCGGCGTGGATTTATATAGTGTGACCCCAAAGAATAGTTAAAAATAAAAAAATAAATCTATACTTACCTTCCGATGGCCCCCGCAGTCTTGCTTCGCTCCGTCCTGGCTGCCGGCAGATCGCGGTACACTGAAGGACCTGCCGACGTCAGCATCGAGTGACCCGTCACATGACTATGACATCAGTGCAGGTCCTTCAGTCCACCGCAATCTGCCGGCATGGGAGGACGAGCGCAGCGGAGGCCGTCAGAAGGTAAATATAACATTTATTTTATTCTTTATTCTTTTTTTCACAGGTTCTATGGTACCCGGGTCTGGAGGAGAGTCTACTATCCTCTAGACCCGGGTAATATCCGCACATTGGAACGCATGGAATGCGCATCTACATATACAGTGATGCGGAATCCAAGCGTTCCAATGCAAGTCAATGGTGGCGAAAACGCGGCGCTTCCGCAAAATAATTGGTAGTGCTGCGTTTTTTTCTGCAATGATAATCCGCAGCGGAAATTTCCGCAGCATGTGCACAGCACATGCGGATTATCATTGGGGAACATGGCAGGCCTTCTACCATGCGTTTTTTAAGCGTTTCTGCAGCGTTTTTGCCGCTGCGGAAACACTTAAAAAACGCATCGTGGGCGCACAGCCTAAGGGCCATTTGGATATCTATAACCCTGTTATCAACTTGAAAATTACCCTGCTATATTGGGTCAAACATTTAATTAACCCACCCTTAATGTGACGGCTGGAACTGCTTCTCTTTGGTGCAGCTGTGATGTTAGGTGGTATAGATGATGTTGCTACTAGTAACTGCTTTTCCAGATTTGCGTCGGTCTGGAGCGCAGGTGCCACGCCAGGTGTGAGTGCAACAAAGAGAGTTACGTCAGGTGTGAGTGCAACACAGAGGGGAAAGGAAGCCAAGATACTAGGGAAAGGGGGAAGAGGTGACCTCCTAATCAGGACTAGCATCACCCTGTCTCCCCCTAACGTCCCTATACAGCCTCCGCAGCTGTCGCCGATCACGTGCCTCGCCCTACTATCCCTGGCGTAAGGCTATAGCTGGGGGTGGTAGGAGATGAGCACTAGTCAACCTCCGCTAGCACTCTAAAGACCAAAGGGGAAGACAACACAGGGGAATAACAACTTAGTTTTTAGAAGAACTCCAACAGGGCACACAGCCTCAAGACTCCAGAGAGGACGTAATTCTGCTTCAGCCAAGTTCCAAGTAGAAATGAGTATAACAGGTGACGCCCACCTGGAAAGATCAGGTATATACACACCCAGGCCACAGGGAGGTTGTCAATGGATCCTAAAGACAGCCTCCTATCTAGGCAGCTGTCTGCATTGCCAAACGTGGAGATCTCCTGCAAACCACTGCAGGACGACTGTCTTTCACCTCTGATACACCTGTGACAGTAACCCCCCTCTAATAGTGGCTTCCGGACACTCAGGACCGGGTTTCTCAGGAAAAGAGGTGTGAAAAGAGCAAACCAATCTGGGAGCATTTACCTCTGACGCTGAAAGCCACATTCTCTCTTCTGGACCATAGCCTTTCCAGTGCACCAAGTATTGTAGAGAACGACGTTGGAGACGAGAATCTACAATCCTCGAAATCTCGACCTCCAGGTTACCATCAACCATTACTGGGGGCGGTGGTAGAGGTGAGGGCTCAAGAGGTTCTACGTACCTTTTGAGTAAGGACCTATGAAGCACATTATGGACCTTAAGGGTCTGAGGAAGTTCAAGACGAAATGCTGCTGGGTTAATAAAGGTGGTTATTTTGTAGGGACCAATAAACCTAGGTCCCAGCTTCCAAGAAGGAACTTTCAATCTTATATTCTTGGTAGACAACCACACAAAGTCATTCACATTCAGGTCTGGACCTGGCAAGCATTTTCAGTCAGCCATACGTTTATACCTGTCACCCATGGTCTTTAAATTAAACAGAACACCCTGCCATACCGAGGAGAGCGACAAAGCAAACCGTTCCTCCTCAGGATCTCCTGAAGCTTCACCCCCACTGAAGGTACCAAACTGTGGATGATAACCATATGCACCAAAGAACGGTGACCTGCCAGTGGATTCTTGACGATGGTTATTGATGGCAAATTCTGCCAGCGGCAAGTAGGATGCCCAATCCTCCTGATTTTCGGAGCTAAAACACCTGAGGTATGTCTCCAAGTTCTGATAGACACGCTTGGTCTGACCATTCGATTGAGGGTGGAAGGCAGAGGAAAAGGACAGCTGCACCCCTAGTCGAGAACAGAATGCCTTCCAGAACTTGGAGATAAATTGGGTCCCCAAATCAGACACCACATTGGAGGGAACCCCTTGAAGCTTCACAATCTCATTTATGAACACCTGGGCAAGTGTCTTAGCATTGGGAAGTGCAGGTAAAGCGACGAAGTTAACCATTTTACTGAACCTATCTACTACTACCAAAACCACCGTTTTGCCTGCAGAAACCGGTAGGTCAGTAATAAAATCCATGGACAAGTGTGTCCATGGCCTGCTAGGGATAGGTAGCGGAAGAAGTGATTACATCCCGATGCAACCACGGCCACCAAAAACGATGAGAGAGGAGGTCCACGGTTGCCTTACTGTGACGCCCTGCTGTGCATGGAGCCACAGATCCTGGAGGGGTGCACTTCAGGTTTTCTCCACAAGAGGCCCTCAGAGCATACACACACCTCCACCTTCCACCTCAGACCACCAGAGGGAGCCTGATAGGGATATAAATAGGGATGGTGGAGCTATGCAGCCCAGACAGTGATTCAGCAGTTTCTGCTCAGACACAGAAGGAGAGAGTCTGTGAGTGAGTTCTCCTCAGGAAGAGAGTGGAGACAGAACAGTCTGGAGTCCACAGCCAGTTCCTGCAGAGTGAGACATGGAGAAACAGGTCAGTCTGCAGTGGAGCTCAGTCAGACTCAAGCAGCTGGAGTTAAGTGAGCTAGGAGCGTTGCTGACGCTCAGAGAACAGCAGAAGAGGCAGCCATCTAACTGCCAATGTGTATAGCCTAGTGAGGGCCCTAGTAGGCCGAAGGCTAGAGAAGTGAGTAGCATTGGGGGCAGAGGAGCTTTACCAGCTCACCCCAGAAACCATATACCGGACACAGGGTCCGAGTCTGCAGGGATTCTTTACACCCAGCAGAAGACAACCAGAACCCCTGGTGAACTACATGTCCCAGGAATACCAAACGCTGACTGTTATACCAGGGTCAGGAGTTACCGAGGCCCCATATACCAGGGAGTGTGAACTCCAACAGAAGGCCCTACCACAGGATCAGCCGGTGCAGAACAGAGACTAAGTTAGGCCTAGCTCCAGGCAGGCCAGAGACTAACACTAAGCGGCGAAGAAACAGGAGGCCCTACACCTGCTCACTGGGGAGAGTCCTGCAGTGCACCCCTCACCCTACAGTGCTCCGGACGGTACCTGCATTCCCACCAGTAAAAGGTACAGAAGCAAACCGTGTGTGTGTGTCCCCTGTTCTTCCTTGGACCTGGCTGGGTCACCGCCATATCGTGCACCTTGTCAAACATCGCTGCCCTGAGGCCTAGCTCCACCTGTGAGGAGCTACACCATCAAAGCTGCCGTAACACCGGCCTCAGTGGACTGCCGCAGCGCTGGTGATCCTCACCAGACACCACAGGTGGCGTCACGAACTTTGACATTTCAATTTCCCCTTTTTTAAGAGAGACCCCAGGGTACGGGCCCGGGAGCCGACCACCGCGACATCCCCCCAAGTCCAGGCATTAAGGCCCGGGCGCCGAGTCGTCCCCATCCCCTGGGCGCCACATTACCACCTGAATGTCCAGCAAGCACAGAGTTATGATGTTCCTTGATTACTTTACGGCACAGATCAGGTGGTACAAATAACTTTCCTGAAGGGCAGGAGGCAGGGGCGTCCCCCTGAGCCTCCAGCACCTCCCTCTCCAGTTCAGGAAAAATAGCCGAAATAACTACCCCTTTCTATAATATCGGGGCAGGGTTCTCATGGTCACCACCACAAGGGAAGTTCCGGGACAAAGCATCAACCTTGACGTTTTTGACCCCTGGACAAAGTGACAACAAAATTTAACCTAGTAAAAAACAGGGACCATCTAGCTTGCCTAGGGTTGAGACGTTTAGCTGACTGGAGATATGACGGCTTCTTATGGTCAGTAATAACAGTAATAGGATGGACTGCCCCCTCCAACCAGTGTCATCATTCCTCGAACGCCAATTTGATCGCCAAAAGTTCCCTATTAACCATGTCACAATTTCTCTCAGCCGAAGACAATTTTTTAGAAAAGAAGGCGCATGGACGCCATTTACCAGGGGACGAACCCTGAGACAACACAGCCCCAACCCCCGACATCCGAAGCATCGACCTCCACAATAAAGGGTTGAGAAACATTGGGTTGACTGAGTATAGGTGCAGTGGCAAAGTGATTCTTTAAGGAAGAAAAAGCCTGGAGAGAAGCCTCCGACCATTTGAAAAAAATCAGACCCCTTCTTAGTCATGTCAGTAAGGGGTTTCACTACAACAGAGTACTTTTGGATGAATTTCCTGTAAAAATTAGTAAAGCCCAGAAAACGTTGTAAGGACTTCAGGTTCTCGGGACGTTCCCAGTCAAGGACTGCACGGATCTTCTCCGGATCCATCCGAAAACCCAAAGATGACAACAAATACCCCAAAAACTGCACCTCCTGAACAGCGAAAACACATTTCTCTAGTTTGGCATAGAGTTTGTTATCCCTTAATATCTGGAGCACCTGCTTAACATGCCCCCGATGGGTCTCAAAATCAAGTGAATAAACCAAAATATTGTCCAGATAGACCACCACAAACCTCCCCACCAAATGATGGAAAATATCATTCATGAAATGCTGGAATACCGCAGGTGCATTGGTCAAGCAAAAAGGCATAATCAGACTCTCGAAATGACCTTCCAGGGTTTTGAACGCTGTTTTCCATTCATCCCCTTCTCTGATTCTAACCAGGTTGTAGGCTCCCCTTAAATCCAACTTGGAGAATACCTTGGCTCCCACAACCTGGCTGAACAAATGAGGAATCAGAGGTAGAGGGTATGGATCACGCATGGTAATTTGATTTAATTCCCGGAAATTGAAACAGGGACGTAGACCGCCATCTTTTTTCTTCACAAAGAAAAACCCTGCCGCCACGCGTGAAGATGAGGGTCTGATATGTCCCTTCTCCAGACTTTCTGCAATGAAATCCTTCATGGCTTGTCTCTCAGGGCCAGAAAGATTATACAGTCTGGATTTCAGTAGTTTAGCTCCGGGGGTCAGGTTAATAGGACAGTCATATGCACGATGAGGAGGCAAATCCTGAGACCCCCTCTCAGAAAAAACATCCTCAAAACCAGACAGAAAAGCAGGCAGTACCTCCGCAGAGACAGCAGCAATGGAAACATTCAGACAGTTCTCCCCATTCAATAATCTCCCCGGTTTGCCAATCCACCAATGGATTATGTTTAACTAGGCAGGGGATACCTAAAACAATCGGAGTAGGGAGATTCTCCAAAACATAGCAAGGGATGATTTCACAATAAACTGACCCCACCCTCAGTTTCACATTATGTACAATCTGAGTAAATATTTTCTGTGCAAATGGCGCCGAGTCAATGGTAAAGATGGAAATAGGTTCAGCTAAAGCACAGCAAGAGAGACCATGAGTTTTCACAAACTCAGCATCAACCATGGTGACCCTAGCTCCACTGTCAACAAACACAATAATTTTTTTGATTTTGCTCTCTAGCACCACCTCTGCAGTCAGGACAAAGCGGGAACTGCAGTTTGGCCACAAATGCACCCCTTGTTTATCCAACTCCAGACTACCGAGAGTTAATTGAGTCTCTTTTTGTTTAGGAATTGAAGGACAGAAAAAAATACGCCTTTTTTCTTGCGAATCTCCTTGGAGATGTATGCTGTAGAGACACCCCCAACGGCATGGGTTCATCCACCTCCCCCAGTACTGGTTCAACCCCAGACCGCTCCCTTGGCAAAGGTACACAACCCCGACAAGAAGGCCCCGGAGAAGGACCCGTCTATCCCGAAGGCGCCTATCCAGACGTATGGCCAAAGACATGGCAGCATCCAAGGACTTAGGGGTATCATATACAGCCAAGGCATCTTTCAACCTTTCCGTTAGCCCCTCACAAAATTGACTTTTAAGGTCTGAGTCATTCCATTTGGAATCCGTTGCCCATCTACGGAATTCTGAACTGTATGTTTCCACTGACTAAATCCCCTGCTGAAGGCAACGTAGCTTAGACTCAGCCAAGGCGACTCGGTCAGGGTCATTATAGATGAGGGCAAGAGCTCCAAAAATCCCCTCCACAGATTGGAGACAAACCGAATCCTGCGGTAACGAAAACGCCCATGACTGAGGATTGCCCTGCAGTAGAGAGATCACAATGCCAACCCGTTGCTTCTCGTTACCGGAGGAGTAGGGACGAAGCTTGAAATACAATTTGCATGCCTCCTTAACCCCTTAAGCCCCGCGGGTGGTTTGCACGTTAATGACCGGGCCAATTTTTACAATTCTGACCACTGTCACTTTATGAGGTAATTACTCTCGAACGCTTCAACGGATCCCCCTGATTCTGAGATTGTTTTTTCGTGACATATTGTACTTCATGATTGTGGAAAAATTTCTTCGATATCACTTGCGTTTATTTGTGAAAAAAACGGAAATTTGGCGAAAATTTTGAAAATTTTGCAATTTTCAAAATTTGAATTTTTAAGCCCTGAAATCAGAGCGATATGTCACACAAAAGAGTTAATAAATAACATTTCCCACATGTCTACTTTACATCAGCACAATTTTGGAACCAAAATTTTTTTTTGTTAGGGAGCTATAAGGGTTAAAAGTTGACCAGCGATTTCTCATTTTTCCAACAAAATTTACAAAACCATTTTTTTAGGGACCACATCACATTTGAAGTCACTTTGAGAGGTCTTTATGACAGAAAATACCCAAAAGTGACACCATTCTAAAAACTGCACCCCTCAAGGTGCTCAAAACCACATTCAAGAACTTTATTAACCCTTCAGGTGCTTCACAGGAATTTTTTGAATGTGGAAGAAAAAAATGAACATTTAACTTTTTTCACAAAAATGTTAATTTAGACCCAATTTTTTTTATTTTCACAGGGGTAACAAGAAAAAATGGACCCCAAAATTTGTTGTGCAATTTCCCCTGGGCACGCAGATACCCAATATTTGGGGAAAAAATACTGTTTGGGCGCACGGCAGGGCTCGGAAGGGAAGGAGCGCTATTTGACTTTTTGATTGTAAAATTTGCTTGAATAATTAGCGGACGCCATGTTGTGTTTGGAGAGCCCATGTGTGCCCAAACTTTGGAGCTCCCCCACAAGTGACCCCATTTTGGAAACTAGACCCCCCAAGGCACCTTTCTAGATGCATAGTGAGCACTTGGAACCCCCGGGTGCTTCACAAATTGATTCGTAACAATGAAAAAGTGAAAAAAAAAACATTTTTTCATTTTTATGAATCAATTTGTGAAGCACCTGAGTGTTCCAAGTGCTCACAATGCATCTAGATAGATGCCTTGGGGGGTCTAGTTTCCAAAATGGGGTCACTTGTGGGGGAGCTCCAATGTTTGGGCACACAGCGGCTCTCCAAACGCAACATGATGTCGCTAACAATTTGAGCCGATTTTCCGTTAAATTTGTTAGAGGACACCATGTTGCATTTAGAGAGTCCCTGTGTGCCCAAACATTGGAGCTCCCCCACAAGTGACCCCATTTTGGAAACTAGACCCCCCAAGGCACCTATCTAGATGCATAGTGAGCACTTGGAACCCCTAGGTGCTTCACAAATTGATTCGTAACAATGAAAAAGTGAAAAAAAAAACACTTTTTCATTTGTATGAATCAATTTGTGAAGCACCTGAGGGTTCCAAGTGCTCACTATGCATCTAGATAGGTGCCTTGGGTGGTCTAGTTTCCAAAATGGGGTCACTTGTGGGGGAGCTCCAATATTTGGGCACACAGCGGCTCTCTAAATGCAACATGGTGTCCGCTAACAAATTTAACGCAAAATTGGCTCAAATTGTTAGCGACACCATGTTGCGTTTGGAGAGCTGCTGTGTGCCCAAACATTGGAGCTCCCCCACAAGTGACCCCATTTTGGAAACTAGACCCCCCAAGGCACCTATCTAGATTCATAGTGAGCACTTGGAACCCCAGGTTCTTCACAAATTGATTCATAAAAATGAAAAAGTGTTTTTTTTTTCACTTTTTCATTTTTACGAATCAATTTGTGAAGCACCTGGGGGTTCCAAGTGCTCACTATGCATCTAGAAAGGTGCCTTGGGGGGTCTAGTTTCCAAAATGGGGTCACTTGTGGGGGAGCTCCAAAGTTTGGGCACAGAGGGGCTCTCCAAACGCAATGTGGTGTCCGCTAACAATTTGAGCCGATTTTCCATTCAATTTGTTAGCGGATACCATGTTGCATTTAGAGAGTCCCTGTGTGCCCAAACATTGGAGCTCCCCCACAAGTGACCCCATTTTGGAAACTAGACCCCCCAAGGCACCTATCTAGATTCATAGTGAGCACTTGGAACCCCAGGTGCTTCACAAATTGATTCATAAAAATGAAAAAGTGTTTTTTTTTTCACTTTTTCATTTTTACGAATCAATTTGTGAAGCACCTGGGGGTTCCAAGTGCTCACTATGCATCTAGAAAGGTGCCTTGGGGGGTCTAGTTTCCAAAATGGGGTCACTTGTGGGGGAGCTCCAAAGTTTGGGCACAGAGGGGCTCTCCAAACGCAATGTGGTGTCCGCTAACAATTTGAGCCGATTTTCCATTCAATTTGTTAGCGGATACCATGTTGCATTTAGAGAGTCCCTGTGTGCCCAAACATTGGAGCTCCCCCACAAGTGACCCCATTTTGGAAACTAGACCCCCCAAGGCACCTTTCTAGATGCATAGTGAGCACTTGGAACCCCCAGGTGCTTCACAAATTGATTCGTAATAATGAAAAAGTGAAAAAAAAAACACTTTTTCATTTTTACGAATTAATTTGTGAAGCACCTAGGGGTTCCAAGTGCTCACTATGCATCTAGATAGGTGCCTTGGGGGGTCTAGTTTCCAAAATGGGGTCACTTGTGGAGGAGCTCCAATGTTTGGGCACACAGGGACTCTCCAAATGCAACATGATATCCGCTAACAATTTGAGCCGACAATTTGTTAGCGGATATCATGTTGCATTTGGAGAGTCCCTGTGTGCCCAAACATTGGAGCTCCCCCACAAGTGACCCCATTTTGGAAACTAGACCCCCCAAGGCACCTATCTAGATTCATAGTGAGCACTTGGAACCCCAGGTTCTTCACAAATTGATTCATAAAAATGAAAAAGTGGTTTTTTTTTCACTTTTTCATTTTTACGAATCAATTTGTGAAGCACCTGGGGGTTCCAAGTGCTCACTATGCATCTAGAAAGGTGCCTTGGGGGGTCTAGTTTCCAAAATGGGGTCACTTGTGGGGGAGCTCCAAAGTTTGGGCACAGAGGGGCTCTCCAAACGCAATGTGGTGTCCGCTAACAATTTGAGCCGATTTTCCATTCAATTTGTTAGCGGATACCATGTTGCATTTAGAGAGTCCCTGTGTGCCCAAACATTGGAGCTCCCCCACAAGTGACCCCATTTTGGAAACTAGACCCCCCAAGGCACCTATCTAGATTCATAGTGAGCACTTGGAACCCCAGGTGCTTCACAAATTGATTCATAAAAATGAAAAAGTGTTTTTTTTTTCACTTTTTCATTTTTACGAATCAATTTGTGAAGCACCTGGGGGTTCCAAGTGCTCACTATGCATCTAGAAAGGTGCCTTGGGGGGTCTAGTTTCCAAAATGGGGTCACTTGTGGGGGAGCTCCAAAGTTTGGGCACAGAGGGGCTCTCCAAACGCAATGTGGTGTCCGCTAACAATTTGAGCCGATTTTCCATTCAATTTGTTAGCGGACACCATGTCGCGTTTGGAGAGCCCGTGATGTGCCTAAACAGTGGAGCTCCCCCACAACTGTCCCCATTTTGGAAACTATACCCCTCAAAGATTTTATTAAGGTGTATAGTGAACATTTTGAACCCAGAGGTACGGCACATTATTTGTTTACATTAGGTCATCATATTGAATAAGTTTTCATTATTCTTGAGCGCAAGTGCTCGCTACTTGAGTTTGCATCGGGTACTCAGGTATGCACCATGTACAGCGTGTGCTCGAGTGACATGCTCGAGTCCCTGCTCCGCATGTTTCACGGTTATTAGACACCCAAAAAAAAACATGCGGGGATCGCTCGTGCATGGCAGGCAATCCCCGTAAAGTTTTTTGGCCGCGAAGCATATGGGGCAGAGACTCGAGCATGTCACTCAAATACCCACGATACTAAATGCATACCAGAGCACCCGATGCAAACTCAAGTAGCGAGCACTTGCTCTCAACACTAGTCGCCATATCGTCATCTTTTTTTCTTACTTTTGAAAAAAATCCCAACCCCAGCCCTAACCCTAGCACAACCCTAGCCCCAGCACAACCCTAGCCCCAGCACAACCCTAGCCCCAGCACAACCCTAGCCCCAGCACAACCCTAGCCCCAAACCCAGCCCTAACCCTAGCCCAATCCTAACTCAAGAGTTTATTTTTGACGCCGTTCCTTGTGCGGTATAAGTGATTAGACGACTTTATTCTTCGGGTCGGTGTGATTACAGCAATGCCAGAATCATATGGGGTTTTTATGACTGACAGCTGTCACACACTAAAAGACGCATTTTTTGTAAAATCTAGTTTTTGCATCGCCATATTTTGAGAGCTATAATTTTTCCAGATTTTGGCAGACAGTCATGTGACGGCTCGTTTTTTGCGGGATGACTTGACGTTGTTATTGGTGCCATTTTCAGGCACGTGACATTTTTTGATCGCTTTCTATTCCGATTTTTGGGAGGCAGAATAAACAAAAACCAACAATTCAGGAATTGTTTTTTTTTTTTTTTTTTATTCTGTTCCGCGTGTGGTAAAATTGATGAGGCAGCTTTACTCTTCGGGTCAGTACGTTTACAGCGGTACCACATTTGTATCATTTTTCTATGTTTTGGCGCTTATACACAATAAAAGCTATTTTATAGAAAAAAATATTTTTTAGTATCGCTTTATTCTGAGAGCTATAACTTTTTTATTTTTCGGCTGATGGAGCTATATGGCGGCTTGTTTTTTGCGGGACGAGATGACGTTTTCAGCGGTATCATTTTTATTTATATGCGTCTTTTTGATCGCGTGTTATTCCACTTTTTGTTTGGCGGTATGGTGATAAAGCATTGTTTTTTGCTTGTTTTTTTTTTTTTTTTTTTTACCGTGTTCACTGAAGGGGTTAACTAGTGGGACAGTTTTATAGGTCAGGTTGTTCCGGACGCGGCGATACCAAATATGTGTACTTTTATTGTTTTTTTTTTATTTTTTTTATAATAATATTTATTGATGGGTACATTATATTTTTATTTTTGGTGTATTATTTTTTTTATTTTTTTATAATATTTTTGCACATTTATTTTTTTTTTTTTTCCCACTTTCACACAGTTTATACACTTTATTACTTTGTCCCACTCTGGGACTTTCACTTTTTTTTTTCTGATCGCCTGCATGGCACAGGAATGGAGCACCATCCCTATGCCATGAAGGCTGTCAGAAGTGCACAGTGTGAAGATTGCTTGGAGATGCACTGCGCATGTCCAAGCAATCTTCCTGCTCTCTGGTGACCCGGATGTTGTCATGACGACATCGGGTCGTCATGGCAACACCCGGGAAGCCTTTGCAGACTGCGCTGGAAGCCGGAAGAGGAGGTGAGTATCGCCGATCACCTCCCCTTGCCCCCGCAATGCCGCGATCGACTTCGATCGCAGCATCGCGGGGGTTAATGTGCTGGGAGCGGTGCGTGACCGCTCCCTGCACATAGTACCGGGTGTCAGCTGTGACAATCAGCTGACACCCGGCGGCGATCGCGCCCGCACAGCCTGTGTGCGGGCGCGATCGCGATGACGTACTAATACGGGTCTGGCTCTTAAGTCCCAGGGCACAGACGCGTATTAGTACGTCAGATGTTATTAAGGGGTTAAACACAAAAAACCCGTCCCTACCTCCTGAAAACCTGTCCGGGAGGGAAACCTTGGGTTCAGTCTGGACAGGCCTACCTGCAGAGACCCCCACATTGGCAGCCTGTAACCGTTGATATTGCTGCTGAACCTCACAGCAGAGTTCATTCACCTCCAGAGACAGACAGCAGAACTGCTCTGCGAGCTCTGCAACTGATCCCATACTAAAGGGAGTAAGGAAAAAAAAGGTGCACGCCCAACCCCCCCCCACACACACACACAAAAAAAGTCAATCTTGTGTCCTTATTTTTTTCTTTTTTTCCAAAACGTGCTTGGCCGATTATAATGTTACGCCAGGTGTGAGTGCAACACAGAGAGTCACGCCATGTGTGAATGCAATACAGAGGGGAAAGGGAAAGGGAGCCCAGACACTAGGGAAAGGGGGAAGAGGTGACCTTCTAATCTGGACTAGAGTCACGCTGTCTCCCCCTAACAGCCCTATACAGCCTCCGCAGCTGTCGCCTATCACGTGCTTCGCCCTACTATCCCTGGCGTAAGGCTATAGCAGGGGGTGGAAGGAGATGAGCACTAGTCAACCTCCGCTAGCACTCTAAAGACAAAAGTGGAAGACAACACAGGGGAATAACAACTTAGCTTTTAGATGAACTGTAGTTATACATCACATAGGAGACCCTGAGATGGCCGTATATACATCACATAGGAAACAATGCGACTGCTGTTTTTAAATCATATAGGAGACACTGCGACTGCTGTATATACATCACATACAGTAGGAGACACTGCGACTGCTGTATATGCATCACATAGGAGACACTGAAAATGCTGTATATACATCACATAGGAGACACTGAGACTGCTCTATATATATCACATAGGAGACACTAAGACTGATGTATATACATCACAAAGGAGACACTTAGACTGCTCTATATACATCACAAAGGAGACACTGAGACTGCTGTATATACATCACAGAGGATACACAGACTGGTGCATATACATCACATAGGAGACACTGACTCTGCTGTATATACATCACAATGGAGACAAGCAGACTGCTGTATATACATCACACAGGAGACATTGATGCGGGAATATATATATATGTATATATATATATATATATATAACAGGAAACATTGGTGCTGAAGAATATACATCACAGGAGACATTGGGTCTGCAGCATATACATTAAAGGAAACATTGGGGCTAGAGCATATACATTGCATATGAGATGCTGGGGTTGCAGCATATACATCACAAGAGATGCTGGGGCTTCCGCTCCTGTCTTCATCTGTGGGATATCGTGCGCTAACTCTGCTCACAAAATACGTCCAAACTGTGGCAATGGCCAGTGTCATGATGTAATCCTTCTTTGCATGCATCGCAGCATTCAGTACTGAACACGGTGTGCGTGTGTTCACAGTGCAAGATGTATTTAAAGGGCTGGCAGCCAATGAAACGCAGCCACCAACCCGAGCGCTGTGGTCTCTCTGACTGGGGAAAAGGTCAGACAGCCCGCGGGCTGCAAGTTCTCTACCCCTGATTTAAAGAAAAACATTGAAACTCAGAATTGCCATTTTCTGGTCACTGCACTGCCCCAAAAGAATGCAATATAAAGCGATCAAAATGTTGAACTTGAACATGCCTCAAAATCGTGCAAAAAATGAAGCTTAACAAGCAGAAAAAAAGAAGCCCTGACATAGTTCCATCAACATAAAAGTTATGGGTCTAGGAAAATGGTGACAAACCAAATTTTTTTTACAAAATTCTAAACTTTTCAAAACCAGTAAAATAAATAAAAAAAGACTATATAAAAGTTTGGTATTGGCGTACTTGTCCTGACCAAAACAATTGTGTTGTCATGTAGTTCTTTCTGCACAATGAATGGTGTTAACAAAAAAAATGAAAAAAACAATGTCGGAATTGCAGTCTTTTAACCCCACTTGGCAATTTTTGGCCCATTTTCAGTACCTTGTGAATGTACAGAAACTCAAAGCTACAACTAATTGATCCTGCCATAAAACAAGCCCTTGTATGGCTATGTCGCTGGAACATTAAAAAGTTAAGGCTTTTGTAAGAAGTTTGTGGAAAAAAATGAAAACACAAAATTGAAAAATGGCTGCGTCATTAAAGGGAACCTGTCAGGAACAATTTCTTCCTAAATCTAAAGGATTGGCTGTAAAGGCACTTTTACATTGAATAAATCGATAACTTTCTTGTAGAAATCCGTCCTGGAATTCCTGAGAAATCCAAAATTAAAGTTATATGCAAATTAGCTGCAAGTGCTTTGGGGGCATGTCATGCGTTGGGATTGCAGCATTTGATTGACAGGTCAGTCCAGCCTCTGTCATCTTCTGCCCCGAGCATGACAGCGAATGGAGCGGCCGGATGGACGCTCAACAACTGCTCCGTTCATTCTCTACGTGGCCACCGAGCGCTGCGCTCAACTTTGTCTGGCAGATCAATAGAAAATTAATTGTGCAGAGATCAGGGGTCTTACCTACCGCGCCATTTTGTGACAATGATAAAAGTGCCCTATTGGGAATAAAAATTCCCTTTTCCGTTGATCGGTGCGAGTCCCAGCTCTCGGACCTCCACCAATCAGAATGTTTTAACCTGACAACCCCTTATGGAGCAAATCTGCATCTTTTCTGTGTACACTTTTTCCAAAATACAGGAATATATATATATATATATATATATATCTCTGTGTTTTGGAAAAAATCTGAATGCACAGAAAAAAAATAAATAAATAAATAAATAAATAAATATATATATATATATATATATATATATATATATATATATTCCTGTATTTTGGAAAAAATCTGCACAGAAAAGATGCAGATTTGCTCCATTAAAGGGGTTGTCAGGTTAAAACATTCTGATTGGTGGAGGTCCGAGCGCTGGGACTCGCACCGATCAACAGAAAAGGGAATATATCTACTAGCTATTGAACCCATTCTACGCCAGGGTGGTGAGCATTTTTATTGGTACATTTTTAATTTTATTAAAATATTAGCTGAAAACTATATATTTTTTTTCATTGTGCAAAAACTTCTCTGTAAACCAATAAAATGCGCGTACGCATAACACGCTATCCGGCGCCATTTTTTTTAAGACACTGTGTCGGCGAATTCGCATATGCAGTGTCTTTAGTAAAATGGCACCGGAGATTGCAGCATGTGCATGCACTGACTCTGGCGACATTTTATTGAAGTAATGTAGTACAACGTCAACATAGCAGTGTGTACACGTCTGGCATAGGGATAATGGCGATGGGCGGCATGTGCGCACTGATATGTTGATGTTGTAATAGAATTTTTCAATAAAATGGTGCCGCAGTCAGCGCGTGCGCATCCCACAATATCTGCCGCCATTTTGTTGAAGACAGTGTGTCTGCGAATTCGCATAATACACAGTGTCTTCAATAAAATGGCGCCGTAGTGCGATATGCACACGCGCTGACTCCGGCGCCACATAGCGCAGGCGCCGCCCATCCCGGCTTCGGACAGAAGGACACATTCAGCGTTATATATAAAGTACAGACCAAAAGTTTGGACACACCTTCTCATTTAAAGATTTTTCTGTATTTTCATGACTTTGAAAATTGTACATTCACACTGAAGGCATCAAAACTATGAATTAACACATGTGGAATTATATACTTAACAAAAAAGTGTGAAACAACTGAAAATATGTCTTATATTCTAGGTTCTTCAAAGTAGCCACCTTTTGCTTTGATGACTGCTTTGCACACTCTTGGCATTCTCATGATGAGCTTCAAGAGGTAGTGACCGGAAATGGTCTTCCAACAATCTTGAAGGAGTTCCCAGAGATGCTTAGCACTTGTTGGCCCTTTTGCCTTCACTCTGCGGTCCAGCTCACCCCAAACCGTCTCGATTGGGTTCAGGTCTGGTGACTGTGGAGGCCAGGTCATCTGGCGTAGCACCCCATCACTCTCCTTCTTGGTCAAATAGCCCTTACACAGCCTGGAGGTGTGTTTGGGGTCATTGTAATGTTGAAAAATAAATGATGGTCCAACTAAACGCAAACCAGATAGAATAGCATGCCACTGCAAGATGCTGTGGTAGCCATGCTGGTTCAGTATGCCTTCAATTTTGAATAAATCCCCAACAGTGTCACCAGCAAAGCACCCCCACACCATCACACCTCCTCTTCCATGCTTCACGGTGGGAACCAGGCATGTAGAGTCCATCCGTTCACCTTTTCTGCGTCGCACAAAGACACGGTGGTTGGAACCAAAGATCTCAAATTTGGACTCATCAGACCAAAGCACAGATTTCCACTGGTCTAATGTCCATTCCTTGTGTTCTTTAGCCCAAACAAGTCTCTTCTGCTTGTTGCCTGTCCTTAGCAGTGGTTTCCTAGCAGCTATTTTACCATGAAGGCCTGCTGCACAAAGTGTCCTCTTACCAGTTGTTGTAGAGATGTGTCTGCTGCTAGAACTCTGTGTGGCATTGACCTGGTCTCTAATCTGAGCTGCTGTTAACCTGCGATTTCTGAGGCTGATGACTCGGATAAACTTATCCTCAGAAGCAGAGGTGACTCTTAGTCTTCCTTTCCTGGGGCGGTCCTCATGTGAGACAGTTTCTTTGTAGCGCTTGATGGTTTTTGCAACTGCACTTGGGGACACATTCAAAGTTTTCCCAATTTTTCGGACTGACTGACCTTCATTTCTTAAAGTAATGATGGCCACTCGTTTTTCTTTACTTAGCTGCTTTTTTCTTGCCATAATACAAATTCTAACAGTCTATTCAGTAGGACTATCAGCAGTGTATCCACCAGACTTCTGCACAACTCAACTGATGGTCCCAACCCCATTTATAAGGCAAGAAATCCCACTTATTAAACCTGACAGGGCACACCTGTGAAGTGAAAACCATTTCCGGTGACTATCTCTTGAAGCTCATCAAGAGAATGCAAAGAGTGTGCAAAGCAGTCATCAAAGCAAAAGGTGGCTACTTTGAAGAACCTAGAATATAAGACATATTTTCAGTTGTTTCACACTTTTTTGTTAAGTATATAATTCCACATGTGTTAATTCATAGTTTTGATGCCTTCAGTGTGAATGTACAATTTTCAAAGTCATGAAAATACAGAAAAATCTTTAAATGAGAAGGTGTGTCCAAACTTTTGGTTTGTACTGTATATTCCCATGTTAAATCCTGAGCATTGGCTTAGAGCGCCGCTGATCTCTTTTATATTGCAGGGGCTTATGAATTCAAGTATGATTGCCACGTTCTCCCGCTCAAAGCAATAAAAATGGCCAAATTAGAGAGAAAAATTCTAAAAATGTTGTGCGCCATATTGCCATTTTTGCACGACTACTGCTAAAATCTCTATTTTTTTGCTACTCAGAGATTTTATATTTCCACCATACATAACATGCAGCTCTGCAACTTTTCATTACACGTCAAAAATAATAAAACTCCTCAGCTACTGATGGCAAAAAATGGCGCAATATGTTAATTCCTGACACACGGCGAGACAAATTTATCAAAACTGTCCCATAGCAGCCAATCAGATTGCAATTTTCATTGTACCAGAGCTGTTAATAAAATGAAAGCTCAGCGCTGATTGGTTGCTATGGGCAACTAATTTTGATCAATGAGGCCCATTGACCTGCTGCTCCTAATATTGATACACGTTACCACAGTAAACAAACTGGGACTCAATTCTTACAACTTCAATGTGGAATTAGTGATAATTTGGAGGAAATTGTGATTACTGTTTAATTACAACTTCATTATACAAACGCACCGGCATGTTGAGAGTACCAAGATGGCTGATATTCCAAAAGAACTCAATAGCTAGCGAAGCCTAGGGTGGACAAAGATGGCTGACTCGCTCGTCTCTTCTTTCCGGGCGCTGTTATTGGAGACGCGGTCTCTAATCTAATTGGTTGTTGTTGTTGCCGCCCATTAAATTCTATCCAATCAGCGAATCCGAAGACACAGGATGAGGAATCCTATTGGTTGAATTTACAAATGTGATGTAGTTTGTCACCAGAGGGCGTTGCTAAGCGAGTGGACGGCGAAGATAGAGAGAGGGGGTTGTTAGGGGCCGCCATTTTGTCCGCCCGCCTGCCAGTGATACCCGCGCTACTGGGAGCTGAGAGAAGAGGATGGGGGATCACTTCCACCGAGGCGGATACCCACCCGGACCTCCCAGGGATTTCCGTAGGGACGGGGAAAGTCGATGTAAGCGGTGGGCTGAGGCATGGGGGCAACCACAAAGCTATTGCTGATGGTTGTGGGGGGCGGCTGATGGGGTGTCACTGGCTCCTGATTTCACTGTCATATGATTCAGGTCACATGATGCGACTTAACTGCGGTTTCTTTTTTCGGGGGGACCCCAGGTCTTAAAAGAATTGTTCATTTTTTAACAAAAAAACGAATCCCCACTGAGCGGATCGTTACCGTAGTCACCGGTGATCCGCTTTATCCTGTACATCCGGGCGGCAGCGGTGTATCCAATATATGGACAGCTATGCCACCCATAGGGGGCCATTGTATTAAGGGGGTCTTATGGGGTAAAAATATTGCTTGTCTGTATCAGTCCGGCGGGGGTAGGAGCCTTGGCACCCCATCCAGTCGTGCACCACCCCTTTAAAGGGCTACTCCCGTGTCATAAAGTAATGGCAGATTGCTGCTATATGATCGGTGGGGGTCTGACCCCCTGGGATCCCCTCACTGCCTCTGGAAAAAGGCCGGGATGTAGGAAAAAATGATACTACACTGATGCCGCGTCCTCTTCACTATCAGGAGGTCCGAGCCCACCGATCGTCAGGGATTTGCCATCACCGGGGGTGCGCTTTTAACCCCTTCCTACACCGTGATGCGCACACATCCCTCCTAGAGGCGGGTGCAGGTATTTGGGGCGAGCGCAGGAGTGTTTTACAGCCAGTGCCGGCCTCTGACAGCAGCAATCTGAGTGAGCTCCGATCGCGGCTGTTTAAGCGCTGCTGTCAGACAATGAAATTTGAGTGGCGCAGTCCAGATTAGGCGCAGGCATCCGTCTAGGTGTCACCCACCTGGCTCCGCCATCCCAAGGTACAGATGTGTTTGCCATAGTAGCTGGATCTCGTCGCCGCCATCTTTGTATCCCTCTGAACTGCGTTTGGTGCCTCCACGGTCCCGTTAATCGCCGTCTCTCCCGCCTCGATTGACGCCATCCACCCCGCCGATGGCACCTGCACTGCTCTTGTCCCCTGCTGTGCAGGCGTGAGAATCGATCAGACCGTGGGGATGACTTAGGAGGTGTCAATCAAGGCTGGAGAGGCGGTGATTGCCGAGAGCGCAATTAAAGGGTCTAAAAGGTGGTTTATATAGGCAAAATCTAGAGACCTGAAACCAGGACAAGGGACCCGATTTTACTCTCATTTTCTTCCCGCTGCTCCTCTTAAGTGTTGAGTTTTTTTTTTTTCATTTTTTAATTCACCGTACGGTTCTAGATATAAGGACCTTCATATTCAGTGCTAGTGTACAAGAGGGTGTGGTTCACATGATTCTCGGGGGCATGTCTTTAGGCTGCTCTGCATAAGTAGCCTGTGAACCACACCTTCTTACTTGCAAAAAAAAAAAAAAAAAAGTAATATGGCCATGGGGGATGGAAAAATAAAAAAAAAATTATGGCTCTTGAAGGGGAAGAAAAAAACAAAAGCATAAAAATTGGTGGACACAGCAGGAAGGGGGTTTAAAACCTGGGGAAAAGTTGTATATATTATAGAGCAGATTGGTTGCAATTTGTCATTTATAACATTGAGAGAGAACATTTTCCATCACAGATTTCTCCTGAGCTCTTCAAAATCTGCTGGTAAAATCTGTCCCGTTTGGTCGTCTCCTCATGCCGCCATCTTGCCAGGCTCTCATATAGGAGGAGGCCTGAGCGGTGACGTCCCTAAATGATGTCCTGAGAGTACACACGGCCCCAGGTGGTACCTGATGATGTCTGTGTAGCAGATCTAGTCCCCTCTTGAGCTGGCCATACACATTAAATAGGGCTCAGCCAAGATGACTTAAAGGGGTTGTCCAGGCTTGTAGTTCTATGTGACTGCAGACTTGTGAATCCACTCGTCAGGATTCTCTGGGTGCAGGCGGTCATGTGGCCACAAGTATGTGATTTGCATACTCCCTGCCACATTCCAACTAGACGTGTCTGGCCTCCCGCATGTTTAGTTGGCATGTATGCATAAAGCTTGTTGGACAACCCCTTTAAGTCATCAGCTGGCTGGCTGGTCCTGCTGATATGAAGAGATGGCTATCCGAAAACACATTGGTCAGCCGGTCCGGCTAATATGGACATTATCTGACCGAGACCAAAGAGACGGTCTTCTTCATACTAAAATGGAACATGATCCGTAGAGTTGAGCGAAAAGATTTTCAGGGTCCCAGGCCAGTGGCAATATCGGTAGTCCATGGCCACCAGGCAGGAGTCCTGTGAGCCTCCTTTTACCTGTGGCATCCTATTAGTAGACTCCCACATTGTCATGAGCACCTCACAACAGCATAATAATGTCACGTGGCCTACTGATAGGATGAGGCGCAGGTAATGTTGCAAGTAGTTTGCACTTTCCTGGTCCAGCAAAACTTTTTGCTCTACTCTACCAATTGGTAGTCACTGATTGGTTGCAGCTGTCACTTAACTGTTTGTGGATGGAAAGTGAATACTGGATGTGATTTCTGCCTTCTCTTGTTCCAGATTATGGACACCATGCACCAGATCATTACAGCCCCCCGGGTGGAGGTTACCCACCACCCCACAGACAGGAGATCAAACAAGAGCGAGACCTGCTTTACGAAAGGCGCCCCCTGGAGCCAGCTCTGCCTCTGCACGATATGGGTACATGAATTATTAATTGCTCTGGATTTAGTGCTCTATGGATGTCGTCAGGGCTCTGACCTGCGGTATTGCTGTGAATTCTGGTACAACTATAACTCTAATCATCTGCTAGCTGTCAGGACATGCTAGGAGTTGTACTTGGGCAACAGCTGGAGGGTTCTATTCTTTGGCAGAAGACAAAGATCTTGAGGAATACGGAGACATCAAAATGCAAAGTACATCCTACATCTCGCCATGTTGTGCAACCCCGAGTTTTATCAGGCTGTAATAGGGCACCTTAACATCCTACGGGGCCACACTATATATAGTTATAGGGGAGGATGTCTTCATGTAGTGGTTGGGCTGCGGTTCAATTCAGACGCGCGTCAGGGTGTTTTTTATTTTGGCAAGCTCCATTGAATGTCTTACTTTATTCAAATGAATAGTGATTGGCACCTGCACAGGCACAACACAGGAGCACTGCGGCCCCTTCATCTTAACGACTGGTGAGGGTCTCAATGGCTTCTGCAGCTCATGCCCTGGCACCAATTTAATTGAACCCAACTGAATGTGTGATGTTCAGATTTTTCTTACTACGTGTATTGGTTTATAGTTTGTTTTTTGTTTTTTTAAAGACCGGACGTTGGATCTAAACGTCCTAACAGTATAATCCTGGAGGCTGAGGTGGTCACATTAGGGTAGGGGTGCGGTAATAGGTGGCAATAGGAGTTTGGATCAGAGCACATGCAATTTTTCAGCACGGAGAAGCCATTTTCCGGTTACATTTCTTTAAGATCCTAATGATTTTCCATTTCCATCCACAGGGCTGAAGAACGAATTTAAACAGGAGGAGCCCGAACCTGGCTACAAGGGTCCCAACGCTCAGGGTCCTCCACAGTCCGCCCCGAATCGCAAGCGATCATTTGATGACCGAGGCAGAGGCTTCTATGAACATCGAGATGACAGGAGGTACATGGATGTGTGTCACTGCAATAATGACTGCCTGCTGGTGACCTGTAGTTACATCATCATGATTCAGAATCGATATATAGGTATACAATCCTATGTGACTGTGATATACATGTCTGTCGTGCAGAACCAGGTCCCCGCAGGGTCGCGGAGGAGGTGGTGACGACGAGGATGATGTGTTTGATGAGAGCGTTGTCGTCCTGGATAACTGTAAGTAAACTGATAAGTTGTGTCCCCCTTAGTTGTTGGTGTACAGAATAGAAGAAATGTAGCAATATAACATTTAAAGAAGTTGTCCACTACTTTAATCAGTGTCTGATCGGCCAGGGTCCAACTCGCGGTACCCCCGCCAATGAGCTGTTATCAGTGGCGCCTGCTGCAAGTTAGTTACAGCTGATCAGCTGGGGGTACCAGGTGCCGGACCCCGGCCGATCAGACATTGATGCCTTAACCTAAGGATAGGTCATCAATGTAAAAGTAGTGGACAACCTCTTTAAGGCTGGGAGCGGAGAAAGACGGACCCATGAAGCTCTATCAGGGGCAGGACTGTGGCTATAAAGAGGATCAGACTATATAGGTCTGTTTGTGGTCTGTGTAGCTAAGGAAACATCTGTCTTCATAGGAGCTGTAGACAAAAATAAGAAAAACCTTTAAAATTTGCAAAATAATTGTGAAGGTGGACGTAGCTTTTTTAGTAATGTATCCAGAAATAGGAGGAAAGTTCCTTCAAAGGGAATCTGTCAACATGTTTTGCTATGTAATCTTAGCGAAGCATGATGTAGCGGCAGAGACCCTGATTCTGGTGATGTCACTTACTAGCCTTTGTGTTATTGTTTCAATAAAATCCAGTGATTTATCAGCAGGAGATTATCACTACAGGGGCCTGGTGCCTCCTAGTCGTCCTGCTCTGCGTAACCCCGCCCGCAGCACTGATTGGCTGCTTCCTGTGTCCATGTACACAGGAAACAGCCAATCAGTGGTGTGGGAGGGGTTACACAGGGCTCAGCATTCCTAGCTCTGCAGCATAGAAATCTGTGTTTGTATCTCAACTGCTGCACCCAGTAAGCTTAAGTGATACATCGCTGGAATCAGGGTCTCTGTCCCCACATCATGCTGCTATCAGATCACATGGCAAAAACCGACTGACTGATCCCTTTAAGTGGGGATGGGTTGCTGGAAATCAGAGGTGCCTGATCCTTCGCTCCCTGACATCATCTGTCTGGGGAGATTAAGGAGGCCCCATAAACATTAGACTGGGGGTCTGAACTTGTCCTTATCTTGCATCCTGGTGTTTTTCCAGATAACAGCGACCTGCACTTCAAGCTCAGCAAAGACCGCATGGTGGGATTCCCGCTCACCACGCAGGGATTTGCTTACCTCTGGTCTGGAGCTCGGGCTACACATGGGGTGAACAAGGGACGGGTGTGTTTTGAGATGAAGGTGAGACTATTTGATAAATTCTCTTGTCTCAGGCTGACAGAGGACATTCATAGTAATTATAGTTTTCCTTCAGATTACAGAAGAAATCGCTGTGGAGAATCTCCCTGCCAGCGAGCCGGATCCTCATGTCGTCCGTGTAGGATGGTCCATGGACACGTGCAGTACACAGTTAGGTAAGGGATTCAGGCTGGACTGACGAGACCAGGAGCTTCTGTGGTGTCTCTGTATCTGCTGCTTCCTTCCAAAGCAACCCCCCCCATCCCCATCGGTGTAAAACTGATGGTGATATGCCCAGTGCAGCGCCTGTCGGAGGGTTACAGCACGCCAGGGGATATACGGGCCCACCAGGCGTTACATAGTGTCCTTCTGACATGAGACTATTAATGCACCTCCATCAGAGGTGAGACCCCCCCCCCTCCTCACACCCATAAGTGCTATTATTGGCCGGGGTGTCATAAATGGGGGGTCCTCCACATGTTTCTCACAGGAATACCTCCTAAATTCCTGCCTTCTGAATTTTACAGGAGAGGAAATGTTTTCTTACGGCTACGGGGGCACGGCAAAGAAATCCACCAACAGCAAGTTTGAGAACTACGGGGAGTCCTTTGCAGAGAACGACGTCATCGGCTGCTTCATTGTAGGTGGATTTGGAGCGTTTCTTCTACCTTTTGCACACATCGCAGGTCACATAGTCTGTAGACTTGTGGTATTTTGTGAGGGTTTTTTTTTTTCCAATCCCTTTAGCATTAAATATCCTGATTGACAGGACTCAACAAAAATAATGAAAATTCAATATACAGGGTGGGCCATTTATATGGATACACCTAAATTAAATGGGAATGGTTGGCGATATCAACATCCTGTTTGTGGCACATTAGTATTTGGGAGGGGGAAAACTTTTCCAGATGGGTGGTGACCATGGCAGCCATTTTGGATCCAACTTTATTTTTTTTCAATGGGAAGAGGGTCATGTGACACATCAAACTTATTGAGAATTTCATAAGAAAAACAATGGGGTGCTTGGTTTTAACGTAACTTTATTCTTTCATGAGATTTTTGCAAGTTTATGACCACTTATAAAATGTGTTCAAAGTGCTGCCCATTGTGTTGGATTGTCAATGCAACCCTCTTCTCCCACTCTTGTCACACTGATAGCAACACCGCAGAAGAAATGCTAGCACAGGCTTCCAGTATCCTTTGTGTCAGATGCTGCACATCTCCTATCTTTACAGCATAGACAATTGCCTTCAGATGACCCCAAAGATAAAAGTCTAGGGGTCAGATCGGGAGACCTTGGTGGCCATTCAACTGGCCCACGACGACCAATCCACTTTCCAGGAAACTGTTCATGTAGGAATGCTCGGACCTGACACCCATAATGTGGTGCTGCACCATCTTGTTGGAAAAACTCAGGGAACGTGCCATCTTCAGTGCATAAAGAGGGCAACACATCATCACGGAGCAATTTCAGATATCCAGTGGCATTGGGGTTTCCATTGATGAAGAATGACCCCACTATCTTTGTACCCCATATACCACACCATACCATCAAGATACGAGATGTGCAGCATCTGAAACAACGGATACTGGAAGCCTGTGCTGGCATTTCTTCTGCGGTGTTGCTATCAGTGTGTCAAGAGTGGGAGAAGAGGGTTGCATTGACAATCCAACACAATGGGCAGCACTTTGAACACATTTTATAAGTGGTCATAAACTTGTAAAAACCTCATGAAAGAATAAAGTTACATTAAAACCAAGCACACCATTGTTTTTCTTATGAAATTCTCAAGTTTAAGGTGTCACATGACCCTCTTCCCATTGAAAAAAATAAAGTTGGATCCAAAATGGCCGACTTCAAAATGGCCGCCATGGTCACCACCCATCTGGAAAAGTTTTCCCCCTCCCTTATACTAATGTGCCACAAACTGGAAGTTGATATCACCAACCATTCCCATTTAATTTAGGCGTATCCATATAAATGGCCCACCCTGTACAATTGTGGGCTGTTTCCATCAGAAACCAGCAGAATTGCAAATACAGCTCTAAAGGCTTCAGTACACATTAGACTTTGGCAGAACATCTAATGTGTATAGAGTTGTGACGGTAGGCAAGTCTGATCCTCTTCTATGGCAAATAAGTCGCTGTGGGGTTCAGACAGCAGCTGGTTCCCCTCATTGTTTAGAACAGATACACTTCTATATGACGCGCCCCCTAGAACCGTGGGGTACTCTCCACCGGGTCGGTCGGTTCCTTGGGATAGTCACGGGGGCATGACCCGGTTCGGGGCCCTGGGCGGTTAATAAAAAGGACAGTTTAGGGGAAAAGTTTCGTGACTCCAGCAGTGGTATGCGGCTATAGGTGGCCGCCGCTGGTGAAAGAGCGGGGCCCCAGGGTTACCGGTACGGTTTATGTAGGGGATTGTGGATGTTGGGGTGCAGGACTGAGGGTGCAGATAATGACCAGACGACACAGGAATGGTGGTTTCCTCTACCTTTACTTGAGGTTTGCTGGAGCAGACCGAGGCACTGGTAACAGAAGGTAATGGAGATCCGGGCAGCCTAGAAGCAATTTGGGATCCACCTCGCCAGGTGGGGTTGTAGGCCTTCCTTCTGCGCTGTCCTCTTTGGCCTGCTGCCTAAAGCTATGCTGCGGCCCTCTTTCCTGAGTGATCGTTAAATCCTAGCCCGTATGGCAGACAGCTTGAGCCTTTTTCAGGTGTTGCTCCTTCGTGGCGGCTCCGGGCTCTAGTATGCTGCTGAGCCGCCGGGTGTTTGGTGGGGCCAGGAGCCCTGCAGTCTCCTGCCCTCCGGATTTAGCTGCCGGGACTTCAGTACCCGAGCAACCACGGACTCCGTTGTCCAGTTTCTGGCGCTTTTCTCTGGGACGAGCTTGGTCACAGCTCCCCTCCCCAGGTTCTCCCTCGTCTTTTTTCTCACTCTCCTCCGTCCCCAACTGACTCTCCTCCATCTCCAGCTGACTTTCCTAACCCCCGCCTCTGGGCCCTAATTTAAAGGGGAAGCTCCCCTAAAACCGGGTTGGAGCTCCCCCTTCTGGTCTGGAGCCAGGAAATGTGTTGGATGCTGGTGTTACCTGATAAGGGGACCCCTTCCTTGCTTCCAGGCATGGCATCACCCCCTGTGAAGAAGGCAATGCCAATGTGGCAACCAGACTCCTGGGGTGCCACATATACATGAGGGCGTTAGGTGGCACAGCTGTCCTCTTAATGAGCGTACAATGGTGATCATGCAATTGAAGGGGATTTCTCGTGATAGACATATAAGGCCTATCCAGAGGATGTGCCACAAATGTCTTCTAGATGCAGGTCCCCCATCAATCTCCAGAATCGGTAGTTAATGGGGTCTGATAGTGGGCACAAGCACACGTTTCTGTATCCAGCACATAGAGTACTGAGCAGACATACTGTTGGGGAGAGATTTTTCTTTATCGCTTCCTTGGGGGACACGAGGGGCCATGGGTGTATGCTGCTGTAAGTAGGAGGCTGGCACTCCTCAGCAGGGTACACCCACTGACTGGCACAAAGTTCATCTGTTTTAGCTTGGTGTCAGTAAGGAGGCGGACACGGGTCTGCTCCCAGACCCATTTCTTCCTTGGGTCACCTTATGTGTTATTAATACTTTTCCTTTTGTTGTTTTCAGATTCTTGTTCAGGGCAACAGGGTGTAACTTCTCACCCTGATTTCCCACCTGAGAGAACAGTGGTTTGATCCACATTGTGTACCCTCTCTAGTGTGCGAGGCAGAATCCTACCCCGCCCCCCACCTCCTGCAACACTGTAAGCGTGTCTCGTGGCAGACGGTCCTTGCCTTCCTCCCCAACCCACTCCTCTGGGAGCGGAGCCGGGAAGAAGACAGTAGTCACCCCCATCCAGGGCTGACAGTCTTCTGCAACAGAGTGGGAAGGAGGACGAACCCTTTCCAAAGACACACACCTGGGGGCTTCTGATACCGTCATCGGGACCACGTCCGGAACAGGTACCTCTTCTTTCCACAGTCCCTCTTCATGGTGACGGGGGCTCTCCAAGATCAGCAAGGAATCATAGGGGAGTAGGAATGGAAGAAATAAGAAAAGTTTTTTTATTATACAGAAATACTTTATTATGCCTGGATTCCTATTACATGGGGGAGGTTTTTTATTTCATCACCTCCAGCGCAGATGTAAGGCCCTTTTTGAACCTGCGGTGCATTCAAATTAGACGCGACGGTTTCTCTGTTTAAAAAATGTAGTCCCTGGCTTTCCGAGGCCTCCACACCACTGCCATGCCCCCTTGTGCGCGCCATCCAATCAGCGCGCTTTTCCTCCTATGGGAGCGCTCGTTTCCGTTTCACATCTCGAGTTTTCAACGTGTCTCTTCTGGCTCCGCACCCCCTCTTTCCTCACTGCTCCAGGACTAAGCATCGTGGTCACTCAGCTCCAGCCGCAGCTCCACGCTCCTACAGAGATGTGCAGTGCCTGCAAGGAAGGTCCTCCAGGACCGAGTAGGCTCTGTCCAGGCTGTTTTTTTTTCGTAGACTCAGCACTCGTCCTTTGGCTCCAGTCTACTCCCTATGCAGAGACCCATCAAGTCTCTCACCTGCCGCTCCCACCACAATCCTTCACTATGCCTGTGTCCTCTGCCAAACGAATTGGCCCACAGGTCAAGCCTCGGCCCTCTGCTTAGGTTGCAGCACCCCCACCAGGCAGGTTTCTCAGGAGTCGCCTGGGAGGAGAGCACACACCCTCCCCCAGAGTGGGCTGCTATATCACAATCTGTAGCTGACCTAACCAAGGTGTCTCAGTTCCTGTTAAAGGTCCTAGAGTGTTTGCCTGACCTACCAGCCGCCACCAGTGCTCCAATAGTTCCTTGGGACGAATCGCATGCACCCAGCCGCACCCTCAGCATGGCAGATCGCAGACAAGGTCCAGGAAGACGGGCACATTCCAGCTCCTCATCTGGATCCCCCTCACCTTCCACATCCTCCAGGATGACCTCGGTATCTCACTTCTCCTCTCCTGAGGTGGCCCCACCTGATCTTGACAAGAATCATCATGGTTGACAGTCTCATCTCTGCCATCAATCAGACCCAATAGGTCAGAGGATGAATATCCTCCCCCGGATCACTGTCTCATTTAAAAAGGTAAAACCCTCTTCCTGGGTATTTTCCAATCACAAGGAGTTTGACGAAAAGTGGGAGCACCCGGAAAAGCTCTTCCCAGTTAGGAAGCAGTTTCATATCTTCTATCCTTTCAAGCCTGACCTCCTTAACAAATTAGCAGAATCCTCGGCCGTGGACCCGCCTGTCTCTCGTCTGTCCGCCAACACTGTCCTGTCACTCCCAGAGAGGTCCTCCAGTAATGATCCTACCGATAAGCACATTGAAGTTCTAGCCAAGTCCGCCTTCAATAATAATAATAATAATTTTTATTTTTATAGCGCCAACATATTCCGCAGCACTTTACATTTTAGAGGGGACTTGTACAGACAATAAAAGACATTACAGAATAACAATAATCACATAAATCAACAGATACCAGGAGGAGTGAGGACCCTGCTCGCAAGCTTACAATCTATGAGGAAATAGGGGAGACACGAAAGATGGATGGTAACAATTGCTTGTATTGTACAGTCAACCATCAATGTAATAAAAAGGGTATTCACATAATTCTAAATGAACCAGTCACCAACCAGTATTAGAACAAGTACAGACACAGTAGTCTAAGTGATGGGGTGTGTGAACAGCCTTTGAGGCCGCAGTGCTTCTCTGTCCCACCTTCGCTTCCACACAGGTAGCCAAGTCAGTCTCCGCCTGGGCTAACCTCCTTTGACAGGGCATCCTATCCGGGACCTCGTCAGACAAACTGCCTGACTTTTGAATGGCATCAAAAAGTCTCTTACCAGCCTCCCCTTTCAGGGGTCTCGACTCTTCGGAGCTCCCAGATTCTTTCTCCTCCGGGCAGGAGTCATCGTACCTGTCCCCACTCAGGAGCGCTTCTCAAGTTTCTATTCAAGCCTTTTGTGTCTTCTTCCGACATAGTCTGAGGCCACTGGAACTCCCGTGAGACCGCTCTTCCCACTGACGTGGCACCACACTCGCTCACACCCCTGAGAGGCCCCTTCACTAGCTCCAGTGAAGCAGAACCTTGTCGGCCTGGTAGAGCTGCCACCATTTTCTATTAGATATAAGTCCTCGGTCCGTTAACGGGAATTATATCAGGCCAGAAACCCGCCCCAGTAGCATGAGGATTAAGCCGAACAACGGTTTTGAGGATTCATTGATCGAGATAAAAGAGCTGCCCAATGTTAAATTATATATTTAATCCCCCTAAGGGCACACTAGACAATACACTATATACGTAAGAGTTATACATACATATTGGTCAGAGATGCAAAAACAATAGTAGTGGTATAAAAGAGATAAGCAGATATTGAGTGTCAGTTATCAGTCAGATGGAAGGCCTGGCTTGCGGGGGAGGGGCTGCCACATGGGAGGCTGATGGTCCCCTTTGTTGCAGGACTTCTCCCACACAATGTATTGTCGCGACCTCCCAGGGAAAAAGACACTGGGCTCTAGCTGCAGGAGCTCTTAACCTCTCTGGTCCCTCCCCTTACTACCCCCTGGCTGGACCTAAATCTCCCTCAGTCTCTCTCGGCTACAAACTCTAAAAACTAAAATGGGTTATACTTCCTTAATGGACCGTCCTAGGAAGCCGGTTCTTGTGTCAGCAGATCCAGATGGGCCTCTGCTATGCACGGAGACCAAACACAGTGGCCTTAGGGGTTTCCGAAAGGCTGTGCCTTGTATCTCTCCATCCCTACGCGCTAGACAGGGCTGGAAGCCATGGTGACATTCCCCATTCTCTTGGGATCTCGAAAATCTAGGTTATGAATAACTAACTAGGACATGCACAGTATTCTCATAACTTGGTATTGAATTATAGTATCTGACACAAAGGGAACCGCATGGCTTGGATCTCCTGGTTGTCTTCCTGTGGCAGCTCCAGGGTTGGGGGTTTTGTGACTCATTGTCCCTCAGCCCCCTCCCTTCTGTTTGCTGCAAAGGTATCCTGTTACACCTGTACACTGTAGATCTGTATAATCGCCTGCCAAACAGGGCACAATGATTGACATGGGATTATGTCCTCAATATTCTTCACACCTCCCCACTTTAGAGGGCGCAGCACCACCCAGTGTTCCCCCCGCGCACCCGTCTGCAACTTCCCCCTGTCAGGATAAGCTGTCAGCATTGCCATGGTCACGGCCTTTTTTGTGGCGCAGTGGTACTCTGGAGCGCGAAGCTCCAGCGTAGAAACCTCCCATTCGTTACGGATACGGTGTATAACCAGCTGAGGGGATTGTGGTCTGTTTCCATGGTTAATTAGCCTCCGTACAAGTATGGCTGCAGACGCTGCAGGGCTCACACAATTGCCAGACATTCCTTCTCCATCATGGAATAGGCCACCTCCCTCTGCAGGAGCTTCCGGCTCAGGTACAAAGTAGGTGCGTTCATGGCCCGTAGTGTCGACCTGGCTGAGCACAGCACCAAGGTCAAAGTCACTGACGTCGGTCAGCACTACAAACGGCCGCATGAAGTCTGCTGCTTGTAGTATCTGGGAGCTAGAAAGGGTGGTCTTCAGCGCCCGGAAGGCCGTCTGTCATTTGTCCATTCGACTTCGGAGGGCAGCTGTTTCTTGGTGAGGTCCGTCAGGAGCTTCGCCAGGCTAGTATAGTGAGGGACGAACCTCCTATAGTACCCGGCGGTGCCCAGGAGGGACATCACCACCTGTTTCTTGGTCCTGGGGGGTGGGCCAGGATGCTGTGGCATCCACCTTCCCAGGCTCTGGCTTTAGAGCTCCCACACCTACCCGGTGTCCCAGGTAGTGGATCTCACCCATATCCAGCTGGCACTTTATCAGCTTAATGGTCAAGTCTGCCCGTTGGATCCTCCCGAGCACCTGCGCCAGATGCTCCAGGTAATCCTCCCAGGTGGGACTGAAGATGGCAATGTCATCCAGGTATGCGGCCGCATACCCTTCAAGTCCCTTGAGCAGTGTGTTGACCATCCGCTGTAAAGTGGCAGGGGCATTCTTCATGCCGAATGGCATCACCGTGGAGTTGTACAGTCCGAATGGGGTGATAAAGGCAGAGCGTTCCCGTGCCTCGGGGGTCAGGAGAATCTGCCAATAACCCCGGCTCAGATCCATGATGGTCAGGTACTTGATGGCCAACTGATCGAGCAGGTCATCGATGCGTGGCATTGGGTACGCATCGGTGACCGTGACAGCATTGAGCCCCCTGTAGTCCACACAGAATCGGGTTATCTGGTCCTTGGGGACGAGGACCACAGGCGAGGCCCAAGCGCTGCTGGATGGTTGGATGACCCTCAGCTTCAGCATCTCGTCAGTCTCCTGTCGCATGTGCTGCTGTACCTCCAGAGAGACCCAATCTGCTGAACGCCGGATTGGGGGGTGGTCCCCGGTGTCCACGTGATTGACGACCGACTCTGTCCTTCCGGGCTTTTTGCTGAATACATCCGGAAGGGGTGTAGGGTTGCCCACAGCTGGGACCTTTGGTCCGACAACTGCTGGTGGCAAACCTCCACATCCTCGATGGTCCTACCCACCCGCCCTAACCTGGGCGAGCATGTCCGGGAGGGTCTCCGCCTCCCTCTCCTCTGGCAGGTTGCACACGGGGAGAGCGCAGGCCTCCTGCTCATGATGGGCCTTCATCATGT
The DNA here is from genome assembly GCF_046119375.1 of Phyllobates terribilis. Lineage (NCBI taxonomy): Eukaryota > Metazoa > Chordata > Amphibia > Anura > Dendrobatidae > Phyllobates > Phyllobates terribilis. The sequence goes on from NW_027362767.1 coordinate 399,811,682, forward strand.
TTACGTGGAAGGCCTTTCGCCTTCCCTGGGCAAGGTCCAGGGTGACCAGATACGTTACGGCATTGAGCTGCTGGTGCACGAGGTATGGGCCTTCCCAGGCTGCCTGAAGCTTGTCCTAGGGTACGGGGATCAGTACCCACACCCTTTGGCCCACCTGATGGGTCCTCTCACAAGCATTCTGGTCATACCATTGCTTCTGGTTGGCCTGGGCTCGCATCATATTGTCGTGCACCAGCTGCGCCAAGGCCTGCATTTTGTCACGGACGCGCCTGACATTCGATGACTGACACTCCAGGGGTGGTTAAGTTCCCTTCCCAGACCTTCTTCACCAGAGCCAGTGCGCCCCGCACACACCGGCTGTACAGGAGCTCAAAGGGGGAGAACCCCGTTGAGGTCTGTGGAACCTCCTGGTAGGCAAATAGCAGGTTTGGGAGGTACCTCTCCCAGTCGCGACCAACATCTTAAGCATCTGCTTCAGGCTGCCATTGAACCTTTTGCACAGGCTATTGGTCTGTGGGTGGTATGGGCTTGTCACTAGATGTTGCACCTGTATTTGTTTACAGAGGGACTCCATCAGCTGTGATATGAACTGGCTCCCCCAGTCAGTGAGCATTTCCTGGGGGAACCCCACTCGGATGAAAATCTCCAGTAAGGCGGTGGCCACCTTGTCGGCCCGAATGGACGACATGGCTTCCGGGTACCGGGTGGCATAATCTACTACAGTCAGTATAAAGTGTTTCCCGGAGCAGCTGGGAGTGGCCATCGGGCCAACCAAATCCACAGCCACCCTCCCGAAATGCTCTTCAATGATGGGCAGAGAATAAACAGACGCTGCAAGGAGGACTCCCGTCGGACCGGACCAGCCTTATTTAAATACAGCGCTGGACCAAATCAGATGGTATTTTTGAGGAGTACAGGGGGAGTCGGGAGGCAATGTAATCATTTTTTTTCACAATGCATAACAGCAGCAGAAAAAGGTGGTGGCATTTGTTGGGATACTAAAAAAAAAACAACTAGTGACAGGGTTCCCTTAACCTAGTCTTTTGAGTGTCCCTCAGGGACCTCCCTTCGAACCCATTCAAGATATCACTTACTCTTTCCTTTCCTGGAATGTTTCATTCTTGGTTGTGATCACTTCTATCAGGTGTGAGTCTTGGAATTGGCAGTTCTCTCGACGCTCTCCCTTCCTAGTCCTCCACCAAGACAGTGTGATTAGACGACCCATTCCTTCCTCCCCAAGGTAGTTCTCCGTTTCATCTCAACGAGGATATTGTCTTCTTTCTGCCAATCTCCTTGCTATCCCCTGGAACATTTCCTCCACATGCTGGACCTGATCAAAGCCCTTAAGTCTGTACCTCTCAAAGATGACATCCTTCAGACTCTCCGGTGCCTTGTTTGTGATCCCCCAAAGTTCGTTGTAAGTTTTGCAAGCAGCGGTTGTCCGTCGGCCGACCTGAACTCAGCATGTTCTTCTGTTTCCACCCTTGGGGCGCCCTATGGTTACTTATGTCCCCCGATGGAGAAAGATTTTACGGTGAATAACAAAAATCCTTCTTTCTTGGAGCCTTCATTGGGGGACACATTACCCTCCCTTGTTTGTGCCTTTTTTTGGGCCTGTTTATGGTTTTATCGTTGTTTCTCCTACTGCTTTCTCACGATTATCTTTGTGCCAGTTGATGGGTATATACTGCTGGGGTAGAGGTAATTTTTTTTTTGCCTAGTGGCAGCAGCATTCACGAGAGGTTTTACGGTGAGTATCCAAAATCCTGTTCTTTCATCCTTTTATCATTTTTGCATGTTATTTCTCTTGTTTTCATTCTTAATTTTGCTTGGCTTTTCTCTCGGCAGGACTTTGAAGTTCGTGGCGACATCGAGATCTCATACTCCAAGAATGGGCATTATTTCGGCACAGCCTTCCGTGTCAGCAGGGGCTCTGCGGGGAACCAGGCTTTCTTCCCTCATGTTTTAGTAAAGAACTGCTGCGTCGAGTTTAATTTCGGTCAAAGAGCCGAGTCCTTCTGTAGTTGTCCCCCAGGGTTTACGTTCATACAGCATGTGCCACACTTTGAGAAAATACGGGGAACAGAACCACCCAAGAACAAAGCGGAGTGTGAGGTGAGGGTTGGACTGTGGGGTTTTTGGGGCGAGATACCACCAGTTCAAAGTCACAACACTGTGTGATTATGTCTGTATTTTCAGATTTTAATGATGGTGGGACTACCAGGAGCTGGTAAGACGACCTGGGCAATGAAGCACACAGCGGGGAATCCAGGAAAGAAATACAACATCCTTGGGACCAATACTATTATGGAAAAGATGAAGGTTAGCTGGCGAATGATTCTTCTTGACCCAGATGCCCTGATGGTCGCCTGGTTATTTTCATTTGCAAGCTGCCATGCTTTACTGGTGGTAATCCTAATGACTTCAGCTTTCATTGGTGACACCATTAAAGGAGTTATCCTACTTACTAAAAATAAATGGAAATTGCAGCGTTTTTTTTTTCTCAGGTCCCCTGCGATCGTCTGATCATTTACACTATATACTTCACTATATACAGCATTGCAATATGTAGCTAAAATCACAGTCCCCCGGAGTCCTAGCATGGCAAGGAACGGGGGGACCTCCAGCAGACCCCGGGCAGCCAGAGCAAACCATCGGTAGTCACTGGGAATGCGGTCTGATGGGTGCACCCCCCCAGACAATGCACCATAAGTGCTGCTATCAAGAAATTGTCGGCAAGACTTAGGAGTTTAAAGCGGAAGGGGATTAAAGGGGTCTTGCTAAGTAAGAGATCTAGAGATTTCATAGATTTATTTTGATCATAAACCTGCAGGTTATGGGTCTTCGGAGGCAGCGGAACTACGCCGGGCGCTGGGACGTCCTCATCCAGCAGGCAACTAAGTGTCTGAACCAGCTGATCCAGATAGCCGCCCGTAGAAAGCGCAACTACATCCTGGATCAGGTAAGAGGGGAGGACAGGGCTGTTGGGATTACACTATATATCTAGGTACAGTTCTTGGAAATATCCACTTCTCCCATCTTCCTTCCTTCTTCAGACAAACGTCTACGGCACAGCCCAGCGCCGGAAGATGCGACCATTTGAAGGCTTTCATCGCAAGGGTATCGTAATCTGTCCAACCGATGAGGATCTTCTCGACCGTATAGTGAAGCGCACCGACGAGGAAGGAAAGGATGTCCCCGACCATGCTGTGCTGGAGATGAAAGGTGAATTATTCTGCTACTACCTATTGGTTTGAAGATTTGCCCATTATTTGCTGATTTAGCCACCTAAAAAAAATAACGTAATAAAAAAAAAAAAATTTACTTTCCTAATTTTTCCAATCTGTCTACAGCAAATTTTACTCTGCCTGAACCCGGAGACTTCTTAGAAGAGGTAATCTTCATCGAGCTGCAGAAGGAGGAGGCAGAGAAGCTGATCCGCTCTTATAACGAGGAAGGAAAGAGGTCGGGGCCACCCCCAGAAAAGAAATTCCGAGGCCGCAGCGGGGGACCACCTGGAGGTGGAGGAGCCGGCAGGGGAGAAGCACCACGTGGTGATTTTCAGAGATTTGATAACCGGGGCCCTCCTGGTGGAAGCAGGGGAGGCTATCAAGGTCGTGGTGGAAACGCTGGCGGTGGATACAGCAGAGGCAGCCCTGGAGGTGGCGGTTGTGAGTATTACTAGTTGTGAACCTGAACGTATGGGCTGGGGCTACACTGTCACTTTGGCCACAATATAGATCTTGCTGCAAAAGATCTTAAAGATTACCTTAAGTTGGGTAATTTTGTACTAAATATTATTGAATATCTTCAGCAGAGTTTCTTTGTGTAGCGGGAATTTGCTAAGTAATGGTCCTGTGATCACAGCAGCATCAGCAATGAACCGAACAGTTAATCTCTGCTGTGAATATAGAATCTGAATCCTGCTAAATACGAGATCTAGAAAGATCTGCTGTTATTTATGGGGTAAAACACGCAGGTTAACGCTCGTCTCGTCCGTTAATACAGCATTTAACCGTGGAGGGAACAATTCACAAAGCCGGTGGTCCGGGAGCTCCCAGGATAATGGTTCAGAGCCTCGAGGCGGCTTTGGTTCCGATAGTCAAGCATCCAGCTACAGTCCTGGCAGCAGCCGCGGTGGCGGATATGGTGGTGGTCTATCCAATCCCCCTCCTCATAGTGGAGCAAGCAGCTATGGTCAAGGACAGGTATACATAGTCATATCTCCACCACATGTCAGTATGTGACCACTACTATGCAGCAGGTCGGTCATTGTTGGTCTTTTTGTGTTTCTCAACAGTCAAACTTCGGACAAGGAGGATACGGCAGTGCTGGAGGATACAGCACGGGTGGGAGTTATGGGTCTGGAGGTGGTGGAAATTATGGACAAGGTGGAGGCACTGGGGGTAGCTATAACCAGGGTGGTGGTGGTGGCGGCGGTGATGGCTACAGCCGGGGAGGAGGAAGTGGCAGTAGCTTCGGCCAAAGTGGAGGAAGTGGCAGTAGCTTCGGCCAAAGTGGAGGAAGTGGCGGTAGCTTCGGCCAAAGTGGAGGAAGTGGCGGTAGCTTCGGCCAAAGTGGAGGAAGTGGCGGTAGCTTCGGCCAAAGTGGAGGAAGTGGCGGTAGCTTCGGCCAAAGTGGAGGAAGTGGCGGTGGCTACGGGCAGGGAGGCGCAGGAGGCTATAACCAAGGAGGCAGTGGAGGAGGTTACAGCCAGAGTCCTGGAAGCAGCGGAGGCTACAGCCAAGGAAGCGGAGGCTACAGCCAAGGTGGTGCCGGAGGCGGTTACAGCAGCCAAAGCTACGATAGCAACAGTCAGAGCTACGGAGGTGGAGCACAAAGCTACAGCCAGGGCTACAGCCAACCTCCGCCCCAGAGCGCCTCCTCGTCTCAGTCCTCCTACAGTCAGGGGAGCTACAGTCAACAGTACCAGCAACCGGTGAGTGCATCCGCTCCTGTCATTTACACGCACAAAAGATATTGGCCAATTTTTGTTTTAGCAACATCATCATTTTTTTTCCTCCCCTTCTTTCAAGTCATAACTTCTTTTTAGCATCTTGTTGATATAACCGCACGAGGGCTGATATAACCGCACGAGGGCTTGATGTGGCTGTACTTCTGATTGACACCATAATGTTATGTATTGTTCTGAAAGACGGAGGTGTGGGAGGGATCAATACACAGCAGACAGACTTTCCTTGCCTTTTTTTAAATTGAAAAAGTCCAAAAATTATTGAAAACCGAGGGAAAAGTGCGGAAAAATGGTGAAAGAAAATCAATTCTGCCATTTTTTGGAGGGATTTCTCGTGGGTTGTTTTTTTTTTTTTTTTTTTTATGCTGCTCATCAGGAAACTTGATTCTCCAGGTCAGGGCGATTTTCGGGTACACACAACATTCTGACAGCTTTTATTTCATTTTTGGAGGGGTGGGTGGAAAAACTGCCATTTTTATATATTTACTTTCCTTTTTAATTTCTTTCTTTTTGGATTGAGGAAAGTGATTCCGCTCTTCACCCCCACTTTTTTCAAACCAAAAAGAAAGTAAGTAAATAATCATCAGATCTCTAAAGTCCAATGTACGGAAATAGATTAAAGAAAAAATCTTAAATATTTTGGTTTATATATACCGTATTTTTTGGACTATAAGATGCACTAGACCAGGTTTTAGAGGAGGAAAATAGAAAAAAAATTAAGCAAAAAATGTGGTCATGATGCCCTGTTAAAGGGAATCTGTCACCCCCTGGGAGTTATCAGACCTCTACTATGGCTATACAGGGTATAGAAAAGTAAATCTATACTTACCTGTATGGCCCATAGCAGAGGTCTGATTGAAGAGAAAAGCACTTTAATCAATTCTATTTTGTACGGGCTTGGCGTCCAGGGGACGGGAAGCAATCCCCGCCTATGTGCTTATTATTCCCCCAAATCCCAGCCTGTATGCTTAATTATATTCGCACGTCCCAGCCCCCGTCTCTCCATGCACTGCGCCGCAGGGTTCTATTGTGCAGGCGCCGGAAAGTGACAGTGACACCCTCCCCTCCCCCGACACCTGCGCAATAGAAATCTGCGGCGCAGTGCATGGAGAGACGGGGGTGATTTGGGGGAATAATAAGCACATAGGCGGGGATTGCTTCCTGTCCCCCAGACACCAAGCCCGTACAAAATAGAATTGATTAAAGTGCTTTTCTCTGCAATCAGACCTCTGCTATGGGCCGTACAGGTAAGTATAGATTTACTTTTCTATACTCTGTATGGCCATAGTAGAGGTCTGATAACTCCAAAGTGGTGACAGATTCCCTTTTAAGGGGGAGGGGTCTGCTGCTGACACTGGTATAGGAGGATAGGCCCCCAATTCTGTTAATATCCCCCATCCTGGCATATATTTCCCCTCCTTCCTGATCCCCATCCTGGTATTGATGGCACCCCTTGATCCCCATCCTGGTATGCATGGCACCCTCTGATCCCCATCCTGGTATGCATGGCACCCCTTGATCCCCATCCTGGTATGCATGGCACCCCTTGATCCCCATCCTGGTATGCATGGCACACCTTGATCCCCATCCTGGTATGCATGGCACCCCTTGATCCCCGTCCTGGTATGCATGGCACCCTCATCCCCATCCTGGTATGCATGACACCCCCTGATCCCCATCCTGGTATGCATGGCACCCCTTGATCCCCGTCCTGGTATGCATGACACCCCCTGATCCCCATCCTGGTATGCATGACACCCCCTGATCCCCATCCTGGTATGCATGGCACCCCTTGATCCCCGTCCTGGTATGCATGGCACCCTCTGATCCCCGTCCTGGTATGCATGACACCCCTTGATCCCCGTCCTGGTATGCATGGCACCCCCTGATCCCCGTCCTGGTATGCATGGCACCCCTTGATCCCCGTCCTGGTATGCATGGCACCCCTTGATCCCCGTCCTGGTATGCATGGCACCCCTTGATCCCCGTCCTGGTATGCATGGCACCCCTTGATCCCCGTCCTGGTATGCATGGCACCCCTTGATCCCCGTCCTGGTATGCATGGCACCCCTTGATCCCCGTCCTGGTATGCATGGCACCCCTTGATCCCCGTCCTGGTATGCATGGCACCCCTTGATCCCCGTCCTGGTATGCATGGCACCCCTTGATCCCCGTCCTGGTATGCATGGCACCCCCTGATCCCCGTCCTGGTATGCATGGCACCCCCTGATCCCCGTCCTGGTATGCATGGCACCCCCTGATCCCCGTCCTGGTATGCATGGCACCCCCTGATCCCCGTCCTGGTATGCATGGCACCTCGTCATCCCCATCCTGGTATGCATGGCACTCCCTGATCACCATCACACTACGCACACAAAGATAAACAGTTATACTCCCCTCCTCTCTCCTCCAGCGCTGTCCCGCTCAGCTGCCGACACTCTCACAGTGTGAGCCGCGCATGGTGTCCCTGCCGTGCGCCCTCACACTGAGATGCTGTGCCGGAATAGTCACTGCTCCCCACGCCGGGACTCTGTGCGTGGGGAGCAGTGACCATTCACTCTCCTTAATAGCGCGCACACTGTAGCTGCGGCACTGCTCCTGCCGCGATCGGCGGTCACGTGTGCCCGCTATTAAAGAGCATGAATATTCACTATAACCCATGGAAGTGGGTTGTAGTGAATATTCATGAGCTTTAATAGCAGGCACACTGACGGCCGATTGTGACAGGAGCAGTGCCGCAGCTACAGTGTGCACTCTATTAGGGAAAATGAATATTCATTGCTCTCCTCGTCCATGGGTGTGGGGAGCAGTGAAAATTCATTTTCTTAAGCAGCGGGCACAGCGTAGGCTGCAGCAGGTGGCTCCTGACTCCTGTGCCCCGCTCATCCCCCGCTGCCGCTCCCCCTACACCCTCCACCACCCACAGTATATAGTGTATACTATGGCTAGTATTCAGACTATAAGACGCAGCTCCCACTTTCCTCCAAAATTTTGGAGGAAAAAAGTGTCTTATAGTCTGAAAAATACGGTGTGTACATGTATGTACATATAAAATGTTTATATATAAGGTGCTAATGGGGAGTATTACAGTATATTGTACAAGCAAATTATCACAGATTTAAGTCCCCTAAAAACAAAAATAAAGCAAGTTTTTTTTTCATAAAAAATATATTACATATTAAAAAAAAAGAAAATTGCTTTATTTTTGTTTTTAGGGGACTTAAATCTGTGATAATTTGCTTGTACAATATACTGTAATACTCCCCATTAGCACCTTGGGACACAGTGGGATGAGATTGCCCGTGGCATTTAAGGGGTTAAACAGTAGTGACCAGAGCTAGCTTTAGTCGCTACTGTAAAACACAGATGGCACCCACCTTGTCTGAAGGGGGATGTATTAATGCATCTTATGTTGGGAAGGTGATAATCATACTTGTCAAACTCTGGCTCGTGGGCCAAATCTGTCCCGCAGGGTGATTTATATTTGGCCCACGACACCAGAACTACCACCCCTATGTAGGGCCATTATACTGTATGGAGCACTATGTGGGGCCATTATTCTGTATGGAGGACTATGTGGGGCCCATTATTCTGTATGGAGGACTATGTGGGGCCCATTATTCTGTATGGAGGACTATGTGGGGCCCATTATACCGTATGGAGGACTGTGTGGGGCCCATTATTCTGTATGGAGGACTATGTGGGGCCCATTATACCGTATGGAGGACTTTGTGGGGCCCATTATTCTGTATGGAGGACTATGTGGGGCCTATTATACCGTATGGAGGACTGTGTGGGGCCCATTATTCTGTATGGAAGATTATGTGAGGCCATTATACTGTATGGAGGACTTTGTGGGGCCCATTATTCTGTATGGAGGACTATGTGGGGCCTATTATACCGTATGGAGCCCATTATTCTGTGTGGAGGACTGTGTGGGGCCCATTATTCTGTATGGAGGACTGTGTGGGGCCCATTATTCTGTATGGAGGACTGTGTGGGGCCCATTATTCTGTATGGAGGACTATGTGGGGCCCATTATTCTGTATGGAGGACTATGTGGGGCCCATTATTCTGTATGGAGGACTGTGTGGGGCCCATTATTCTGTATGGAGGACTGTGTGGGGCCCATTATTCTGTATGGAGGACTGTGTGGGGCCCATTATTCTGTATGGAGGACTGTGTGGGGCCCATTATTCTGTATGGAGGACTGTGTGGGGCCCATTATTCTGTATGGAGGACTATGTGGGGCCTATTATACCGTATGGAGCCCATTATTCTGTGTGGAGGACTGTGTGGGGCCCATTATTCTGTATGGGGCCCATTATTCTGTATGGAGGACTGTGGGGCCCATTATTCTGTATGGAGGACTGTGTGGGGCCCATTATTCTGTATGGAGGACTATGTGGGGCCCATTATTCTGTATGGAGGACTGTGTGGGGCCCATTATTCTGTATGGAGGACTGTGTGGGGCCCATTATTCTGTATGGAGGACTGTGTGGGGCCCATTATTCTGTATGGAGGACTGTGTGGGGCCCATTATTCTGTATGGAGGACTGTGTGGGGCCCATTATTCTGTATGGAGGACTGTGTGGGGCCCATTATTCTGTATGGAGGACTATGTGGGGCCCATTATTCTGTATGGAGGACTATGTGGGGCCCATTATACCGTATGGAGGACTGTGTGGGGCCCATTATTCTGTATGGAGGACTATGTGGGGCCCATTATACCGTATGGAGGACTTTGTGGGGCCCATTATTCTGTATGGAGGACTATGTGGGGCCTATTATACCGTATGGAGGACTGTGTGGGGCCCATTATTCTGTATGGAAGATTATGTGAGGCCATTATACTGTATGGAGGACTTTGTGGGGCCCATTATTCTGTATGGAGGACTATGTGGGGCCTATTATACCGTATGGAGCCCATTATTCTGTGTGGAGGACTGTGTGGGGCCCATTATTCTGTATGGAGGACTGTGTGGGGCCCATTATTCTGTATGGAGGACTGTGTGGGGCCCATTATTCTGTATGGAGGACTGTGTGGGGCCCATTATTCTGTATGGAGGACTATGTGGGGCCCATTATTCTGTATGGAGGACTATGTGGGGCCCATTATTCTGTATGGAGGACTGTGTGGGGCCCATTATTCTGTATGGAGGACTGTGTGGGGCCCATTATTCTGTATGGAGGACTGTGTGGGGCCCATTATTCTGTATGGAGGACTGTGTGGGGCCCATTATTCTGTATGGAGGACTGTGTGGGGCCCATTATTCTGTATGGAGGACTATGTGGGGCCTATTATACCGTATGGAGCCCATTATTCTGTGTGGAGGACTGTGTGGGGCCCATTATTCTGTATGGAGGACTGTGTGGGGCCCATTATTCTGTATGGAGGACTGTGGGGCCCATTATTCTGTATGGAGGACTGTGTGGGGCCCATTATTCTGTATGGAGGACTATGTGGGGCCCATTATTCTGTATGGAGGACTGTGTGGGGCCCATTATTCTGTATGGAGGACTGTGTGGGGCCCATTATTCTGTATGGAGGACTGTGTGGGGCCCATTATTCTGTATGGAGGACTGTGTGGGGCCCATTATTCTGTATGGAGGACTGTGTGGGGCCCATTATTCTGTATGGAGGACTGTGTGGGGCCCATTATTCTGTATGGAGCACTGTGTGGGGCCCATTATTCTGTATGGAGCACTGTGTGGGGCCCATTATTCTGTATGGAGCACTATGTGGGGCCATTATTCTGTATGGAGGACTGTGTGGGGCCCATTATTCTGTATGGAGGACTGTGTGGGGCCCATTATTCTGTATGGAGGACTATGTGGGCCCATTATTCTGTATGGAGGACTGTGTGGGGCCCATTATTCTGTATGGAGGACTGTGTGGGGCCCATTATACTATATACTGGTTGGTCCGTGACTTTGTCCAGGTTTTTAATTTTGGCCTTCTGTGTGTTTGACATCCCTGGGCTAAATGATCGCCATTGTAAATGAATTGTATGAGTAATTTAATTTATATATATTTTTTTATTCTCCCAAGTATGGCAGTCAGCAATGGAGCCAGTACCAAAGCCCTGGACAGGCCCCAAACCCCAGTCCTGGCCAACCACAGGGTCAAGGTCAATGGAGCCAGTGGAACTACGGAGCCGGCGGCAGCGGATACGACCAGCCCGGCAAATACGGAGGAGCCCCGTGAGCCTCTACGGGGAAAAGTGACATTTTGTATTGGTTTCACAACAGGACTGATCAAGATCCTCAACCACATTGGATTAAACTTCCTACTTTTTCTGATTTCTGAAACCAATTAGTGGACACTCGTGCCCGGAGCGCCGGCTTGTTAGCACAGAGTACTATATACATGTATATTATTACCGTGTCCAACAAGAAGGTGACACACAGTGATTATTATTAGCTAGTAACTGTTTAGGAAAAAAAAAAATACCATAATCCCCGACCCTTCTCTCCTGCTCGCATTCCACGCCCGTAAGCCGCGCAGCCGCCCGCAGACCACCCCCCGATTTTTAACGCTGATTATTTTTTCTTCTCCCCCCCCTTTCTGTTCTGTACTTTTATTTTGTGTAGAATCCTGACGTCTGCATGGAGGCTCGATCCCACGGCTGCACCCGCAGCTCTGACTTTTTTTTCTTTTTAGTGTCTTTATTTTATTGTAGACTATTCCTGTTTTATGCATTTCATGGACGTCCTTAGCCGAGCGGCAGCAGCTGCCATATTCCTTTCCGTCAGTTACGTTGCGCATTACTGTGTTACAGACATTTTCAACCTTTTTTTTGTTATTTTATTTGGATGGAAGTGAGTATTGAATTTTGAAAGAAAAAAAAGTGTTCTGGTTTTTATTTGCACCTTTAATAATAATAATCTTTATTTTTATATAGCGCTAACATATTCCGCCGCGCTTTACTTACATTGTCATCACTGTCCCCATTGGGGCTCACACTCTACATTCCCTATCAGTATTTCTTTGCAGTGTGGGAGGAAACCGGAGAACCCAGAGGAAACCCACGCAAACACGGGGAGAACATACAAACTCCTTGCAGGTGTTCTCCTTGGTGGGATTTGAACCCAGGACCCCAGCGCTGCAAGGCTGCAGTGGTAACCACTGAGCCACCGTGCTGCCCTTTATTAGGACGACAGGAGCTGATGAGGGTCACTATGTAGCTGGTGACTGACACATTATGGGGGGGGGGGGGGGGGTGTCATATCTATATCACATCCAGAAAGTGAATTAATTTCTCAGGTGCTTCATTGAGGGACACAGAACAAACTATCTAAATATATATCTAATGCATCTATATCAGCAGAGGGTAACAGACTGCAAATTTTGCAGCAACTTGTTTTCCAGAGCGCCTTCTCATCATTGGATTTGGGACCATTTTCCTTTCCTCTTTGTATATCTTGGGCTTATTCCTGGCTACTAAACGAGTTAACTGAGAATCCCTCAGTGAGCTCGTTTTAACGGGAGACTTTGTATCTCTTGTAGATGTGTTTTTTCTGAGTTTTTCATAGCTGATTTATTACTGCATGTTGGTTCAGCTCAATACAGTGTTCAGAAAAAAAAGACAGCTACGCGTTACAAACTCTTTCGAAATGAGCTCACTGTTGGACGCTTGGTTCACTCATTCTGCAGCCAGCAATAGTGAAACACAGAGGCTGTAAAATTTATAATGAAACCCAATTGCCAAAATAAATGCATTTTAGTATAAGAGGTGTCCACGTTAAGAAATCTTGTTCAGTCCACGGACCACGGCATCAGGAATTTAGCTGACCGACCCCCATCTATTCACTGGTGCACATGGTCTTCGGAGGGTGATGGGAGTAAGGTGTTGGAGGCGGCTTATCCTGCTGAAGAAATAATGGAAGAGAGGTAAAATCCTACAACCAGCGACACTACAGGCATCGCTGTGCGGATAAGATGTATTTCCTGCCCTAGATTGCAATGCTGAATTATCATCAGTTCCTATGGCCCTCACTCAACCACCAGCCATATGTACAGGTGCGCTCCAAACTTAAAGGGCATCATCGTCTTTTAACAGTATGTACCCTCTTATAATCAGCTCAAAGTCAGGGCACCTGCCCCAAAGAAAAAACCTTGACAACGTCTATTCCTTTAAAAACCACCATGTGAGGATGCGCTACTGTATCTAAGCATCATACCTCCAGAAATACCTCCAGAAATAAGCTCTGCTTTTGCTCGTGATGGCCGAGCGCCCCGACGGGCATGCACAGACTAACTTTGACCCCCCAAAAACCAGCCCATAAGTGTGGAAATATATGGGACAGTTTTGCCCAGTGTTGTACAGTTAAGCCTATAATTATACATTTTATTTCCTCTGCCCAAGTGCATTACCTTACATTTATCCCCATTAAAGCTCAGCCCAAGCTTCTAGTTTACATAGATCCTCCTGTAATATAAAATTGTCCTCCTCTGTATTGATTACCCTGCAGAGTTTAGTGTCATCAGCAAATATTGAAATATTACTCTGTATACCCCCCTACAAGGTCATTAATGAATATGTTAAAAAGAAGTGCCCCGTTCTGGGGATCCCAGCAGTCGGACCCCCACCGATCAAAAAGTTACCCCTCTTTCTATTGTCTTCCTACCTCCATAAAAGGACTTGAAAGCTGGCCCCTATGAATACAAGAAAGGAGAACTTCCTGATCATAGAGCCCTTCCGCAATGCTGAGATCCAGACTGCAGCCCCTCGTCCGGGGGAGAGCGTCCAATTCTGGAACTGCCCCTTTAAGACGCTGTTTACACGGATCGTATTCATGGCGGATTTTCCAGGCGTGGATGAGATTAGACGACTTCTCGGATTAGAAAATCTTATAGATCCTAATATCATTCACTGCAATCCTATAACGGGGAGATGGGTAGCAATGGCGCCTGATATGTGCCGGATTATCAGATGTTCCGGATTAAGGAATCAAATTGTGCACATATCAAGCCTAAAAGGCAGAGTTTTTTTTTGCAAATTTCATTTATTTTATTGGAAATTGTAATGAAAATGTCCACAAGGATTATAGAGGCCTATCAAAACCGATGCAGAGGAAAAAAATTGAGGTGTTCCCCATAGCAGCCAATCAGATCCCAGCTCTCATTTCTCAGAAGCCCTTTTGATAATGAAAGACGCGATCTGATTGGTACAAGGGAGAACTACTACTACTAAGAAAAAAAGTAACTTTTTTTTGTCAATAAAGTTTCCATAAAAAAAAAAGTACTTACAGTAAGGGATTAGAGGCGGGGTCAGCCGTTATGGGCGGTGCTTATGTGTATATGATTTAGAAATATACACTCACGAACAGAAGCCTGAGTGGCCGCGGAAGAAATGGGAGTAGCAAGATGGCGCCGGCTGGGCTAAATCGCTTGGTGGGTGTAGTAAGATGGCTGTTGTCGAACTTCCGGTTGGAAAAGATCAACATCCGGGAGGAGGAAGATGGCGGCGTCCAGTCCGGTTTGTCAGGAGGCGGCTGAGAAAACGGAGTCAGAAGAGAAGGAGAAGAAGAAGAAGAAGGAGGCGGGCGGTGAGTGAGAAGCTCAGCTCTCCTCCTGGCCGGTGGTGGGCGCCATTGCTGCATGTGACAATACGGAGGTGTACAGCCTCACACACAATGTCTTCCTCCATGGGAGTCCAAACACATCCACTGCTATGGAGGATGGCAGCTCTGTGTGTGGGGGAGGTCGGGGTGTGACCATCTGTCATACAGGGGGTTGTGGTGGGGTCACATTCTGCGCTCAGCCCACGGCGTCCAGTGACCTGCCGGACCCCTGAATGAAATCACCGAGATATCGCTCCCGGCTCTGCTACATAACGAGACACAAGCCCCGGACTAACGAGGCCTCAAAGGAGCGTCATAGGAAAACCAAGGGCCTAGTCAGGCTTTTCATGTTCCATATAGATATAATGTCCCCCCTCAAAAAAATTGCAATGTTTCCTTTCATTCTGGCCCCGGGGCTTTTTTTAGACCCATATGTCCTGTCCTTTCTGGAACAGTTTTCTACAGGCTACTTATCACAGGCAGGATTATAACGCCCGGTCACACCTTTTTACACAGCTCATAACACTAGATCCACCAATCACAATGTCACAGCTCGCCTCCTCCTCCTCCTGTACAATGACTGATAACACCTCTATATACAGTAGATAACACAGGATCCACCATTCACTATAGGTGATGCCACAGCTCACCTCCTCCTCCTCCTGTACAATGACTGATAACACCTCTATATACAGTAGATAACACAGGATCCACCATTCACTATAGGTGATGCCACAGCTCACCTACTCCTCCTGTATAATGCCTGATAACACCTCTATATACAGTAGATAACACAGGATCCACCAGTCACAATAGGTGATATCACAGCTCACCTCCTCCTCCTGTACAATGACTGATAACACCTCTATATACAGTAGATAACACAGGATCCACCATTCACTATAGGTGATGCCACAGCTCACCTCCTCCTCCTGTACAATGACTGATAACACCTCTATATACAGTAGATAATACAGGATCCATCATTCACAATAGGTGATGTCACAGCTCACCTCCTCTTCCTCCTGTACGACTGATAACACCTCTATTCTATCTATTGTTTTTTTGTTTTGTTGTTTTATTATTATTTATTTTATTTTATTTTTTTTTTTTAGTTGATGGATCAGAACCTGCCATTGAGGTCCCTGACCTAAAACCAAAAGATGAGAATCCCACATGTGATGATGAGATGGACGTGAGTGTAGATGATGGCAAAGTGCTGGCAAAGGCCCTGAAAGTGGCTCGGTGTTTGGGTAGCCGAGAAGACCCCGTAAGTCAGGACCCGGCCCCCGTCACAGGCCTTCTATTAGATATGTTTAATGAGATTGGGGCAAGCCAGGTGCCCATCCGCAGCCAGCAGATCGGAGAGCCCGAGTTCAGTCATGAGCAGAAGATGGCGCTGCTCCTGGACCTGTACAAGACGAAGCCTCTCATCTTCCTGGAGCGTTTTCGGAAGGTTCTGAAGGAAGAATATCTGGAATGCTTCAGTCACTTATCTGGTGACTACACCGCTGATTTCTACTTCAAGGAGATCCGCAAAGCATCACTCAAGAAAGTCCATCACACGAGGGTCCGTAACAAGAGGTACGCCGCCCTCCAGCAGCTGATCTCAGGTACGACAGTCACCATCACTCACTGCTCCGTAGGGACAATGGCAGGGACTGTGAAAATCTTTCTGTCATCTCCAGTTAAAGCTGCAGACAATCACGTAACTTTTTTTCTATTTTTTGGTATATGGAGCAATATGAGAGATTCTGTTGTTTTTTGTGTGTGTGCTGATCTGTAGTTTTATTAGTACCACTTTGTATTGCATCTTTGGAAGAAAGTGCATTGATCAGAGACTGCACTTCTTTATCTTTGAATTGTGAGTAATTTTTTACAACACGTTTTTTCATATATATAGGCTGTCGCTTAGCAACTCGGAGCTTCAACTCCCTCCATAAGTTTTCTATGGGATTAAGGTCTGGAGACTGGATAGGCCAATCCATGACCTTAATGTGCTTCTTTTTGAGCCACTCCTTTGTTGCCTTGGCTGTATGTTTTGGGTCATTGTCTTGCTGGAAGACCCAGCCACGACCCATTTTAAATGTCCTGGTGGAGGGAAGGAGGTTGTCACTCAGGATTTTACGGTACATGGCTCCATCCATTTTCCCATTGATGCGGTGAAGTAGTCCTGTGCCCTTAGCAGAGAAACACCCTCCAAAACATAATGTTTCCCACCTCCATGCTTGACAGTGGGGATGGTGTTCTTTGGGTCATAGGCAGCATTTCTCTTCCTCCAAACACGGCGAGTTGAGTTAATGCCATAGAGCTCAATTTTTGTCTCATCTGACCACAGCACCTTCTCCCAATAACTCACAGAATCATCCAGGTGTTCATTGGTAAACTTCAGATGGGCCTGCACATGTGCCTTCTTGAGCAGGGGGACCTCGCGGGCACTGCAGGATTTTAAACCTTTAAGGCATAATGTGTTACCAATGGTTTTCTTGGTGACTGTGGTCCCAGCTGCCTTGAGATCATTAACAAGTTCCCCCCGTGTAGTTTTAGGCTGATCTCTCACCTTCCTCATGATCAAGGATACCACACGAGGTGAGATTTTGGATGGTGCCTCAGATCGATGTCGATTGACAGTCATTTTGTATTTCTTCCATTTTCTTACTATTGCACCAAGAGTTGTCTCCTTCTCACCCAGCGTCTTATTTATGGTTTTGTAGCCCATTCCAGCTTTGTGCAGGTCTATGATCTTGTCCCCGACATCCTTAGAAATCTCTTTGGTCTTGCCCATGTTGTAGAGGTTAGAGTCTGACTGATTCATTGTGTCTGTGGACAGGAGTCTTTTATACAGGTGACTATGTAAGACAGCTGTCTTTAATGCAGGTAATGAGTTTATTAGTAGCGTCTAACTGGTCTGTAAGAGCCAGGACTCATAATGGTTTGTAGGGGATCAAATACTTATTTCTCACTGCAAAATGCAAATAAATTTATCTAATTTATACAATGTGATATTCTTTAATTCTTTTTTAGGATATTCCATCTCTCAATGTTAAAATTAACCAACCCTTAAAATTATAGACTGTTCATGTCTTTGTCTGTGGGCAAACTTACAAAAACAGCAAGGGATCAAATAATTATTTGTTTACTTTTTCACATTATTTTTTATTTCCGAAAGGGCCTTCAACCTGTAAAGAATTCTAGTGTATCATAAAATCACGGTCTGTTATGATGACAAGCAGGCCTTCACCATAGGCACCTGTTAATTGCATCACAGAGGGACTGATGGACGCCCAAAAAACGACACCCACCAGGATGGCACCACTTACAGAGCTAGTTTTAGTCGCTGCTGTTAGAGGCAGGTGCTGGCTGTTTAACACAGTTGCCACTTGCCCTGTATGGAGCGGGAGCAGCTCCTGAGCCTTCTCCATGATAGATATATACATCATGGAGTGGGAAGGGGTTAAACCTGTAAGCAATTTTCCAGGGCTTGGACATTGTGCTCATCAATGTTTGATTAGTGGGGTCCGATCTCCGTGTCATTGCTGCGTCAGACTCCATCATGGTTCTGGATGTGTGCCTGATACAGGGCCACAAACTCCACTGAAGTTCATGTGTCCCTTCTTTCCTACAGCCGGGGAATATTTCAGCGACGAGCAGATGCGAGCTCGGGACCCCCTGATGTACGAGCACTACGTGGGCCAGTACCAGAGCGAGGAGGAGATCATGTCACAGAACAGTCGGGACATGGCGCAGGCGACTTCTCTGTCTGACGTCCTCCTCAACTCGTGCGAGGAGCAGTCCCTACAGAGGAGGCTGGAGGCCCAGCGGGAGATGGAGCAGAACTGTGAGGAGGAGGAAGAGGATGAGGAAAGTGAAGAGGAAGGTGAGTTTCACACTCACATACATCAAGACTTTTTCATGAAATTAATTCCCATTATGCTTTTGGATGGGCACTTTGTCCTACATACACACAAACCCTGTAGAAAAGAATGGTTTCACTGCTGTCGGCTCCTACAAGACAAAACTGTTGTTGGTGCAGGTACCAGTCCAATATGTCCTGGTTACTATCCAAATTCTATACTAAAGGTCAAGAGGTGGTAAATAAGAGAAAGGACGTTCCAGCACCTATAGGGCTGACAGAATGCCGGAACTTCCTTTCTGTAAGTCCTATAGGTGCTGGAACATCCTTTCTCATATTTACCACCTCTTGACCTTTAGTGGAACGGTATCACACTGGTTCAGAACATCACATGAATCCTTTATCATCCAGAGTCTGAATTACAGTCTGATGAGGAGCAAGAGGTGGACAATGAGGAAAAGGCTCTGATGAGGGAAGAGTTCGTCAGCCGGATGCATCAGAGGTTTCTGGACGGAAAAGATTGGGATTTCAACTACAGGTAAGTGAGCTGTTTCTGTACACACGGTGGGGGAGATTCATTATAATTAATGCTAGTAGAGAATGATGGAGTTACATACGCCAACTAAGGAAAGGCTCATTCATTTATTAGCTGTTGGGTACTACTAGGGCGCCCCTTGCTGGGGAATACATATTGCTGTATGCACATGGTTGCCCGCACACTCCATGCATCTCTTCTCCACTTTGGATCCAATTTTTAGCAGTCCGAACCTCCTCTGATCTAACATTTAACACTTAGCCCATGGATAGGTGAAAAATATTCAGAAAAGAAAGTAGAGGAAAGGGATATTCCAGTAAGTAACCTCTTCCTGACTTGAGGTGCACACCCATTGAGGATGTATGTTACAGGAATAGAGGCCGCTCCATACATACTCTTAACACCAGTGATCAGAGCCGGCTCCGATTGCTGTTGTTTTGCCGGGCGCTTTGGCAGCCGGGGACTGACTCAAGACTCCCCTCGTCACCATCTTTGTACATCTATGAAGCTCAGCTGTCAGGTGGTCTTGATAGATCATCATTTTTAATGTGGTTTATAGAATAAGCAATCAAACGATCACAGGTTTAAGTTACCAAAGGGGCCTACAAAATACAGTATAAATGAATTAAGAAAAAAATGTTTTACAAAAAAATAATTAAAAAAACAAACTTTGAATTGCGCCTTTTTCTCTATTGAAAAATAAATAAGCATCTGTGGTATCTCCGCATCCATCCAATCTATGAAAACACTAAATTGTTTAACCCAGGGCTGTGGAGTTGGAGTCGGTATAAATTGGACCAACTCCGACTCCTAAAATATATAATAAATTGGGTACAGTAGTTCTATGCAGTTTGTGCGGAATATTTTTACCGACTCCAAAGCCCTGGTTTAACCCATATGGTAAGTGTAAAAAGAAGAAAAAAAATCAACTCCCCTTCAGCCCCCCAGAATTGCCCTTTTTTTGCCATTTTTTTGCAATCGCTGCTCTCCTAAAAAATTGAATAAAAAGTGTTCAAAACCGAATGTATCCCAGAATGGTATTGAAAGAACCGTCAGCTCACCACGCAAAAGAACTGTCTGTCCACTGAAAATAAAAATGTTATGGTCTCGGAAAATGGTGACACAAGCCAAAAGTTTTTTTTTTTTAAAAAAAAAAAAAAAAAACTTCTGATTTTTTTTTTTAATCCAATAAAATATATATAAAAAAAACTTTACAAGTTTAGTAACGCCACAACCTTGTCGCCAGGTCATTTTTACTGCACATTGAATGCCGTAAAAACAAAAATCAAGAAATAAAGGCAGGGTTGCGTGTTTTTTGTTTTTTGTTTGTTTTTTTTTTTACCATTTCACCACACTTTGAATTTTCCTATTTTCCAGTGCATGATATGGTAAAATGAATGAAATCATTAGAAAGTACAACTTCTCCCACACAAAAAAACACATAAGCTATGGGGATGGAAAAATAAATCATTATGGCTCTTGGAAGGAAAAAATTGAAAGGAGAAAAGTTGACTCCGGGGGGAAGATGTTGATCCCGTATCTGTGTTGTGTTTCTCTTAGTGAAGTCGACGATAACCCGGACTTTGATAATTTGGACATTGTCAATCGGGATGAAGAAGAACGTTACTTCGATGATGACAAAGATGAAGGAATAGATGAGATGGAAGAAGAGGAGGATCAGAGGGTGAACAGGCTGGAAAGGGACGGCAGCGAGTGATGATATCCTATTCCACCATCTATTATAACATGGACAAGAACCAGCGTTGCTGATAACAGAAAATGCTGCAGAATTCAGAGCCTAATCACTGGGATGGCCACTGGATGGCAGCACATACCCACTCATGCTTATTGGCCGCTCCGTATTAGAGGTATTTTGGACTTTTCACTGTTTTTGTCACTTTCACATTAGTTTTGGAGACTATTTCTAAATTTAATTGGTTCGTTTCAATGAGGAAAATGACTGCTCACAACTTGTACAGAAGACACCGGTTTATATGTTAGTTGTACTGTTCTTTTTATTATATTCTTCCTTGTCGTAAGAGGCAGCTGCGGTCAACTGCTCTGTAACATCCTGCTAGGAAATGGCAAGAATCGGCTTCTTCTCCTGCTGCCTCTTTGATAACATTTCTACTACTGGAAAAGGAAAGGGGCAAATAAAATTAAAAAAAAAAGTTGATTTGGTAAGTGAAGCATTTCCGTTTATATGTCCAACCCCTGTTCTCTATGTTTGGGACAACGCACGTGATCGCCATTACATCCCCCACAGCTTGTCACCCAGCTTTCCTATAGACATAAAAATGGAAAAAAACGTCCAAAGATTGCAGTAGGCGTCGCTACATCGCACCGTGCACAATGTGGTCATGTTGAGGCCTTTGTGACATGCAAGTTGCAAAATATGTAATTGTGTGATTTTTCTTTTTTAGTAACTTGCATGTCGCAGCTACTTGTGTTCCCAGCATGACCACATTCCCATACACTTCGGTGCAATGTGGCGGCGGCGGCTCGATCAGATCTTTGATCGCACATCGTGTGTCACTGCCTTTGCAGCATCGGTAGACACCAATGTTCCCTGCCAGCCAGAAGGATGTCTCTCTAGTGCCTATATTGGTGCAACCTCTAAGGCCGCAGAGGTAAGGGGCCCATTTCTACCTCCAAAGCAGATGCAATTTTTCATTTTTCGGAGCTCTTGGGCTGCAGAGGGCCCATATATTGTTCTTGCACAGGAGCCCTTTTCTGTCTGTGTCCGCCAGTGCCTATAGGTATGCATCCCATAAGTCCATGTCCGATCCCCCTAAAAGAGCCTTGGAACCTGACCAGGGTTATCGGCCAAGACTACGAAGATCCATTTACAGATGACTTGGGAATGGCTGGGTTTCCAACTTCGTCCCTGTAATGGTGGTTGCAGGTCATCGATGGTTTTGCAAATTTTCGCCACAAAGAGAAGACGACGACTTTACAATTTAAAAGAAATTTTCCAAAAACTGGACACCATATGATAACACTGAACTGGGTTGTGGGAGTTACTGACACATAGAGAACTAGTTTAATTCCTTCCCCAATGAGGCGGCTTCATTACTGAGATTAGTTTTTAGCTTTGCAATGGATCCAGGACTCTTAGATCAGACATTGCTGGAAGCTGCAGCGTCCGGGCACGTCGAGCTGTTATGGAGGGAGCTATACTACCGACTTCCCTCCTATTTAGGACCTTCTGTACATCATAGATTAATCCTCTTTCCTGCGGGGACGACTGACCCCGAGTCAGTGCTTACACATTAATGACAGCAAGTGCAATATTAGACATAGAGATTATTATTTATATAGCGCCATTGATTCCATGGTGCTGTACATGAGAAGGGGTTACATACCAATACATGAGAAGGGGTTACATACCAAATACAGATATATCTTACAGTAACAAATAAACAATGATAGACTGGTACAGAGGAAAGAGGACCCTGCCCTTGCGGGCTTACATTCTACAGGATGGTGGGGAAGGAGACAGTAGATGGGTGGTTGCAGCAGCTCTGGTGTTGGTGAGGTGGCTGATCCAGTGGTTTGAGGAGGTAGCGGGGTCATGTCTTGCTTGAAGAGATGGGTTTTCATGTTCCGTCTGAAGGATCCGAGTGTGGTGGATAGTCGGACGTGTTGAGGCACACAATTCCAGAGGATGGGGGATATTGGGGAGAAATCTTGGAGGCGATTGGGCGAGGACCGAATAAGTGTGGAGGCGAGAAGGAGGTCTTGGGAGGACCAGAGATAACGTGGGGGAAAATATTGGGAGATGTATGGAGGAGAAAGGTTATGGATGGCTTTGTAGGTCAGTGTTAGTAGTTTGAACTCCATACGCTGGGAAAATGGGAGCCAGTGAAGGGATTTGTAGAGGGGGGAAGCAGAGGAGTAGCGAGAGATGAGATGAATGAATTAGTCGGGCGGCAGAGTTAAGGATGGACTGGAGGGATGCGAGAGTGTTAGCAGGGAGGCCACAGAGGAGGAAGTTGCAGTAGTCGAGGCGGGAGATGATGAGGGCATGCACAAGCAATTTAGTAGATTCAGGGTTAAGGAAAAGACGGATTCTGGAAATATCTTTGAGCTGGAGGCGACAGGAGGTGGCGAGAGCTTGGATGTGCGGTTTGAAGGACAGTGCAGAGTCAAGGGTTACTCTGAGGCAGCGGATGTCCGGTACTGAGGAAAGATGAGGTGGGGAAGATACGTGAGATGGAGGAAAGATGATGAGTTACGTTTTGTCCACATTGAGTTTGAGGAAACGAGAGTAGAAGAAGGAGGATATGGCTGATAGACACTCTGGGACTCTGGACAGCAGAGAGGTGATGTCTGGGCCAGAGAGGTAGATCTGAGTGTCATCAGCGTATAGGTGATACTGGAAGCCATGGGAATTTGTGAGTTGTCCCAGGCCAAAGGTATAGATGGAGAAGAGTAGGGGTCCTGGAACAGAGCCTTGAGGGACTCCAACAGAGAGGGCGGGGTGAGGAGGTAGTGTGGGAGTGGGAGACACTAAATGTGCGGTTGGAAAGTTATGAGGAGATCCAGGATAAGGCAAGGGCTTTGACGCCAAAGGAAGAGAGGATCTGAGGAAGGAGGCAGTGGTCAACTGTGTCAAAGGCAGAGGACAGGTCTAGAAGGAGGAGTATAGAGAATTGTTAGCTTTGGCTGTAAGTAGGTCATTAGTAATTTTGGTCAGGGCAGTTTCAGTGGAATGATGGGGACGGAAACCAGATTAGTGACATAATGCTGATTATCCGTGGACAAGAGCTCCTATCAGGATGGGATAGATCAAGCAGCAAGCGAGAAGATAGTTCTTGAAGTTGGAGCAGGAAAAATGGCCGAGTGTAAGGATGTGAGCAATGGTGACGAGGGCCAAATGTGATCTATAAACGACGGGGTCAGAGCTTCTCCAATATGGCAGATACTGGGGGGGGGGTTGTTCTGTATATACTGCAGTTTGCACTTAGCAAAAAGTGGTTCAAAGAAGGAAAAGGATCATGGATAACCAAGTCAAATCGATGCACATGAGGAGCGAAGGCCTGTATGGTCTGAAACCACAGAAGAGCGACTGTAGCAGACATTGATAAAAAAGTCACTGCTGACAATGATCAGAACGGTGTCAGAAGAGGCAGAGCATCGCAGCTTACTGTGTATTTGTAGTCACAGAGTGGCCATATTGACCGCAGCCAACAGAAGCTACAATAGATACACATGCATCAGATATGGAGCAATGGAAGGAAGAGGCCTGGTCTGATGCATCTTATTGCCTCCTACAACATGTGGCTGGCCGGGAATAATATGGCACCTGGGTGGGAAGAAGATATGGTGGTGAGGGTAGTGTGATGGGGCAACGTTCTGATAGAAACTTCGGCTCCTGGTATCATGTGGATATGACACGTACCATCTACCTAACACTGTACAGACCAAGTTCCCCCGTCATGGTGGAGGTGTTCCCTAATAACAATGCATGGTTCAGCAGGAGAATGGTTGGTCAGGACTGGTCTGACGAACATCAGAAAGATCAAGCGAATGAATTGTCTCCATATTCCCCAGATCTCAGTCTGATCGGGATATGCTGGAAACACCAGTCCGATCCATGGAGGCCACACTGAGCCACGCACAGAACGTAAAGGATCTGCTGTTAACGTCTTGGTGCCGAGATCACAGGAGCCTTCAGAGATCTTGTACAGTCCAGGCCTCAGAGCCCCTTTAATGGCACAGAGGGGACCTATGTAATATTAAGCAGGGTTGATCTTTGTAAATGAGCTTTAATTTAAGTGAAGAAACTTGTTGCATCATCTTTTAGGTCAGAGATGAGGGATAAGTTGCCGTAATACTGGGTGTCTTTTGTATGGTGAGACATGTAAGGAGGGGGGCACAGTAAAAGCCGGGATGTACTTACGGCTGTGGACGACCTGCCCTCTATTTCATACCAGGAGATCCAGAAGGTTAAAGCAGAAACACATGTGGGGGACATAGCCGACCCCCTCCTGGTACGTAGCACATGTTTCCTGGTAATGTAGCTGAATAATAAAATCATCTCTCCTTTTACTCTTTTCTCATACCCCCTGCTGTGCCCCCAACATAGCTGGCATCATCTTTGGTGAGTCACTAAGGTCTAATTAGCGACAGATGTAACTTCACCCCTCGCTCCCAACCCTTCCTCCGTAGTAAACAGACAAGGCTCCTCATTCCTGGCCGATCACCTCTGCAGATGTAGAGAGACTGAGAGTCTGGCATCTCGCCTTCAACTTATACACAGGGGGGGCACCTCACCCACTCCTATGGGTACGTTCACACGTGTTGGACTTGGCACAAGCAGATCTGACATTTATTTACTGCAATAAAGGCCGACTCTTGGACTTCTACTCCGGATCTGAACATTTAACTTAGATTTTGGCGCAGAACGTACGTCAAATCCTGAACGTGTGAATGGACCCTAATCTGCCCATAAGATGATGGCAAGTAGTCAATGTGTAAACGACAGAAGTGCCATCTTGGCGCCAATATGATTGGCTGCAAATCATGGATTCAAATCAGAGTTTTACTACCTGCTGTAAAATCCAACCCAGAAGATTAATTTTTCCACTGGCTGTCAGTTCGATGGATACGTGGCCAGATAATGGAAGACTATATTCTCCCGTGTGGCTTCTGTGGAGCCATAATACTTACTCTTCTGGACAACTGGGTGACTCCTGGAAAAAGGAAAAACTTCCCAAAGGAGCTAGAAAATCTGGATGTTGCCAAAGCCTCTTGAAGCTTATCGGAAAGCGAGCGGTACCAGAGGGCTTCCTATGAAAGGCACAGGGGTGTTTCATTAACAGATACATTCACGGGGCAGTAAACTGGGTGCCGAAAGGAGTTTGATCGTTTTACATAAACATGTGCATTTGTTTCTAAGTTTTCCATGCACCGTACTACACAGTTCCTTTCAAGACCTCGCCGAAACATTGTCAAGTATGAGTTAAGACTGTCATACACTTGAGATGGAATTTGGCTGATTCCGGCAGGACTCGCTGATCGTCTCCTAACTTTTGCCCAGCAGATAATGTCAGGGACTAGGCTGTTGGAATATTAATTGTGAATCCTTTTGTTTTTAGGGGCGATAAGTCGCAGCTTGGCAGAAACTTTTTTCTTTCTCCCCTTTAGAAACAACTGACCTCTCGACTGAGGGAAGAGTAGGGCAGAGGTGGTTGTCTCAACCGAACCTCCAACTGACTGCTATCTTATGTCTTAAGACACTCTTCTGCATGAGACCTCTTTACTTTAGCCAAACCCTACTGGATGGAGGGGCTCAAAGTGTAAAAGCTGACTGCAAAGTACTCTCTTTGCGCGGATCATCAGCGATCGGCTCTGATCTGTGAGAAAACCGGTTATAAAGTGTTCAGTTTCCCTGCAGTGCTCCCACAGGGAAAATGAAGAATTACACAATGTAGTAAAATCAATGGACTGTACAGTATGTAATACACGTTGGGATGGGTCCTCCAGAGCTAGAAACTCTTCATTCTGGCCAAGGAATCAGAATAGTTGACCCTATAACTCAAAATTCACTAATCAGGTGTAAGAAAATGGCTTATCTAAACTGGCCAGCGTAGACCACCGTGCCCACCCTACTGCACAAACAGGGCACCAGCCTTTCCGCATTCACAGACAGAAGGTCCGGCTATCACTTGTAAACACGTGGGTACAGTAGTACGGGGGGAGCTGTATACACAGAAGGAGAATATTTTCCTGGCGTGCCAAGCTGGCTTTGTGGTTTAGCTGTGTTATTACACTGGCATTTTATTCTAAATATAATCCTGACTAAGAGGCGGATTCTGTCTGTGCCCGTACGTGATCATTACACCCTGGCACCTTTACCCCAAACAATCCGCCCTATTATTCAGAAACTGAATATTGTCCACTCTATCTTTCCCCCCCAATCGAGTATATAATTTGAAAACTTTACTATGCCAACGGGACATGGATTACAGTGGTCTCCCCCAAAAAATAATCTAACTTAGAGGGCACCTTCTGTAGTAAGTCCATAGCGGCACTGTGCCGTTCTTAGATGGTCGTCTTCATCTATAGGACTCTGTCGTATTTTCTCATCTGTGGTCAGTATCGAGGCATCAGATGTTCTTCTCACTGCCAATAAGAGACTGGTGGGTATTTGTGGGCAGCTTCTGAAAAATGTGGGCACAGATACACTAAGATTACTGGGTGCGAGGTCTTTCAACCATAGCGTGAATTAAACAGAGCCGTCACTTCATACTCTGCAGTCCAAGACCAGGTTTTCTGTAGCGTCTGAGGTTTTTAAAGTCCCCTCTGATTTTATGAGGGTGGTCGGACGGAAAGACTTCAGAACCACAGCGCAAAATCTCTGGTGTGAGTATGAGATGTATGGCGACAGGAAGGATCTACAGACGAGACAATGTTGTCTTATGCCGCGGGGGATTACTTATTTTTGGACGGTTGTACAACTTTTGCAGTGGGATCACCTTATCTAATTTGAAGGGAGATAAGAAAGCAACCAGGCAACTTTTAGAGTCTCGTCTCTGGACTTGCCATCTATAGTTTAATTTTTGTGGTCATTCGCTAAAGAGTATTTTTGTATTTAGGACTGATGAATACTGATGTTATATGGCCAGCCTTTGAATAAAGTCCATGGGACATGTTGAGTGTCGTAAATGTAACCAATTATAAGAAATCCAGACAAGTCCTACCCCAGTAATCCATTTTTTGTCAATCTTCTCTCCAGGGCTGAGAAACTCCAGAGACATTTCCATACACCAGTGAGAAGGATATTGTCCTCTCTTGTTACAAGCTTTACAGACGATTGATTTTAGACCATTGAAGAAGACCATCGCACAAGTGACAGTGTTTTCCTATATTCATATTAAATAACAACCCCCAACAATGACCTGATCCAAATAGATTTTAGTGTTTTCTCAATATATATATGTCTATCTGAAGGAACAATTCCGTGTCTGCAAAATTCTTGGGATTATCAGGATACGTGTCTATTTTTCTAGTACTTTCCTATTCTCTTGTGACCCCTCTTTCCTTGTGTTCTCCATGACCCCTTTCTTCCCCTTCTTTCTTTTCATTATACCTTTTTTTTTTATTTTTTCTCTATCTGATTTTCTGATCTGTTTGTAGCCTTTACGCCCCTCTCTCTCTGTTACCAATGTCTTGATGTGCCTATTGTCTTCATGTCTCTCTCTGTATTACCTCTCCGTCTCACTTAGCTTTTTGTGTTCCCTCCATGTGTCCCTTTTATTTTTGCCTTAATGTCCCTTCCTCTGAATGTTAACTACACGTCTTTTTTTGCCTTCTTGACACTGTTACTTCCACGTCTTATTTCTTCTTGCCTTCATGCCCCTCTTTGTATAACCTCCACGTCTCTTTTCTTCTTGTCTTCATCCCCCTTTTTGTGTGACCTCCACATCTCCCTTTTCTTCTTGTCTTCACTCCCCTTTGTGTAACCTCCACATCTCCCCTTTCTTCTCGTCTTCATCCCCCTCTTTGTGTAACCTCCACATCTCCTTTTTCTCGTCTTCGCTCCCTTCTTTGTGTAACCTCCACATCTTTTTTTCTTCTTTTCTTCGCTCCCTTCTTTGTGTTACCTCCACGTCTCCCTTTTCTTCTTGCCTTCACCCCACTCTTTGTGCAACCTCCACGTCTCCCTTTTCTTCTTCCGCTCATCTCCTTCATCCCCCTCTCTTTCTGTTGTCTTCCTTTTCACCTTCATGTCCCTGTCTGTATGTTACCTCCCTGTCGCTGTTTTTTTTTCTTGCCTTCATGCTCATATGTCTATTGCCTCCCTGTCTTCCGGTGCTTGTTGCCTTCTTGGCACTTTATCTATATTCCTCCTTGCCTCTCTTTTTCTGCTCTCCTTTATGCCCCTTTCATTGTGTTTTGCCTCCTGTTTTTATTACCTTTTTGTCTTGCCATACCCATTCCTTCTTTTTGGTGTCTCCCTCATTCCGTTGGCCGTCCATCTTCCTTACCACCGGTCTCTGTATCTCCTTCCACCTCTGCTCTGCCCCTTCACCCTCAGTTGCTTGCCCATTGACCTCCATTATAGAAGTTCTCTTTATCTCTGCTTCTCCCCTGCCCTGACACGATGGATCGGCTGAGATTTATGTGACAGCTCGGCTCAGGTGCTGGAGATAATGATGCTGGAAGCTATTAATACTTTCGATATAAACCTCTCGGGCGGCTGTAATGCCATTTTTCCTATCTCTGGTGTAATAGTGCAGTTCTGGATATCTCCTTTTTGGGTTATAAGGTCCCTGGGATTGTGCGGTCTGGTCCAGATACATTGCACAGCTCTCAGCAATGTTCCCCTGCACAGCCTGAGTCTCCTCCAGCTGAGTCACTCCTGGTGTCATGCACTAAGCAATAAGGTCCCATGGGTCGCCTCGTCCATTACCGCTCATGAGCTGATTTAGTTCTGAATTGACCATTTCGAGTCAGCACGATGGCGTTTGTAGTCCCACAACCGCAGCAAAACCAAAGTATCAGCACTTGAAAAGTAACGCAGGGTTAATTTTTATACATTCATATTATCTCCATTATCCGCCCACGCCTAAGCAGCCACTAAATATGATATAACCCTGAGAATTTAGAACATATCCCCCCCCCCTTCCCCACATACCTCCATACCCCCCTTCTCTGCCCCGGGGTGGGAATTAAAGAATTTTTGGAATCTGAGTTATTTCAAACACCAAGGAAGAATCAGCGGAGTGACACCATGATATACTTATATTAATGGATATTTCTAGATATGGTTTCCAGCAGGTTATTAACCACCGTGTGTCCTGACACATCTTGCAGGAATATTGCAAAAGACTTCAGCTAACTGTATGGACACTTATTCTGTTAGTTTAGGAGATCTTTCCAAGATTACAAAAACGACTGCCCCCCCCCCCCCCCCCTAGAAACAGCGCCACTCATACCAATAGGCTGTGGCTGGTATTACAGACTGTACGGATACCTGAAGTTGCATTTTCCTAATATACATTATAGGACTACATACATTATAAAAATCTTTGCTGCCAGTTGCTTCCTCTAGGGGGAGTGTTCTGTATGCAGCTCCCATTCTGGTCAGTAGAGCCTACACCATTTACCACCCGTTTACAGCATAGGTGATAAATGTATAATCGGTGGGGTCTGACTGCTAAGACCACCCAAATCACAAAAATAGGGGTCCTGTGTCTCCCAAGTGAATGGAATGATAGCGCCCCATTCACTGTCTATGAGAGCGGTGGTCACACATGCTCACTACTGCTCCATTCACACAGGACTTAGGACCCCATTCTTGGAATAAGTGAAGATCTCAGTAGTCAGACCCCCAACGATCATACATTTATCACCAAGGAAGTGGTGTGGCTGCATAAGGACACAGGCTTTGTGTCCCCTCATTATACAGACAGTCGGGTGGTCCTTTCTTCGTTTTCAGGGCAGACTGCAAAGAGGTCCACTTTTGATCATGGACCACAACGACGAACGGATTAAACAACCGAAATCAAAGTTTCCTCCGATTCCTTCTATGGAGCTGGAGACTACTCTTAAAACAGTAGATATGCTCAAAAATGCTCACTGCACTCCTCTGTAATACAGCGCTGCCAAAAGAGGGGACCACCATGGTTGACACCGTCGCATGACAGTGGGATTGGGGGGGTGGGGATGGGAGTTCCAAGCAGAAACATTACGCTGCAATTTACTAAATACAATATGTCCCCAGATCAGGTGGAGGACGATGTGGAGTACTGGACCAAGTGCGATCTCGAAATTTGGTGATGTGGATCCATGCAAGCACAATCAGAATCTCTCCATAGTGCAGCATATGAGGCAGTAAGCCTGAAAAAGCACGTAAGCCCCCCTCCCCCATCTTGTAAAAATACTCCACGTTTCCACCTTCCTTTACTCTGAAGCTGGGACAAGTGAAGAAGACTGCAAGAAAGACGAGTCCTTAGTATCTGCAGACTTAAAAATGAATGACCATTTAAATAATTTTTTTTTATAACATAAGCCACTTTGTGGTAGATCTTATCAGAGAAATCTGTTTCTTTCTCCTCCTGGACTGATCGTTCACTCTGAATTCAGGGGTGAAATCTAATCGGTTGAAGGCAAATTTTCCCATTACAAAGATAAGAGATGACAGTTGGTGCTTTTAAAATTCTATGGAGGAGCTAGAGGCAGAGACAGACATTCTAAAGCAAGTTCTCCAGAAACGACAGTTACAGTTCTCCATAGAACTTTATGAGCACCAACTGTCACCTCCTATCTCCGTCATAGCAAAATCTGTATTCACTATAGACATTTTTGAGGATAAAAGATCAGTCCAGGAGGAGAAAGAAGCAGATTTCTTCGATAAGATGTATTACAAAGTTTCACGTGTAGTTATTAATTTAAGGGGAAAAAATGAAAACAACGGTTACTCCTTAAACCCCCCAAACACAAAAGATCGTTCGTCCAACAGATATCTCTCCCAACTCCTCTGTACAAAGGGGCATTGTCTCTGCTGATCGCGCCTATGTTCTCTACAAGAGGGCCGCTGCCGGACATCTCCGGTGGTGTCATATCTCTTAGATTGACCGTAAGAAATCGGACATGCCAGATGCTTAGTCGGGGCTTCCATACACTTTAGACTATTATCTGAATCCGGCGATATCGTTGGGTTGGACGGACGTTAGTCTAATGTGTATGGGGTCCTTTATCTTTACGGCTTTAGAAGGTTTCTCCCTGTTTTCAGGAGCCTCTTGGACGGCGTCAAAGAGTTGGCAAATATGCATAATAACTTGGAAAGCGCAAGAATTGGGTGGGAATGTCGGGATTTCTGATTCTTCCTAGAATCCAACCGATCTTCCCTTTTACTGGAAGTCTCCTAGATATTCTGTTGGCGAATATATATAATAACTTCCACTTTTCTTGACACCTGAACGTGGTTTTGTAGTGAAGTAGGGGCAATCCTATCGATAGATGTCTGACGAGCCCCCCACTGGAGCAATAATGGCCCAATTTTCTGTGTCCACTTTTGGAATAAAGAAGAAACGTATAAGTGAGACTCGAGTGCGGGTGAAGTAAATGTATAGTTCTTGTATTACTCGCCCGCTGTCACTTTCTCCTAAGAGTTTGTTTCACCGCAAAAGCCAGAATATAATTGTGTTTGTGGGAAACATCCTGTGATGACGACTTCGCCCTCTCCCCCCTCCGCGTCGGTGGTGTCTGATCTGTGTGCTCGCAGACTGACTGTATATACACAAAGATTGGGACCCACCAGGGAGAGACCTGCTCGGCCTCCCACGTGTCTCTCTGTCCGGTCTGACACATTCCTCTTTTCATCCAGATGCCAGGGGCATCCCAGCTTTTGTAGGGGAGAGACGGATGGATGAAACATGGCCTCTTGGTAGAAGTCCACATCCTACATTGTATGATGATCTGTAAGATGGAAATTAAAGGAGTTGTCTGGTGTAGAAAGACCATTTTCAGCAGTCGTTTTACTAATAATAAATGATGGCAGCAGGTGTTGTATGTCCCTGCAGCGCCACCACAGGAAATATTAAGTATTACACAGTTGCCATTGAGCTAAACGGGCTGTCCACGTAATGTATGAAAGTTCTTGTTACTCTTTGTAGCCAGGCTTCAGCATAAGGGACCTGAACAGATGATCCCTCTATTGACTTTTAGTTTTGAGAATTTCCCTTTAGAGGCATAATCCTAAATACGATTTATCCGTGGATGGTACAGCCAAGAAATCATCTACTAACCTTCAGACATATACCCTGTATGAACCAAAGCATTGGAAGACCTACTCGTTACCCTTTACAAGGGCTTTTCTGACTTCTCAAGAGGCATTAATATGGAGTCGGCCCCTCTGTCGATATAACGGCTCCTGCTCCTCTGAGAAGGATTCCAACAAGATTTTGGAGATGTCTGTGGGAATTTTTACCTTTTCATCCAGAAGATCATTTGTGAGGTCAGACATTGATGTTGGACAAGGAGCATGATTCGTGCTCGCCATAGCATTACACCCCTTCTGCCAAATTGTACAGCGGGCACAATGCAGTCAGGCGAGTAACATTCTTCTGGCAGTCACCAAACCCGGACTCGTTCATCAGACGTCAGATAGAGAAATGCGATCCATCACTGCCCAGAACACGTTTCCCCCGGAGTCCAGTGGTGGTGGCTTTACACCACTCCATCTGACGCTCTGCATTGTGCTTGGTGATGTAAGGCTGCTTGGCCATGAAGCTCCAGTTAGAGGCAAAGTTTTTATGCTGATGCCAATACCAGAGGAGGTTTGGACTCTTCAGTTATGGAGTCAGCAGAATTTTCTGCCCTCTGCTCCACAGCACTTGGTGACCCCACTCCGTAACTTTACATGCTCTCCACTTCGTGGCTGAGTTGCTGCAGCTCCTTCCACTTCTTAACAATATCAGATAAGTGACGGAGGAAGATTTAGGAGGGAAGAAATGTTATGAAATGACTTGTTACTCCTTTGGCTCCTATTAAAGGACCGCGCTGGTATCAGTGAGCCCTTTAGAATGACCCATTCTTTCAAGCAGCTTTATGGTAAGGAGCCTGATATTATACATCCAAGTGGCAGTGGGACTGAGTGAAAAATCTGAATTCAGTGATTAAGACATGTGACCCGATAACTTTGTCCATATATTGTGGATAAAGGAGCAAATGGATATAATTTTAAAGACAGTGCCTTATCAGAGACATCCCCTTAGGGTTTAGAGTAACTCCAACATTTTCCTGATTTTGGCCACCAGCCATCCACTACTTTAGAAATGTATTATCGCATTTCATTAACTTACAGATTAGCTTTCTATTCTGGCTCTGAGGTCCTCATAAGTAGTGGACCACCCACTCACATATTCCATAATGTGGTGCATTGACAATGGTTGTCTTCAAGGTCTTTTATAAGACAAAGTGAGCAACAAAATAAGAAAACCTTGAATTGTCTAAGTATGGTATTGCTAACTCTTAGGCCTCTGGTAGACTCCCGAGCGTGTCTCAACCACCTACCTTTTTAAAAGACCATGCCCTCCTATGCCCATATCCCACCCCCTTAAGCATCTGATGAAAGGGCATCCCACTGTCACAAACAGGAAACCTTACAGAATTGCTTATCTTCAATGAAGGTTTAGGCAGTGCCCAAGAGGTTGGCCAGCACTTTCTAAAGTCCAAGAAGTCTTCCAGAACAATTGGCAAGTTTGGTGTAGATAGTGACTATTCCTGAATAACTGAAGAACCCATGTAGGAAATGTAGAAAGTCCAGTATTTGCTGTATTACAATATAGCAGGGATACGTGGGAGGACATATTAACATGTGGTAGGCCACATTAAATTCTCCAGCTGTTGTAGAAACCTCTAGATCAACCATACCCAACCCTGGCAAGTATTACCTAAATCCACTACCATTGGTGGGATTACTGGAACTTTCAGTCTTTTAGTGAAGAGCTTTGGAATTTGGCAATATCTCGGTGGGAAATAATGCTCTAGTGCTTGGTGGTCTTTATTTCAAATATCTGTTCCTTTGGGTGGTCCCCCACATGATGTATGTGTCATAAATCTTAAAAAAAAATTTGATAATTAAATAATCAAAGTTTCATGTCTCCTCGCAAACCTCAGCCCTCACATCTCACCGCCTTGAGGGACAGTTGGAAATTTAGGATAAGAAAATGATATCTCTCTCCAGCTAATCATGAGGTCAGATAAGTTGAGAGTGTTAACTCTTCAAGTGTTCTCCAGAATACAGATGTTGTATTTCAAGGTTCAGAAATTAGAGTTTTCTTGAGTTGAAGAACAGAGATTTCTTATCGGGAAGGAGCAGAAGAAGTAGGAGGTCTGTGGTAGAGAAGTATTAGGTGATAAGATTTCAGCTGGTGGTTCTGATACAGAAATGGGGGTGAGAATCCGAATAAAGCTTTCCTTTAGACTGACATGATCTTGACACTGACCAACACAATGCCTGGATGTGTCGTCGGTAAGAAATCACAATGTCTCTAGTCCAGAATTCTCAAGGAGTTCTCCAAGCCTTCATTTAATCTCATTCGTCATTCATCAGTCTTGTTTCCAAGTAGCGTATCCACCTTGTTATTGAGCTTTCGACAGATCTCCATATGCCTGGGCTGTTGTCACATTGTCTTTTTATGATAGATCACTCTCATCTTCTGTATCCATTTTCTGTCCTGATTTAAGTTAACTAGCATCAGTACACAGAGACGAATACGATCATAATATTCATCACGAATTATCATAACAGTATATTGCAAAAGCATTTAAGAGATTGTACATGATAAGACATGACTACTTTTTTTCCCCATAAAAACAGTTTCACACTTGTCTATGGGTCGTCTTGCTCTGTTCCATTGAAGTTTAAGGGGTTGATCTAACTGGAGAACCACTTCTTCCCTCCCGACAGTTTTGAGTAGCCGGCATGGCCCGACATCATCATTGAGGCTTGATGGACAAGTGATGTCGCACTAGGCCAGCTAATCAAAAGAAACGCTGGCGATGCCATCAGGAAAAAAGGCGATTCTCCCACTCCTATCTAGCAGTCACAGACCACGGTCATGGCCAATGGACTGTGTTGTGCTAATCAATATGCGCCAACTCTGTTTTTCTAATCCAGGACCACCTGTATTCTACTTATGAGTAGCAAGTAATACAGGTTCTTAAAAAGGTTCTCTTACAAGAATATGGTTGGACTAACAGATAGAGAAGCATGACTTAGGTCCTAATAAACTTTTTTGCCCCTTAATATCTCTAAAAGCCCCGATACAATGAGATGACATTGCCAATTTCGATGCGACTGGCCAAATACCTGATGTGTAAATGGACCTCCTCATTTGTTAGGGGGGGGGGATGTTGCAATTTCAACATCCGATCCTTTTGTTTCCAGTGGAAATAAGCCTCTACCAGAGGTATCTCTCTCCCCATTGAAAACACATAAATGCTTGTGTGTGTATAGGGGTCGGTAGAGATCGCTGTCTTCCGTACAAACGGTCACCCGCCAACTATCTCACGTTTATGGCCGGCTTAAGTCCATTGGGAATTCTACTTTAGGTTAAAGACTTGAGATAACATGGTTCTGCTCCCTAACGCAATTGAAAAGACTGGTTGTTTGGGAATGTATCCGTAGCACCCAGACTGTCAGACATGGGTGTTCATTACAGACTAGTTGGCATAGATATTGTGCTGACAGATAAGCTTTAAAACAGTTTGGCAACAACAAAGTCAAGTCGGTTTCTGTTTTATATTTTTCATTAGTCAGATTTGCCAGCTCTAGAGAAGGAGCCTCTTGAACTAGAGTGTAGCCATTAGGTCGGGACATAGAGGCTAAACCAAAGACCTCGATGGCCGACTATTCCCATACTATGTGCCAAAATCTATGGAAACAGAGAAAGAACGCAGCATGTGCTCGAGTAGGGTCCAAACCCAAACTTTTATGAGAAAAACTTCGGCACTCAAAATGGCTACTTTGTAACAAAAATTTTTTATTGCAGTCCAGGAAAACAACAAACGTTTCGGCCAATCAGGCCTTTATCAGTGTAATCTAAATAAACAGAACAAAACAAATAACGAAAAAAATAAAGTATATACATAGGTAATCATTACAGTGTCTAATTTATAGAAAGACCTCCAAACAATGCATCAAAAGACAGACCGGTATCGCAACGTGAAGTGAAAAAACCTACCCGACCGCTGGAGAAATCAGGTGTAGAGGGGGAGGAGGGACGCAGTGTGTCTAGTAGTAAGGGTCACACAGATCTCTATAAGAGGCATGATGGAAATCGCCCATTAGAGATAGTGGTGTCAAGAGGTAGAGGTAGGAACTTGCTGCATACATGTGTCACTCAAAGCAGGGGAGTGTGGGGCTGGAATGCGGTTTCCACCGCTGGTTCAAGTGTCTGCCATGAAGTGTGCACCCGCCGGCCTGTTTAAATGTAAGAGGTTGCGGGACTTCTCCAGAAGCTGATGGCCACTTGCGTGGTACTCAGTGGAGATGGGCTTTCTGCCCCTGGAACGCATAGTTCCTGTCAGTGGAACACATGCTTCTGGGCTTTGGAATGCACGATGACGTCACGTGCACCGCAATACGCCCACCCTGTAGGCGGGCCGGAACAGCTCCATACGTCACATCCGCTGACGTCACAGTTACAAGCCTGCCCCCCCCACCCCCGGTTAATGCATTAGCGGTGGTTGGCTGCTCACAAAGGAGACCATGTCCCACAAGCGGCCAAAGGCTACTTTACAAGCCGATCTCGCCCACCTCCACTGAGCCCCACGCAAGTGGCCATCAGCTCTTCTGGAAAACTCCTGCCCGTCTTACATTTAAACAGGCTGGCGGGTGCACACTTCATGGCGGACACTTGAACCAGCGGTGGACACCGCGTTCCAGCCCCACACTCCCCTGCTTTGAGTGACACAGGTATGCAGCAGGTTCCTACCTCTGCCATACCCAGCTTGACACCGCTGTCTCTAATGGGCTAGTCCCATCATGCCTGTTATAGAGATCCGTGTGACCCTTACTACTAGACACACTGCGTCCCTCCTCCCCCTCTACACCTGATTTCTCCAGCGGTCTGGTAGGTTTTTTCACTAAACGTTGCGATACCGGTCTGTCTTCTGATGCATTGTTTGGAGGTCTTTCTTTGAATTAGACACTGTAATGATTACCTATGTATATACTTTTTTTTTTTTCTTTTTATTTAGATTACACTGATGAAGGCCTGATTGGCCGAAACGTTTGTTGTTTTCCTGGACTGCAATAAAAAAAATTTGATACAAAGTAGTCATTTTGAGTGCCGAAGTTTATCTCATACAAAATCTATGGAAAGGCAGCAACACCATAAGTACCTACACTCCTCTGAATAATTTAGTGTTATATAGGCACTATATGGCAACCCTAACAGGAGAAACATCGATAGAAGGTATCGCCCAGGGCAATACTAACCATAAGGTCAGCCATATTGTATGTGAAGCACATCAGATCATGGCATATTCTTTACTCTATGGTCCTAAGCTAGTGTGTAGATGATGACTACGCGTATGCTACATCCACATTGCTGATTTGGTTAACAGGGAAACCTAAGAAGTTGTTCTGTGCCTGATAATTCCATACAGATGTGGGTGACGCTCCCGGGGGTCCGGCAAGGCTGCGTGTCACAATCCTTTTTGAAGTTTTATTTCCTAAAATCAAACAAAGTCTGGACCTTCGACTATCACAGGTGCGTCTCTTTTATGTGGTTTTATTTCTATTTGTGTATAAGGGGCAGCTGCACTCAAGAGAGACTTGCCCAGTCTTATGGGAACAGCTGATGAATGCATTCATGGGAGGCAGTCTACCAGAGAGAGGACCCTGCCCATAAGAGCTCACACTCGACAGGAGAGAGAGGACCCTGCCCATAAGAGCTCGCACTCTACAGGAGAGAGAGGACCCTGCCCATAAGAGCTCGCACTCTACAGGAGAGAGAGGACCCTGCCCATAAGAGCTCGCACTCTACAGGAGAGAGGGGACTCTGCCCATAACAGCTCGCACTCTACAGGAGAGAGAGGACCCTGCCCATAAGAGCTCAGACTCTACAGGAGAGAGAGGACCCTGCCCATAAGAGCTCAGACTCTACAGGAGAGAGAGGACCCTGCCCATAAGAGCTCGCACTCTACAGGAGAGAAAGGACCCTGCCCATAAGAGCTCGCACTCTACAGGAGAGAGGGGACTCTGCCCATAACAGCTCGCACTCTACAGGAGAGAGAGGACCCTGCCCATAAGAGCTCAGACTCTACAGGAGAGAGAGGACCCTACCCATAAGAGCTCACACTCTACAGGGGAGAGAGGACCCCTCTAACCATAAGAGCTCACACTCTACAGGAGAGAGAGAGAGAACAGTGCTCATAAGAGCTCTCACTCTACAGGAGAGAGAGGACCCTGCCCATAAGAGCTCTCACTCTACAGAAGAGAGAGGACCCTGCCCATAAGAGCTTGCACTCTACAGGAGAGAGAGGACCCTGCCCATAAGAGCTTGCACTCTACAGGAGAGAGAGGACCCTGCCCATAAGAGCTTGCACTCTACAGGAGAGAGAGGACCCTGCCCATAAGAGCTCGCACTCTACAGGAGAGAGAGAACTTTCCATAAGAGCTCATACTCTACAAGAGAGAGAGGACACTGCCCATAAGAGCTCGCACTCTACAGGAGAGAGAGGACCCTGCCCATAAGAGCTCGCACTCTACAGGAGAGAGAGGACCCTGCCCATAAGAGCTCACACTCTACAGGAGAGAGAGGACCCCTCTGACCATAAGAGCTCACACTCTACAGGAGAGAGAGGACCCTGCCCATAAGAACTCGCACTCTACAGGATAGAGAGGACCTTGCCCATAAGAACTCACTCTACAGGCGAGAGAGGACCCTCTCCATAAGAGCTCACACTCTACAGGAGAGAGAGGACCTTGCCCA
Organism: Phyllobates terribilis; assembly: GCF_046119375.1. Classification (NCBI taxonomy): domain Eukaryota; kingdom Metazoa; phylum Chordata; class Amphibia; order Anura; family Dendrobatidae; genus Phyllobates; species Phyllobates terribilis. Next base: position 399,851,068 of record NW_027362767.1, read on the forward strand.
TAAGAGCTCACATTCTACAGGAGAGAGAGGACCCTGCCCATGAGTCGACACAAGAAGACCCTGCTAATACGAGCTGACACTTGACAGGAGAGAGAGAGAGGACACTGCCCATAAGAGCCAACACTACAGGAGAGAGGCCCCTTTCCATAAGAGCTGACACTGCAGGAGAGAGGCCCCTGACCATAGGAACCAAAATGAGCAAGGCCCCTGACCATAAAAGCTCACAATCTACAGGAGAGAGGCCCGTGACCATAGGAGCCGAAATGAGCAAGGCCCCTGACCATAAAAGCTCACAATCTACAGGAGAGAGGCTCCTGGCCATAAGAGCTAACGCTCTACAGGAGAGAGAGGCCCCTGCCCATTTAATGCTTACACTCTACAGGAGAGTGGTGGAGACTGGTGCAGTACGGGAGAAGTTCTGCAGACAGTTGTAAGAGAATGTGATAAGGGAGGATGAGAGTGAAAACTGTGAGTGGGTCAGTAGATGAAGATAAGAGGGGCGATGTATGACGGCCCAGCATTGAAGACTGGTAGGAGAGTGTGATAAGTTGGGTAGAGTCATGGCTTGATGGCAGTGTGTGTGTGTAATATGGAATGATACGACTGACCAGACTGAGATGTGAGGCAGTGAGTGGTGGCTGATCATAGAGGAGATGCTGAATAATATCTGATGATGGAACATCTGAGGACCCCACCGCTCTTCTCTACACCAGTAAAAGTGCACTTGGGATTTCCTGAGGTGGTCAGTGACTCAGAAGTATTTTTGGAGCTGGTGAGTCGCTTCTGTGTGATTGCACAGGATGGTACCAGAGCTGCTGAGTGTGGGAGACCGGAGAGGCTGAAGCACAGGAGTAATTCTACTCCACCGTGATACTGCCTAGAGCTTTGTTTAGAAAATGCAGTAGATAAGACCCTTCCTATAACCCCCTGTAATTCTATACGTACAGCATCCTCCTATTCTCTCATATGTCTGAATGTTTTATACCCGTTTATACTCAATCACCCTAAATATGTGACCCCAGTAATGGGCACAGTATTGTCCCATCTTGTTATAAGTTTATTAATAACTTGGAAGATGGAAGGCAGCCATGTTAGGTGCTGCATTCACTTTCCCCCACATGCCCCTGTCACATCGCCCCTTCCTGCGGTTACAGCTCACTACATTACCTGATAGAAAACAGATGTGAGAGGAAAATTTCTACATATCATGGAAAGTGCAGAGTCATGAATGATGGCATTTAGCAGTGTCCACCCCCACTCAATAAACTGCTCCACCATGACAGCACGGAAGGAGAAGACAGATCAAATGCACCGCACAGGTCCAATATATATAATACTACACTGCACACACTATAAGGAGAGAAGTATTGGGACGTACATTTTATCAATGGATTCCGTTTTTCGTTTAATCCCATTTTCCCCAGTATATAACATCCAGCCTCTTGCCCCGGTGTATATCCTCCAGACCCTCACCCCAGGTGTATAACCTCTGGCCTCCTGCCATATCGACTGCCTTTACGAACGTGTGACAGAATGGCTGGTGGTAAAGAGCTCAGTGATACCAGCGCTGTCCTGTAATAGGAGCCAGCGAGGTAACAAGTTTGTTCATGACATTTCTTGACATGGAAGGCACCGCAGCAACTCAGCCACGAAGTGGAGACCCTGTAACATTACAGAGCGAGGGGTGGGGGGCTAAGTGCTGAGGAGTAGAGGGCAGAAAAGTCACCAACGCTCTGCTGACCCCATAACTGCAGAGTCCAGACCTCCTCTGGTATTAACATCAGCTTCGGGAGCTTCATGTGTTACGAATCGTGGTTCTGTGCTCCCACCTGGTAATGGAGCTGGTCCAGTACGATGCTACTCCGGTCACCAGCGTCGCCTTTGTCCTGACCCGGGAGGCAGAGTTACCATGCGTGCAAGGAAATTGTCCCAATCTTGTGGAGCTTCGAGGGAGGACTACTGCTTCCAGTTTCGTAGGTGGGCCATAGAGACTGGGTGGAACGATACCGCTCTTCGTAGTACTTTCTTGTCTGGGCTTAATAAACATATTAAAGATATGCTAGTGCACCACTCTCCTCCCTGGTCATTGGAGACCGCCATGACTTTAGCTGTGTGACTTGACCAAAGAAGACGAGAGAGATGTCGGGAAAAATTGTCCCTCGGGCTGATTTCATCCATACCCTCTGCCGGTCCTAAGGGTGTGGGAGAACCCAACCAGCTTGGTGGAGTTGGTACCTCTTGGGAATCAAGGCAGCAAAGATAGCGTCTGCGACAGAATCTTTTATGTGGTTCCTCGCGCCATCTGGTTCGTAAATGTCCACGTCTGGAGCCGGCCGAAAAACGACCGCACCTAGCTGGGTTGGGGATCCCCAGTTAGGCGCTCAGGTACCCCTAGCAAAGAAATTGCTTTTAACCCAAAGTTATCATGTCTACCCGTAAGAGTGTGGAGAGTTATGCTTTTGTTGATTGCGGAGCTGAGATAAGTTTTTTAAATGCTACCATGGCCAAGTAGTTGGAGGTTTCTCTGATCTCATTGGATGCTTCTATAACATTATCTTCTCTTGAAACCCAATACTCAGAGCAAGGGGAGAGTTATCGCACCACTGAACCGGTATCTATCACCACAGGTTGTCTGCATATGGAAGAGGCATGCTTCTTTATTTTACAGGATCCTCATACTGCTGTGGTGTTGGGTCTCCCTTGGCTTCGCACTCATAACCCTATTATTGACTGGCAAAGGGGGGATATTGTTAAGTGGTCCTCTAACTGCCAATCCCTTTGTATTATCCTGAGGTAGCGTCGGCGTCCCTGCCTCCTGCTAGGCAGATACGCCGTTCCCCTCACCTCCCTGCTCCGTCCTCGGCGTCCTCTTCCCGCGCTGCTGGCAGCGCTCGCTGCTTCTCGGGCACTGTGCTTAGGGCGCGCGCGCGCGCCGTCCTAAGGAGTCCCCGGCCAATTGCCGGTAGAGCTCCCATATATAAGGCACCTCCCCCAAAATGGAGGTGCCCCAGCAAAGTTGTTGCAAAGCCTTTCACCTCTGCTTCAGCCCTCAGGTCCCGTTGCCAGTCTGTTTTCCAGCTCTGTCTACCTGCTTGCATTCCCTGCGGTCCGACAGTCTGTCTACCAGCATCCACCAGTCTGTCTATGGACCAGTCCGCCTGCGGATCAGGAAGCACCTGCCTGATACCTGCCTGAGACCACCTGCCAGCCAGCCGAGAGACTCTTACCCGCTCACCTGGGAGCGCTCACCTGCTACCCGCCAGCTAGCCTACCTGGAGGCTCTGCCGTCACTTGCCGTGACCACCTGCCAGCCAGCCGAGAGACTCTTACCCGCTCACCTGGGAGCGCTCACCTGCTACCCGCCTGCTAGCCTACCTGGAGGCTTTGCCGTCACTTGCCGTGACCACCTGCCTGTCTAGAGACTCTACCCTGCTGTCACTTGCCGTGACCACCCGCCTGTCAAGAGACTTTCCCCGTCACTTGCCGTGACCACCTGCCCTTCTACCCAGAGACTGTTCTTGTCACTTGCCGTGTCTTCTTGCCCGCCTTCCCTGGGAGCCACCCGCTTCCTTACAAGGACTGCCCTTTTGTATAGTAGCTCAGAGGTTCCACCTCCCAGACCCGTTACATAAGTTCCACCTCCCAGGTCCCGTGGTATGTGGCAGAATTCCCACAGGTGTTTTCCGAAGAGGCCTCCCAGAAATTACCTCCACATAGACCTTATGACTGTTCAATCCAGCTCATTGAGGTTGCAGAATTACATAAGGGCCGAATTTTTATCCTGTCTTAACCCGAGAGGCCATGAGGGAATATATTCAGGAAAATTTAAAAAATGGGTTTATCCACCCTTCTAAATCCCCGGTTGGAGCAATGTTCTTTTTTGTGGCCAAAAAGGATGGCGGTTTCAGACCGTGTATTGACTATTGTGAACTCAATCGCATAACTATACATAATCAGTACCCTCTTCCATTCATCCCTGACCTCTTTAACCAACCAGTGGGGACAAGTTGGTTTACTAAGCTGGTTCTCTGGGGAGTTTATAATCTTGTTTACATTAAAGAGTGGATGAGTGGAAAACTGCCTTCAATACCCCTGAGGGTCATTCTGAGTATTGTGTCATGCCATTTGTCTCTGTAATGCTCCAGTGGTGTTTCAAGTGCTTGTAAATTATATTTTCCGTGATCACTTGAGTATTTGTGTTATTGTTTACATTGATGATATCCTCATCTTCTCCAGGGACCTGCTGCATATAGGGACCATGTGCACCGTCCTGAAAATGGAGGACCATTTTCTTAATGTCAAAAAAGAAAAATGTGTTTTGGAAGTGCAGAAGTTGGGATTCCTGGGACTAATTCTGTCCCTCACAGGGTTTCGGATGGACTTTGAGAAAGTGAGGGCGGTGTTGGAGTGTGCACAACCCGTTAATCTCAAGGGATTGCAGCGTTTTTTGGGTTTTGCCATTTATTACCCGAGGATTATTAAGGGTTTTTCCAAGGTGGTGAAACCTCTCACCGATCTTACCCATAAGGGGACAGATATGTCTAATTGGAGACCAGAGGCCGTTGAGGCCTTTAATACACTTAAAAAGGCCTTTTCCTCCACTCCAGTTTTGGTCCAGCCTGATGTCAATAGGCCTTTTGTGCTGCAAGTGGATGCCTCTGAGGTAGGGGTGGGAGCTGTGCTCTCCCAGGGTTCCACCATTCTAGCGCATTTGAGTCCTTTGACGTTTTTTACTCGGAAATTCTCTCCTCCAGAGCTAAATAATGACATCGGCAATCGTGAACTTCTTGCCATAAAGTTAGTACCCATTCACAGCACTTACTGACCATAAGAATCTGGTGTTCTTAGAATGCTAAGAGGCTGAACTCGAGACAAGCCAGATGGGCCTTGTTTTTTCCCAGATTCAATTTTTCGATCTCTTGCCTCCCTGGGACCAAGAATGTTCGGGCAGATGCTCTCTCTGAGTCTTTGTCCTAGTGAGTCTGAGATTATGGAACCTGATTTAATTCTTTTTAAGGACATTGTAGTCTCTTCTGTCAATTTAGCTTCAGAGGTGGCTAAGGCTCAGGGGATGGCTCTGTCCAGCACACCTCATAATAAGTTATTAGTTCCGGTACAGGTACGGTTGGGCTTACTCAGAGAGTGTCAAGACTCTGTCACTACGGGCCACCCAGGCATTAAGGGGACCTGTCACCTGCTGAGCAGATAGTATTGGTGGCCGTCCTTGGATACTTGGATAAGGATGTTGAAGCTTATGTTAAGGCATGTGAGATCTGTGCCAGGAACAAGAAGCCTCGCATCGCCCCGGCAGGAAAACTTCTCCCTTTGCCCATTCCTGTACGTTCTTGGTCTCACATTTCCATGGACTTCATTAAGGAATCTCCCTGACTCCAAGGGTATGACTACTGTGTGGGTTATTGTGGAACGATAAAAAAGGGGATAGTGCTGCATGGATACCGCGGTCCATGCAGCACTATACCCTTTTTTCTGGCACACAAGGAATCCCTGCACTGGGACACCTCTCCTTCCTTATCCTTGCCCTCTCTTCCCAGTTATTTGGACACTGATGAAGGTCTTGCCGACCGAAACGTCTTATTACTGTGGACTGCAAATAAAATATCAAATTTTACCATTTGGTGTGCTGAGGTTATCGTCATATCTTCACGGCTTTGGACCCTACTCATGCACCCAGGTCCAGTAGTGCTGCGTTTTCTATTATTATTTCTTTGTATACATGTGTCTGTATGAAGATTCTCCGTGTATACATCTAATGTTTATTTGTATGTATGTTCTCTTAGCATGCATGTCTGTATATGTATGTGCTCTGTATACATGTGTGTATGTGCTCTGTGTTTACATATATATGTGTATGTGCTGATATGTGCGTGTGTGATGTGTGTATACAAATTGTAACACACAGTGTTTGTGTCACATACTGTGTATCTAGCATCCATTTATAAATCCCAGCTGCACAGACAAGAGTTCATAGGTGTAAATTTGTTGGCAATCGCCCAACAAACGAGCAAAATTGCTGCTCATTCATTGGTTGATTGAATTGTTATTGCGGAACAAAAATCATTGCAGCACATCGCCCGGTGTAAACTGCTGATAACATGATACTGTATGGGGACAGATTGATCTACTAGTGATCTTTCTGTGCCCTTCATTATTCATGAACATGTGTAAAGAGGCCAGCAAGCAAGCGTCAAACGATTTCAATATTTTCGATCGCGCGTGTTTAACGGCCTGAACTCAAATTATGTAAATGCAACCGAAATGTTTGAGTGTGATGGGGCAATATGTGAGCATTTAGGGCCCCACTTTGTCTAAAACCAGCCCTGTCTGGAGGAAACATGTTCTGTGCAGTGTCGGATCACACTTCTCTTGTGTCTGATGGACGAGTCTGGGTTTGGTGAATGCCAGGAGAACGCTATGGGCTGGTTTTTCAGAGCATGGCCTCAGTCCCTTAGTTCCAGTGAAGGAAATTTTAATACTTCAGCATTACAACACATATGGGGCAATTGTAGCTTACAATTTTGTGGGAATACTTTGGGGAAGGCCCATTTTTGTTCACCATGACTGTGCCCGTTGCACAAGGTTCATAAAGATATGGAGGGGAGAGTTCAGTGTGGAAGAAAATGACCGCCCGCCCTGAGCAATGACTTATACCCCAGCCAAAGGGTGGCTCTAGTCAAGAATTAAAAGTGGGGTGCTATCACACAAAAAACCTTTTGGGTGCATTTACACAAGATGATTTCAGACAGTTAAATGTGCACCGATCAATTATTTTCAAGTCGTTTGACTTTTCTCCATAAAGTGTATTTAAAGGGGTATTCCCATCTCCAAGATCCTATCCCAATATGTAGTAGGTGTAACAATAATAATATTAGCAAATACTTCCAATTAGAAATTTAGTATAGTTCTTCTGATTCGCTATGTCACTTACCCCATGTGCAGAGCATTGCAGTAACTTAGACCATTAGCAACTAACTAACTGTCACTATATGAGTGGTTGTAACCATAGATACAGGTGCATCTCACTAAATTAGAATATCATCAAAAAGTTAATTTATTTCAGTTCTTCAATACGAAAAGTGAAGCTCATTTATTATATAGAGTCATTACAAACAGAGTGATCTATTTCAAGTGTTTATTTCTGTTAATGTTGATGATTATGGCTTACAGCCAATGAAAACACAAAAGTCATTATCTCAGTAAATTAGAATAATTAACAAAAAACACCTGCAAAGGCTTCCTAAGCATTTAAAAATGTCCCTTAGTCTGTTTCAGTAGGCTCCACAATCATGGGGAAGACTGCTGACTTGACAGATGTCCAGAAGGCAGTCATTGACACACTCCACAAGGTCCCAGAGTCTGGAGGAAGAGTGGAGAGGCCACAATCCAAGCTGCTGGAGGTCTAGTGTGAAGCTTCCACAATCAGTGATGGTTTGGGGAGCCATGTCATCTGCTGGTGGAGGTCCACTGTGTTTTATCAAGACCAAAGTCAGCGCAGCCGTCTAACAGGACATTTTAGAGCACTTCATGCTTCCCTCTGCTAACAAGCTTTTTGGAGATGGAAATGTCATTCTCCAGCAGGACTTGGCCCCTGTTCACACTGCCAAAAGTACCAATACCTGGTTTACACACAACAGTATCACTGTGCTTGATTGGCAGCAAACTCGCCTGCCCTTAACCCCATAGAGAATCTATTATAGAGAATCTACGGGGTATTGTCAAGAGGAAGATGAGAGACACCAAACCCAACAATGCAGACGAGCTGAAGGCTGCTATCAAAGCCACCTGGGCTTCCATAACACCTCAGCAGTGCCACAGGCTGATCGCCTCCATGCCACATTGCCGCATTGATGCAGTAATTGATGCAGAAGGAGCCCGACCAAGTATTGAGGGCATTTACTGAACATACAGTCATGGCCAAAAGTATTGAGAATGAGACAAATAGTAATTTTTCCAAAGTTTACTGCTTCATTTTTTGTAATGGCAATTTGCATATACTCCTGAATGTCAAAGAGTGATCAGCTTAACAGCAATTACTGTACTTTCAAAGTCAATATTTGCCCAGAAAATTAACTTTAACCCCCAAAACACATTTTAACATCATTGCAGTCCTGCCTTAAAAGGAGCAGCTAACATCGTTTTAGTGATTGATCCATTAACACAGGTGTGGGTGTTGATGAGGACAGGGCTGGTGATCAATCAGTCATGATTAAATAAGAATGACATCACTGGACACTTTAAAAGGAGGCTGGTTCTTGGTATCATTGTTTCTCTTCAGTTAACCATGGTTATCTCTAAAGAAACACGTGCAGCCATCATTGCATTGCACAAAAATGGCCTAACAGGGAAGAGTATTGCAGCTACAAAGATTGCACCTCAGTCAACAATCTATCGCATCATCAAAAACTTCAAGGAGAGAGCTTCCATTGTTGTCAAAAAGGCTCCAGGGCGCCCAAGAAAGACCAGCAAGCGCCAGGACCGTATCTTAAAACTGTTTCAGCTGCGGGATCGGACTACCAGCAGTGCCAAGCTTGCTCAGGAATGGCAGCAGGCTGGTGTGAGTGCTTCTGCATGCACTGTGAGGCGGAGACTCTTTGAGCAAGGGCTGGTTTCAAGGAGGGCAGCAAAGAAGCCACTTCTCTCCAGAAAAAACATCAGGGACCGACTAATATTCTGCAAAAGGTACAGGGAGTGGACTGCTGAGGACTGGGGCAAAGTCATTTTCTCTGATGAATCCCCTTTTCGATTGTTTAGGATATCTGGAAAACAGCTTATTCGGAGAAGAAGAGGTGAGCGCTACCACCAGTCTTGTCTCATGCCAACTGTAAAGCATCCTGAAACCATTCATGTGTGGGGTTGCTTCTCATCCAAGGGAATCGGCTCACTCACAGTCTTGCCTAAATACACAGCCATGAATAAAGAATGGTACCAGAATGTCCTCCAAGAGCAACTTCTCCCAACCGTCCACGAGCAGTTTGACGCCCAACAATGCCTTTTCCAGCAAGATGGAGCACCTTGACATAAAGCAAAGGTGATAACTAAATGGCTCATGGAAGAAAACATAGAGATTTTGGGTCCATGGCCTGGAAACTCCCCAGATCTTAATCCCATTGAGAACTTGTGGTCAATCATCAAGAGACGGGTGGACAAACAAAAACCAACAAATTATGGCAAAATGCAAGCATTGATTATGCAAGAATGGACTGCTATCAGTCAGGATTTTGTCCAAAAGTTGATTGAGAGCAACCCAGGGAGAATTACAGAGGTCTTGAAGAAGAAGGGGCAACACTGCAAATATTGACTTGCTGCATTAACTTATTCTAACTGTCAATATAACCTATTGGTACTCATAATATGATTGCAATTATATTTCTGTATGTGATATAAACATCAGACAAACACTAATAAAAACCAGAGGCCAGCAGATCATGTGAAAATATAATTTTGGTTTCATTCTCAAAACTTTTGGCCATGACTGTACATTTCAGTAGGACAACATTTTGGATTTTAAAAACATTTTTCAAGCTGTTGTTATAAAGTATTCTGACTTACTGAGATAATGACTTTTGTGTTTTCATTGGCTGTAAGCCATAATCATCAACATTAACAGAAATAAATACTTGAAATAGATCACTCTGTTTGTAATGACTCTATATAATAGATCACTCTGTGTGTAATGACTCTATATAATAGATCACTCTGTGTGTAATGACTCTATATAATAGATCACTCTGTGTGTAATGACTCTATATAATATGAGTTTCACTTTTTGTATTGAAGAACTGAAATAAATTAATTTTTTGATGATATTCTAATTTAGTGAGATACACCTGTACCTAAACTACGGCAATGTCCTGGACATGGGATAAGTGACATAGCTAATCAGAAGAACTATACTACATTTCTAATTGGCGGCATTTGATAATATTATTATTACACCTACTACATATTGGGATAAGCTCTTGGAGATGGGAATACCCCTTTACTATAAAACGATGGGCACACAGGACCATTGTTGCTAATTCCTGACACAATTTTTTTTTTTCCTTCACTCTTAGCAGGGCCTGAACTAAATCAGGATAGGACTGCAAGGGAGTAGGAAGGGGTTAATGAAAAATGTGGAACGTTTAGGGGGCTGCTGTTTTTTGGGGGCGTGGTACGGCAGGTTTATTAGGAAGTCAGTGGCGCCAACGGAAAGTTCGGCCATCTTATCTGGAAGAGAGTGCATAGACCCCGAGTTTTTTAGCATAAAAAACACATATATGTTTAAAAAAAAAAAAAAAAGGAGGGGGTATTAACATTTAGACGGTTTTATGTTATGTATTTAATTATGTTGTCGCAGCATGGCGGTTCTCTTCCATGCCAGATTATGGTTTGGTACCACAGCGGTTGGCGTTTGGTTTGAACTAAGAGAACGGTGGAAAGTAGAGAAGAAATGGTGGAGGGTGGAGTTGTGGAGGGGTGGAGGGGTGGAGGGGTGGAGGGGTGGAGTTGTGGAGGGGTGGAGGGGTGGAGGGGTGGAGGGGTGGAGTTGTGGAGTTGTGGAGTTGTGGAGTTGTGGAGTTGTGGAGTTGTGGAGGGGTGGAGGGGTGGAGGGGTGGAGGGGTGGAGGGGTGGAGGGGTGGAGTTGTGGAGTTGTGGAGTTGTGGAGGGGTGGAGGGGTGGAGGGGTGGAGTTGTGGAGGGGTGGAGGGTGGAGTTGTGGAGTTGTGGAGGGGTGGAGGGGTGGAGGGGTGGAGTTGTGGAGGGGTGGAGGGGTGGAGGGTGGAGTTGTGGAGTTGTGGAGGGGTGGAGGGTGGAGGGTGGAGTTGTGGCCAACCCATAAAGGTTTTCAGTGTTTTATTGATGAGGACAACATCTGCAAGGAGTTTGTATGTTCTCCCCGTGTTTGCGTGGGTTTCCTCCGGGTTCTCTGGTTTCCTCCCACACTCCAAAGACATACTGATAGGGAATGTAGATTGTGAGCCCCAATGGGGACAGTGATGATAATGTGTCTGAATTGTAAAGCGCTGCGGAATATGTTGGCGCTATATCAAATAATAAAGAGAAAAAAAAAGAAAAAATTGGGGTTAATGCAGCCCAAGTCCATAAAGAAGGGCTGGTGTATCCCGCTTCTCATCCAGTAGATAGTCCTGGGACCATGCGCGTGTACAGACCGGCTCCGGTAACACGCTGCCCCCCTCCCTTGTGGTTTTGCAGCCAGAGGCAGGAAGTCCACCACGTGACCAGTCTGTTATTGGAGCTAAAAACAGCTGTTTCTTCTCTGTAGACCCGGAGGCCCTGACCTCTCCCAGCCCAGCATCCTCCATACATTGTATACGGGGTATATAGGAGCTTATGGCCGCGCACAACACAGGAACGCTTTGATGTTCACACACAAGACAAAGGTGAGGTGTTCCTTCCACAGCTGACACCTAAAGATTGTTCCCGAAGGGGCGGAGGGGATTCGTATATGGAAAATCTGATATCCCGCGGGGTCAGGAGGTGACATGGAAGCCGGAGAATAACACAACTGTTCCTTAGCCGAGATCTAGGACTGTGACTGTAAGTGTATAAGCCAAGAAAAAGGGACATAAGCCTCAGAGCTGTGCAGCCGTCTCCATCACCGAGCCTCCAAAACAGTGCCAATCACACCGCCTGCCAGAGCCAGCCATAGTGCCCCCATAACTGCTCCACCCTATAAGAAAATCCACCCCAACAAGAAAGCCAGCCTGAGGCAGAGCATTTACACCAGTATGAGCTCTCAGCAGTGCCCCCATAACAGATCCCCCCACAACAGTGCCAACATAACAAAGCCAGCCTGGAACAGAGCATTTATACTAGTGTGAGCTCTCAGCAGTGCCCCCATAACAGATCCCCCCACAACAGTGCCAACATAACAAAGCCAGCCTGGAACAGAGCATTTATACTAGTGTGAGCTCTCAGCAGTGCCCCCATAACAGATCCCCCCACAACAGTGCCAACATAACAAAGCCAGCCTGCAGCAGAGCATTTACACCAGTATGAGCTCTCAGCAGTGCCCCCATAACAGATCCACCCCACAACAGTGCCAACATAACAAAGCCAGCCTGCAACAGAGCATTTACACCAGTATGAGCTCTCAGCAGTGCCCCCATAACAGATCCCCCCACAAAAGTGCCAACATAACAAAGCCAGCCTGGAACAGAGCATTTATACTAGTGTGAGCTCTCAGCAGTGCCCCCATAACAGATCCCCCCACAACAGTGCCAACATAACAAAGCCAGCCTGAGGCAGAGCATTTATACTAGTGAGCTCTCAACAGTGCCCCCATAACAGATCCACCCCACAACAGTGCCAACATAACAAAGCCAGCCTGCAACAGAGCATGTATACTAGTGTGAGCTCTCAGCAGTGCCCCCGTAACATATCCACCCCACAACAGTGCCAACATAACAAAGCCAGCCTGCAGCAGAGCATTTATACTAGTGAGCTCTCAGCAGTGCCCCCGTAACAGATCCACCCCACAACAGTGCCAACATAACAAAGCCAGCCTGCAGCAGAGCATTTATACTAGTGTGAGCTCTCAGCAGTGCCCCCATAACAGATCCACCCCACAACAGTGCCAACATAACAAAACCAGCCTGGAACAGTACATTTATACTAGTGTGAGCTCTCAGCAGTGCCCCCATAACAGATCCCCCACAACAGTGCCAACATAACAAAGCCAGCCTGCAGCAGAGCATTTACACCAGTATGAGCTCTCAGCAGTGCCCCCATAACAGATCCCCCCACAACAGTGCCAACATAACAAAGCCAGCCTGCAACAGAGCATTTACACCAGTATGAGCTCTCAGCAGTGCCCCCATAACAGATCCCCCCACAACAGTGCCAACATAACAAAGCCAGCCTGCAACAGAGCATTTACACCAGTATGAGCTCTCAGCAGTGCCCCCATAACAGATCCCCCCACAACAGTGCCAACATAACAAAGCCAGCCTGCAACAGAGCATTTACACCAGTATGAGCTCTCAGCAGTGCCCCCATAACAGATCCCCCCACAAAAGTGCCAACATAACAAAGCCAGCCTGGAACAGAGCATTTATACTAGTGTGAGCTCTCAGCAGTGCCCCCGTAACAGATCCCCCACAACAGTGCCAACATAACAAAGCCAGCCTGAGGCAGAGCATTTATACTAGTGAGCTCTCAACAGTGCCCCCATAACAGATCCACCCCACAACAGTGCCAACATAACAAAGCCAGCCTGCAGCAGAGCATTTATACTAGTGTGAGCTCTCAGCAGTGCCCCCATAACAGATCCACCCAACAACAGTGCCAACATAACAAAGCCAGCCTGCAACAGAGCATGTATACTAGTGTGAGCTCTCAGCAGTGCCCCCGTAACATATCCACCCCACAACAGTGCCAACATAACAAAGCCAGCCTGCAGCAGAGCATTTATACTAGTGTGAGCTCTCAGCAGTGCCCCCATAACAGATCCACCCCACAACAGTGCCAACATAACAAAGCCAGCCTGCAGCAGAGCATTTATACTAGTGTGAGCTCTCAGCAGTGCCCCCATAACAGATCCACCCCACAACAGTGCCAACATAACAAAACCAGCCTGGAACAGTACATTTATACTAGTGTGAGCTCTCAGCAGTGCCCCCATAACAGATCCCCCACAACAGTGCCAACATAACAAAGCCAGCCTGCAGCAGAGCATTTACACCAGTATGAGCTCTCAGCAGTGCCCCCATAACAGATCCCCCCACAACAGTGCCAACATAACAAAGCCAGCCTGCAACAGAGCATTTACACCAGTATGAGCTCTCAGCAGTGCCCCCATAACAGATCCCCCCACAACAGTGCCAACATAACAAAGCCAGCCTGCAACAGAGCATTTACACCAGTATGAGCTCTCAGCAGTACCCCCATAACAGATCCCCCCACAACAGTGCCAACATAACAAAGCCAGCCTGGAACAGAGCATTTATACTAGTGTGAGCTCTCAGCAGTACCCCCATAACAGATCCCCCCACAACAGTGCCAACATAACAAAGCCAGCCTGCAGCAGAGCATTTATACTAGTGTGAGCTCTCAGCAGTGCCCCCATAACAGATCCACCCAACAACAGTGCCAACATAACAAAGCCAGCCTGCAACAGAGCATGTATACTAGTGTGAGCTCTCAGCAGGGCCCCCGTAACATATCCACCCCACAACAGTGCCAACATAACAAAGCCAGCCTGCAACAGAGCATTTACACCAGTATGAGCTCTCAGCAGTGCCCCCGTAACAGATCCACCCCACAACAGTGCCAACATAACAAAGCCAGCCTGCAGCAGAGCATTTACACCAGTATGAGCTGTCAGCAGTGCCCCCATAACAGATCCCCCCACAACAGTGGCAACATAAGCCAGCCTGCAACAGAGCATTTATACTAGTGTGAGCTCTCAGCAGTGCCCCCATAACAGATCCCAGCACAACAATGCCAACATAACAAAGCCAGCCTGCAGCAGAGCATTTACACTAGTATGAGCTCTCAGCAGTGCCCCCATAACAGATCCCCCCACAATAGTGCCAACATAAGCCAGCCTGCATCAGAGCATTTATACTAGTGTGAGCTCTCAGCAGTGCCCCCATAACAGATCCCCCCACAACAGTGCCAACATAAGCCAGCCTGCAACAGAGCATTTATACTAGTGTGAGCTCTCAGCAGTGCCCCCATAACAGATCCCCCCACAACAGTGCCAACATAAGCCAGCCTGCATCAGAGCATTTATACTAGTGTGAGCTCTCAGCAGTGCCCCCATAAAAGATCCCCCCACAATAGTGCCAACATAAGCCAGCCTGCAACAGAGCATTTATACTAGTATGAGCTCTCAGCAGTGCCCCCATAACAGATCCCAGCACAACAGTGCCAACATAACAAAGCCAGCCTGCAGCAGAGCATTTACACCAGTATGAGCTCTCAGCAGTGCCCCCATAACAGATCCACCCCACAACAGTGCCAACATAACAAAGCCAGCCTGCAGCAGAGCATTTACACCAGCATGAGCTCTCAGCAGTGCCCCCATAACAGATCCACCCCACAGCAGTGCCAACATAACAAATCCAGCCTGCAACAGAGCATTTACACCAGTATGAGCTCCCAGCAGTGCCCCATAACAGATCCCCCCCACAACAGTGCCAACATAACAAAGCCAGCCTGCAGCAGAGCATTTATACTAGTGTGAGCGCTCAGCAGTGCCCCCATAACAGATCCACCCCACAGCAGTGCCAACATAACAAAGCCAGCCTGCAGCAGAGCATTTACACCAGTATGAGCTCTCTCAGCAGTGCCCCCATAACAGATCCACCCAACAACAGTGCCAACATAACAAACCCAGCCTGCAACAGAGCATTTATACTAGTGTGAGCTCCCAGCAGTGCCCCCGTAACAGATCCACCCCACAACAGTGCCAACATAGCAAAGCCAGCCTGCAGCAGAGCATTTATACTAGTGTGAGCTCTCAGCAGTGCCCCCATAACAGATCCACCCCACAACAGTGCCAACATAAGCCAGCCTGCAGCAGAGCATTTATACTAGTGTGAGCTCTCAGCAGTGCCCCCGTAACAGATCCACCCCACAACAGTGCCAACATAACAAAGCCAGCCTGCAGCAGAGCATTTATACTAGTGCGAGCTCTCAGCAGTGCCCCCATAACAGATCAACCCCACAACAGTGCCAACATAACAAAGCCAGCCTGCAACAGAGCATTTATACTAGTGTGAGCTCTCAGCAGTGCCCCCATAACAGATCCACCCCACAACAGTGCCAACATGGCAAAGCCAGCCTGCAGCAGAGCATTTATACTAGTGCGAGCTCTCAGCAGTGCCCCCGTAACAGATCCACCCCACAACAGTGGCAACATAACAAAGCCAGCCTGCAGCAGAGCATTTATACTAGTGTGAGCTCTCAGCAGTGCCCCCGTAACAGATCCCCCCACAACAGTGCCAACATAACAAAGCCAGCCTGCAGCAGAGCATTTATACTAGTGTGAGCTCTCAACAGTGCCCCCATAACAGATCCACCCCACAACAGTGCCAACATAACAAAGCCAGCCTGCAACAGAGCATTTATACTAGTGTGAGCTCTCAGCAGTGCCCCCATAACAGATCCACCCCACAACAGTGCCAACATAGCAAAGCCAGCCTGCAGCAGAGCATTTATACTAGTGTGAGCTCTCAGCAGTGCCCCCATAACAGATCCACCCCACAGCAGTGCCAACAAAGCAAAGCCAGCCTGCAGCAGAGCATTTATACTAGTGTGAGCTCCCAGCAGTGCCCCCATAACAGATCCACCCCACAACAGTGCCAACATAACAAAACCAGCCTGCAGCAGAGCATTTATACTAGTGTGAGCTCTCAACAGTGCCCCCATAACAGATCCACCCCACAACAGTGCCAACATAACAAAGCCAGCCTGCAACAGAGCATTTATACTAGTGTGAGCTCTCAGCAGTGCCCCCATAACAGATCCCAGCACAACAGTGCCAACATAACAAAGCCAGCCTGCAGCAGAGCATTTACACCAGTATGAGCTCTCAGTAGTGCCCCCATAACAGATCCCCCCACAATAGTGCCAACATAAGCCAGCCTACATCAGAGCATTTATACTAGTGTGAGCTCTCAGCAGTGCCCCCATAACAGATCCCCCCACAATAGTGCCAACATAAGCCAGCCTGCATCAGAGCATTTATACTAGTGTGAGCTCTCAGCAGTGCCCCCATAACAGATCCCCCCACAACAGTGCCAACATAAGCCAGCCTGCAACAGAGCATTTATACTAGTGTGAGCTCTCAGCAGTGCCCCCATAACAGATCCCAGCACAACAGTGCCAACATAACAAAGCCAGCCTGCAGCAGAGCATTTACACCAGTATGAGCTCTCAGCAGTGCCCCCATAACAGATCCCCCCACAATAGTGCCAACATAAGCCAGCCTACATGAGAGCATTTATACTAGTGTGAGCTCTCAGCAGTGCCCCCATAACAGATCCCCCCACAACAGTGCCAACATAAGCCAGCCTGCATCAGAGCATTTATACTAGTGTGAGCTCTCAGCAGTGCCCCCATAAAAGATCCCCCCACAATAGTGCCAACATAAGCCAGCCTGCAACAGAGCATTTATACTAGTATGAGCTCTCAGCAGTGCCCCCATAACAGATCCCAGCACAACAGTGCCAACATAACAAAGCCAGCCTGCAGCAGAGCATTTACACCAGTATGAGCTCTCAGCAGTGCCCCCATAACAGATCCCCCCACAACAGTGCCAACATAACAAAGCCAGCCTGCAGCAGAGCATTTACACCAGTATGAGCTCTCAGCAGTGCCCCCATAACAGATCCACCCCACAACACTGCCAACATAACAAAGCCAGCCTGCAGCAGAGCATTTATACTAGTGTGAGCTCTCAACAGTGCCCCCATAACAGATCCACCCCACAACAGTGCCAACATAACAAAGCCAGCCTGCAACAGAGCATTTATACTAGTGTGAGCTCTCAGCAGTGCCCCCATAACAGATCCCAGCACAACAGTGCCAACATAACAAAGCCAGCCTGCAGCAGAGCATTTACACCAGTATGAGCTCTCAGTAGTGCCCCCATAACAGATCCCCCCACAATAGTGCCAACATAAGCCAGCCTACATCAGAGCATTTATACTAGTGTGAGCTCTCAGCAGTGCCCCCATAACAGATCCCCCCACAATAGTGCCAACATAAGCCAGCCTGCATCAGAGCATTTATACTAGTGTGAGCTCTCAGCAGTGCCCCCATAACAGATCCCCCCACAACAGTGCCAACATAAGCCAGCCTGCAACAGAGCATTTATACTAGTGTGAGCTCTCAGCAGTGCCCCCATAACAGATCCCAGCACAACAGTGCCAACATAACAAAGCCAGCCTGCAGCAGAGCATTTACACCAGTATGAGCTCTCAGCAGTGCCCCCATAACAGATCCCCCCACAATAGTGCCAACATAAGCCAGCCTACATGAGAGCATTTATACTAGTGTGAGCTCTCAGCAGTGCCCCCATAACAGATCCCCCCACAACAGTGCCAACATAAGCCAGCCTGCATCAGAGCATTTATACTAGTGTGAGCTCTCAGCAGTGCCCCCATAAAAGATCCCCCCACAATAGTGCCAACATAAGCCAGCCTGCAACAGAGCATTTATACTAGTATGAGCTCTCAGCAGTGCCCCCATAACAGATCCCAGCACAACAGTGCCAACATAACAAAGCCAGCCTGCAGCAGAGCATTTACACCAGTATGAGCTCTCAGCAGTGCCCCCATAACAGATCCCCCCACAACAGTGCCAACATAACAAAGCCAGCCTGCAGCAGAGCATTTACACCAGTATGAGCTCTCAGCAGTGCCCCCATAACAGATCCACCCCACAACAGTGCCAACATAACAAAGCCAGCCTGCAGCAGAGCATTTATACTAGTGTGAGCTCTCAGCAGTGCCCCCATAACAGATCCACCCCACAACAGTGCCAACATAACAAAACCAGCCTGGAACAGTACATTTATACTAGTGTGAGCTCTCAGCAGTGCCCCCATAACAGATCCCCCACAACAGTGCCAACATAACAAAGCCAGCCTGCAGCAGAGCATTTACACCAGTATGAGCTCTCAGCAGTGCCCCCATAACAGATCCCCCCACAACAGTGCCAACATAACAAAGCCAGCCTGCAACAGAGCATTTACACCAGTATGAGCTCTCAGCAGTGCCCCCATAACAGATCCCCCCACAACAGTGCCAACATAACAAAGCCAGCCTGCAACAGAGCATTTACACCAGTATGAGCTCTCAGCAGTGCCCCCATAACAGATCCCCCCACAACAGTGCCAACATAACAAAGCCAGCCTGCAACAGAGCATTTACACCAGTATGAGCTCTCAGCAGTGCCCCCATAACAGATCCCCCCACAAAAGTGCCAACATAACAAAGCCAGCCTGGAACAGAGCATTTATACTAGTGTGAGCTCTCAGCAGTGCCCCCGTAACAGATCCCCCACAACAGTGCCAACATAACAAAGCCAGCCTGAGGCAGAGCATTTATACTAGTGAGCTCTCAACAGTGCCCCCATAACAGATCCACCCCACAACAGTGCCAACATAACAAAGCCAGCCTGCAGCAGAGCATTTATACTAGTGTGAGCTCTCAGCAGTGCCCCCATAACAGATCCACCCAACAACAGTGCCAACATAACAAAGCCAGCCTGCAACAGAGCATGTATACTAGTGTGAGCTCTCAGCAGTGCCCCCGTAACATATCCACCCCACAACAGTGCCAACATAACAAAGCCAGCCTGCAGCAGAGCATTTATACTAGTGAGCTCTCAGCAGTGCCCCCGTAACAGATCCACCCCACAACAGTGCCAACATAACAAAGCCAGCCTGCAGCAGAGCATTTATACTAGTGTGAGCTCTCAGCAGTGCCCCCATAACAGATCCACCCCACAACAGTGCCAACATAACAAAACCAGCCTGGAACAGTACATTTATACTAGTGTGAGCTCTCAGCAGTGCCCCCATAACAGATCCCCCACAACAGTGCCAACATAACAAAGCCAGCCTGCAGCAGAGCATTTACACCAGTATGAGCTCTCAGCAGTGCCCCCATAACAGATCCCCCCACAACAGTGCCAACATAACAAAGCCAGCCTGCAACAGAGCATTTACACCAGTATGAGCTCTCAGCAGTGCCCCCATAACAGATCCCCCCACAACAGTGCCAACATAACAAAGCCAGCCTGCAACAGAGCATTTACACCAGTATGAGCTCTCAGCAGTGCCCCCATAACAGATCCCCCCACAAAAGTGCCAACATAACAAAGCCAGCCTGGAACAGAGCATTTATACTAGTGTGAGCTCTCAGCAGTACCCCCATAACAGATCCCCCCACAACAGTGCCAACATAACAAAGCCAGCCTGCAGCAGAGCATTTATACTAGTGTGAGCTCTCAGCAGTGCCCCCATAACAGATCCACCCAACAACAGTGCCAACATAACAAAGCCAGCCTGCAACAGAGCATGTATACTAGTGTGAGCTCTCAGCAGGGCCCCCGTAACATATCCACCCCACAACAGTGCCAACATAACAAAGCCAGCCTGCAACAGAGCATTTACACCAGTATGAGCTCTCAGCAGTGCCCCCGTAACAGATCCACCCCACAACAGTGCCAACATAACAAAGCCAGCCTGCAGCAGAGCATTTACACCAGTATGAGCTGTCAGCAGTGCCCCCATAACAGATCCCCCCACAACAGTGGCAACATAAGCCAGCCTGCAACAGAGCATTTATACTAGTGTGAGCTCTCAGCAGTGCCCCCATAACAGATCCCAGCACAACAGTGCCAACATAACAAAGCCAGCCTGCAGCAGAGCATTTACACTAGTATGAGCTCTCAGCAGTGCCCCCATAACAGATCCCCCCACAATAGTGCCAACATAAGCCAGCCTGCATCAGAGCATTTATACTAGTGTGAGCTCTCAGCAGTGCCCCCATAACAGATCCCCCCACAACAGTGCCAACATAAGCCAGCCTGCAACAGAGCATTTATACTAGTGTGAGCTCTCAGCAGTGCCCCCATAACAGATCCCCCCACAACAGTGCCAACATAAGCCAGCCTGCATCAGAGCATTTATACTAGTGTGAGCTCTCAGCAGTGCCCCCATAAAAGATCCCCCCACAATAGTGCCAACATAAGCCAGCCTGCAACAGAGCATTTATACTAGTATGAGCTCTCAGCAGTGCCCCCATAACAGATCCCAGCACAACAGTGCCAACATAACAAAGCCAGCCTGCAGCAGAGCATTTACACCAGTATGAGCTCTCAGCAGTGCCCCCATAACAGATCCACCCCACAACAGTGCCAACATAACAAAGCCAGCCTGCAGCAGAGCATTTACACCAGCATGAGCTCTCAGCAGTGCCCCCATAACAGATCCACCCCACAGCAGTGCCAACATAACAAATCCAGCCTGCAACAGAGCATTTACACCAGTATGAGCTCCCAGCAGTGCCCCATAACAGATCCCCCCCCACAACAGTGCCAACATAACAAAGCCAGCCTGCAGCAGAGCATTTATACTAGTGTGAGCGCTCAGCAGTGCCCCCATAACAGATCCACCCCACAGCAGTGCCAACATAACAAAGCCAGCCTGCAGCAGAGCATTTACACCAGTATGAGCTCTCTCAGCAGTGCCCCCATAACAGATCCACCCAACAACAGTGCCAACATAACAAACCCAGCCTGCAACAGAGCATTTATACTAGTGTGAGCTCCCAGCAGTGCCCCCGTAACAGATCCACCCCACAACAGTGCCAACATAGCAAAGCCAGCCTGCAGCAGAGCATTTATACTAGTGTGAGCTCTCAGCAGTGCCCCCATAACAGATCCACCCCACAACAGTGCCAACATAAGCCAGCCTGCAGCAGAGCATTTATACTAGTGTGAGCTCTCAGCAGTGCCCCCGTAACAGATCCACCCCACAACAGTGCCAACATAACAAAGCCAGCCTGCAGCAGAGCATTTATACTAGTGCGAGCTCTCAGCAGTGCCCCCATAACAGATCAACCCCACAACAGTGCCAACATAACAAAGCCAGCCTGCAACAGAGCATTTATACTAGTGTGAGCTCTCAGCAGTGCCCCCATAACAGATCCACCCCACAACAGTGCCAACATGGCAAAGCCAGCCTGCAGCAGAGCATTTATACTAGTGCGAGCTCTCAGCAGTGCCCCCGTAACAGATCCACCCCACAACAGTGGCAACATAACAAAGCCAGCCTGCAGCAGAGCATTTATACTAGTGTGAGCTCTCAGCAGTGCCCCCGTAACAGATCCCCCCACAACAGTGCCAACATAACAAAGCCAGCCTGCAGCAGAGCATTTATACTAGTGTGAGCTCTCAACAGTGCCCCCATAACAGATCCACCCCACAACAGTGCCAACATAACAAAGCCAGCCTGCAACACAGCATTTATACTAGTGTGAGCTCTCAGCAGTGCCCCCATAACAGATCCACCCCACAACAGTGCCAACATAGCAAAGCCAGCCTGCAGCAGAGCATTTATACTAGTGTGAGCTCTCAGCAGTGCCCCCATAACAGATCCACCCCACAGCAGTGCCAACATAGCAAAGCCAGCCTGCAGCAGAGCATTTATACTAGTGTGAGCTCCCAGCAGTGCCCCCATAACAGATCCACCCCACAACAGTGCCAACATAACAAAACCAGCCTGCAGCAGAGCATTTATACTAGTGTGAGCTCTCAACAGTGCCCCCATAACAGATCCACCCCACAACAGTGCCAACATAACAAAGCCAGCCTGCAACAGAGCATTTATACTAGTGTGAGCTCTCAGCAGTGCCCCCATAACAGATCCCAGCACAACAGTGCCAACATAACAAAGCCAGCCTGCAGCAGAGCATTTACACCAGTATGAGCTCTCAGTAGTGCCCCCATAACAGATCCCCCCACAATAGTGCCAACATAAGCCAGCCTACATCAGAGCATTTATACTAGTGTGAGCTCTCAGCAGTGCCCCCATAACAGATCCCCCCACAATAGTGCCAACATAAGCCAGCCTGCATCAGAGCATTTATACTAGTGTGAGCTCTCAGCAGTGCCCCCATAACAGATCCCCCCACAACAGTGCCAACATAAGCCAGCCTGCAACAGAGCATTTATACTAGTGTGAGCTCTCAGCAGTGCCCCCATAACAGATCCCAGCACAACAGTGCCAACATAACAAAGCCAGCCTGCAGCAGAGCATTTACACCAGTATGAGCTCTCAGCAGTGCCCCCATAACAGATCCCCCCACAATAGTGCCAACATAAGCCAGCCTACATGAGAGCATTTATACTAGTGTGAGCTCTCAGCAGTGCCCCCATAACAGATCCCCCCACAACAGTGCCAACATAAGCCAGCCTGCATCAGAGCATTTATACTAGTGTGAGCTCTCAGCAGTGCCCCCATAAAAGATCCCCCCACAATAGTGCCAACATAAGCCAGCCTGCAACAGAGCATTTATACTAGTATGAGCTCTCAGCAGTGCCCCCATAACAGATCCCAGCACAACAGTGCCAACATAACAAAGCCAGCCTGCAGCAGAGCATTTACACCAGTATGAGCTCTCAGCAGTGCCCCCATAACAGATCCCCCCACAACAGTGCCAACATAACAAAGCCAGCCTGCAGCAGAGCATTTACACCAGTATGAGCTCTCAGCAGTGCCCCCATAACAGATCCACCCCACAGCAGTGCCAACATAACAAATCCAGCCTGCAACAGAGCATTTACACCAGTATGAGCTCCCAGCAGTGCCCCCATAACAGATCCCCCCACAACAGTGCCAACATAACAAAGCCAGCCTGGAACAGAGCATTTATACTAGTGTGAGCTCTCAGCAGTGCCCCCATAACAGATCCCCCACAACAGTGCCAACATAACAAAGCCAGCCTGGAACAGAGCATTTATACTAGTGTGAGCTCTCAGCAGTGCCCCCATAACAGATCCCCCCACAACAGTGGCAACATAAGCCAGCCTGCAGCAGAGCATTTATACTAGTGTGAGCTCTCAGCAGTGCCCCCATAACAGATCCACCCCACAACAGTGCCAACATAGCAAAGCCAGCCTGCAGCAGAGCATTTACACCAGTATGAGCTCTCAGCAGTGCCCCCATAACAGATCCCCCCACAACACTGCCAACATAACAAAGCCAGCCTGGAACAGAGCATTTATACTAGTGTGAGCTCTCAGCAGTGCCCCCATAACAGATCCCCCCACAACAGTGCCAACATAACAAAGCCAGCCTGGAACAGAGCATTTATACTAGTGTGAGCTCTCAGCAGTGCCCCCATAACAGATCCCCCACAACAGTGCCAACATAACAAAGCCAGCCTGCAACAGAGCATTTACACCAGTATGAGCTCTCAGCAGTGCCCCCATAACAGATCCCCCCACAACATTGCCAACATAACAAAGCCAGCCTGCAACAGAGCATTTACACCAGTATGAGCTCTCAGCAGTGCCCCCATAACAGATCCCCCCACAAAAGTGCCAACATAACAAAGCCAGCCTGGAACAGAGCATTTATACTAGTGTGAGCTCTCAGCAGTGCCCCCGTAACAGATCCCCCACAACAGTGCCAACATAACAAAGCCAGCCTGAGGCAGAGCATTTATACTAGTGAGCTCTCAACAGTGCCCCCATAACAGATCCACCCCACAACAGTGCCAACATAACAAAGCCAGCCTGCAGCAGAGCATTTATACTAGTGTGAGCTCTCAGCAGTGCCCCCATAACAGATCCACCCAACAACAGTGCCAACATAACAAAGCCAGCCTGCAACAGAGCATGTATACTAGTGTGAGCTCTCAGCAGTGCCCCCGTAACATATCCACCCCACAACAGTGCCAACATAACAAAGCCAGCCTGCAGCAGAGCATTTATGCTAGTGAGCTCTCAGCAGTGCCCCCGTAACAGATCCACCCCACAACAGTGCCAACATAACAAAGCCAGCCTGCAGCAGAGCATTTATACTAGTGTGAGCTCTCAGCAGTGCCCCCATAACAGATCCACCCCACAACAGTGCCAACATAACAAAACCAGCCTGGAACAGTACATTTATACTAGTGTGAGCTCTCAGCAGTGCCCCCATAACAGATCCCCCACAACAGTGCCAACATAACAAAGCCAGCCTGCAGCAGAGCATTTATACTAGTGTGAGCTCTCAACAGTGCCCCCATAACAGATCCACCCCACAACAGTGCCAACATAACAAAGCCAGCCTGCAACAGAGCATTTATACTAGTGTGAGCTCTCAGCAGTGCCCCCATAACAGATCCCAGCACAACAGTGCCAACATAACAAAGCCAGCCTGCAGCAGAGCATTTACACCAGTATGAGCTCTCAGTAGTGCCCCGATAACAGATCCCCCCACAATAGTGCCAACATAAGCCAGCCTACATCAGAGCATTTATACTAGTGTGAGCTCTCAGCAGTGCCCCCATAACAGATCCCCCCACAATAGTGCCAACATAAGCCAGCCTGCATCAGAGCATTTATACTAGTGTGAGCTCTCAGCAGTGCCCCCATAACAGATCCCCCCACAACAGTGCCAACATAAGCCAGCCTGCAACAGAGCATTTATACTAGTGTGAGCTCTCAGCAGTGCCCCCATAACAGATCCCAGCACAACAGTGCCAACATAACAAAGCCAGCCTGCAGCAGAGCATTTACACCAGTATGAGCTCTCAGCAGTGCCCCCATAACAGATCCCCCCACAATAGTGCCAACATAAGCCAGCCTACATGAGAGCATTTATACTAGTGTGAGCTCTCAGCAGTGCCCCCATAACAGATCCCCCCACAACAGTGCCAACATAAGCCAGCATGCATCAGAGCATTTATACTAGTGTGAGCTCTCAGCAGTGCCCCCATAAAAGATCCCCCCACAATAGTGCCAACATAAGCCAGCCTGCAACAGAGCATTTATACTAGTATGAGCTCTCAGCAGTGCCCCCATAACAGATCCCAGCACAACAGTGCCAACATAACAAAGCCAGCCTGCAGCAGAGCATTTACACCAGTATGAGCTCTCAGCAGTGCCCCCATAACAGATCCCCCCACAACAGTGCCAACATAACAAAGCCAGCCTGCAGCAGAGCATTTACACCAGTATGAGCTCTCAGCAGTGCCCCCATAACAGATCCACCCCACAGCAGTGCCAACATAACAAATCCAGCCTGCAACAGAGCATTTACACCAGTATGAGCTCCCAGCAGTGCCCCCATAACAGATCCCCCCACAACAGTGCCAACATAACAAAGCCAGCCTGCAGCAGAGCATTTATACTAGTGTGAGCTCTCAGCAGTGCCCCCATAACAGATCCACCCCACAACAGTGCCAACATAGCAAAGCCAGCCTGCAGCAGAGCATTTACACCAGTATGAGCTCTCAGCAGTGCCCCCATAACAGATCCCCCCACAACACTGCCAACATAACAAAGCCAGCCTGGAACAGAGCATTTATACTAGTGTGAGCTCTCAGCAGTGCCCCCATAACAGATCCCCCCACAACAGTGCCAACATAACAAAGCCAGCCTGGAACAGAGCATTTATACTAGTGTGAGCTCTCAGCAGTGCCCCCATAACAGATCCCCCACAACAGTGCCAACATAACAAAGCCAGCCTGCAACAGAGCATTTACACCAGTATGAGCTCTCAGCAGTGCCCCCATAACAGATCCCCCCACAAAAGTGCCAACATAACAAAGCCAGCCTGGAACAGAGCATTTATACTAGTGTGAGCTCTCAGCAGTGCCCCCGTAACAGATCCCCCACAACAGTGCCAACATAACAAAGCCAGCCTGAGGCAGAGCATTTATACTAGTGAGCTCTCAACAGTGCCCCCATAACAGATCCACCCCACAACAGTGCCAACATAACAAAGCCAGCCTGCAGCAGAGCATTTATACTAGTGTGAGCTCTCAGCAGTGCCCCCATAACAGATCCACCCAACAACAGTGCCAACATAACAAAGCCAGCCTGCAACAGAGCATGTATACTAGTGTGAGCTCTCAGCAGTGCCCCCGTAACATATCCACCCCACAACAGTGCCAACATAACAAAGCCAGCCTGCAGCAGAGCATTTATGCTAGTGAGCTCTCAGCAGTGCCCCCGTAACAGATCCACCCCACAACAGTGCCAACATAACAAAGCCAGCCTGCAGCAGAGCATTTATACTAGTGTGAGCTCTCAGCAGTGCCCCCATAACAGATCCACCCCACAACAGTGCCAACATAACAAAACCAGCCTGGAACAGTACATTTATACTAGTGTGAGCTCTCAGCAGTGCCCCCATAACAGATCCCCCACAACAGTGCCAACATAAGAAAGCCAGCCTGCAGCAGAGCATTTACACCAGTATGAGCTCTCAGCAGTGCCCCCATAACAGATCCCCCCACAACAGTGCCAACATAACAAAGCCAGCCTGCAACAGAGCATTTACACCAGTATGAGCTCTCAGCAGTGCCCCCATAACAGATCCCCCCACAACAGTGCCAACATAACAAAGCCAGCCTGCAACAGAGCATTTACACCAGTATGAGCTCTCAGCAGTGCCCCCATAACAGATCCCCCCACAAAAGTGCCAACATAACAAAGCCAGCCTGGAACAGAGCATTTATACTAGTGTGAGCTCTCAGCAGTACCCCCATAACAGATCCCCCCACAACAGTGCCAACATAACAAAGCCAGCCTGCAGCAGAGCATTTATACTAGTGTGAGCTCTCAGCAGTGCCCCCATAACAGATCCACCCAACAACAGTGCCAACATAACAAAGCAAGCCTGCAACAGAGCATGTATACTAGTGTGAGCTCTCAGCAGGGCCCCCGTAACATATCCACCCCACAACAGTGCCAACAT
Organism: Phyllobates terribilis; assembly: GCF_046119375.1. NCBI lineage: Eukaryota > Metazoa > Chordata > Amphibia > Anura > Dendrobatidae > Phyllobates > Phyllobates terribilis. The sequence goes on from NW_027362767.1 coordinate 399,878,521, forward strand.
AACAAAGCCAGCCTGCAACAGAGCATTTACACCAGTATGAGCTCTCAGCAGTGCCCCCGTAACATATCCACCCCACAACAGTGCCAACATAACAAAGCCAGCCTGCAGCAGAGCATTTACACCAGTATGAGCTCTCAGCAGTGCCCCCATAACAGATCCCCCCACAACAGTGGCAACATAAGCCAGCCTGCAACAGAGCATTTATACTAGTGTGAGCTCTCAGCAGTGCCCCCATAACAGATCCCAGCACAACATTGCCAACATAACAAAGCCAGCCTGCAGCAGAGCATTTACACTAGTATGAGCTCTCAGCAGTGCCCCCATAACAGATCCCCCCACAATAGTGCCAACATAAGCCAGCCTGCATCAGAGCATTTATACTAGTGTGAGCTCTCAGCAGTGCCCCCATAACAGATCCCCCCACAACAGTGCCAACATAAGCCAGCCTGCAACAGAGCATTTATACTAGTGTGAGCTCTCAGCAGTGCCCCCATAACAGATCCCCCCACAACAGTGCCAACATAAGCCAGCCTGCATCAGAGCATTTATACTAGTGTGAGCTCTCAGCAGTGCCCCCATAAAAGATCCCCCCACAATAGTGCCAACATAAGCCAGCCTGCAACAGAGCATTTATACTAGTATGAGCTCTCAGCAGTGCCCCCATAACAGATCCCAGCACAACAGTGCCAACATAACAAAGCCAGCCTGCAGCAGAGCATTTACACCAGTATGAGCTCTCAGCAGTGCCCCCATAACAGATCCACCCCACAACAGTGCCAACATAACAAAGCCAGCCTGCAGCAGAGCATTTACACCAGTATGAGCTCTCAGCAGTGCCCCCATAACAGATCCACCCCACAGCAGTGCCAACATAACAAATCCAGCCTGCAACAGAGCATTTACACCAGTATGAGCTCCCAGCAGTGCCCCATAACAGATCCCCCCCCACAACAGTGCCAACATAACAAAGCCAGCCTGCAGCAGAGCATTTATACTAGTGTGAGCGCTCAGCAGTGCCCCCATAACAGATCCACCCCACAGCAGTGCCAACATAACAAAGCCAGCCTGCAGCAGAGCATTTACACCAGTATGAGCTCTCTCAGCAGTGCCCCCATAACAGATCCACCCAACAACAGTGCCAACATAACAAACCCAGCCTGCAGCAGAGCATTTATACTAGTGTGAGCTCCCAGCAGTGCGCCCGTAACAGATCCACCCCACAACAGTGCCAACATAGCAAAGCCAGCCTGCAGCAGAGCATTTATACTAGTGTGAGCTCCCAGCAGTGCGCCCGTAACAGATCCACCCCACAACAGTGCCAACATAGCAAAGCCAGCCTGCAGCAGAGCATTTATACTAGTGTGAGCTCTCAGCAGTGCCCCCATAACAGATCCACCCCACAACAGTGCCAACATAAGCCAGCCTGCAGCAGAGCATTTATACTAGTGTGAGCTCTCAGCAGTGCCCCCGTAACAGATCCACCCCACAACAGTGCCAACATAACAAAGCCAGCCTGCAGCAGAGCATTTATACTAGTGCGAGCTCTCAGCAGTGCCCCCATAACAGATCAACCCCACAACAGTGCCAACCTAACAAAGCCAGCCTGCAACAGAGCATTTATACTAGTGTGAGCTCTCAGCAGTGCCCCCATAACAGATCCACCCCACAACAGTGCCAACATAGCAAAGCCAGCCTGCAGCAGAGCATTTATACTAGTGCGAGCTCTCAGCAGTGCCCCCGTAACAGATCCACCCCACAACAGTGGCAACATAACAAAGCCAGCCTGCAGCAGAGCATTTATACTAGTGTGAGCTCTCAGCAGTGCCCCCGTAACAGATCCCCCCACAACAGTGCCAACATAACAAAGCCAGCCTGCAGCAGAGCATTTATACTAGTGTGAGCTCTCAACAGTGCCCCCATAACAGATCCACCCCACAACAGTGCCAACATAACAAAGCCAGCCTGCAACAGAGCATTTATACTAGTGTGAGCTCTCAGCAGTGCCCCCATAACAGATCCACCCCACAACAGTGCCAACATAGCAAAGCCAGCCTGCAGCAGAGCATTTATACTAGTGTGAGCTCTCAGCAGTGCCCCCATAACAGATCCACCCCACAGCAGTGCCAACATAGCAAAGCCAGCCTGCAGCAGAGCATTTATACTAGTGTGAGCTCCCAGCAGTGCCCCCATAACAGATCCACCCCACAACAGTGCCAACATAACAAAACCAGCCTGCAGCAGAGCATTTATACTAGTGTGAGCTCTCAACAGTGCCCCCATAACAGATCCACCCCACAACAGTGCCAACATAACAAAGCCAGCCTGCAACAGAGCATTTATACTAGTGTGAGCTCTCAGCAGTGCCCCCATAACAGATCCACCCCACAACAGTGCCAACATAACAAAGCCAGCCTGCAGCAGAGCATTTACACCAGTATGAGCTCTCAGTAGTGCCCCCATAACAGATCCCCCCACAATAGTGCCAACATAAGCCAGCCTACATCAGAGCATTTATACTAGTGTGAGCTCTCAGCATTGCCCCCATAACAGATCCCCCCACAATAGTGCCAACATAAGCCAGCCTGTATCAGAGCATTTATACTAGTGTGAGCTCTCAGCAGTGCCCCCATAACAGATCCCCCCACAACAGTGCCAACATAAGCCAGCCTGCAACAGAGCATTTATACTAGTGTGAGCTCTCAGCAGTGCCCCCATAACAGATCCCAGCACAACAGTGCCAACATAACAAAGCCAGCCTGCAGCAGAGCATTTACACCAGTATGAGCTCTCAGCAGTGCCCCCATAACAGATCCCCCCACAATAGTGCCAACATAAGCCAGCCTACATCAGAGCATTTATACTAGTGTGAGCTCTCAGCAGTGCCCCCATAACAGATCCCCCCACAACAGTGCCAACATAAGCCAGCCTGCATCAGAGCATTTATACTAGTGTGAGCTCTCAGCAGTGCCCCCATAAAAGATCCCCCCACAATAGTGCCAACATAAGCCAGCCTGCAACAGAGCATTTATACTAGTATGAGCTCTCAGCAGTGCCCCCATAACAGATCCCCCCACAACAGTGCCAACATAACAAAGCCAGCCTGCAGCAGAGCATTTACACCAGTATGAGCTCTCAGCAGTGCCCCCATAACAGATCCCCCCACAACAGTGCCAACATAACAAAGCCAGCCTGCAGCAGAGCATTTACACCAGTATGAGCTCTCAGCAGTGCCCCCATAACAGATCCACCCCACAGCAGTGCCAACATAACAAATCCAGCCTGCAACAGAGCATTTACACCAGTATGAGCTCCCAGCAGTGCCCCATAACAGATCCCCCCACAACAGTGCCAACATAACAAAGCCAGCCTGCAGCAGAGCATTTATACTAGTGTGAGCGCTCAGCAGTGCCCCCATAACAGATCCACCCCACAGCAGTGCCAACATAACAAAGCCAGCCTGCAGCAGAGCATTTACACCAATATGAGCTCTCTCAGCAGTGCCCCCATAACAGATCCACCCCACAGCAGTGCCAACATAACAAACCCAGCCTGCAACAGAGCATTTATACTAGTGTGAGCTCCCAGCAGTGCCCCCGTAACAGATCCACCCCACAACAGTGCCAACATAGCAAAGCCAGCCTGCAGCAGAGCATTTATACTAGTGTGAGCTCTCAGCAGTGCCCCCGTAACAGATCCACCCCACAACAGTGCCAACATAAGCCAGCCTGCAGCAGAGCATTTATACTAGTGTGAGCTCTCAGCAGTGCCCCCATAACAGATCCACCCCACAACAGTGCCAACATAACAAAGCCAGCCTGCAGCAGAGCATTTATACTAGTGTGAGCTCTCAGCAGTGCCCCCATAACAGATCAACCCCACAACAGTGCCAACATAACAAAGCCAGCCTGCAACAGAGCATTTATACTAGTGTGAGCTCTCAGCAGTGCCCCCATAACAAATCCACCCCACAACAGTGCCAACATAGCAAAGCCAGCCTGCAGCAGAGCATTTATACTAGTGCGAGCTCTCAGCAGTGCCCCCGTAACAGATCCACCCCACAACAGTGGCAACATAACAAAGCCAGCCTGCAGCAGAGCATTTATACTAGTGTGAGCTCTCAGCAGTGCCCCCGTAACAGATCCCCCCACAACAGTGCCAACATAACAAAGCCAGCCTGCAGCAGAGCATTTATACTAGTGTGAGCTCTCAACAGTGCCCCCATAACAGATCCACCCCACAACAGTGCCAACATAACAAAGCCAGCCTGCAACAGAGCATTTATACTAGTGTGAGCTCTCAGCAGTGCCCCCATAACAGATCCACCCCACAACAGTGCCAACATAGCAAAGCCAGCCTGCAGCAGAGCATTTATACTAGTGTGAGCTCTCAGCAGTGCCCCCATAACAGATCCACCCCACAGCAGTGCCAACATAGCAAAGCCAGCCTGCAGCAGAGCATTTATACTAGTGTGAGCTCCCAGCAGTGCCCCCATAACAGATCCACCCCACAACAGTGCCAACATAACAAAGCCAGCCTGCAACAGAGCATTTATACTAGTGTGAGCTCTCAGCAGTGCCAACATAACAGATCCACCCCACAACAGTGCCAACATAACAAAACCAGCCTGCAGCAGAGCATTTATACTAGTGTGAGCTCCCAGCAGTGCCCCCGTAACAGATCCCTCCACAACAGTGCCAACATAACAAAGCCAGCCTGCAGCAGAGCATTTATACTAGTGAGCTCTCAGCAGTGCCCCCGTAACAGATCCCCCCACAACAGTGCCAACATAACAAAGCCAGCCTGCAGCAGAGCATTTATACTAGTGTGAGCTCTCAGCAGTGCCCCCATAACAGATCCCCCCACAACAGTGCCAACATAACAAAGCCAGCCTGCAGCAGAGCATTTATACTAGTGAGCTCTCAGCAGTGCCCCCGTAACAGATCCACCCCACAACAGTGCCAACATAACAAAGCCAGCCTGCAGCAGAGCATTTATACTAGTGTGAGCTCTCAGCAGTGCCCCCATAACAGATCCACCCCACAACAGTGCCAACATAACAAAGCCAGCCTGCAGCAGAGCATTTATACTAGTGTGAGCTCTCAGCAGTGCCCCCATAACAGATCCACCCCACAACAGTGCCAACATAACAAAACCAGCCTGCAGCAGAGCATTTACACCAGTCTGAGCTCCCAGTAGTGCCCCCGTAACAGATCCACCTCACAACAGTGGCAACATAACAAAGCAAGCCTGCAGCAGAGCATTTATACTAGTGTGAGATCTCAGCAGTGCCCCCGTAACAGATCCCCCCACAACAGTGCCAACATAACAAAGCCAGCCTGCAGCAGAGCATTTATACTAGTGAGCTCTCAGCAGTGCCCCCGTAACAGATCCACCCCACAACAGTGCCAACATAACAAAGCCAGCCTGCAGCAGAGCATTTATACTAGTGTGAGCTCTCAGCAGTGCCCCCATAACAGATCCACCCCACAACAGTGCCAACATAACAAAACCAGCCTGCAGCAGAGCATTTATACTAGTGTGAGCTCTCAGCAGTGCCCCCGTAACAGATCCCCCCACAACAGTGCCAACATAACAAAGCCAGCCTGCAGCAGAGCATTTATACTAGTGAGCTCTCAGCAGTGCCCCCGTAACAGATCCACCCCACAACAGTGCCAACATAACAAAGCCAGCCTGCAGCAGAGCATTTATACTAGTGTGAGCTCCCAGCAGTGCCCCCGTAACAGATCCACCCCACAACAGTGCCAACATAACAAAGCCAGCCTGCAGCAGAGCATTTATACTAGTGTGAGCTCTCAGCAGTGCCCCCGTAACAGATCCCCCCACAACAGTGCCAACATAACAAAGCCAGCCTGCAGCAGAGCATTTATACTAGTGTGAGCTCTCAACAGTGCCCCCATAACAGATCCACCCCACAACAGTGCCAACATAACAAAGCCAGCCTGCAACAGAGCATTTATACTAGTGTGAGCTCTCAGCAGTGCCCCCGTAACAGATCCACCCCACAACAGTGCCAACATAGCAAAGCCAGCCTGCAACAGAGCATTTATACTAGTGTGAGCTCTCAGCAGTGCCCCCATAACAGATCCACCCCACAGCAGTGCCAACATAGCAAAGCCAGCCTGCAGCAGAGCATTTATACTAGTGTGAGCTCCCAGCAGTGCCCCCGTAACAGATCCCTCCACAACAGTGCCAACATAACAAAGCCAGCCTGCAGCAGAGCATTTATACTAGTGAGCTCTCAGCAGTGCCCCCGTAACAGATCCCCCCACAACAGTGCCAACATAGCAAAGCCAGCCTGCAACAGAGCATTTATACTAGTGTGAGCTCCCAGCAGTGCCCCCGTAACATATCCACCCCACAACAGTGCCAACATAGCAAAGCCAGCCTGCAGCAGAGCATTTATACTAGTGTGAGCTCCCAGCAGTGCCCCCGTAACAGATCCCTCCACAACAGTGCCAACATGACAAAGCCAGCCTGCAGCAGAGCATTTATACTAGTGAGCTCTCAGCAGTGCCCCCGTAACAGATCCCCCCACAACAGTGCCAACATAACAAAGCCAGCCTGCAACAGAGCATTTATACTAGTGTGAGCTCTCAGCAGTGCCCCCGTAACAGATCCCCCCACAACAGTGCCAACATAACAAAGCCAGCCTGCAGCAGAGCATTTATACTAGTGAGCTCTCAGCAGTGCCCCCGTAACAGATCCACCCCACAACAGTGGCAACATAACAAAGCCAGCCTGCAGCAGAGCATTTATACTAGTATGAGCTCTCAGCAGTGCCCCCATAACAGATCCACCCCACAACAGTGCCAACATAACAAAACCAGCCTGGAACAGTACATTTATACTAGTGTGAGCTCTCAGCAGTGCCCCCATAACAGATCCACCCCACAGCAGTGCCAACATAACAAAGCCAGCCTGCAGCAGAGCATTTATACTAGTGTGAGCTCTCAGCAGTGCCCCCATAACAGATCCACCCCACAACAGTGCCAACATAACAAAACCAGCCTGCAGCAGAGCATTTATACTAGTGTGAGCTCTCAGCAGTGCCCCCGTAACAGATCCCCCCACAACAGTGCCAACATAACAAAGCAAGCCTGCAGCAGAGCATTTATACTAGTGTGAGCTCTCAGCAGTGCCCCCGTAACAGATCCACCCCACAACAGTGCCAACATAACAAAGCCAGCCTGCAGCAGAGCATTTATACTAGTGTGAGCTCTCAGCAGTGCCCCCATAACAGATCCACCCCACAACAGTGCCAACATAACAAAACCAGCCTGGAACAGTACATTTATACTAGTGTGAGCTCTCAGCAGTGCCCCCGTAACAGATCCACCCCACAACAGTGCCAACATAACAAAACCAGCCTGGAACAGTACATTTATACTAGTGAGCTCTCAGCAGTGCCCCCATAACAGATCCACCCCACAGCAGTGCCAACATAACAAAGCCAGCCTGCAGCAGAGCATTTATACTAGTGTGAGCTCTCAGCAGTGCCCCCATAACAGATCCACCCCACAACAGTGCCAACATAACAAAACCAGCCTGCAGCAGAGCATTTACACCAGTATGAGCTCCCAGCAGTGCCCCCGTAACAGATCCACCTCACAATAGTGCCAACATAATAAAGCCAGCCTGGAACAGTACATTTATACCAGTATCAGCTCCCAGCAGTGCCCCCATAACAGATACACCACACAATAGTGCCAACATAACAAAGCCAGCCTGCAGTTTAGCATTTATGCCAGTATGAGCTTCCACCAGTGCCCCTGTAACAGATCCACCATGCAACAGTGCCAACATAACAATAGTCAGTGCGTGACCGTGCATTAATAACTGATCCTGTTTCTACCAGTGCCCCCATAACAGTACTCCAAAACAAAGCAAGTCAGCAGCAGAATATGTACAACAGTGTCATTTTCCAGTAGTGCTCCAATAACCGATCAACTATGCAACAGTGCCAACACAAAGCCGGCCTGTAGCAGTGCTTCTATAACCGTGTTAGCCTCCTGGTGCCCTATAACAGCTCAATCCTTCACCTGTGGCCGCATATCTGAGCTCCAGTCATCGGGGCGGAGCACAGCACTGAGCAGTCACGACTGTTCTCCAATCAGGCCCACACTTTAGTTGAGTGATGTCCTACTCAGCCTGTGAATAACATGGACCTGGATGTAAAATATAACCCCTCACCCCACTCTGCCTTTACCTAGGGCACAAAAGTATGCTCCCCCTAGTGGTGGCAGCAGGCGGACATAATTTTATCATGTAATTTTATTTCCACTCTGTGTCCATTTGGCGAATTTAGTAGACATCAGTGACACGGGCTTACCGCGACAGAGAGGGGCCAGAAGACCATAGTGTCTGGTTTCACGTACTCCTGCACTGATTAGAAGCACTTCACTATCATATTAAACTGTGCAGGTTTCTGCTAGCAGTACCTGGGGTTAATCTGTTCAATTGAGAGTCTGTGGAGCTTTCCTGCTTTGATGGTCTCCACTGTTCAGTGTTGGCCACTCCCCTCTGCTATATATACTCGCCTGTGGTAATCAGGGATTGCCAGTGTGAGTTTCATACTGCCTAGTTCTGGAGTTGGAGGTGTTGTTTGTTGGAAGAGGCATTTGGATTGTTTTTCTGAAGACTGTTGCTTGGTGATTTGTCTATGTACATATCCTCATCCTCCCCTATTTGGTTTTTCCTTTCTATACTTCCCGGTGTTCCACTCTATTGTTTGTGAGTGCATTTTTGTACGACTGGTATTTTCATTTATACCTGTCTGTCTTCCCTTGTTTGTCTGGTTAGTGTATTCTTATACACTTCTACTCCCCACTTCCCTGGATGGTGGAGGTGACAGATAAGTGCTGATTGGGGAGCTCAGCAAAGTACGTGGCCCCGGCATCTTCACCAATTAGAAGTAATCCGTGAAGCAGGGATATATTAGGGCGCCCCCTAGCTTGAGGGGTAGGGAAGGAGCCCCTACCCCAGGAATATCCTGCAACAGTGCCGTGACAGTCAGCATATTGAGCACAGAAGATTGAGACCTGGGATGGAAACTTTCTCTTCATCAGATCATGAAAATGATGAAAAATTGAAATACACAGTACGTGTATGTGACGAGGTGTTTTGGACTGTCAGCATATTGGGATTTTGCAGAAAGTCACCATTTCCTGGATTGCACTGACATTAGGGATGAATCAGCAGATGGAGGGGACGGGATGCTCCTGAACGAGGCCGATAAAGGCTGTCATATCCCTTCTGGAGCTATATTTAGTGCACCCAGCTGCTTCTATGTCCTTTGAAGAGCGATATTTGTCAGGGGGGCAATGCCGGGGTGTAATGTCAGCGAGGAATGAGAGCAGGCATGGTTGGCTTTGTACTTTACATTAAAGGAATGCCAACGGTCCAGTAAAATGAAAAAGCTTGCGATTCTCATCTGTCATATTTGTCATGATTACACTAGAACCAACAAACCATGGGCACGATGCCTGTGAGTCACCACGTAGCAATGACGGGCACTTGAAAGCTGTAACAGTGCCAGGTCTCAATTACAATGTCTCAGCAGCCTCCTGTCTGTGTGACTCATCGCCGCGCCAATCTATGCCAACCAACAGAAGGAGGCACAGAATAAAGTATTATAGTCCAATCTATGCCACCCGGCAGAAGGAGGTGCAGAATAAAGTATTATAGTCCAATCTATGCCACCCGGCAGAAGGAGGTGCAGAATAAAGTATTATAGTCCAATCTATGCCACCCGGCAGAAGGAGGTGCAGAATAAAGTATTATAGTCCAATCTATGCCACCCGGCAGAAGGAGGTGCAGAATAAAGTATTATAGTCCAATCTATGCCACCCGGCAGAAGGAGGTGCAGAATAAAGTATTATAGTCCAATCTATGCCACCCGGCAGAACGAGGCACAGAATAAAGTATTATAGTCCAATCTATGCCACCCGGCAGAAGGAGGTGCAGAATAAAAAAGTATTATGGTCCAATCTATGCCACCCGGCAGAAGGAGGTGCAGAATAAAAGTATTATGGCCCAATCTATGCCACCCGGCAGAAGGAGGCACAGAATAAAGTATTATGGTCCAATCTATGCCACCCGGCAGAAGGAGGTGCAGAATAAAAGTATTATGGCCCAATCTATGCCACCCGGCAGAAGGAGGCGCAGAATAAAAGTATTATGGTCCAGTCTATGCCACCCGGCAGAAGGAGGCGCAGAATAAAAGTATTATAGTCCAATCTATGCCACCCGGCAGAAGGAGGCGCAGAATAAAAGTATTATGGTCCAATCTATGCCACCCGGCAGAAGGAGGTGCAGAATAAAAGTATTATGGTCCAATCTATGCCACCCGGCAGAAGGAGGTGCAGAATAAAAGTATTATGGTCCAATCTATGCCACCCAGCAGAAGGAGGCACAGAATAAAAGTATTATAGTCCAATCTATGCCACCCGGCTGAAGGAGGGGCAGAATAAAAGTATTATAGCCCAATCTATGCCACTCGACAGAAGGAGGCACAGAATAAAAGTATTCTAGTCCAATCTATGCCACCCGGCAGAAGGAGGTGCAGGATAAAAGTATTATGGTCCAATCTATGCCACCCGACAGAAGGAGGCACAGAATAAAAGTATTATGGTCCAATCTATGCCACCCGGCAGAAGGAGGTGCAGAATAAAAGTATTATGGTCCAATCTATGCCACCCGGCAGAAGGAGGTGCAGAATAAAAGTATTATGGTCCAATCTATGCCACCCGGCAGAAGGAGGTGCAGAATAAAAGTATTATGGTCCAATCTATGCCGCCCGGCAGAAGGAGGTGCAGAATAAAAGTATTATAGTCCAATCTATGCCACCCAGCAGAAGGAGGCACAGAATAAAAGTATTATAGTCCAATCTATGCCACCCGGCAGAAGGAGGTGCAGAATAAAAGTATTATAGTCCAATCTATGCCACCCAGCAGAAGGAGGCACAGAATAAAAGTATTATGGTCCAATCTATACCACCCGGCAGAAGGAGGTGCAGAATAAAAGTATAATAGTCCAATCTATGCCACCCTACAGAAAGAGGGTCAGAATGAAAGTATTATAGTCTAATCTATGCCACCCGGCAGAAGGAGGCACAGAATAAAAGTATTATGGTTCAATCTATGCCACCCGGCAGAAGGAGGGGCAGAATAAAAGTATTATAGTCCAATCTTTGCCACCCAGCAGAAGGAGGCACAGAATAAAAGTATTATAGTCCAATCTATGCCACCCAGCAGAAGGAGGCACAGAATAAAAGTATTATGGTCCAATCTATGCCACCCTGCAGAAGGAGGCACAGAATAAAAGTATTATAGTCCAATCTATGCCACCCGGCTGAAGGAGGGGCAGAATAAAAGTATTATGGTCCAATCTATGCCACCCGGCAGAAGGAGGGGTAGAATAAAAGTATTATGGTCCAATCTATGCCACCCGGCAGAAGGAGGCACAGAATAAAAGTATTATAGTTCAATCTATGCCACCCGGCAGAAGGAGGTGCAGAATAAAAGCATTATAGCCCAATCTATGCCACCCGGCAGAAGGAGGCACAGAATAAAAGTATTATAGTCCAATCAATGCCACCCGGCTGAAGGAGGTGCAGAATAAAAGTATTATGGTCCAATCTATGCCGCCCGGCAGAAGGGGGTGCAGAATAAAAGTATTATAGTCCAATCTATGCCACCCGGCAGAAGGGGGTGCAGAATAAAAGTATTATAGTCCAATCTATGCCACCCGGCAGAAGGAGGTGCAGAATAAAAGTATTATGGTCCAATCTATGCCACCCGGCAGAAGGGGGTGCAGAATAAAAGTATTATGGTCCAATTTATGCCACCCGGCAGAAGGAGGCACAGAGTAAAAGTATTATAGTCCAATCTATGCCACCCGGCAGAAGGGGGTGCAGAATAAAAGTATTATAGTCCAATCTATGCCACCCGGCAGAAGGAGGGGCAGAATTAAAGTATTATAGTCCAATCTATGCCACCCGGCAGAAGGAGGTGCAGAATTAAAGTATTATAGTCCAATCTATGTCACCCGGCAGAAGGAGGTGCAGAATAAAAGTATTATGGTCCAATCTATGCCACCCGGCAGAAGGGGGTGCAGAATAAAAGTATTATGGTCCAATCTATGCCACCCGGCAGAAGGGGGTGCAGAATAAAAGTATTATGGTCCAATCTATGCCACCCGGCAGAAGGGGGTGCAGAATAAAAGTATTATAGTCCAATCTATGCCACCCGGCAGAGGGAGGGGCAGAATTAAAGTATTATAGTCCAATCTATGCCACCCGGCAGAAGGAGGTGCAGAATTAAAGTATTATAGTCCAATCTATGTCACCCGGCAGAAGGAGGTGCAGAATAAAAGTATTATGGTCCAATCTATGCCACCCGGCAGAAGGGGGTGCAGAATAAAAGTATTATGGTCCAATCTATGCCACCCTGCAGAAGGAGGGGCAGAATAAAAGTATTATGGTCCAATCTATGCCACCCGGCAGAAGGAGGCACAGAATAAAAGTATTATAGTTCAATCTATGCCACCCGGCAGAAGGAGGTGCAGAATAAAAGCATTATAGCCCAATCTATGCCACCCGGCAGAAGGAGGCACAGAATAAAAGTATTATAGTCCAATCTATGCCACCCGGCTGAAGGAGGTGCAGAATAAAAGTATTATGGTCCAATCTATGCCGCCCGACAGAAGGGGGTGCAGAATAAAAGTATTATAGTCCAATCTATGCCACCCGGCAGAAGGGGGTGCAGAATAAAAGTATTATAGTCCAATCTATGCCACCCGGCAGAAGGAGGTGCAGAATAAAAGTATTATGGTCCAATCTATGCCACCCGGCAGAAGGAGGTGCAGAATAAAAGTATTATGGTCCAATTTATGCCACCCGGCAGAAGGGGGTGCAGAATAAAAGTATTATAGTCCAATCTATGCCACCCGGCAGAAGGGGGTGCAGAATAAAAGTATTATAGTCCAATCTATGCCACCCGGCAGAAGGAGGTGCAGAATAAAAGTATTATGGTCCAATCTATGCCACCCGGCAGAAGGAGGTGCAGAATAAAAGTATTATGGTCCAATCTATGCCACCCGGCAGAAGGGGGTGCAGAATAAAAGTATTATAGTCCAATCTATGCCACCCGGCAGAAGGAGGGGCAGAATTAAAGTATTATAGTCCAATCTATGCCACCCGGCAGAAGGAGGTGCAGAATTAAAGTATTATAGTCCAATCTATGTCACCCGGCAGAAGGAGGTGCAGAATAAAAGTATTATGGTCCAATCTATGCCACCCGGCAGAAGGGGGTGCAGAATAAAAGTATTATGGTCCAATCTATGCCACCCGGCAGAAGGGGGTGCAGAATAAAAGTATTATGGTCCAATCTATGCCACCCTGCAGAAGGAGGGGCAGAATAAAAGTATTATAGCCCAATCTATGCCACCCGGCAGAAGGGGGTGCAGAATAAAAGTATTATAGTCCAATCTATGCCACCCGGCAGAGGGAGGGGCAGAATTAAAGTATTATAGTCCAATCTATGCCACCCGGCAGAAGGAGGTGCAGAATTAAAGTATTATAGTCCAATCTATGTCACCCGGCAGAAGGAGGTGCAGAATAAAAGTATTATGGTCCAATCTATGCCACCCGGCAGAAGGGGGTGCAGAATAAAAGTATTATGGTCCAATCTATGCCACCCTGCAGAAGGAGGGGCAGAATAAAAGTATTATGGTCCAATCTATGCCACTCGGCAGAAGGAGGCACAGAATAAAAGTATTATAGTTCAATCTATGCCACCCGGCAGAAGGAGGTGCAGAATAAAAGCATTATAGCCCAATCTATGCCACCCGGCAGAAGGAGGCACAGAATAAAAGTATTATAGTCCAATCTATGCCACCCGGCTGAAGGAGGTGCAGAATAAAAGTATTATGGTCCAATCTATGCCACCCGGCAGAAGGGGGTGCAGAATAAAAGTATTATGGTCCAATTTATGCCACCCGGCAGAAGGAGGCACAGAGTAAAAGTATTATAGTCCAATCTATGCCACCCGGCAGAAGGGGGTGCAGAATAAAAGTATTATAGTCCAATCTATGCCACCCGGCAGAAGGAGGGGCAGAATTAAAGTATTATAGTCCAATCTATGCCACCCGGCAGAAGGGGGTGCAGAATTAAAGTATTATAGTCCAATCTATGTCACCCGGCAGAGGGAGGGGCAGAATTAAAGTATTATAGTCCAATCTATGCCACCCGGCAGAAGGAGGTGCAGAATTAAAGTATTATAGTCCAATCTATGTCACCCGGCAGAAGGAGGTGCAGAATAAAAGTATTATGGTCCAATCTATGCCACCCGGCAGAAGGGGGTGCAGAATAAAAGTATTATGGTCCAATCTATGCCACCCGGCAGAAGGGGGTGCAGAATTATTATTATTATTATTTATTATTATAGCGCCATTTATTCCATGGCGCTTTACATGTGATAGGGATATACATAACAAGAACATTTACATAATCTTAACAAAACGAGTCAGCGACTGGTACAGGAGGAGCGAGGACCCTGCCCGCGAGGGCTCACAGTCTACGAGGGATGGGTGAGGATACAGTAGGTGAGGGTAGAGCTGGTAAAAGTATTATGGTCCAATCTATGCCACCCGGCAGAAGGGGGTGCAGAATAAAAGTATTATAGTCCAATCTATGCCACCCGGCAGAAGGAGGGGCAGAATTAAAGTATTATAGTCCAATCTATGCCACCCGGCAGAAGGAGGTGCAGAATTAAAGTATTATAGTCCAATCTATGTCACCCGGCAGAAGGAGGTGCAGAATAAAAGTATTATGGTCCAATCTATGCCACCCGGCAGAAGGGGGTGCAGAATAAAAGTATTATGGTCCAATCTATGCCACCCTGCAGAAGGAGGGGCAGAATAAAAGTATTATGGTCCAATCTATGCCACCCTGCAGAAGGAGGCACAGAATAAAACTATTATAGTCCAATCTATGCCACCCGGCAGAAGGAGGTGCAGAATAAAAGTATTATGGTCCAATCTATGTCACCCGGCAGAAGGAGGTGCAGAATAAAAGTATTATGGTCCAATCTATGCCACCCGGCAGAAGGGGGTGCAGAATAAAAGTATTATGGTCCAATCTATGCCACCCTGCAGAAGGAGGGGCAGAATAAAAGTATTATGGTCCAATCTATGCCACCCTGCAGAAGGAGGCACAGAATAAAAGTATTATAGTCCAATCTATGCCACCCGGCTGAAGGAGGGGCAGAATAAAAGTATTATAGCCCAATCTATGCCACCCAGCAGAAGGAGGGGCAGAATAAAACTATTATGGTCCAATCTATGCCACCTGGCAGAAGGAGGCACAGAATAAAAGTATTATAGTTCAATCTATGCCACCCGGCAGAAGGAGGCACAGAATAAAAGTATTATGGTCCAATCTATGCCACCCGGCAGAAGGAGGTGCAGAATAAAAGCACTATAGCCCAATCTATGCCACCCGGCAGAAGGAGGCACAGAATAAAAGTATTATAGTCCAATCTATGCCACCCGGCTGAAGGAGGGGCAGAATAAAAGTATTATAGCCCAATCTATGCCACCCAGCAGAAGGAGGGGCAGAATAAAAGTATTATGGTCCAATCTATGCCACCTGGCAGAAGGAGGCACAGAATAAAAGTATTATAGTTCAATCTATGCCACCCGGCAGAAGGAGGCACAGAATAAAAGTATTATGGTCCAATCTATGCCACCCGGCAGAAGGAGGTGCAGAATAAAAGCACTATAGCCCAATCTATGCCACCCGGCAGAAGGAGGCACAGAATAAAAGTATTATAGTCCAATCTATGCCACCCGGCTGAAGGAGGTGCAGAATAAAAGTATTATGGTCCAATCTATGCCGCCCGGCAGAAGGGGGTGCAGAATAAAAGTATTATAGTCCAATCTATGCCACCCGGCAGAAGGGGGTGCAGAATAAAAGTATTATAGTCCAATCTATGCCACCCGGCAGAAGGAGGTGCAGAATAAAAGTATTATGGTCCAATTTATGCCACCCGGCAGAAGGAGGCCCAGAATAAAAGTATTATAGTCCAATCTATGCCACCCGGCAGAAGGGGGTGCAGAATAAAAGTATTATAGTCCAATCTATGCCACCCGGCAGAAGGAGGGGCAGAATTAAAGTATTATAGTCCAATCTATGCCACCCGGCAGAAGGGGGTGCAGAATAAAAGTATTATAGTCCAATCTATGCCAGCCGGCAGAAGGGGGTGCAGAATAAAAGTATTATAGTCCAATCTATGCCACCCGGCAGAAGGAGGTGCAGAATTAAAGTATTATAGTCCAATCTATGTCACCCGGCAGAAGGAGGCACAGAATAAAAGTATTATGGTCCAATCTATGCTACCCGGCAGAAGGGGGTGCAGAATAAAAGTATTATGGTCCAATCTATGCCACCCTGCAGAAGGAGGGGCAGAATAAAAGTATTATGGTCCAATCTATGCCACCCGGCAGAAGGAGGTGCAGAATAAAAGTATTATAGCCCAATCAATGCCACCCTGCAGAAGGAGGCACAGAATAAAAGTATTATAGCCCAATCTATGCCACCCTGCAGAAGGAGGGGCAGAATGAAAGTATTATAGTTCAATCTATGCCCCCCTTGAGTAAGTGAGGCAGATGTCGCCCTGCTGTGGACATGCTGGAAGTCCTGGCATTATAGCTCAAATTTACACCACCCTGGCGAAGTAGGGCTATACTACATGTATTATAGCTCAGTAGATCTATGCCACCCTGCAGGGGGTTTACATATTTTTGTAAGAAGGTGGTTGAGGGGCTTATCTCTTTACAGAAACAGTTACAGGCCAAAGCTGGTTGAAACAGAAAAATTTTACTCTTACAAGGAGCTTGATGGTTACAGTTCTCATAGAAGGCACCAGCGCTTGGTGGTTGCATTTCACACTTTTACTTGAACATTCCAGAATATATCTAAACAGCCTTTTATCATATTACGGTTTTAACACTTTCTCTCTCTATAGGTCACTGTTGAATCTACAGGGGCTTCAGGTCTGTGTGTAGTAACACAGACCTCCGGACAGCGGTTGCTTCACACTACTGAAGAAAACTTGTCTCACTTTAACATCAGCTCACTGCACAGCATTTCCACAATCTACCCTTATCCATGGCTAGGCTATTTGGGTCCACCTAAACATTTGGTAACAGATCTCTAGGGTAGTTCCCAGTCTACTGTCTGTAACAATCTTTAGATCTGGCCTATTGGTTCTCCCAAAGAACATAAGGGTCTCCACAGGCCACAATTCAGGCTCTTTGGCCCCAGCATCAACAGTGCCCTGGAGAACATGCCTATTCTGGTCATTGCACCTCTGATGAACAGGCTCTATATTTAAAGAAGCACTCTTGTCCAAGTTTTTATACTCTTAATATATTGCAGTCATCATATTATACAGCACTGTGTACTTACAATTGCTCATTTTGTCTTTCTACCCAGTTAATTCTTCTCTTTTCTCTGCTCTATGTAGAAACAAGAAGTCTCTTGTCCCTGTATAAATCATTCCCCTCTTCAACTCCTGACCCAGCTGCTCCCTCCTCCCCACTGTCAGGGACTTTTGCAGTGACTCATGACTTTTGCAGAGAAAATTGACCTCCTGTTTCTACATAGAGCTAAAAAGAATTCAGCTCATCAGTTATTAATCATGTGATGTCATAGACCTAATGGAGAAGAGAAGAATTAACTGGGTAGAAAGGAAAAATGAGCAATTGTAATTACACAGTGCTATATAATATGATGACTGCAATATACAGTGGCATGTAAAAGTTTGGGCACCCCTGGTCAAAGTTAGTGTTATTGTGAACAGTTAAGCAAGTTGAAGATGAAATGATCTCTAAAAGGCCTGAAGTTAAAGATAACAGATTTCCTTTGCATTTTAGGCAAAAAATATATATTTTTTAATCTTTTACATTTTAAAAATGACGAAAAAGGAAAATGGACCAATGCAAAAGTTTGGGCACCCTGCATGGTTAGTACCTAGTAGCGCCCCCTTTTGAAAGTATCACAGCTTGTAAACGCGTTTTGTAGCCAGACAAGGGTCTTTCAATTCTTGTTTGGGGGATTTTCATCCATTCTTCCTTGGAAAATCCTTCCAGTTCTGTGAGATTCCTGGGTCGTCTGCATGCACTGATATTTTGAGGTCTAGCCACAGATTTTCATTGATGTTCAGAAGAGGGGACTGTGAGGGCCATTGTAAAACCTTCAGCTTGCACCTTTTGAGGTAGCCTATTGTGGATTTTGATGTTTGTTTAGGATCATTAACCATTTGTTGAAGCCATCCTCTTTTCAACTTCAGCTTTTGTACAGATGGTGTTATGTTTGCATCAAGAATTTGTTGAAATGTCATTGAATCCATTGTTCCCTCTACCCGTGAAATGTCCCCTGCACCATCGGCTGCAACACAACCCCAAAGCATGACTGATCCACCCCCATGCTTAATAGTTGGCGAGATGTTATTTTCCTGAAATTTGGTGGCTTTTTTCTCCACACATACCTTTGATCATTGTGGCCTTAGAGTTCTATTTTAACCTTTTCGGTCGACAGAACTTGTTTCCAAAATGTATCAGGCTTGTTTAGATGTTCTTTTGCATATTTCTGATGCTGAATTTTATGGTGAGGCTGCAGGAGAGGTTTTCTTCTGATGACTCTTCCATGAAGGTCATATTTGTGCAGGTGTCTCTGAACAGTAGAACAATGAACCACAAAGCTAGAGTCTGCTAAATCTTTCTGTAGGTCTTTTGAGGTTAAGCAGGGATTCTGATTTGCCTCTCTAGCAATCGTACGAACAGCTCTCACTGAAATTTTGCTTGGTCTTCCAGACCTTATCTTGACCTTCACTGTTCCTGTTAACTGCCATTTCTTAATTACATTTCAAATTGAGGAAAGGGCAACTTGAAAACACTTTGCTATCTTCTTTTAGCCTTCTCCTGCTTTATGGGCCTCCACCATTTTCATTTTCAGAGTGCTAGGCAGCTGCTTAGAATAACCCATGGCTGCTGATTTTTTGGCATAAAGTTAGAGGAGGCTTGGTTTTTATAAAGCTGGGAAATTTTCATCACCTGGCATTTCCTAACGATGGCAGTGAACAAGCCATAACCCTAACAGGCTAATTAAGGTCAGAAACCTTGGTCAAAATTATCAAAGCACACAAATCTCCAAGGGTGCCCAAACTTTTGCATAGGCCCATTTCCCTTATTGTCATTTTTTTAAATGAAAAAAAAAGACAATATATATATTTATTTGCCTAAAATACAACTGAAATATGTCATCTTTAACAATATGCCTTTTAGAGATCATTTCATCTTCAACTCGCTTAACTGTTCACAATAACAGTGATTTTGACCAGGGGCGCCCAAACTTTTACATGCCGCTGTATTATGAGGATAAAAATGTTGATGGGAGGATATATATATATATATATATATATATATATATATATATACTATAATAAATGCAGTATATTATACAAGGCACAGAGAAATTTACAGTAAATCAGTCTTTTTCACAGTCTCTTAGGCAACTAGACAGTCTCTGAAATGAAACATTTGGTCTCTTTACCTGAGTAAAAGGGAAACTATCTGTTCACCACCTTATACTCTTTATAGTTTGGCTGTAACCTACACCACCTCCCTGCAGTAGGAGGTGCACAGCCTATTATGTATCATTGCTCCTATCTATAGTCTTTGGTCTATTGGGGGTCTGTGGTGGTCTGAAATCCACCTCGTCTCTGGCCCATGTACAATCACTCCTATGAAAACCTCACAGAATCCTTTGCCTTTCGTTAATGTAATTATACATTAGGGACAAGGAGCGAACCTGTTGTAATGTCTCACGTTATCTGTTATCAGAACTGGAAATTCCGAAATTTGGATATCTCTTTATCCGTCTCACGGCTTGGTCACTCCGTACCTGGAACTTTCAGGGAGGTGATGTCACTTGGCAGGAAGCAAAGGATTTAATACAAAGTCTACAAGTTCGTATAGTAGTAATAGCATCCCACCGTTCTATTATAGGGGTCCTCGGCAATACTGTACATTATATATATCATTTTTTGTGTAAAATATCTTACAGCATGATGTTTCTATTAGTCACTTATGTCTTCCATGTTGTCTTTTGAGTACTTGATTTTACTTGAGTTAGGCAATTTAGTTTTCGTTTCCTAGATTACTTTAACTAGTACTGTGAATGATACAAATATTTCGGTGGTCCCATGCTAAAAACCTAAATCCCCTGCACTAGTTTTGCTATGGCCAAAGGAAATGATTGGCATCACAGTGCAATGGTGTTACTCCATTCGATTTGTCCACAAATCATGTTGAGATCGACGACAAAGAGCGTCTTTCTCTCTGGAGGACCCACCATGTCCACCATAACTTGGACAGTAAATTGATTTTTTCACATGTAACTGTGTAATACTTTAATTGGCCTGTGGTGGCGATACACAAAATTCTTTGTCATTTTCTCTACAAATTACAGGGGAACCTTCTTATGGTTAAGTGGATTCTTTAAACCGCAAATCAAGGTGAACTGCATGGACTGAAAGCGATTGCACAGCGGGCAGGACTTTCCGGATGACACATGCCATAACGAGGCAACAAGCAGACAAGTGGAGCAGGGAACAGCAGAAGACGCAGAGCCAGGAGTGACACACACAAGAACCTAAGATGCAGTTTTTGTTTGACATAAAAGAACAAGTCCACAAAACCAGTTTTTTATGCTCAAAGCAGATGAAGGGTTAATCAGCAAAACAAAATGGATAGCCGCCAGCAGGAGAGATGAACAGGCAAACCTGTTTATAGAGAAGATATACTCTGATGTAGCAGCATTTGTAGTGTGAACGAGTCCAGAGAAGAGTTTTTTTTCTTCATTTTTACAGCAGATGAAGAGTTTGTCGCAGGTCTGAGCCAGGAAGCAAATGTAGATTGTAGAAACAAACAGAAATCTGATGAGATGATTCCAGCTGAGGGATCTGGTTGGGGAGACAAACTCCAGGGGAGAAGGTAACTGAACACGAGACTTTCCCAGTTCCCAGACTCACATGGCTGAGAGTGTCAGACTTAAAAGGCCTTGTGTGATGACATCACTGGAGTTCTCCACGCAACCTGTGAAATCCAGTGTGGACCACAGCGAAGGAAGGAGGGCATGGGGACAGATGAGTGAGTAGGGGCCGGCGCAGAAGTGCTGCTGGCACATACACAAGTCCCACTATTAGACCCTTTTTAACATAGTAGGTGATGTCATGTTCGTCTCCACAACAGCATGGAAAAGCATCTTGGTCACCTCTACTGGTAGTGCCTAGGAAGCTTAGCACTTGCGTAGATTATTTATTAAGGAGCCTGATGGATGATTCCTATTGATCACAAAAGCAGTATGCCATGGCTGTTAAAGGGAATCTGTCAACACGCTTTCGCTATGTAATATGAGGACAGCATGAAGTAGGAAACACAGAGTTCAACGATGTGTCACATGTCAGGCTGTGTGCTGCTGTTTACTTATACAGAAGGTTTTATCACCTGGTGATTATCATTGCCTGGACTACAGCAGTGCGTGCATACTAGTCTGACACCGCCCCTCCTGTGATAAGCAGTTCACTGTCAATAGATAATGTAAATACAGAACTCTGATTGTGTGACAACTGCTGCAACTCGGTAAACTAAGTGATATATCGTTGGATTCAGGGTCTCTTTGCCTACATCCTGCTGCTCTCAGATGATGTAGCAAAAACCTGCTGACAGATTCCTTTTAAAGGCATTGTCCAGTACCTTGATCTTTTCCAATGACAGTCATTAATATCGGATTGGTGGGGGTCTGTCCCCCGGCACCCTCATGGTTCTGCTGTTTGCAGGTACACATTGTACAGAGCCAGTATACTACAACACCATACATTGTGTAGTGGCCGTTCTCAGGTACTGCAGCTCAACTCTGATTCACTTCAAAAGGAGCTGAGCTGCAGTACCCAAGAATGGCCACTACACAGTGTACAGAGTTACCGTGTCCAGCCTAAAAAAAACTCTTTACTTTGTGCAACTGCAGGACCTGCAAACCACTGATCGGTGGGGGTGTTGGGAGTAGGACCATCACAATTCTGATATTGATGGGTTATTCCAAGTAGTGGGCAACCCCTTTAAAATCTGAATGACCCTATTTAAGAAAAGAAGCGAAACCACCGGAATATTTTTTACATTTCCACGTACCTCTTTATTTATGAACTTTTTAAACTTTTTCTTTAAATAAGAAATACAAACTATATAAAAACATCTTAAAAACAAATGACAATTTGATTCATAATAGAAATGATTTGCCTTCTTATCCATTGAATTTTACAGACTTCTACCGGGTGTTTACTCTCCACCCACGAAATGTATCCACCACTGAAAAAAAAAAAATTAACTCTTTTATTAGTTTTTAATTTTGTATTAACTTTTCCCTGAGTAGACACCATTTCAATTTCCATTTCTCCAGCCATGCCCACAGATGTGCAACACACAAAAAAAAAGCTGCCTTGTGCTGAATGAGTCTTGGCTGCAATACCAGACACAGCCTGTAGACAAGAATGGCGCTATTTTTTGGAAATCTAATAGACGCTTGTTTTCTAACTCCTTTAATTTGACTTGTTTTCCAATGTATATGCGGTCAATAATCCCAACTTTCCAAATGAGGATACACGTATAATAACACCTTTGTATGATCTGCAAGGAACATTAATCTCAACAACCACAGATATAACAATTTACAGGCCGACTGACTCATATAAGACCAACCCATTCTAGCTGTTCCTTAAGGTCCATTTACACTGCAAGATTAACGTGATCGACTCCTACTAAGAACTCTCTTTTCATGATAATCTCATAGTCTAGACGGCTCGCTGATCACCCGAGACACAATCAAAGCGCCCATTCATTGGGTGAAATGATTTCTTGGGATGCAAAAAAAAAGATCATTGCCCTCGACAGCACATCGTACTATATAAATAGGACTTGTGCTGCCGAGAATAGTGGGCAGCCTATTATGGACTGTTCACCCGGGTCTGCCGATTGGTAAAGATCTACTGATTGGCCGTCGTTTAACGGTGCAATGAGTAGATCTAATGTTGGCTGAATCTGCCGATATTGAGGAGTTTGGCCGACTGTCTGTGTATGGGGACGGCTGGCCAAATGATGGTCTGGAGAGATGTCGATCTTGCATGTCTGATTTCGGACTGCTGATTGTATTGTTCTCCCGGAGCTAATCCGCCGGTTGACGTGTCAGTCGGTGGCTTTCTCCTAGAGAACACAGGAACGCTCGGCCAAGTGAACGCTCATGTGTACGGGAGAGTCGGCTGAGATGGCTGGTGGCTGAACGATCAGCCTAAGAATAGCTTGAATTAAGGGTGCGCAGACACCTGAAACGCGTCGATGCTTTCTTTGTAAGCTGTACCACTGACTTTGTATGTCCCTGAAGTATTTCTTGTGAATAAAACATTCACTGTTCGTGGAGCTGGATTTCTCCTTATTTGTGCACAATTGTACTGAGCCTACCCATAGAGAGGGGCGAAAAGGTTGGCAGGATCCTTTGCCAACGTCCATGTTAGAACTTCCTGGCAGATGGACCAGGACAATGCAAACTTTCTCGACTGGCACTTGAAAGCCGGTAGGTGGGCATCCCTCACAATTACTTGGCCCACAAGATGTCATGACATCAAGGCGCGGAGGAGATTCATGCAACATTGTGATGTTGGAGTGGCCTAGTAATCAAAAGAGACCCTCAAGATGCCAGCATATGAAGAAGTTTGCGCTGCCTTAGTCCATCTGCAGATGTTTTCACTTTAGGAAACCTGAATTTGATGGGCTATACTATTTTTTTAGGTTTATTGGCCCTCCATATATGAAAGTCAGAGGTGTAGTTTGAATCCAGTACCGCACCAGGGCCGCTCACCTACCATGTGCCAGTCATAATATTGGTGTCTTCCTATGTGGCAGAGGGATGTTTAGGCCCTTCTTAGGCACCAGCGTTTCGGCACAACTACTACTTTTGCACCCAAAAACCAATGTCCTGGCTGAATGTTAATATCTACTTGCTGCTAGCAAGGTGTTTTAAAGGCTTGAAGCTGTGTCTCGCACTGTACTTTAATATCCTCATCTTTATTTTCAGGGAAATATGGTTATGGAGAGCTTCTAAGACTGGGGAACCAAGCATGTTGTCTGTGTGTTACAAAGATAATCCAATAATTTTAATGGGAACTCAGGTGTCATGCTTCATTCCTCCAGTGGTGGTGCTGCAGGGAAATCTAACCCTCAAGAGATTAGAGGCGATCACTTGGGATCTCAGCAGCAAGACAGCCTGTGATAAACTTATCCTCAGGAGACCCTTCTAACCAAAAGTGAACAAGGAGGATATAAAGGAACCCTACTTGAGAGGTTTCCATTTCCAGAAGAACAAGATATTTTTTTGTAGATTCTTATCAAGGAACAAGACCCAAGTCTCCTCTATCCTGCTTACTTTCTTCTCTATCTCAGGCGTCAAGGCTTGTCTACTGGTAAAGGGGGGACTTACTGTACCGGTAGAACTGTCTATATACAAGTGCATCAACTATGGCACGGTTATGTCATGTAAAAAATGTGTACGTATATACAACAAGTGATGACTACAGGATCGGCAGCAGTGGAGACGATATATGGCAGTTGACTTGTTTCCAAATGTCACATCAAGTGGGTAGGTGGATAAAGAGCAATTACAATTATTGAGTTGGGTTCAAAAAAGTTCCAAGCTGGGCGTCTACGTGGCCCATATATGTGTTGTAGTACGATCCATAGTCCTGTTCTTCAAAGCTGGTACCACATGACATACGAGGGTCTGCTCTTCAAGCTGGTTGGGTCTTGTTTTTGCTGGGCTTTGGGTAGGCGGTTAATCACGACCTCTCTATACGGCATGATGGTGGACCATCATTCATGCTCTGTGTGAAAGAAGAGTCTTTGCCGCTCTCTGACCTCTAATCCAAGAGGATCCAAGTAGTTGACCCTCAGGCCTCCAACTTTAGGTTCAGGTACAGAGGAGTGAAGTGAGGCAAGTGCTGACCACAGGTCATTCTGACTAAAGTATGTTTAAGAGAGTCCAGTACCAGGTTGTTTCCTTAACCTATATCCTCTAGTACGAGGTCTCAGCTGCACTGACAAGATCGTACCACCATGTTTGACAGTTTTTCCACCTTTGGTGTTCGGCCAACATAGTAGATAATAGGGAGGGGATCCAAGACATCAGGCACACAGCACGGGGAGATGGAGGCTCCTGGATTGTTCTGGTTATAGAGGGACAGGACCTGAAACATTTGGAGAGTTAAGTGTCAATAAAGAATGCAATGTGATTATATATTCTCCAGGTATCATAGCCCCTGATATACAAAGATGGTAAACGAACACTGAATACAAAAATAAATGTTGACATTAACATGGTACATGATCCTGACATAGAAGTCCTGCACTGAACACAGGAGTAAATCTCATCCTGATAAGTTTCTTCTTTGGCTGGTTGCCAGCTAAAAATCCCCCTTCATAGCAAAGGAGGCAGGACTTGATGATATTTGTTCTACTGCAGGCAGGGAAGTGGAGGGAGGATCCTGCTGCAGACAGGGAAGTGGGGGGAGGATCCTGCTGCAGACAGGGAAGTGGGGGGAGGATCCTGCTGCAGACAGGGAAGTGGGGGGAGGATCCTGCTGCAGACAGGGGAGTGGGGGGAGGATCCTGCTGCAGACAGGGAAGTGGGGGGAGGATCCTGCTGCAGACAGGGAAGTGGGGGGAGGATCCTGCTGCAGACAGGGAAGTGGGGGGAGGATCCTGCTGCAGACAGGGGAGTGGGGGGAGGATCCTGCTGCAGACAGGGGAGTGGGGGGAGGATCCTGCTGCAGACAGGGGAGTGGGGGGAGGATCCTGCTGCAGACAGAGAAGTGGGGGGAGGATCCTGCTGCAGAC
The DNA here is from genome assembly GCF_046119375.1 of Phyllobates terribilis. NCBI lineage: Eukaryota > Metazoa > Chordata > Amphibia > Anura > Dendrobatidae > Phyllobates > Phyllobates terribilis. The sequence continues at coordinate 399,904,540 of NW_027362767.1, forward strand.
AGGGAAGTGGGGGGAGGATCCTGCTGCAGACAGGGGAGTGGGGGGAGGATCCTGCTGCAGACAGGGGAGTGGGGGGAGGATCCTGCTGCAGACAGGGGAGTGGGGGGAGGATCCTGCTGCAGACAGGGAAGTGGAGGGAGGATCCTGCTGCAGACAGGGAAGTGGAGGGAGGATCCTGCTGCAGACAGGGAAGTGGAGGGAGGATCCTGCTGCAGACAGGGAAGTGGAGGGAGGATCCTGCTGCAGACAGGGAAGTGGAGGGAGGATCCTGCAGCAGACAGGGAAGTGGGGGGAGGATCCTGCTGCAGACAGGGGAGTGGGGGGAGGATCCTGCTGCAGACAGGGGAGTGGGGGGAGGATCCTGCTGCAGACAGGGGAGTGGGGGGAGGATCCTGCTGCAGACAGGGAAGTGGAGGGAGGATCCTGCTGCAGACAGGGAAGTGGGGGAGGATCCTGCTGCAGACAGGGAAGTGGAGGGAGGATCCTGCTGCAGACAGGGAAGTGGAGGGAGGATCCTGCTGCAGACAGGGAAGTGGAGGGAGGATCCTGCTGCAGACAGGGAAGTGGAGGGAGGATCCTGCTGCAGACAGGGGACTGGGGGGAGGATCCTGCTGCAGACAGGGAAGTGGAGGGAGGATCCTGCTGCAGACAGGGAAGTGGAGGGAGGATCCTGCTGCAGACAGGGAAGTGGAGGGAGGATCCTGCTGCAGACAGGGAAGTGGGGGAGGATTCTGCTGCAGACAGGAAAGTGGGGGGAGGATCCTGCTGCAGACAGAGGAGTGGGGGGAGGATCCTGCTGCAGACAGGGGAGTGGAGGGAGGATCCTGCTGCAGACAGGGGAGTGGGGGGAGGATCCTGCTGCAGACAGGGAAGTGGAGGGAGGATCCTGCTGCAGACAGGGGAGTGGAGGGAGGATCCTGCTGCAGACAGGGGAGTGGAGGGAGGATCCTGCTGCAGACAGGGAAGTGGGGGGAGGATCCAGCTGCAGACAGGGAAGTGAGGGGAGGATCCTGCTGCAGACAGGGGAGTGGGGGGGGATCCTGCTGCAGACAGGGGAGTGGGGGGAGGATCCTGCTGCAGACAGGGAAGTGAGGGGAGGAACCTGCTGCAGACAGGGGAGGGAGGGGAGGATCCTGCTGCAGACAGGGAAGTGGAGGGAGGATCCTGCTGCAGACAGGGAAGTGGAGGGAGGATCCTGCTGCAGACAGGGAAGTGGGGGAGGATTCTGCTGCAGACAGGAAAGTGGGGGGAGGATCCTGCTGCAGACAGGGGAGTGGGGGGAGGATCCTGCTGCAGACAGGGGAGTGGAGGGAGGATCCTGCTGCAGACAGGGGAGTGGGGGGAGGATCCTGCTGCAGACAGGGAAGTGGAGGGAGGATCCTGCTGCAGACAGGGGAGTGGAGGGAGGATCCTGCTGCAGACAGGGGAGTGGAGGGAGGATCCTGCTGCAGACAGGGAAGTGGGGGGAGGATCCAGCTACAGACAGGGAAGTGAGGGGAGGATCCTGCTGCAGACAGGGGAGTGGGGGGGGATCCTGCTGCAGACAGGGGAGTGGGGGGAGGATCCTGCTGCAGACAGGGAAGTGAGGGGAGGAACCTGCTGCAGACAGGGGAGGGAGGGGAGGATCCTGCTGCAGACAGGGGAGCGAGGGGAGGATCCTGCTGCAGACAGGGGAGCGAGGGGAGGATCCTGCTGCAGACAGGGGAGCGAGGGGAGGATCCTGCTGCAGACAGGGGAGCGAGGGGAGGATCCTGCTGCAGACAGGGGAGCGGGGGGAGGATCCTGCTGCAGACAGGGAAGCGGGGGGAGGATCCTGCTGCAGACAGGGAAGTGGGGGGAGGATCCTGCTGCAGACAGGGAAGTGGGGGGAGGATCCTGCTGCAGACAGGGAAGTGGGGGGAGGATCCTGCTGCAGACAGGGAAGTGGGGGGAGGATCCTGCTGCAGACAGGGAAGTGGGGGGAGGATCCTGCTGCAGACAGGGAAGTGGGGGGAGGATCCTTCTGCAGACAGGGAAGTGGGGGGAGGATCCTGCTGCAGAAAGGGAAGTGGGGGAGGATACTGCTGCAGACAGGGAAGTGGAGGGAGGATCCTGCTGCAGACAGGGAAGTGGGGGGGGGATCCTGCTGCAGAAAGGGAAGTGGGGAGAGGATTCTGCAGCAGGCAGGGAAGTGGGGGGAGGATCCTGCTGCAGACAGGGAAGTGGGGGGAGGATACTGCTGCAGACAGGGAAGTGGGGGGAGGATACTGCTGCAGACAGGGAAGTGGGGGGAGGATCCTGCTGCAGACAGGGAAGTGGGGGAGGATCCTGCTGCAGATAGGGAAGTGGGGGGAGGATCCTGCTGCAGACAGGGAAGTGGGGGGGGATCCTGCTGCAGACAGGGAAGTGGAGGGAGGATCCTGCTGCAGACAGGGAAGTGGGAGGATCCTGCTGCAGACAGGGAAGTGGGGGGGGGGGGATCCTGCTGCAGCCAGTTGTCATTCAGCCATATACAGGACAGTAATGAGGAGGACTGGAGATGATTCAGCTACTGAGACACACAAAGATTTATTTATATATTTCTCAGTTTTAACTGTTACTTGAAACAAAACCGCCTGCTCTCCAAACCACAGGCAGCATGAATTGCAGCCTGGCTGCATGACTCCAGCCAGGTAATTAGTCTGTGAAATGCTCCTGTGACTGTCAGGATTCTCCCTATGTTCAGATGAGGGAGAGACCTGTCAGTCACCTGCAACGGCGCTGAGAAGAGTCGGTCAAAGGCAGAGCCTGACTAATCTGGTCTCCAGCTATGGTTCCCAACCGGATCTGCAAAGTAAAAGCTCCAGCGTTTCAGAGAATAGTATACCTGGTGGTTTTGGCAGCAAGAATCGTCTGACAGGTTCCTTTTAAGGCAGTAATTGTTGGGATATTTTTTTTTCAGTGCATTTTCTGGGTTTTGTACTGCTTTAATCAATAACTGTGATATCTTACTACTTACTCTGCTGTACTGCTTGTCCATGCTCCAGATAAAGGGGCAGTTCCCCAGGCAATAATTAGCTTCATAGCCTTTAGGTTCATGAATCCACTTCCATCCAAGGTCCTTACGAAAGTTAATGTAGAGGGGTTTTACACAGCAGTTCTTTCCAGTATTCCTACAAATTAGACATACAAGGTTAGATCAATAAAATCTAGCATCGTCTGATGACTGCTGAGCCACAGATGTGAGTCAATACACAAGGCCTCCTCTTCTGTTCGGCTTTATAGATGGGTAGGGTTCATCGAGCACGCTGTTATCGGGGAGTGTGAAGGACACTATATCGCAGGATTCACTGATATCTATGAAACCATTGTATTACGCAGAATTTGAAAACAGGACAGGAAAAAACTGCTGCAGATATTTCACTTTTTACATCTCATCCTATACACCGACTGGAGATGAGCCCTTATCACACCCACTATTACTACCACCATTATATGGCTTACAGTCTTTCCTACGAAAGCGACCGCCTCCCATCTCCTTCAAACCACATATCCAAGCCCTTTCCACTTACTGCCAACTCCAACTCAAAAATATCTCCCGGATCCATATATTCCTTAATCAAGAATCTACAAAAACACTAGTGCACGCCCTCATCATCTCCCGCCTCGACTACTGCAACCTCCTGCTTTGTGGCCTCCCCTCTAACACTCTCGCACCCCTCCAATCTATCCTAAACTCTGCTGCTCGACTAATCCACCTGTCCCCAGTGGCGTACCGCCAATGGCGGCAGGCCACGCCACTGCTATGGGGCCCGTGACCGGAGGGGAACCCATGAGCCGGGAGTGCCCCACGCAGCATGGGAACCAGGAGGATAGGTGAGTATTGGGGGCGTGGAGAAGAGGGAATATTCGATCTCTTAAGTAGCGGGCACGGAGGAGCGCTGACCTGCTGTCAGTGCCCGCTACTAAAGAGAATGCATATTCACGATTCTCCATGCCTATCGTCCCAGCATGAAGAGGAGTGAATATGCCAGCAGCAGCAGCAGCTCACCTCGGCGTCTTAGAGTGCGTGCTGCTCAGATGCCGATATAAGCTGCAGCAGACAGGACGCAGCAGCGCTGGAGCAGAGGTGAGGAAGGAAGGTGAGTATAAGTGTTTATTATTTTATGTGTGCAGTGATTGGGGCCATACATACTAGGATTGGGGGATGAGGAGGCCACACATACCAGGATTGGGGAATGAGGAGGCCATGCATACCAGGATTGGGGGATGAGGGGGCCACACATAACAGGATTGGGGGATGAGGGGGCCACACATACCAGGATTGAGGGGGCCACACATACCAGGATTGGGGAGGCCACACATACCAGGATTTGGGGATGAGGGGTGCCACACATACCAGAATTAGGGGATTGAGGAGGCCACACATACCAGGATTGGGGGATTGGGGAGGCCACACATACCAGGATTGGGGGATTGGGGAGGCCACACAAACCAGGATTGGGGGATTGGGGAGGCCACACATACCAGGATTGGGGGATGAGGGGTGCCATACATACCAGGGTGGGGAAATTTACCAGTAGCTGCTGCATTTCCCATCCTTGGCTTATACTCAAGTCAATACGGTTTCCCATTTTTTTGTGGTAAAATTAGGGGCCTCGGCTTATTGAAAATAAGCCGAGGCCCCTAAGTATTTTAAAATCAGTGAGTACGTGGTGCCCATAATACTGCAGGACTGTGGGGTGCATTATACTATATGGGGGCAGCATTTTACCCTATAGGGTTTGTAATATACTGTACGGAGGACTATGGGGAGTGCGTTATATTCTATGGGTGACCATGGAAAGTTCATTATACTATATGGAGAATTATGGGGGGGCGCATCATACTATATGGAGGATTATGGTGGACGCATTATACTATATGTAAGATTATCGGTGGTGTATTATACTATATGAAAGGCTATGTGGAGCCATTATAATATTTTGAGGGCTATGTTGGGGGTGGGGGGGCATTATACTGCATGAAAGCAATTATACAGTGTGAAGGGTTGTGTGGGGTCCATTATACTGTTTGGAGGGTTAATGCGGGCCATTATACTGTATGTAAGCCCATCATACTGTTTGGAGGGCTAGTGCGGGCCATTATACTATATGTAGGCACATTATATAGTGTATGGAGGGCTGTGTGGGGGCCATGAGAGTGTATGGAGGGCTGTGTGGGGGTCACAGTTGGGGGATCATACTGTGTTGGGGTCACCATACTTTGCCTTGGGAGTTGAAGTGGGGTACAATAGGGTCATTATACTGTGCATGTGGATGCTAATGTGGAGGAATGCACCATGGGGGTATCATACTGTGCTTTGGGGGGCACTTTTGTTGGAATCACACTTTATGGGGCAATGAAAGAGGAATCTAGGACTTCAGCAGGAGGAAAATTACTGTGTAAGGCTGTGTGCCCACTATGCGTTTTTTAAGCGTTTCCGCAGTGGCAATTCCGCTGCAGAAACGCTTAAAAATCACATGGTAGAAGGCCTGCCATGTTCCCCAATGATAATCCGGATGTGCTGTGCACATGCTGTGGAAATTTCCGCTGCGCGTTATCATTGCGGAAAAAAACGCAGCACTACCAATTATTTTGCGGAAGCGCTGCGTTTTCGCCGCCATTGACTTGCATTAGAACACATGGATTACGCATCACTGCATATGTACATGCGGAATCCAAGCGTTTCAATGTGTGGATGGTGTGGAGGACAGGAGACTCTCCTCCGGACCCGGGTACCATAGAACCTGTAAAAAAAAAAGAATAAAATAAAAAATAAATATTATACTTACCTTCTGATGGCCCCCGATGCGCTTGTCTTTGCTTGCCGGCAGATCACGGTGGACTGAAGGACCTGTGCTGACGTCATAGTCATGTGACAGCAGGTCCTTCAGTGTAGTGTACCGCGATCTGCCATCGGAAGGTAAGTATAGGTTTATTTTTTATTTTTAACTATTCTTTGGGGTCACACTATATAAATCCACGCCGGTTGCATGGATTTATATAGTGTAACTAAGTTGTCAAGCGCTTTCCAAGTGATGCTAAAATCGCTTGGAAAGCACTTGTCAACCCGCATGCAGAAATGCATGTGAAGAACACGTCACATCCACATGTACAATCCGCATGTACAATCCGCATGTACAATCCGCATGTACAATCCGCATGCGTTTTTTTCTGCCAGGGAGATGCTGAAATGCTCAGGAAAAAATCCGGAGCATTTCTGCATCGTGGGCACATAGCCTTAGGGATGGAAAGTTGTGAGATCTGCTCTTCTGTGACACAGACAAATATTATTTATTTATTTTTTGTAGGGGGGGGGGCATTAGAGCTTCTGCTATGGGGCCCCATGATTTCTATGTACGCCCCTGCCTGTCCCCCCGCTATTCCCCGGCCTCTCCTCTCTGTCAATCCCTTCACTGGCTCCCCATTATCCAGAGACTCCAGTTCAAAACCCTAACCATGGCATACAAAGCCATTCACAACCTGTCTCCTCCATACATCTGTGACCTAGTCTCCCGGTACTTACCTGCACGCAACCTCCGATCCTCACAAGATCTCCTGCTCTACTCACCTCTTATCTCCTCCTCCCACAATCATATACAAGATTTCTCCTGTGCTTCCCCCCTACACTGGAACTCTGTACCCCAACATATCAGACTCTCGCCTACCGTGGAAACCTTCAAAAGGAACCTGAAGACCCACCTCTTCCAACAAGCCTACAACCTGCAGCAACCACCGCTCCACCATACCGCTGCACGACCAGCTCTACCCTCACCTACTGTATCCTCACCCATCCCTTGTAGATTGTGAGCCCTCGCGGGCAGGTTCCTCCCTCCTCCTGTACCAGTCGCTGACTTGTATTGTTCATGATTATTGAACTTGTTTTTATTATGTATACCCCTGTCACATGTAAAGTCCTATGGAATAAATGGCGCTATAATAATCTTTCCTAAACAAACTTATCTTCAAACTGCACCTATATGTCTGGTAGAACAAAGGTAAGGAGACCCCCATCTTCATTTCCTGAAAGAGGAAGGGGGTCCCAGAGGTGCATATGCTATAAATATGGATGGAAGGAAATTCCCTTTAAAATAAAAACCCAGAACACTTATTATACTGACGTGCGACAGTATTCCTCATCCACTCCTCGCTTTCTTCGGCTGCTGTGTCCTTCCTGAGCCCGTCCCTTTGGAGTGTATGTAAGCAGTAGAAAAGGTTCGTATTTCTGATCTCGGCTGAGAAGTTTCATGTCACCCCGTGTGTCTGAAAAAGCTGGAATAAAAGAAGAAGATGGCATTTATATTTTGGGAAGGAGATAACACCTTTCTCCATATAATATGCATGGAAGGATAGAAGTATTGAGACTCATCGTAATCACTTAATTCAGGTTTTTCATTCAGTCCCATTAGTGTATAACATCCGGCCCCATTACCCACCCCATTATCATCTAGTCTCTCAGCCCCAGTGTATAACATCTGGCCCCCTGCCCCTGGTGTATAAAATCCAGCCCCCTTCTATCCCCGGTGTATAACATTCAGGCCACCCACCGGTGTATAATATACAGCCCCTCACCCGTGGTATATTACATACGGCCCCATTGCCCCCCATTGTATGTCATCTAGTCCCTCGGCCCCAGTGTATAACATACAGCCCCTCACTATCAGTGTATAACATCCGGCTTCTCTCACCCCCTGGTGTATAACATACGGCCCCTCGCCCCCCCGGTGTATAACATACAGCCCCCTGCCTCCAGTGTATAACCTCCGGCCCCTCAACATGCCATATGCTTTAACATGTGACAGAACTGCCGGTGGTGCAGAGCTCACTGATACCAGCGCGGTCCTGTAATAGGAGCCACCGGGGTAACAAGTCCGATCATGACATTTCTTCCTCCTAAATCTTCCCCCATCACCTGTGAGTGATATTACTGAGGAGAGGAAGGAACCGCAGCAACTCAGCCACGAAGTGGAGACCCCGTAACGTTACAGAGCGGGGGGCCGAGTGCTGAGGAGCAGAGGAGCAGAGGACAGAAAAGTCACCAACACTCTGCTGACTCCAGACCTCCTCTGGTATCAGCACAAACACTGCGCCCCCACGGGGAGCTTCATTGCCGAGCAGCTGCATGCAGCCGTACATCACCAAGCACAATGCCGAGCATTGGATGGAGTTGGGATAGTTTGGTGGAAGAACTGATCTCCGCCTCATCCAAGATCTTTGGGATGACCTAGAACGGAGATTGTGATCTCACAGATGTTCTTCTAGACACACGAAAAAATTCCCACGGAAACCTCCAAAGTCTTGTAGAAATCCATCCCAGAAGAGCGGGGCTGTTATTACTGCAGAGGGACTGACTCAATATTAATGTCTATGGATGTAGAATGGGAGGTCAGAAGGGCTTGTGTAGTTGTAATGTGTCGGCGTCCCAATACTTTTGTCCATATGGGCTATCTATCCAATATCTGTCTATCAATACATTTTACATTTGTGTTTCTATCCATTGTGTACTTACTCCGTATTTTCGCCCGCATCTCATTTTCCTGGCTACTACATGAACACGGCTCTTGCAATGTGAAGCTCTCGTTCTCATCTAGAAAGCAGAGCAGGGAGTCTTCAGACATTGTCATTGTTAGGACTCATTGGAAAGACAAGATATATTGAAAAAATGTCAGGTCTAAGAAACCACTTAAGCATTTCTGTGATACCTGTGACGATGACTCTAAGATACGAGAGGAACATAGGCATCGGAAAAGCAATGGTAAAATCAAAGGCAATCCCCACCCCTACTTAGGTCTGCAGTTTTGTTCCTTATCGATGGTGAGCAAAGTGAGCCAGAGAGTATGTGATCACTCCGGGCGACTCGAGCACAATTATTTTGAGTGAGGAGAAGGTATAGTAATAACTGGTTCATATAAGCATCATATATTGGTGGGATCAGAGGTAAATGCAGAACTTTACATAACATAACCCCAGGGCGGTACTGTTACACACGCTAGGTGAGGTGGATCCTCTAACCCAAGGTCTGGGTGGGCACACGGACTACGGGCGTCAGTGGAGCAGGCGTATGTTGCACGTGGGAAACAGGTAGTAGAGTAACTGGAAGCTGCAGGCAGACTGGAGACATCCTGGAGACCATGGACAGGCAGCTGGGAAGCTGGAAGCCATAGGCAGTTAGAAAACTTCCAGGAGACCACGATAGGCAGCTGGGATGCTGGAAACCATAGGCATGCAGGAGACATCTAAAAGACCACGGACAGGCAAGCTGGGATGCTGGAAACTATAGGCAGGCAGGAGACGTCCAGGAGAAACCAATAGGCAGTTGGGATGCTGGAAACCGTAGGCAGGCAGGAAATGTCAAGACCATGAATAGGCAGCTGGAATGCGAAAAACCATAGGCAAGCAGGAGACCATGGACAGGCAGCTGGAATGCTGGAAACCACAGGCAGGCGAAGTCCTGTGGACCGCAGACAGCCAGCAGAGCAGGTCAAGGTGTACCCACAAACTCAGTCTAAGTAGCACTGAAGACATAATACCAAGACACAGGTGTGCAAGACTGATGTGGAGCACCACATATTTTAGCGGACCGGGGTGAGGGAAGCAAAGTATGGATTGGGGATAGATGCGTAACAATTGCTTTAAGGGGGCTCAGTGCAAAAAAAAGGATTTATTTTTTTCCTGCCCAACTTATTGCCCAGATGTCTCCTTAGGGACCTGCACAATGTTACTTATAAGAAAAGGACAGTGCCAAAAAAAAAAGCCCAGGATGCCTTGGTCATTTTCACAGGTAATAAGGAAATATCCCTTTGACTATTGCAAAAAAAAAGAGAAAACATGATGCAGACACAATAAAGGAATATAAACTTGTCACCACTCACATGGTCGGTTTAGCCACCATTTCACTGTGTCGGTGACGTCGAAGGACAGCCACTCTCCTGGCTTTCCTGGAAAGACAAACCTACTGTCCAGGTATCGAGAAGTTATGTTGCTTTCTACCTGTGTGAGAAATAAATTACATCTTTTATGTGTGTAACAAAGCTAATGAAGTCAGAAATCATCATTGGTGAGGTTGCATTGCTTCAAAGCCTAAGAGCATAGAAGTAATCCCAAAAAAGTGAAAGCTCTAGGGATTAGCGTGGGAAAAATATCCAAACTGTGGACTGTGATACATCCCAACTTGGCAATGAGGAATGACAAAAGGGACAAATCAAGGCAGGAACACATTTATACCTATTAACTTATGATCTTCTCCTCCTGCCTCTTAAAAACCTACTAAAATCAAACTCCCAGTTCACAGAGGGGTCAGATTACAGCTACTGTACATTATATATTGAAGCCTCAGGGGTGGGAGGACGAGCAGAATGAGGGAGAGAGGCAGATAGATGTACACTGACCACTTCTGCTTTCCAGTAAGTGTTTATCTCCCGTCTGTGCTGGATTCACAACTACACTGTTCAGTACTGCTGTCTAATATCCTACATGCTGCTCTACGTGTGCTACAGGAGATCAGCAATCCTTCATGACTCTTTGTGCAGAAAATGGAGAATATTATAGTAGTTACTTTTTTCTCCACTTATGAGCCTCTTCTCCTCCTGCCTCTTAAAAAACTACTAAAATCAAACTCCCAGTTCACAGAGGGGTCATATTACAGCTATATATTGAAGTCTATGGGGTGGGAAGAGGAGCAAAATGAGAAAGAGAGGCAGATATATGCACACCGACCACTTCTGTTTTCCAGTAAGTGTTTATCTCCTATCAGTGCTGGATTCACAACTATACTGTTCAGTGCTGCTGGCTAATTTCTTACATGCTGCTGCACATGTGCTACAGGACAGCAGGAATCCTTCATGCACTCTTTGTGCAGAAAATGGAGAATATTGTAGTAGATAGTTTCCACTCACTAGCAGTTTCCACTCACTAGCTCAGAGACAAGTGAAATTTAGAGATAGAGCTCGCTGAGGGTGAAACTGGTGAAAAGTGCAGGATACAAGTCAAATAATGGCCAGAAATATTGTTATTCCTCATGTGCACACATACGTGACAGCTTATTCAGTTACCTTTGATGACAGCTAAGCTTTAATGTAAAAGAAAGACCCACCATATTGATACATTGGAAAAGGATAAAGGGGTGTGGATAAAGGGCATAAAAAAATGTATGGCAACGATAATGCCAATGCTGTCAACTCCGGCTTACCCTGTACAGCTCCAGTCTGACCTCTTCATAGGGATACAAATTTATATTTTCTTTCCGAAACATGCGCAGTTCTGCATTGTGTAGAAAGTGTGGGCTCTCCACAGTCTCCCGAGCAAGAGATGCATTGAAGGTGAAGACATATTCACTTTTCTTACTTCCTTTTTCGCTTATCTCATCTGATTAGAGAATAAATCCAGACATTAATGACGAGCAATCAAGTGGCAGATATCACAACGTTTTAAAGGCTTGTTACTCTGAGTGTTAAAGTTTTACATGTAAATCTACATAGTAATGTAGCAAAAGAGAAGAAGCCTATCATCAGGGATCAGCATTGAGACAACTTTTGTGGTAGCTGGAATGACAACTGCTTTCAAAGTTTAGGCGGAATTCCTACCCATATACAGTACAGACCAAAAGTTTGGACACACCTTCTCACTTAAAGATTTTTCTGTATTTTCATGACTATGAAAATTGTACATTCACACTGAAGGCATCAAAACTATGAATTAACACATGTGGAATTATATACTTAATAAAAAAGTGTGAAACAACTGAAAATATGTCTTATATTCTAGGTTCTTCAAAGTAGCCACCTTTTGCTTTGATGACTGCTTTGCACACTCTTGGCATTCTCTTGATGAGCTTCAAGAGGTAGTCACCGGAAATGGTGTTCCAACAATCTTGAAGGAGTTCCCAGAGATGCTTAGCACTTGTTGGCCCTTTTACCTTCACTCTGCGGTCCAGCTCACCCCAAACCACCTCGATTGGGTTCAGGTCTGGTGACTGTGGAGGCCAGGTCATCTGGCGTAGCACCCCATCACTCTCCTTCTTGGTCAAATAGCCCTCACACAGCCTGGAGGTGTGTTTGGGGTCATTGTCCTGTTGAAAAATAAATGATGGTCCAACTAAACGCAAACCAGATGGAATAGCATGCCGCTGCAAGATGCTGTGGTAGCCATGCTGGTTCAGTATGCCTTCAATTTTGAATAAATCCCCAACAATGTCACCAGCAAAGCACCCCCACACCATCTCACCTCCTCCTCCACGCTTCACGGTGGGAACCAGGCATGTAGAGTCCATCCGATCACCTTTTCTGCGTCGCACAAAGACAAGGTGGTTGGAACCAAAGATCTCAAATTTGGACTCATCAGACCAAAGCACAGATTTCCACTGGTCTAATGTCCATTCCTTGTGTTCTTTAGCCCAAACAAGTCTCTTCTGCTTGTTGCCTGTCCTTAGCAGTGGTTTCCTAGCAGCTATTTTACCATGAAGGCCTGCTGCACAAAGTCTCCTCTTACCAGTTGTTGTAGAGATGTGTCTGCTGCTAGAACTCTGTGTGGCATTGACCTGGTCTCTAATCTGAGCTGCTGGTAACCTGCGATTTATGAGGCTGGTGACTCGGATAAACTTATCCTCAGAAGCAGAGGTGACTCTTGGTCTTCCTTTCCTGGGGCGGACCTCATGTGAGCCAGTTTCTTTGTAGCGTTTGATGGTTTTTGCAACTCCACTTGGGGACACATTCAAGTTTGCCCAATTTTTCAGACTGACTGACCTTCATTTCTTAAAGTAATGATGGCCATTCGTTTTTCTTTACTTAGCTTCTTTTTTCTTGCCATAATACAAATTCTAACAGTCTATTCAGTAGGACTATCAACTGTGTATCCACCAGACTTCTGCACAAAACAACTGATGGTCCCAACCCCATTTATAAGGCAAGAAATCTCACTTATTAAACCTGACAGGGCACACCTGTGAAGTGAAAACCATTTCCGGTGACTACCTCTTGAAGCTCATCAAGAGAATGCCAAGAGTGTGCAAAGCAGTCATCAAAGCAAAAGGTGGCTACTTTGAAGAACCTAGAATATAAGACATATTTTCAGTTGTTTCACAATTTTTTGTTAACTATATAATTCCACATGTGCTAATTCATAGTTTTGATGCCTTCAGTGTGAATGTACAATTTTCATAGTCATGAAAATACAGAAAAATCTTTAAATGATAAGGTATGTCCAAACGGTCTGTACTGTACATGCATGCTCCTCTCAGCCAAGCGTGTGTTCTGCATGGGAAGAGTGGGGTTAGCCGCTGTCAACACTCCTCGGGGGTCAGTTTATCTTCCTTTGAACAAAAGGATTAAACTGCCAATCCATACCCTCATCGACATCTGAAGTTGGGGGGAGTGTTAGGAGACCCCCTGTCACAGGTGTGTCGCCACGAAGATCGTCACGATTACACAGCCTGACTTCTCGCAGCTGACTTTTTGGTGCTTTGTGTTTTTCGGCAGTGAGGGAGTTAATTCTCTCTCTCTCTGTGCTAGACGAGGTCCAGCCTCGCCCAGCTGCAATCAATGCTGCTGTAGTGAGACTCCTTCAAATGCCTGCTGGTCTGTTAGGGAAGTGTCGGTGAAAGCATTTCATGCAGACTAACAGAGCGGATCGTGGTATTTGGAGTTTCAGAGATAAGTGTATTTGGAGTGTTTTTTCCCTTCCTCGCTTTATCATTTATCTCCTTTCCCGTTGGTGTTCCCTCTGTTGTAGTTGTGTAGTTTTTGTATGCAAGGTGGTTTTGGTTTTTCCCTTGTACTGTCTCGTTCGTTTAAGTACTGTTTGTGGGCATATTATTACTTGTCCCCTTTTGTTGTGATCGGGGTCCTTCTCAGGACTAGATTACTTAGGTGCAGGGATCCTCAGGAGGTAGGGGTTACGCTGGCGGCCTGGACCTCTGTACCTTTAACAGTACCTCCAGGTTGAGGGATTAGTCAGGGCCCCAGCTTAGGGTCAGCTTAGGCCCCCTACCTCCAGTATACAGAGACAGCGTGACATCCCCATACACATATGATGATCCAATGTACTGAAACTTTGGAGGATACAAAGGATAGGTCCAGCTCAAAGAAAGACAAAATCTACTTGTCATGTCCCATGTGCATCAGAAACGCGTTGGTGATCGTCCTTGTAGCTCGGCAGTTGCAGAGTTTGTCCATGGAGCTGGCGGACGTTAGGTCCAAGGTTTTGTATCCTCTGGAGCAAGCCGGACCAGAACCTAAAGTAGCTCTCCCTGACAGGTTCACTGGGGGGCGGGACAAGTTTTTTGTTTTCCGGGAGGCATGCAAGTTGTACTTTCGGCTGCGGCCTCGGTCATCGGGGAGTGAAGAACAAAGGGTGGGAATTGTCATCTCGCTCCTACAAGGGGACCCACAATCTTGGGCGTTCTCTCTTCCCCCGGGCTCCCCGGCTCTCCAGTCAGTGGATAGGTTTTTCGCTGCTCTGGGACTCGTATATGATGACCCAGATCGGATCTCCCTTGCTGAGTCTAAGTTACGTAGGATCCAGCAGGGAGATCGTCCGGCGGAGGAATTCTGTTCGGAGTTCCGTAGGTGGGCCACGGACACCCAGTGGAATGACCCGGCTCTTAGGAGCCAGTTTTGTCAAGGTTTATCCGACAAATTACAGGATGTGTTGGCACAGTATGACTCTCCCGCGTCACTGGAAGCCGCTATGGCCCTTGCTATTCGCGTTGACAGACGGCTTCGGGAGAGGTGCGGGATAACTCTACCCCCTGTGATGACTCCACCTCCTACAAGGTCCCCTCATATGGTGGTTCCCCTGGTCAGTCCAGAGGAGCCTATGCAATTAGGAGGGACATCATTTCGGGGGAGGGGACCGGGGGTGCGCCATAAGACAGGAAGGTGTTTCTTCTGCGGGAGAAAGGGACATTTTATTGGAGGGTGTCCGTCCCGTCCCTTGCAGAGTGAAGAGTCGTCGGAAAACTGTTGATCCCAGGTTGTGTGGTGGACGGCAATCTGGGAGTAGGTATTTCGTCCCTAGGTTCGTCTCAGTTTCTCGTACCGGCGGAGGTGGTGGTGGGTACGAGAACTGAGAGGATATCTGTTCTTCTGGATAGTGGGGCCGGGGCTAATCTGGTTGATGCTCAGTTTGCCCGGGTTCAAGGTATGCGATTGAGTGAGTTGGCTAAACCCATCCCCATATTCTCGATCGATGCCAGGCCTCTCGGTCAGGGAAGTTTTTTGCAAGCTGTGCATGACGTAAAACTTCAAGTGGGGGCGATACATAAAGAACTGTTGTCTTGCTACGTGTTGGAGGGTCTTCCCACTCCTATAGTGTTGGGCCTTCCTTGGTTAACTAAGCATAACCCGGTTATTAATTGGCAAACCAGAGAGATAAGCCAATGGAGTAAATTCTGTAATAAAAACTGCATGAACACGGTCATCGGTGCGGTTACTCCTTGGGTCTTACCTCCATTTCTGGCGGACTTTGAGGATGTATTCTCAGAGAAAGGGTGTCAGGAACTACCTCCTCATCGCGAGTATGACTGTTCTGTAAAACTGCTCCCTGAGGCCAAGTTACCTAAAGCTAGGTTGTATAACCTTTCTGGTCCTGAGAGGCAGGCCATGAAGGATTATATTTCAGAAAGTCTGGCTAAGGGGCATATTAGACCTTCATCTTCACCGGTGGCTGCGGGGTTCTTCTTTGTTAAGAAGAAAGATGGAGGCCTACGCCCTTGCCTGGATTTCCGTGATCTTAATCGGATTACGGTACGAGATCCGTATCCGCTCCCACTTATTCCCGATCTCTTTAATCAGATCGTGGGCGCCAAATGGTTCTCTAAGTTGGATCTCAGGGGGGCGTACAATCTGATTAGGATGAAGGAGGGGGATGAGTGGAAGACGGCGTTTAACACTCCGGAGGGGCATTATGAGAACCTTGTCATGCCATTCGGTCTGACTAATGCCCCGGCGGTGTTCCAACACTTTGTTAATGACATTTTTCGCCGCCTGGTGGGACAGTTTGTTGTCATATATCTGGATGATATCTTAATTTACTCGCCGGATCTGGTGTATCATCAGGAGCACGTTAGGCAGGTGTTACAGATCTTGCGGGATAATAAACTGTATGCCAAATGGGAAAAGTGTGTGTTCGCCGTACAGGAACTCCAGTTTTTAGGCTTCCTGGTTTCAGCATCCGGTTTTCGTATGGACCCTGGGAAAGTGCGGGCAGTTCTTGAGTGGGATCGGCCAGAGAATCTTAAGGCACTACAACGTTTCCTGGGGTTTGCTAATTATTACCGGAAGTTCATTCGTAATTTCTCGTCCATGGTTAAGCCTCTCACAGACATGACTAAAAAGGGGACGGATTTTTCTAGGTGGTCTGACAAGGCTTGTCAAGCATTCTCCTCCTTGAAAAAATGTTTTGCCTCGGCACCCATACTCATTCAACCTGATGCGTCACAGCCATTCATTGTAGAGGTAGACGCTTCCGAGGTAGGGGTGGGAGCAGTATTGTCACAAGGTTCGTCCCCTGGTAAGTGGCATCCGTGCGCCTTTTTCTCTAAAAAATTGTCGTCCGCTGAGAGGAATTACGATGTCGGCAATAGGGAACTCTTGGCCATTAAGTTAGCTTTTGAGGAGTGGCGCCATTTTTTGGAGGGGGCAGTCCATCCGGTCACTGTCATCACCGATCACAAGAACCTGCTATATCTGGAGTCCGCGAAACGTCTGAATCCCAGACAAGCTAGGTGGTCATTGTTTTTTACCAGGTTTAATTTTGTCGTTACATATCGTCCTGGGTCAAAAAATGTAAAGGCGGATGCCTTATCTCGTAGTTTCCCTGGGGCCGGGAATACGGACGACCCGATTCCTATCCTTCAGGAGGGGGTGGTGGTTTCGGCAGTATGCTCTGAGCTGGAGGAGGAGGTATTGGAGGCTCAGGGGGACGCCCCTGTTGGACCTCCGGGGAGACTGTTTGTTCCAGATCAGTTGCGACAAAAGGTGATCGAGGCACACCATAACTCAGTTTTTGCAGGACACCCGGGGAGTAGAGCAACTGTGGATCTCCTCTCGCGTCGGTTTTGGTGGCCTAACTTACATAAGGAGGTGGTAACTTTTGTCGCGTCCTGTGGGGTTTGTGCGCGCTCTAAGACCTCACATACCCGTCCGTCTGGGGCCCTCTTACCTTTGAAGATCCCGGAGCGTCCTTGGACTCATCTGTCTATGGACTTTATTACGGACCTCCCTCAGTCTTCGGGTAAAACGGTCATACTCGTTGTAGTGGACAGGTTCAGCAAGATGGCACATTTTATCGCTCTTCTGGCTCTCCCTAATGCTAAAACTCTTGCGCAGGTGTTCATTGGGGAGATTGTGAGGCTTCACGGGGTACCCTCCGAGGTGGTGTCTGATCGGGGGTCTCAGTTTGTGTCCAAGTTCTGGAAGGCGTTTTGTGCACGGCGGGGGATGCATTTGTCGTTCTCATCGGCTTTTCATCCTCAGACCAATGGTCAGACGGAACGTATGAACCAGAGCTTGGAGACATATCTCCGGTGTTTTGTGTCAGAGAACCAGGAGGACTGGGCTTCTTTCTTACCTCTGGCAGAGTTTGCTCTTAATAATAGGCGGAGCGAGTCCACTGGTAAGTCCCCGTTTTTTGGGGCATATGGTTTTCACCCCCAGTTTTGTACTTTCAGTAGGGGGGGCTCTTCAGGGGTTCCTGAGGAGGAACGATTTTCCTCATCACTCGCTTCAGTATGGAAAGGGGTGCTGAAGAATCTGAATACTATGGGGAACCGATACAAACGTATGGCTGATAGGAGGAGAGTGTCTGGTCCGGACCTAAGTGTGAACGATCGGGTATGGTTGTCTACCAGGAATATAAAACTTAAGGTTCCCTCCTGGAAACTGGGTCCCAGGTTCATCGGGCCGTACAGAATCAGTTCTATTATTAATCCGGTGGCATTCCGTCTTGACCTCCCCCCTACGTTTAAAATTCACAACGTGTTCCACAGATCGTTGCTTAAGAGGTATGTGGCGCCGGTGGTACCGTCACCTTTACCTCCCCCTCCAGTGGTGGTCAAGGGTAACTTGGAGTTCCAGGTATCGAGGGTCATCGATTCACGCTTTAATCGCCGGTCCCTTCAGTACCTGGTTCATTGGAAAGGGTATGGTCCTGAGGAGAGGATGTGGGTTCCTGCGTCGGATATTAACGCAGACCGATTAGTTCGGGCCTTCCACACGACTCACCCGGATAAACCTGGCCCTGAGGGTCCGGAGGCCCCTCGTAGAAGGGGGGGTACTGTCACGGGTGTGTCGCCACGAAGATCGTCACGATTACACAGCCTGACTTCTCGCAGCTGACTTTTTGGTGCTTTGTGTTTTTCGGTAGTGAGGGAGTTAATTCTCTCTCTCTCTGTGCTAGACGAGGTCCAGCCTCGCCCAGCTGCAATCAATGCTGCTGTAGTGAGACTCCTTCAGAGATAAGTGTATTTGGAGTGTTTTTTCCCTTCCTCGCTTTATCATTTATCTCCTTTCCCGTTGGTGTTCCCTCTGTTGTAGTTGTGTAGTTTTTGTATGCAAGGTGGTTTTGGTTTTTCCCTTGTACTGTCTCGTTCGTTTAAGTACTGTGTGTGGGCATATTATTACTTGTCCCCTTTTGTTGTGATCGGGGTCCTTCTCAGGACTAGATTACTTAGGTGCAGGGATCCTCAGGAGGTAGGGGTTACGCTGGCGGCCTGGACCTCTGTACCTTTAACAGTACCTCCAGGTTGAGGGATTAGTCAGGGCCCCAGCTTAGGGTCAGCTTAGGCCCCCTACCTCCAGTATACAGAGACAGCGTGACATTTTCACCGACCACTTAGTTTTTCTCCAGCTACCATGGATCCAGTAGCCGGTCTAGCTCGGCAGTTGCAGAGTTTGTCCATGGAGCTGGCGGACGTTAGGTCCAAGGTTTTGTATCCTCTGGAGCAAGCCGGACCAGAACCTAAAGTAGCTCTCCCTGACAGGTTCACTGGGGGGCGGGACAAGTTTTTTGTTTTCCGGGAGGCATGCAAGTTGTACTTTCGGCTGCGGCCTCGGTCATCGGGGAGTGAAGAACAAAGGGTGGGAATTGTCATCTCGCTCCTACAAGGGGACCCACAATCTTGGGCGTTCTCTCTTCCCCCGGGCTCCCCGGCTCTCCAGTCAGTGGATAGGTTTTTCGCTGCTCTGGGACTCGTATATGATGACCCAGATCGGATCTCCCTTGCTGAGTCTAAGTTACGTAGGATCCAGCAGGGAGATCGTCCGGCGGAGGAATTCTGTTCGGAGTTCCGTAGGTGGGCCACGGACACCCAGTGGAATGACCCGGCTCTTAGGAGCCAGTTTTGTCAAGGTTTATCCGACAAATTACAGGATGTGTTGGCACAGTATGACTCTCCCGCGTCACTGGAAGCCGCTATGGCCCTTGCTATTCGCGTTGACAGACGGCTTCGGGAGAGGTGCGGGATAACTCTACCCCCTGTGATGACTCCACCTCCTACAAGGTCCCCTCATATGGTGGTTCCCCTGGTCAGTCCAGAGGAGCCTATGCAATTAGGAGGGACATCATTTCGGGGGAGGGGACCGGGGGTGCGCCATAAGACAGGAAGGTGTTTCTTCTGCGGGAGAAAGGGACATTTTATTGGAGGGTGTCCGTCCCGTCCCTTGCAGAGTGAAGAGTCGTCGGAAAACTGTTGATCCCAGGTTGTGTGGTGGACGGCAATCTGGGAGTAGGTATTTCGTCCCTAGGTTCGTCTCAGTTTCTCGTACCGGCGGAGGTGGTGGTGGGTACGAGAACTGAGAGGATATCTGTTCTTCTGGATAGTGGGGCCGGGGCTAATCTGGTTGATGCTCAGTTTGCCCGGGTTCAAGGTATGCGATTGAGTGAGTTGGCTAAACCCATCCCCATATTCTCGATCGATGCCAGGCCTCTCGGTCAGGGAAGTTTTTTGCAAGCTGTGCATGACGTAAAACTTCAAGTGGGGGCGATACATAAAGAACTGTTGTCTTGCTACGTGTTGGAGGGTCTTCCCACTCCTATAGTGTTGGGCCTTCCTTGGTTAACTAAGCATAACCCGGTTATTAATTGGCAAACCAGAGAGATAAGCCAATGGAGTAAATTCTGTAATAAAAACTGCATGAACACGGTCATCGGTGCGGTTACTCCTTGGGTCTTACCTCCATTTCTGGCGGACTTTGAGGATGTATTCTCAGAGAAAGGGTGTCAGGAACTACCTCCTCATCGCGAGTATGACTGTTCTGTAAAACTGCTCCCTGAGGCCAAGTTACCTAAAGCTAGGTTGTATAACCTTTCTGGTCCTGAGAGGCAGGCCATGAAGGATTATATTTCAGAAAGTCTGGCTAAGGGGCATATTAGACCTTCATCTTCACCGGTGGCTGCGGGGTTCTTCTTTGTTAAGAAGAAAGATGGAGGCCTACGCCCTTGCCTGGATTTCCGTGATCTTAATCGGATTACGGTACGAGATCCGTATCCGCTCCCACTTATTCCCGATCTCTTTAATCAGATCGTGGGCGCCAAATGGTTCTCTAAGTTGGATCTCAGGGGGGCGTACAATCTGATTAGGATGAAGGAGGGGGATGAGTGGAAGACGGCGTTTAACACTCCGGAGGGGCATTATGAGAACCTTGTCATGCCATTCGGTCTGACTAATGCCCCGGCGGTGTTCCAACACTTTGTTAATGACATTTTTCGCCGCCTGGTGGGACAGTTTGTTGTCATATATCTGGATGATATCTTAATTTACTCGCCGGATCTGGTGTATCATCAGGAGCACGTTAGGCAGGTGTTACAGATCTTGCGGGATAATAAACTGTATGCCAAATGGGAAAAGTGTGTGTTCGCCGTACAGGAACTCCAGTTTTTAGGCTTCCTGGTTTCAGCATCCGGTTTTCGTATGGACCCTGGGAAAGTGCGGGCAGTTCTTGAGTGGGATCGGCCAGAGAATCTTAAGGCACTACAACGTTTCCTGGGGTTTGCTAATTATTACCGGAAGTTCATTCGTAATTTCTCGTCCATGGTTAAGCCTCTCACAGACATGACTAAAAAGGGGACGGATTTTTCTAGGTGGTCTGACAAGGCTTGTCAAGCATTCTCCTCCTTGAAAAAATGTTTTGCCTCGGCACCCATACTCATTCAACCTGATGCGTCACAGCCATTCATTGTAGAGGTAGACGCTTCCGAGGTAGGGGTGGGAGCAGTATTGTCACAAGGTTCGTCCCCTGGTAAGTGGCATCCGTGCGCCTTTTTCTCTAAAAAATTGTCGTCCGCTGAGAGGAATTACGATGTCGGCAATAGGGAACTCTTGGCCATTAAGTTAGCTTTTGAGGAGTGGCGCCATTTTTTGGAGGGGGCAGTCCATCCGGTCACTGTCATCACCGATCACAAGAACCTGCTATATCTGGAGTCCGCGAAACGTCTGAATCCCAGACAAGCTAGGTGGTCATTGTTTTTTACCAGGTTTAATTTTGTCGTTACATATCGTCCTGGGTCAAAAAATGTAAAGGCGGATGCCTTATCTCGTAGTTTCCCTGGGGCCGGGAATACGGACGACCCGATTCCTATCCTTCAGGAGGGGGTGGTGGTTTCGGCAGTATGCTCTGAGCTGGAGGAGGAGGTATTGGAGGCTCAGGGGGACGCCCCTGTTGGACCTCCGGGGAGACTGTTTGTTCCAGATCAGTTGCGACAAAAGGTGATCGAGGCACACCATAACTCAGTTTTTGCAGGACACCCGGGGAGTAGAGCAACTGTGGATCTCCTCTCGCGTCGGTTTTGGTGGCCTAACTTACATAAGGAGGTGGTAACTTTTGTCGCGTCCTGTGGGGTTTGTGCGCGCTCTAAGACCTCACATACCCGTCCGTCTGGGGCCCTCTTACCTTTGAAGATCCCGGAGCGTCCTTGGACTCATCTGTCTATGGACTTTATTACGGACCTCCCTCAGTCTTCGGGTAAAACGGTCATACTCGTTGTAGTGGACAGGTTCAGCAAGATGGCACATTTTATCGCTCTTCTGGCTCTCCCTAATGCTAAAACTCTTGCGCAGGTGTTCATTGGGGAGATTGTGAGGCTTCACGGGGTACCCTCCGAGGTGGTGTCTGATCGGGGGTCTCAGTTTGTGTCCAAGTTCTGGAAGGCGTTTTGTGCACGGCGGGGGATGCATTTGTCGTTCTCATCGGCTTTTCATCCTCAGACCAATGGTCAGACGGAACGTATGAACCAGAGCTTGGAGACATATCTCCGGTGTTTTGTGTCAGAGAACCAGGAGGACTGGGCTTCTTTCTTACCTCTGGCAGAGTTTGCTCTTAATAATAGGCGGAGCGAGTCCACTGGTAAGTCCCCGTTTTTTAGGGCATATGGTTTTCACCCCCAGTTTTGTACTTTCAGTAGGGGGGGCTCTTCAGGGGTTCCTGAGGAGGAACGATTTTCCTCATCACTCGCTTCAGTATGGAGAGGGGTGCTGAAGAATCTGAATACTATGGGGAACCGATACAAACGTATGGCTGATAGGAGGAGAGTGTCTGGTCCGGACCTAAGTGTGAACGATCGGGTATGGTTGTCTACCAGGAATATAAAACTTAAGGTTCCCTCCTGGAAACTGGGTCCCAGGTTCATCGGGCCGTACAGAATCAGTTCTATTATTAATCCGGTGGCATTCCGTCTTGACCTCCCCCCTACGTTTAAAATTCACAACGTGTTCCACAGATCGTTGCTTAAGAGGTATGTGGCGCCGGTGGTACCGTCACCTTTACCTCCCCCTCCAGTGGTGGTCAAGGGTAACTTGGAGTTCCAGGTATCGAGGGTCATCGATTCACGCTTTAATCGCCGGTCCCTTCAGTACCTGGTTCATTGGAAAGGGTATGGTCCTGAGGAGAGGATGTGGGTTCCTGCGTCGGATATTAACGCAGACCGATTAGTTCGGGCCTTCCACACGACTCACCCGGATAAACCTGGCCCTGAGGGTCCGGAGGCCCCTCGTAGAAGGGGGGGTACTGTCACGGGTGTGTCGCCACGAAGATCGTCACGATTACACAGCCTGACTTCTCGCAGCTGACTTTTTGGTGCTTTGTGTTTTTCGGTAGTGAGGGAGTTAATTCTCTCTCTCTCTGTGCTAGACGAGGTCCAGCCTCGCCCAGCTGCAATCAATGCTGCTGTAGTGAGACTCCTTCAGAGATAAGTGTATTTGGAGTGTTTTTTCCCTTCCTCGCTTTATCATTTATCTCCTTTCCCGTTGGTGTTCCCTCTGTTGTAGTTGTGTAGTTTTTGTATGCAAGGTGGTTTTGGTTTTTCCCTTGTACTGTCTCGTTCGTTTAAGTACTGTGTGTGGGCATATTATTACTTGTCCCCTTTTGTTGTGATCGGGGTCCTTCTCAGGACTAGATTACTTAGGTGCAGGGATCCTCAGGAGGTAGGGGTTACGCTGGCGGCCTGGACCTCTGTACCTTTAACAGTACCTCCAGGTTGAGGGATTAGTCAGGGCCCCAGCTTAGGGTCAGCTTAGGCCCCCTACCTCCAGTATACAGAGACAGCGTGACATTTTCACCGACCACTTAGTTTTTCTCCAGCTACCATGGATCCAGTAGCCGGTCTAGCTCGGCAGTTGCAGAGTTTGTCCATGGAGCTGGCGGACGTTAGGTCCAAGGTTTTGTATCCTCTGGAGCAAGCCGGACCAGAACCTAAAGTAGCTCTCCCTGACAGGTTTACTGGGGGGCGGGACAAGTTTTTTGTTTTCCGGGAGGCATGCAAGTTGTACTTTCGGCTGCGGCCTCGGTCATCGGGGAGTGAAGAACAAAGGGTGGGAATTGTCATCTCGCTCCTACAAGGGGACCCACAATCTTGGGCGTTCTCTCTTCCCCCGGGCTCCCCGGCTCTCCAGTCAGTGGATAGGTTTTTCGCTGCTCTGGGACTCGTATATGATGACCCAGATCGGATCTCCCTTGCTGAGTCTAAGTTACGTAGGATCCAGCAGGGAGATCGTCCGGCGGAGGAATTCTGTTCGGAGTTCCGTAGGTGGGCCACGGACACCCAGTGGAATGACCCGGCTCTTAGGAGCCAGTTTTGTCAAGGTTTATCCGACAAATTACAGGATGTGTTGGCACAGTATGACTCTCCCGCGTCACTGGAAGCCGCTATGGCCCTTGCTATTCGCGTTGACAGACGGCTTCGGGAGAGGTGCGGGATAACTCTACCCCCTGTGATGACTCCACCTCCTACAAGGTCCCCTCATATGGTGGTTCCCCTGGTCAGTCCAGAGGAGCCTATGCAATTAGGAGGGACATCATTTCGGGGGAGGGGACCGGGGGTGCGCCATAAGACAGGAAGGTGTTTCTTCTGCGGGAGAAAGGGACATTTTATTGGAGGGTGTCCGTCCCGTCCCTTGCAGAGTGAAGAGTCGTCGGAAAACTGTTGATCCCAGGTTGTGTGGTGGACGGCAATCTGGGAGTAGGTATTTCGTCCCTAGGTTCGTCTCAGTTTCTCGTACCGGCGGAGGTGGTGGTGGGTACGAGAACTGAGAGGATATCTGTTCTTCTGGATAGTGGGGCCGGGGCTAATCTGGTTGATGCTCAGTTTGCCCGGGTTCAAGGTATGCGATTGAGTGAGTTGGCTAAACCCATCCCCATATTCTCGATCGATGCCAGGCCTCTCGGTCAGGGAAGTTTTTTGCAAGCTGTGCATGACGTAAAACTTCAAGTGGGGGCGATACATAAAGAACTGTTGTCTTGCTACGTGTTGGAGGGTCTTCCCACTCCTATAGTGTTGGGCCTTCCTTGGTTAACTAAGCATAACCCGGTTATTAATTGGCAAACCAGAGAGATAAGCCAATGGAGTAAATTCTGTAATAAAAACTGCATGAACACGGTCATCGGTGCGGTTACTCCTTGGGTCTTACCTCCATTTCTGGCGGACTTTGAGGATGTATTCTCAGAGAAAGGGTGTCAGGAACTACCTCCTCATCGCGAGTATGACTGTTCTGTAAAACTGCTCCCTGAGGCCAAGTTACCTAAAGCTAGGTTGTATAACCTTTCTGGTCCTGAGAGGCAGGCCATGAAGGATTATATTTCAGAAAGTCTGGCTAAGGGGCATATTAGACCTTCATCTTCACCGGTGGCTGCGGGGTTCTTCTTTGTTAAGAAGAAAGATGGAGGCCTACGCCCTTGCCTGGATTTCCGTGATCTTAATCGGATTACGGTACGAGATCCGTATCCGCTCCCACTTATTCCCGATCTCTTTAATCAGATCGTGGGCGCCAAATGGTTCTCTAAGTTGGATCTCAGGGGGGCGTACAATCTGATTAGGATGAAGGAGGGGGATGAGTGGAAGACGGCGTTTAACACTCCGGAGGGGCATTATGAGAACCTTGTCATGCCATTCGGTCTGACTAATGCCCCGGCGGTGTTCCAACACTTTGTTAATGACATTTTTCGCCGCCTGGTGGGACAGTTTGTTGTCATATATCTGGATGATATCTTAATTTACTCGCCGGATCTGGTGTCTCATCAGGAGCACGTTAGGCAGGTGTTACAGATCTTGCGGGATAATAAACTGTATGCCAAATGGGAAAAGTGTGTGTTCGCCGTACAGGAACTCCAGTTTTTAGGCTTCCTGGTTTCAGCATCCGGTTTTCGTATGGACCCTGGGAAAGTGCGGGCAGTTCTTGAGTGGGATCGGCCAGAGAATCTTAAGGCACTACAACGTTTCCTGGGGTTTGCTAATTATTACCGGAAGTTCATTCGTAATTTCTCGTCCATGGTTAAGCCTCTCACAGACATGACTAAAAAGGGGACGGATTTTTCTAGGTGGTCTGACAAGGCTTGTCAAGCATTCTCCTCCTTGAAAAAATGTTTTGCCTCGGCACCCATACTCATTCAACCTGATGCGTCACAGCCATTCATTGTAGAGGTAGACGCTTCCGAGGTAGGGGTGGGAGCAGTATTGTCACAAGGTTCGTCCCCTGGTAAGTGGCATCCGTGCGCCTTTTTCTCTAAAAAATTGTCGTCCGCTGAGAGGAATTACGATGTCGGCAATAGGGAACTCTTGGCCATTAAGTTAGCTTTTGAGGAGTGGCGCCATTTTTTGGAGGGGGCAGTCCATCCGGTCACTGTCATCACCGATCACAAGAACCTGCTATATCTGGAGTCCGCGAAACGTCTGAATCCCAGACAAGCTAGGTGGTCATTGTTTTTTACCAGGTTTAATTTTGTCGTTACATATCGTCCTGGGTCAAAAAATGTAAAGGCGGATGCCTTATCTCGTAGTTTCCCTGGGGCCGGGAATACGGACGACCCGATTCCTATCCTTCAGGAGGGGGTGGTGGTTTCGGCAGTATGCTCTGAGCTGGAGGAGGAGGTATTGGAGGCTCAGGGGGACGCCCCTGTTGGACCTCCGGGGAGACTGTTTGTTCCAGATCAGTTGCGACAAAAGGTGATCGAGGCACACCATAACTCAGTTTTTGCAGGACACCCGGGGAGTAGAGCAACTGTGGATCTCCTCTCGCGTCGGTTTTGGTGGCCTAACTTACATAAGGAGGTGGTAACTTTTGTCGCGTCCTGTGGGGTTTGTGCGCGCTCTAAGACCTCACATACCCGTCCGTCTGGGGCCCTCTTACCTTTGAAGATCCCGGAGCGTCCTTGGACTCATCTGTCTATGGACTTTATTACGGACCTCCCTCAGTCTTCGGGTAAAACGGTCATACTCGTTGTAGTGGACAGGTTCAGCAAGATGGCACATTTTATCGCTCTTCTGGCTCTCCCTAATGCTAAAACTCTTGCGCAGGTGTTCATTGGGGAGATTGTGAGGCTTCACGGGGTACCCTCCGAGGTGGTGTCTGATCGGGGATCTCAGTTTGTGTCCAAGTTCTGGAAGGCGTTTTGTGCACGGCGGGGGATGCATTTGTCGTTCTCATTGGCTTTTCATCCTCAGACCAATGGTCAGACGGAACGTATGAACCAGAGCTTGGAGACATATCTCCGGTGTTTTGTGTCAGAGAACCAGGAGGACTGGGCTTCTTTCTTACCTCTGGCAGAGTTTGCTCTTAATAATAGGCGGAGCGAGTCCACTGGTAAGTCCCCGTTTTTTGGGGCATATGGTTTTCACCCCCAGTTTTGTACTTTCAGTAGGGGGGGCTCTTCAGGGGTTCCTGAGGAGGAACGATTTTCCTCATCACTCGCTTCAGTATGGAGAGGGGTGCTGAAGAATCTGAATACTATGGGGAACCGATACAAACGTATGGCTGATAGGAGGAGAGTGTCTGGTCCGGACCTAAGTGTGAACGATCGGGTATGGTTGTCTACCAGGAATATAAAACTTAAGGTTCCCTCCTGGAAACTGGGTCCCAGGTTCATCGGGCCGTACAGAATCAGTTCTATTATTAATCCGGTGGCATTCCGTCTTGACCTCCCCCCTACGTTTAAAATTCACAACGTGTTCCACAGATCGTTGCTTAAGAGGTATGTGGCGCCGGTGGTACCGTCACCTTTACCTCCCCCTCCAGTGGTGGTCAAGGGTAACTTGGAGTTCCAGGTATCGAGGGTCATCGATTCACGCTTTAATCGCCGGTCCCTTCAGTACCTGGTTCATTGGAAAGGGTATGGTCCTGAGGAGAGGATGTGGGTTCCTGCGTCGGATATTAACGCAGACCGATTAGTTCGGGCCTTCCACACGACTCACCCGGATAAACCTGGCCCTGAGGGTCCGGAGGCCCCTCGTAGAAGGGGGGGTACTGTCACGGGTGTGTCGCCACGAAGATCGTCACGATTACACAGCCTGACTTCTCGCAGCTGACTTTTTGGTGCTTTGTGTTTTTCGGTAGTGAGGGAGTTAATTCTCTCTCTCTCTGTGCTAGACGAGGTCCAGCCTCGCCCAGCTGCAATCAATGCTGCTGTAGTGAGACTCCTTCAGAGATAAGTGTATTTGGAGTGTTTTTTCCCTTCCTCGCTTTATCATTTATCTCCTTTCCCGTTGGTGTTCCCTCTGTTGTAGTTGTGTAGTTTTTGTATGCAAGGTGGTTTTGGTTTTTCCCTTGTACTGTCTCGTTCGTTTAAGTACTGTGTGTGGGCATATTATTACTTGTCCCCTTTTGTTGTGATCGGGGTCCTTCTCAGGACTAGATTACTTAGGTGCAGGGATCCTCAGGAGGTAGGGGTTACGCTGGCGGCCTGGACCTCTGTACCTTTAACAGTACCTCCAGGTTGAGGGATTAGTCAGGGCCCCAGCTTAGGGTCAGCTTAGGCCCCCTACCTCCAGTATACAGAGACAGCGTGACACCCCCATACACATATGATGATCCAATGTACTGAAACTTTGGAGGATACAAAGGATAGGTCCAGCTCAAAGAAAGACAAAATCTACTTGTCATGTCCCATGTGCATCAGAAACGCGTTGGTGATCGTCCTTGTGGACAACCCTTAGATGTAACCGTGATTTTATAATTCATCAATAAAAGTTAAAGATTTTATCTCCGCTTGAGCTGGACCTATCCTTTTACATCCTGTGTTGTTTCCGTCCATGGCAGTGGCGTCGTTCTGAGCTTCGGAGCATAACAGGCTGTTGGGGTGAGGTGGCTGACTTCTCTACTGAGACCTGGTACCTGTATTGTTGGATAACTAGTTCAGAAGCTGTGTGCTGTAACGGAGCCATATTGTTTGTTGCATAATCCTCCCCGAAACAGATGTAATTCAAAAAATTGTCTCATGAAGACAATCCCTGTCAATAGGGAACATGGAAATCATAAGGGAGAGCTATCCATGTATTATATTGAAACCACATCGCGGAGGAAATGTAATATTTTCCCAAGTGAGCTACCAGCTGACTGGCTTTCAATCGGAAGTTGCTCTTATATGGGGGCTCTCCTTTCTGGTTCATAGAGGGGGTTCCGAATCTTGACACCTGGCTAGACAAGAAATCAAGCAGAAGCCAGACCCCATGACTCTGATAAGACAACCTCAACTTGCCCAAAGAGAAGAAATCCAATAATTTAAGAGAACCTTTTTTCTTTTTGAAACTTTTTTTTTAGTTCTAATTCTTCCTCTTAACACACAATAAACCAAGTGACAGAACAGCAATGAAGAGGTTAAGAAGGTGGTTTACTGAAGCAGAGAGGTTTCCCCAAGCTAAGGAGATCTGCATTCACCTCCATCCTGTTGAATTCGATGTGGAAAAAGAAAAGGTTGATTCAACGAGGTTGCTTCTTATTTTCCATCCTTGATTAGTCAGGATGTAAGTGAACCTCCGAGCTAATGAAGGCTGAAGACTTTGGTAAAATTTGTGCATCATCCACCTCTCGTAGATGTTTTGAAGGGAAACCTTTGTATGGTAATTAAAGGCAACTTTAGAGTAAAAGCTCTAAATTGCAATCAATGTAAAAAATTCACTTCCATAATAAGAGTAAGAGAAAAATGGAGAGTCGAAAGCAGACCATATGTGGTGTGACTTGTTGACTGATCCAACAATTGGACAAGAATTGATTGCTTTAGGAGACCTCCTTTCCAACAGGGAGGATTTTGCAAAATTGGAGTTGGGCAAAAATTCAATTTGTGCCTCTAAATGGTAGTATTATTACTTGACTGAACTGCAATGCCATAGTGATGTTAGTAATATGTACACTGGTGTGAAAAAGTGTTTGCCCCCTTCCAGATTTCTTATTCTTTTGCATGTTTGTCACACTTAAAATGTTTCAGATCACAAAACAAATTTAACTATTAGACAAAGATAGCACAAGTAAATACAAAATGCAGTTTTTAAATGAAAGTCTTTATTACTAAGGGAAAAAGAAATCCAAACCTAAAAGGCCCTGTGTGAAAAAGTTATGCCCCCCTTAAAACATAAATTAACTGTGGTTTATCACATCTTTGGGAAGCGGAGTTCAGTTTCCCTAGCCACACACAGGCATGATTACTGCCACACCTGTTTTCAATCAAGAAACCACTTAAATAGGATCTGCCTGACAAAGTGAAGTAGACCAAAAGATCCTCAAAATCTAGACATCGTGATATGATCCAAAGAAATTCAGAAACAAAGTAATTGAGATCTATCAGTCTGGAAAAGGTTATAAAGCCATTTTCATAGATTTTGGACTCCAGCGAACCACAGTGAGAGCCATTATCCACAAATGGCGAAAACATGGAACAGTGGTGAACCTTCCCAACAATGGCCGGGCGACCAAAATTACCCCAAGAGCATAGTGTTGACTCATCGAAGAGGTCACAAAAGACCCCACAACAACATCCAAAGAACTGCAAGCCTCACTTGCCTCAGTTAAGGTCAGTGTTCATGACTCCACTATAAGAAAGAGACTGTGAAAAAATGTCATGCATGGCAGAGTTCCAAGACGAAAAACACTGCTGAGCAAAAAGAACATAAAGGCTCGTCTCAGTTTTGCCAGAAAACATCTTGATGATCGTCAAGACTTTTGGGAGAATACGATGTGGACTGACGAGACAAAAGTTGAACTTTTTGGAAGGTGTATGTCCCATTACATCTGGCGTAGAAGTAACACAGCATTTCAGAAAAGGAACATCATACCAACAGTAAAATATGGTGGTGGTAGTGTGATGGCCTGGAGCTGTTTTTCTGCTTCAGGACCTGGAAGACCAGTTGCGGTAAATGGAACTATGAATTCTGCTTTCTACCAAAAAATCCTGAAGAAGAATGTCCGGCTATCTGTTTATAACCTCAAGCTGAAGCACACTTGGGTTATGCCGCAGGACAATGATCCAAAACATAACGGCAAGTCCACCTCTGAATGGCTTAATCCAATTTAGATGATGTGGCATGACCTTAAAAAGGCGGTTCATGCTAAGAAACCCTCCAATGTGGCAGAATTACAACAATTTTGCAAAGATGAGTGGCCAAAATTCCTCCAGAGCGTTGTAAAAGACTCATTGCCAGTTATCGCAAATGCTTAATTGCAGTTGTTGCTGCTAAGGGCCCAACCAGTTATTAGGTTTAGGGGGCAATCACTTTTTCACACAGGGCACTGTAGGTTTGGATTTCTTTTTCCTTGAATAATAAAGACCTTCATGTAAAAACTGCATTTTGTGGTTACTTGTGTCATCTTTGTCTAATATTTAAATTTATTTTGTGATCTGAACATTTAAGTGTGACAAATATGCAAAAGAATAAGAAATCAGGAAGGGGGCAAACACTTTTTCACACCACTGTACCTTTGGTGTTTAGTTTGCTTAATAACCACCCTAGCATTTCTTGTAGTGCTTATAGAAAATTGTATCTGCTACATAAGAGACTGCTCACCCATGCTGCACAGACCGGTTTTGGGTCCTCTAATTCAGACTTAAAAATCTGGACAAGAAATCTCAAGAGTTCAAAGGAATCATGCTCCATTTTTGCAGTGCAATTTTTTTTTATCAGAGGTCAGAGATGGCTGGTGGTTGACAAACATACTCACAAAGAGATTATTGATCTCTGTGGAGCCAGGAAGAATTACCATAGTTCTCATGTGTTGTATCGGCTCTATGTTTTCTCCATAGGCATCAGTCTTGTAAAGCACTTATCTGCCCACAGACTCCATTTGTCAGCAGCGTCCACCTCCTTTGACACCCTGACAAAGAACAGAAAACTGAGGAGTGGATGCCCAGAAGATCAAGCCTTGAGGTCGTTTGATCCTTTACATGCCTGGAGTCTAGAAACCTCATACACAATGTGTGTGTTGCAGATGCATTTACTCCTGGCACGCAGATGTTCAAAAAACTCTGCATCCAATGGGAAAAAAAATCAGATGCAACCACATATCACCGACCATACCAAGGCAACGCAAAACCTCATCATGTTTGACCTTACATGACACCTCTCGATAAAAAAAAACATAACTCAGATATTTTCTTCCCGTTTTACTCATGTAGTGAAGACTAAGCTGTCAGGCAGTAGGGTAGCGCCATAAGTCCTAGCAGCTGATGGGTCATAGACCCTACTGGTATCCAACCGAGATGAAGGTGAATCTACTTGAAGGGTAGATGAAAAAGAAGAAGACATTGGAAGCTGCTTCATGACCAAATCACTTTATAACATTCAGCTACTGCCTTTCTTTCACTGGAACCAAAAGTGGCTTTTAAGAGTGTCCCTTGCTCGGGAGGACTCACTAAGCTGTCAAGCAGTACGGTAGTGCCGGCGGTCCTAGCAGCTGATGGGTCATAGACCCTACTTCTGCCCAGCCGAGATGAAGGTGAATCTTCTTGAAGGGTAGATGAAGAAGAAGATGTCGGAAGCTGCTTCATGACCAAATCACTTTATAACATTCAGCTACTGCCTCTCTTTCACTTTAACCAAAAGTGGCTTTTAAGAGTGTCCCTTGCTCGGGAGGACTCACTAAGCTGTCAAGCAGTACGATAGTGCCGGAGGTCCTAGCAGCTGATGGGTCATAGACCGTACTTCTGCCCAACGAAGATGAAGGTGAATCTACTTGAAGGGTAGATGAAGAAGATGTTGGAAGCTGCTGCATGACCAAATCACTTTATAACATTCAGCTACTGCCTCTCTTTCACAGGAACCAAAAGGAGCTATTAAGAGTGCCCTTGATCTGGAAGACTCACTAAGTCCCTACATTACACAGACAGCCCGTAGATTTTAGTGAGTATACAGTATACATACAGAAATATACCATTTACTATTGGGTTTTCTCATTGATTACAGCTGATCACTGAGGTCCCAGTATAGGGACCACTCTAGCAAATATTGTTGTGGGTAACTCCTTTAAGCACCTTGGATTGTTATCTTACCGTTGTCTTATTTTTGGGAAAATGCTCACTTCTTTTAAAAATAAGTGTGAAAATAGTAATCCGTTTTGAAACGTAACTGCACTTTCCAAAGGTCTGATGTGCCACAAGTTTTTTGTGGCATGAACCCAAGTGTTGACATAACCACCATTAATCACTCAGAGAGGCGGGGTTCTCTGATGATTGTCTCAATAAGAAGGTCATAGGCGGTCGGCAGGTAACCCCACCTCCGAGGAGATCAACGTTCAGCTGAGCACTGCTGTTTCTTTGTTTCAGTGTTGACATGTCAAAAGTTTTTCTGAAAGTGCAGTTACTCTTTCGGTTACTTTGTCCAGTGGGGTATCACAGCTAATCTTGGTTAGGGTATACCCCGGGTGCAGCCATGATGAATTTTGATCCATGCTATTTGCATACTTTATTACTGTTATTACTGTTTGTAATAAGACAAGCTTAATCAATTCATGAATTTAGTAAAAAATACAAAATATTGCAAAAGACTTTACTGCATTCTTTAAATATCCAGCTGCCTCTAATGCTCGTGGGTATTAGATTTATTGTTCCTGGAAAATGTTTTACCTGGAAATGTCCATGAATTTACTATTTGCCCAAAAATATCCCTATCTTTCCATGTTGTGCAATTCCTTTTTAGGTGATCATTTAAAAAGTACTAAAATTGCATAACATTTTTATGATCGTGTTTAGTATCTGTTTTACGATCAATATGTGCAGTAGGGGCTCGCGGGTAAGAAACTCCCAATAAATACTTATATAAGGGGTGTAGAGGTAGCAGTTGCCCCTGAATCTTGGGCCTAAGAGGCCGACATTAGAAGACCCCAGTATTAACGTTACATAGTAAGTGGAGGCCCTGTTACAAAATATGCATCGAGGTCCAAAAGCTTCACGTTCCACCCATCATCAAGTCTTTTTTTAAGAATGTTGACACCTTCGGAAAATCTAATTTACTCCGTGATCTGTTCATACATAGGACTGAAGTCGTGCAGCAGAGATGTCCCCATGAGAGGCCTGCTCCACACGTGTGCTCCAGATCCAGACGGGCTCATGTTTCAGGTGCGGATCAGACGGCAGCTCCCGTGTGTTTATAATGAGGGCGGTTTGGGAAGTCTCTGTAACAATCGCTTCATAGTCTAAAGCCCTATGGGATACAGGGCATGGGGGCTCAGACAGACAGTCAAATAAATAGTTTACTATTCCCAGGTCTCTCCTTGAACAAGCGATTGAAAGCACTTTACTACACAACTGCTTGGCTGGAAGATTTTCCCCTAAATCAGGTTCCACCGATTATAGAGTTCCCTGACGCAAACACCCATAGAGTAAAAATAATCTGATGAGCGATTGACTCATGGCTTCAGCATCCACAGCGAACACTGGAAGATACTGTGGATTGTCATATCTGCATTAAATGCATTCCTCACCATATTCCTACTGGGAAAATTCGGGGCAGAACAGACCATCATCTGATTCCTATTTTAGCCTTTTCCCATTATAAAGAGCGAAAAAAATCTGACTTTTTTTTTTCTAAAACTTGCTACATTGACATTGCTTTTTTTCCAACATTTGCTAAAGACTGAGGGGAAGGGGAATATCATTGACAAGAGAAGACCCTTCATTGGGGCATCTCCCCTCTATCAGCTGGGCCTTACTCACCAGACCCTATTAAAGGGAATATTTAATCAGAAAATAAGATATTGTTAAAATGAACTTTTTTGCGTGGTTTTTTGGGGGCAATGACATCATCTATTCTGACTGGTGGATCCTGTGTTATCAGCTGTGTATAGAGGTGTTATCAGTCATTGTACAGGAGGAGGAGGTGAGCTGTGACATCATCTATTCTGACTGGTGGATCCTGTGTTATCAGCTGTGTATAGAGGTGTTATCAGTCATTGTACAGGAGGAGGAGGTGAGCTGTGACATCACTTATTGTGAATGGTGGATCCTGTGTTATCAGCTGTGTATAGAGGTGTTATCAGTCATTGTACAGGAGGAGGAGGTGAGCTGTGACATCGCCTATTGTGATTGGTGGATTTTGTGTTATCTACTGTATATAGAGGTATTATCAGTCATTGTACAGGAGGAGGAGGAGGTGAGCTGTGATATCTACTGTATATAGAGGAGTTATCAGTCATTGTACAGGAGGAGGAGGTGAGCTGTGACATCACTTATTGTGAATGGTGGATCCTGTGTTATCAGCTGTGTATAGAGGTGTTATCAGTCATTGTACAGGAGGAGGAGGTGAGCTGTGACATCGCCTATTGTGATTGGTGGATTTTGTGTCATCTACTGTATATAGAGGTATTATCAGTCATTGTACAGGAGGAGGAGGAGGTGAGCTGTGATATCTACTGTATATAGAGGAGTTATCAGTCATTGTACAGGAGGAGGAGGTGAGCTGTGATATCACCTATTGTGAATGGTGGATCCCGTGTTATCTACTGTATATAGAGATTTTATCAGTCATTGTACAGGAGGAGGTGAGCTGTGACATCACCTATTGTGAATGGTGGATCCAGTGTTACCTGTGATTGTAATCCTGCCTCTGCTGATAATGAACCTGCTGAAAACACTTGCTCAAAGGAAATGAGTCTAAAATAGCCCCAGTGGCCAGCGTGAAAATTGAAATTTTTTTTTTTAATAAAGATCATGATATTAAAAAAAATTGCCAATATTTTTTAAAAATACATGTAACACAAAAAATTTAAATAGGCCATTTTCTGCTGATAGTTTCTCTTTAATGAATATGAATGCTATGCACATACTAGAAAAGAAGTTGTTTTACTATACCTAATTAAAATCATTGCAGAAATAGCGCCACATCCATCCAATGTTTGTGTCTGATATTGCATTTAGACGCCAGTATTATTTTAAGAAATGGATGAAACAATAACCAATAGTCAGGTGTTTTGTACCCCAGAGCTCCAGCACCAACGATTAGGTGACCCCGCCAATGGTCTTTTCCCTTTATCAATACAGTGGTCATCTTATTATTGCATCTTTTTGGGCAAGGGTGACGGCTAAAAAATGACCAATTACACCATTTTGATTTTTTTTCCATTTTAATGTGCAATGATTGGGATAATTAATTTTATATTTTACTAGTCTTGACAATTACATACACGGCAATACCGAATATGTAATTAAAAAAATATATATTTTACATTTTTACATTCGGGAAAAAGGGGGGAGAATTAAACTTTAACATTGGTTTTTTTGGTTTTTTTTTTTGCAATTTTATCAGTCCTTTAAAAGGG
Source organism: Phyllobates terribilis (assembly GCF_046119375.1). NCBI lineage: Eukaryota > Metazoa > Chordata > Amphibia > Anura > Dendrobatidae > Phyllobates > Phyllobates terribilis. Next base: position 399,940,538 of record NW_027362767.1, read on the forward strand.
ACTTAAACCTGCGTGCACCACACATGGACATGGGTGGCACTGTTTTTGGAAGAAGGCAGCTATGCATTCTTGATCCTGGAAACACCTGTAAAGAGAAACTGTCAGGAATTTTGCAGATCCTACAAAAATTCTCTTTTCCTGAAACTTGCTGACTATATTAGTTTTGCTTTTCCCAACAACTGGTAATTTGAATCACCAGCCCTCCGCTCCGGTTTTGGTCGCAGTCTCCTGGTTGAACATTGTAACCGTCAAATGTTAAACCTACTGACAGACTCCCTGGTATATCTAAGGATGCAGAACTTAGGGGAAATATTACTGTCTTAGTAATAGTTTCTTGAGTATGCCGCCTTATAAAATATTTTATCAAGCATGACAATTTGACTAAAGACCAAAGTGCCCTCCATCGTAGCCGTTGCGTCCTTGTCCGTTGGTCGCAAATTAGAAAGCATCGTCTTAGCTGTACTTAGAGCTCTTCCCTCCACGTATTTGAAAGCACGGGGCTTTATCTAGTTCTTCAAGAAGAGAAGGCATGGTGGTTCATTTATTACAACCATGGCACTGCCATACTGGTATCATACATGTAAATCACACTAGGTCTCCCTAGTTTCTCAAACTCCAAAATTGTAAGAGATAAACAGTTTCTATCAAACATAACCTAAAGTATGTTCCTCAGATAAGGACATTGAATTGTGAGATCTACCTTGGGAATGTGCAAAAACAATCTGCTAAACAGGTTGGTGGCTCAATCTCCTGTTACCAAGACAGATCTGACCTGTCGAGGCATGGTCTCCAAAAGACCTGCAAAGATGTCCATTGGTATCTGCACCAACATCCTCTACGTTGTGCGAAGTGGCCTCCAAGGATCAAACTTGTGTTTCTAGCACATCGCACGGATGCAAACGTATAGAGGCATAGGTCACCTGTTGACTCCAATGTTACAACAGGATTATCAATTGGTTTCCTAGATGCCACTGTATGCGATTACATAAAGAAAAAAAGGGGTGTACCCAAATATACCAGCTCAGCAATGACCAAGACACTCCATTGGCTTCTATCAAGGGAATAGGAGCTTATGGACATGTTGGGAATATACTGTAGATCAGAAGCTTTCCTGACCCATGCCAAATGGACACTCCAGAAGTACTTCCACAATAATATCAGGACCCAAGTTTTCCCAGCAGAACATTGTCCAGGGCATCATTCTGCGCCTATTGGATTGTCTTCTTCCTATAGTGGTATCATCACTCCCTCATTCCCTCAAGTGACGCATTTACTACTAGTCCACATTCTTCTCCTTTGCTCCATGGTACAGTTTTGATTCTCATGTGTCCATTATAGACACTTTTGTCACTAAACAGGGGTCAGTATGGGCACTCTGGATGGTCAGGAACTACACAACCCCATGCAACGCAAAGTGCGATGCTCTGTGTTCTGACACCTTTCTATCATAGTCAGCAGTAACATTTTTCAGTAATTTGTGCTACAGTTGTTCTGCTGTAGTATTTGACCAGACTGACTGGCATTTACTTGCCTGGAGTAAGATCTTCCTTTTACCTGAAACACCCCACAACATCTGCCGACGCTGCCGTTTACCTGAAACACCCAATATGATGTGCTGTACCTGGAACACCCAACAAGACCTGCCATATACCTAGAGCACCCAACAAGAATTCCATATACCTGGAACACCCTACAAGACCTGCCATATACCTAGAGCACCCAACAAGAATTCCGTATACCTGGAACACCCTACAAGACCAGCCATATACATGGAACAACCAAAAAGACCTCATGCATACCAGAAACAGTCTGCAAAACCTTACATATTCCTATAACACCCCGCAAGACCTGCCATACACCTGAAACACTCAACAAGATCTGTTGTATACCTGAAACACCCCCAAAAGACCTGCAATATACTTGAAACACGCAAAAAACCTGCCATATACCTGGAACACCCCACAAAACCTGCCGTATACTTGGAACACCGAACAAGACCTGCCATATACCTGGAACACCCCATAAAACCTACCATATAGCTGGAACACCTCACAAGGCCTGCCATTTTGGAAAGGCTGTGAACCAGTCATCTAGACATCACAATTTGGGCTTTGTCAGGGGCTCTGATCCTTTCACCTAGCCATTTCCCTACTTCCAACACAGCAATTTTGAGTACTGAATGTACACTTGCTTCCTAATATATTCCAGTCCGAGACAGATGACACTGTCATGAGATAATCGATGTTAGGGTTTCTTTACCTCTGCCGTCCGGCAGCACTAAAAGACCGCCGATCATCAACCAAGTAGCTGATCAGCGCTCGTTTAATAGCCTGTTTACACTGCCCCCATGGTGCAATGATCAGTAATAACAGATGGTTCAGTGCTCATAGACTGCCATTGTTCTCGGCAGCGCAGAGCCTGTTTACACAAGAGGATGCGCTGCAGAGAACAATTATCTTTTGTGCAAACCAAAAGATCATTTAATTGCTGAACGAGGGTTTTGCTCATTCGTTGGGTGATCGTCAGCCTCTTTAGACTGCAAGATTAGCATCAGATGTGCGTTCCAAACAATCAGTGTAAATGGACCTATAGTCCAGTGGTTTTAATTTTACAGCTCATCAGTGTATAGATAATAGATAGTGAATAAATTAGGCTATGGCCATACAAAAGTTTAGTGATCCATGTGTTACTATTATCCTCAGTGTATAGTATTATTAATACAGTAAGTGCCAGTGTGTTTTTCAACATTGTAGGAGGGTGGCCTTAGAAAAATTAATTTAGGACTTTTTTTTTCGGATGTTCCTATAGCTCACTGGTTGATATCTACTATGTATGTTGTATAGACCACTGAGTGTGTGGATAGCGTCGCTGTAAAGTATCATTCATTAAACCAGAAAATATTGCATATTTATCACACAATGACTCAAATGTCTGACTGAGAACTAGTAATACTTTACACACGACGTGACATGTAACATGGCCCAATGACGACAGCGTCGACAGTGCATTTCCTGATCATGTGCCAAAATAGGGGAAGAGGAAGAGAAAGTAAGGAGAAGGGCCTACAATTTAGAAAGAGGAAATACTTAAGAGGATGGGATAAAGACCAAGAATAATAGGGGGAATCCGAAGGGAAAACAAGGAACAGTAAATGAAATTAAGAAGAATGTGAAGATGAGGAAGACTAAAGAACAAAGGATGAGAGAGAATCAAGGTAGAGAGGACATACGAGATAGTATGGTGTAGATAGTGTTTTCCAAATGAGAAGAAATTGGTGTAAAGAATGATGGAACCGAAAGTAGGAAAGAGATCAGAGACCGGTCAAGGAAGGAGGTGGGACGGAAATATCGACAACAGCTCACAGACGAAAGGATGCAAAAAAGAAGAAAAGTTATAGAGAAAAAGGTACAATAAGAAAAGAAAGATGGATGAGACAATGTGCTAAATAAGGGTAAGAAGAAGATGCGAAGAAATAAAAAATATAGTGTCCGACAGAGGCAGAAATAATGGAACAGATCAGAATGATGAGAAATGAAGAGCAATATGTCATTGGATAGAGGTAATTGGATGAGAAGAACAGAATGGATAACAGAAGATGGAATTACACAAGAAGACGGCCTTGAAGAAGTACGCAGCATCAGAAGGACGTAAGTAAGGAAAGGGTGAAGGAACGAAAAGAACACAGAGATTAATAAAACAATGGGATGATAAGAAATACGTAGATTGCTATGAAAGTGGGCCTCATAGCAAGATCGAAATGGGTCCCTCACTAAACTGCTGGCTATTGCCATCTAGGATTGAAGGACATGGTCTTTTTTCCTATAGGTCTTTCCCGTCTGCCCATTATGATGACTGATGAAAGCTGAAGTGTAAATTGTCGTAATGTTGAACTATTACAAAAAATGAGAGCAGTAGAGGGAATACTGTAAAAGTAATGAAAGAAGGGTTCAAAACCAAAAGGAAGACCTAAGTCATTGGTCATGAGAACATGTCAGTGATATCGAAGTAATAAGAAATAAAGCATAAAATACACTTAGATCAAGCGGAAGGGAGAACGTGAGGGAATGAAATGAGGAAAAAAAGACAACAAGGACATGGGAATAAGATGGAACACAAGGAAAAAAACAGCAACAAGGTCAATGCTAATAATTGGGAGTGACAACAGAGAAGAGGAGAGAGAAACCCTGGAGAACGTGGACAGATATTGTTGACAGCAAGAGGAATGGTAATAGGGAGTAATGGAGTTACAGAAAAGGTAAACAGAGAGGCTGGAGACTGAGAAGATAGATGATAGATATGACAGCAAATTAGAGCACAGTACACACTATGACAAAGAGAGAATGAGAAGGATGAGTGAGGGAGTGAAGAGAGGATGGCAGGAGATAAGGAAAGGTGCAGGGTCACAGATCTGGAGAAGGGAGGGTGGTGGAGGCTCCACTGAGAGGAAGGGGACATGATGTGGAAGTAGTGACAGGACATACAGGAAGAGATGCAATGTGCTTACAATTTGCCTCATTAACCCTTTCATCTGGAAGCTGCAAAAGCAGATAAAAGTAGCACATGGTAAAGTTTTTTTAACAGTTTTTTTTTGTCCGGGGAATCTTGCAACGTTTTGGATTTAAGATGCTCTCTTAGTTTCTTCTTGTAGAGTATCTATCTCCAGTTGTTGTATTTAATAACACAGTACATACCCAAGTATTAATATGGTAGGTTAAATAATCTCAGAGGTTTAAAGTAAAACGGAAAACAGAATTTGCAAAAAATGTACAGAATAGAGAGGTCTCATCGAAAACATTGGTGGCATCTCACCAAGACATAATGTTAATGTCCGATCGGTGGGGGTCACAGATCTCTAAGATGAACTGGCAGTGGTGCTTGGTGAGCATCTTTCCACTTTGTCTCCTGTTAGCTTGAATTTGTCTCTCATGGGATTATCTGATGAGACAAAGTGCCACTGCAACTTCGTTATCAAAATCTGTGACCTCGCCAATCAGACATCAATGTCGAGTCCTAATGATAGGCCAACAATGTCTGTGATATGGTGGAAGAATTGATTTGTGATGGGTACAAATATAGAAGAAAAAAACAGGATACACCAAAGTGGTGGGGCAAAGTTTCATCTGAAATGACAAGCTGATGCTTGAGATAAACTTATTCTACTACATCAGCTACAGCTGTACTTTCAAAGTAAAGTTTTACTCAGCCCAGACTTTCTTAAGACCCATGTAGCAACAACTGACATAGTCGGTCTATAATAGAGGATAATTGGTAGGACTTAGCTTACCTGGATAGAACATGTCAATCCTCTTCACCTGTTCGGAGTAATATCCCTCCACAAAAGGATTCTCTTTTTCAGTTTTTTCTTTAATTGCCTCTATAGTACTATTATAAAGAGAGATGATCTCGTCTGGGATAGACATCTGTTCGCTCTCTAACTTTGGAGGTTCGGTAAGCATTAATTTACTAAGAATCTGTCCTCTGATGGCTTCAATTCTCCTCTTTTTCACCTCTTCGATATCCACCGCCTTGCACGTTGACATCGACATGGCCACCTGGAAAAGATCTAGCAACAAAAGCATCAAGTGGATTTTCATGTTTTTGGTTTCGAAAGGAGTTCTTGTTGACTTCAAACTTTCCGTATTCTCTCCCAAGTCCTTCCAACTCTTCTCCAGCTGGACCAAACTATATGAAAGTTTTGTTCAAGCTCTCTCGGATCATTACCTAAAGATTCCTAAAGTATCCATAAAGACAAGTCCAAGTTCAGAGACGAGCTGATGTTCTCCAACAACTGGTGGACCACAACATAACTTGAGAGACTAAATAAAAAAAAGTTTCAAAAGAAAGTTGTAACCTGCTTCACATCTGAAGGAGTGGAAGTTTTGGTAAGACGTTCTGTCAAGGTTCAATGTTGATGGTGAGTCGAGTTCTGAGAAGTCTTTGAGTTGTATGTAGTTTCTCGCTATACAATTTGACGGCCTTGTCTCTCAGCTTGCTAGAACATGCTTCTCCCGTCCCCCCTCTCTCCTTCCTCCTGTGTGCTGTAACAGGCAGAGGTTTTTTTTTTATTGCTTTTTCTGTAACTTCAGGCTCCACCCAGGATATGATGGTACTTTTAAGCTTGACACACAGAGTAGTTTAAGGAACTGCTGCTGAGTCCAGGGGGTGGTGGTGAGGGTTAGAGCTGAAATCTGATAATGTTTTATTAGAAAACAGGCAAAGCATATGGTACTCATACTTAGTATATACTATTTCACAAAATCACTGGGTTCTGAGAAAGACGGGGCAGTTTGGCAGACAGAAAAGTGTCTGAGATGCTAAGGAGTTACTTACGAGACTTTGGAAGATGTGCAGGAGACTGGTGCATGACGTTTAACAGACAGATGGATTATTCGAGGGATATAACGTTATAATTTGGGGTAATGGGCAGTTTTGAACAAAAGGCAAAGCACTCAAGGGGTTTTTATAAACTCCATTTCACCCTAAAGGGTTGTTTAGTATGTAAAACATATTTTCATATACTCTATTAGAGAACTCTGTGTTTAAGGTAATCTGTCATCAGGTTTTTGCTATGTAATCTAACAGTAGCATGATGTAGGGGCTGAGAGTCTAATTCTAGTGATGTGTCACTTACTGGGCTGTGATATTAGTTTAATAAAATCAGTGTTTTATTAGCAGGAGATTATCACTGCAGGACTAGGTGTCTCGTGCCTCCCAGTCAACTGCTCTGTGTAACCCCGCCCACTGATTAGCAACTTTCTGTCCATATACAGCGAATGCAGAAAACTGCCAATCAGTGGTGTGGGCAGAGTTATACACAGCTCAGCATTCTGAGCACCGCTAAATATGCAGCAGAGGAAACAGGGATTATATCAAAATGACAGCATATAGACCAGCAAGTGACACATCTCTGGAATCAGGGTTTCGGCTTCAATGTCGTGCCGCTCTCAGATTACAAAGCACAAACTTGCTGACAGATTCCCTTTAAAGGGCATTTTTCAGAAATGTCATATTTATTTATTTTACTTGCTTATATAGGGCCATTCATTTTCACATACATCATCTGTCAGTGTCCTCACATGGGCTCACAATCTATATTCCCTATCATTATGTCAGTATGTCTTTGGAGTGTGGGAGAAAAACAGAGCACCCGGAGCAAACCCATGTAAACATAGGGTGGGGGGAACGTGCAACTCCTTGCATATTGCAATCAATATAAGATCTTTGGGGGTCTAACATCTGGATACCTAACTAAAGATGCTTGGCCAGAGCAAACAGAACCTCTCATTTTGGGGGACCGGTCCTGCATTACACAGACAGCCCACTGATTTAAATAAGCAATGTAAAATGTTCAACCAGTTTAAGACTGGGCCATTTACCCCCTCCCACACTCCCCCCACCCCATTCCTGGCCATACACATTTTCGGGTTTTTTCGTACATACGGGTTATAGAGCTGTACATTTTTTTCTTATTCGGATATTTAAGTACTTTTTATGTCTTCTTTTCATGATACATGGGGCTTTGCTTTTATGTGACTGTCGTATTCTCTATTTTTTTTTGCTGATATTGGGGTAATATTTGTGGAAAAATAAGGGAATAAGTGTCTGTTATTCCCATTTTTTATTTTTATCTTTTTTTTATGACCACAAATTACTAAAATACATTTAAAAACTTGTTCCCCATTCTGTAACAAATATTTTTATTTATCGAACACTTTTTTGTTATGGGGTGGGGCTAAAAGACCTTTTGGGGGGGCATTTAAATAATGAAATATTTTCATTTTCATCTTATTTCCCTTGTAACGAGGGCTGATATAGTAGTCCCAGTTACAGGGGAAATGCATAGCAGAGCTGTCTGGGTGTCCTATGAGCCAGCAGTTCCTGCTCCCTCACTATACACATTGATTACATGACTGCTCTGTATGGAGGAGGAAGCACCATCGGTGCTTCCCATTACTGTGTACACAGAGCTTCTTTACCTGTCCTTGAGCTACGGACATTGCAGAAATGTCTGCAGGGGATCCCAGTATGGCCTCCCACTGCCCCGAACGATAGATGCTTGCCCACTGCAACTTGAACTTCACCGTTCTTACTGTACTTCCCTATCTAATCATCTATCAAGAAGCAGTCCCTTTTTTCCTGGGGCTTGTCCCTCCCACTATGGGCTAGTCCCAACTTTAACTATGTATGTCCCTACAATATGTAGCTGACAAAATCCTCTTCATAACACTATGTACTATATCACTTACCTTATACTTCACTTTCCCTATATTCATGCTGCACACTATGCCTATTATACTAACAATACTTATCCCACACAATAAATTAACCAGATTACACCTACAATGCTTACCAATGTCTATCTTACCCTATAGTCATTACCTTAAGTCCTAAACTATGTCTTACTCTATTCTTTACACTAAACATTACTTATGTATCTACACATTACCTTACCAACGTATACACCTACAGTAAAACCATAATACACAGTTCACACTTCACATGATACGCCATATGTATAAAACGTGTGACATCATATACCTAACACGATTGTTGTCTTCAGGGGCAGGAGCGTGACAGTACGGTCCCCCACTCTTACATGGGCACTGCAGGGAAATTGATCAGTTGCTTCCAGGTTTCCCCACAGAGGTAATCGCTGATGATTATAGCAGGTGGAGGCTTTGCGGAACGCTATTGTAAGGGGAGCCTTGCAACAAGTGGATAGTGTCCAAATGGACAACTTCTTTAAGTGGACATTAACACATAAGGACAAATTATCATGTGCTTGTGAGAGGTCAGGCAACTTAAAGGATTAAAGCACCAATCTCTAGATTTCCTGCTTGCTGACGGAGAGGTGAGCTCCAGCTTCATTGACATTGTCACGATCGTGTTGGGACTATGGGAGCTAACCAGAAACCTAAAACTAGGTGTGCCCTATTCTATCCCTGTCCCCTGGATTAGTCCTGAAGGTGGAGACGCCGGGTTCACGTGCCTTTCTATGCTCCTATATCAACCTTTATCTGTCCCCTCCCCAACCCAGGGTATTGGGAAGCAGAAGTGTATAGGAACACACTAACCAGACAAACAAGGGAAGATGGACAGGGATAAATCAAAATACCAACCATGCAAGTTTCACATACCAAGCAACAGAGTGGGACATGGGAGTTGAAGGAGAAACTAAATAGGAGACGATGAGGCTGTGCACACAGACAAAACTACAAGCAACAATCTCCTGAACAAATCTCCAAAACGCCAACTCCAACCACGAACTATACCCCCAACTCCAGAACCAGGCAGTAAGAACTAACACTGGCAATCCCTAAGTGCCAGAGGCGAGCATACATAGCAGAGGGATGTGGCCAACACTGAACAGCTGAGACAATCCTGGTAGGAAAGCTCCAGGAGCTTCAATTGAACTTATTAACCTTAACACTGCAAGAAAAAAACTGCACTGTTTAATAAGATGGTGAAGTACTTCTAACCAGTGCAGGAGTTCGTGAAACCAGACACCGCAGTCTTCTGGCTCCTCTCTGTCGCATTATCCGCCTGACAGACATCTTCTTTATGCTCTCTCTGATGTTGTAGGTAGCTTTGTCTCTGTAGCATCTAAGGAACACAGATGACTGAAGCTGAGTGCGCTACAGCCATCCTGGTCAGCTTCAGGGCAGTGCTTACACATTATACCGGAAAGAGCTGTGCATGTTCAGCCACCACCGCTAGACTGCAGTAGTGGCTGGTAACCTAGGCAATGAGTAGTAAACAATAAAACGTATAGATCTCTCGAGACCAGGGCCACATTTTAATAATGGATAAATTGCTAAATTTCTTGCTTCTACCAGAACTTTGCAATTTTAACCAATGAAGAAGATGGGAATAACCCATTAAAAACAGGGGAAATATAGAAGTATATGCCAACAACTCAAATGCATGGGTGACAATGCAGGACAGGGTTGCAAGGTGCTTACTCTTTGTAGGAAGTCTTCACTCTGGCTAATAAAGAGGTGTCGTTAGAAGAGGATCCTGTTCTACGATGTCCATATTAAAGGACCACATAACCGCACAAGCTTCAGAGGAGTGACCACATAGGATGGCTCTATAAATTGTTTGCATGTTCCTTTTCCAGATAGCCTAGTTACCCCCTATTAGATGCACAGCGCAACCCTCATCCGAGGGCTGTCTGGTATTGCACCTCAATACTGTTCACTAGAATGGGACTAAGCTGAGATTCTAATGACAGGTCATGGACATGGCTGGAAAAAAAATAAAAGGTTTATCCATGTCTTTGTATTATTGCTGTGTTCTCTATGTCCAGAGGCATCTGTCCTCTGCAGCGCTGTAATACAATACATAGCGCAGGCATGAAATGTATCTGCCCCCCTTGCACATGCATTGTGAGGATATAGTAACCATGGCTAATGAGCCAGAGCCTCATCCATCAGTCTATTACAAATTGCCTATGAAACATAAGTTGTAAATGGCCAGCAATGGATTAGGGTCCGTCAGGTCTGAGCTGGCACCTCCTGTTGCTCTCGCTCACAGGGTGAAGACGTCCCTGTAGATGTAGGACTCTAATTTAGCGGGATCAGTTCTCCTGGGCTGGGCACACACCAACACATGTCAGATCATGTGTCTAGAACAGATTTTATTACAACTCTAGAAAAGGACCCTGCAGGCTGGAATATCCCAGGAACCTCTCACACCCAGCAATGCAAGAGCAGCGATTATTAACCCTCTGTTACCTCTGTCGGTTGGGACATGCCAGGATGCACAAAGACATAATTAACACTTTAAAGGGAGTTTGTGAACCCAAACTGACCGTCTAAAATAAGCATACAGACTTGTAGGGGGATATAGCTCCTCTAAAAATGCCACCTTTATTTTTCTAATTGCTGCCTCTGTTCTGCAGAAACTGAAGTTTAATCAAATATGCTAATTAGGGTGCTCAGCGCACCCTGGGTGTAGTCAAGAGGCTCAGAACACAGTCCCACCCACTTATTTTGCATGTCCCCACCCCCATCACTATTACTTACCTGAGCTCTCTCATCAGACAATGCTCCCTCCAGGCAAGCCAGTGCTGTCAATCACCAGTGAGGGAGGTGGGGACATGCAAAAAACAGTGGGCGGAACAGTGCACTGCGCCGATTGGTCACACCCAGGTTGCACCGGGCACCCTGATTTGCATATTTGATTAAGCTTCTGTTTCTGTAAAATGAAGGCAGCAATAAGACCACTAAAGGTGTGATTTTTGTAGGGGTTGTATCGCCTAGAAGGCTGTGTGCATGGTTTATACTATCACCACTTTCTCTGGACATTATATACTAGGAGCTAAAAATATTAACCCTTTATTGCCACCTTTATTAGGTACTACCCGCTTGTATAGAGGAACACCCCAAAAAGCCCGCCATTTTGGAGGACCCCTGACCCATTGGTTTAGAGTAAACGTCACAATATGTCGCTCAAATCCTTACCAATTTTTCTTCCTTCCAACCACAAAACATATCTCACCCCTTATTCACTGCACCTAATGTTACGGCTGATCGGTGCCTAACAACGAAGACTGAATTTAATTTTTACAATGGAAATGTTTTTTTTTCTCCTAAAGGCTAAAATAACGCAGGTGTCAAATGCCAAAGGGAAAAAAAAAGAAGGAAAGATTAATAACCCTCTGTTTCCATATGCCGGGAATTCCCGATGATGAAGAAGAAAAGTCTGCCTCAGTGCTACGACCCGGCTGATCCTATTAGGCCTTAACTCCCAACGTGAGACACTTAATACAAGTGCGATGTCTCGGTGCCATAGAACAAAGGTTCTCGCATTTGGCCCTTCTTGAGTAGACTCCAGACAAGCTTTTGGCAAGATCCACGGTGAAGATGATTAACTCTGTAATGTCTCTGCAGACCGACTGATGCCAAGCAGCTTTTTCCCTCTTCTACTGCCAGCACAAGACCAATCCAGCTTTATTTTGACCAGCAAGTTCAGCTTTAGGCTATGTGTAACCTCCACAACTATTTTTTATTGTGGTTTCCATGTATGTATAATGAAATACAATCCAAAATGTCTCCATGGTAACAGACTACAAATAAATCCTGTGTAGTCTGCTCCTGCAGTCATAGTCCCCTCCACCTATCCCTTTACTCTTACTAACTTATATTAGGTTACCATGAAAATGTATAGGTCTCCATAGACAAAGAGGAATAGGAAACTTTTTCTACAAAGTCGCTTCATTTTAGATAGATTGGAGCAAGAAAAAATGATTGAGAATGTGGAGATTTAAATCTGATTGTCATTCCCTTTACATTAGGCAAGTTAAGGTCTTGGTCACGTGCGGACAATGGTAAAAACTGCAGATGAATTTGTCCATCTGACGTGAGCATATTGAGTGGAGAAGCTGACAAATGATGAAATTATTCTCTGTTCTTTCTGTATAGGAACTTTTGCAATACACAGTGGCTCAGTGGTTAACACTGTATGGTGGCTCAGTGGTTAGCACTGCAGCCTTGCAGCGCTGGGGTCCTGGGTTCAAATCCCACCAAGGACGACATCTGCAAGGAGTTTGTATGTTCTCCCTGTGTTTGCGTGGGTTTCCTCTGGGTTTTCCGGTTTCCTCCCACACTCCAAAGACATACTGATAGGGAATGTAGATTGTGAGCCCCAATGGGGATCAGCGATGTCTATAAAGAGCTGTGGAATTAATATCACTGTATAAGCAAGTAAAACAAATAAAATGCAGCAGTGCCAAGCAAGTCACCAGGGAATGTGAGCAACTAATGCACGCTATCAATTGTATGGTAAACCACTTGATCCAGAGTTCTGATAACATTCAAAAACCATTTAAAAAAAGTACTACAATGCTTGAAATCATACTTGTCAACTCCCTGGGTATGTCCAGTTGTCTCCCAAAAAAGATGGGTGACCTCCTGGGCTCCTAAAAGTCTCCGCACAACCCAGCTATAAGGCATTCAGGGAGTATGAGCAAAAAAAAAGGAGCTGGTTTGGTTTTAAAAAAAAAAGGGACATGTTAATGCCCAAAAAAAAATTCAACAAAGCACTTGGCATGCCACAAACCTCAATTGCGAAAAGTTGGCAAGTATGCCTGAAACTGAGTTGGACATGTCAAATGCCATTACACTTGCCCCATGGCTTCCTCAAAGGGGTATTCCCATCTCCAAGATCATATCCCAGTATGTAGTAGTTGTAATAATATTAGCAAATACCTCCAATTAGAAATGTAGTATAGTTATTCTGATTAACTATGTTGCTTACCCCATGTGCAGGGCATTGCAGTAACTTAGATATCTATGGTTACGACCAAAAAAATAAAACAAACAAATAAAATTCTCAGAGGAGCAGCAGGAATAAAATGCGAGCAAAAAGTGGCCACTTTTGACCTCTTTAAACTGCTGAATCTCAATTCCTGTACTGACCTCTGAAAAAGTATCTTGAGGGTGGTGCTCTATTGAGGACATCTTCATTTCAGAAATATTGGCTAGGTAGGGGCCAGCTAAGATAGGCCCCACAGCTGTCATTATTGCCCCATAGGGCATTGCATACTACATGTGTCACGGAGTTCTATATAAAAGATAAAGCCGGTCTGATTTTTTTCATATAAAACATCTGCTTAGTCTTCCTGCTGTTCTCAGAATATGTTTGTAATTATAGTTAATCTTATTACAGTCAGATAATGAGAAACAGTGATATTTCAGTCTGACCGGTCTTACTTTCTAATGACTTAAAACAGTGTATTTGTAAACTGATGGAGCATATCGCGCCAACGGAGGCCAAGTGTTGGTGCGATTAGTAAGGCCCGTCTGGGTCAGAAATGTTTGTTGTGTTGCTGGTGTCTTGATGCTTTTATCTGGGTTGACTCGAGAAGGGAAGTTTTAGAACTAACACAGTGCTTGTCTATCTTGTTTCTTTGGATTGCTGGAGCGGCTGGTATACAGGTGGGCACAGGCAGGTGCAAGCACATACGGCTTGTATACAGGTGGACACAGGCAGATAAGGCTGGTATGCAGGGAGGCACAGGCAGGTGCAAGTGGGTACAACTGGTATGCAGGAGCCCACAGGTAGGTGCAGGCGGGTACAAGTGGTATACAGGTGCCCACAGGCAGGTGCAGGCGGGTACAACTGGTATACAGGTGCCCACAGGCAGGTGCAGGCGGGAACGGCAGGAAAACAGGTGGGCACAGGAAGGTATGGCTGGTACACAGGTGGACACAGGCAGATGCAGGCAGGTACGGCTGGTATACAGGTGGGCACAGGCAGGTTCAGGCAGGCACGACTGGTACACAGGGGAGCACAGGCAGGTGCAGGAGGGCACAGCTAGAAGGCACAAGCGAGGACAGGCAGGAATGTGGCAAGAACAAGCGGGCACGGGCAGGCACAGGCAGACACCAGCAGGAACAGGCAGGTACTAACAAACTGGTGACCTGACAACTAGCAACCATACAGCAAGCAGACTAACAACATTACTCAGGCACCTCCCAAAAGGTGGAGGTGCCTTAAATAATATGTGTCTCCCAGCCATTGGCTGGGGACACTTTAGGATGGCGGTCGCTGTCACTTTAAGTGGGGGGAGAGCGCACGCCCCCTATGCGCAGTTCCTGGAGTTTTGCAAGCCATGCACAGACCCCGGGCAGCAGCATCAGAAGGAATGGGAGCGGGATGGAGACCACGGCGGTAAGTCGGCGTCTCTGCAGGGGAAGGAAGGAATGTTCAGAGACGTCGGCGCTACAGTACCCCCTCTCTTCTTCAGGCATGCAAGAAATCTCTGTGGGAAGAGAGGGGCAAGGATGTTCTCCCTGGGCTCCCATGACCTCTCCTCAGGACCGAACCCTTCCAGTCAAAAAAGGTTTTTCCTCTTACCCTCTTAGTAGCTAGAATATTCTCTACTTCAAAAACATGTTTAGTGCTGACAGAAGCAGGAATGGTACCTGGGTCCTTGAATAAGGAACTGAAGACAACAGGCTTGAGGAGAGACACGTGAAATGAATTGGGGATTTGTAAAGAGGCTGGGAGTTTGAGTTTGTAAGCTACAGCATTAATCTGTTTGAGAACCTCGAACGGACAGATAAAGCGAGGACCCAATGTATATGAGGGTAGCTTGAGACAGACATATCTTGATGAAAGCCAAACCTTATCCCCAGGGTGAAAGAGAGGCGGGTCCAGACGTCTCTTGTCCGCGTGTCTCTTCATCCATACGAAAGATTTCATTAAAAAGAGATCTTGGTGTTCTCCCAGATCTTAGAGAAGCCCTTTAGAAGAGTTTCAGCTACAGGAATGCCTGTGGTAGAAGACACATGAAATGGAATATTGGGGTGTTGACAATACACCATAAAAAATGGGGATTTAGTTGAGGATTCACTCACATGATTGTTGTATGAGAATTCAGCCCAAGGCAAGAGATTGTCAATGCTCACCACAGGGATTGGGACTAAGTGCCACAGGTCAGGATCTAGTTAACTGCTCTACCTAGCCATTGGACTGCGGATGGTAGGCTGAAGAGAAGTCCAAGGTGACATTCAGTAGTTTGCAGGCAGTCCTCCAGAAGCAAGATGTAAACTTGATGCCTCTATCAGAGACAATATGGAGAGGTAAACCATGGAGAGGAAAAATATGTTGCATGAACTTCTCGGCAAGCACAGGAGCAGACGGGAGGCCAGATAGCGGAGGAAAATGAGCCATCTTAGAGAAGCGATCCACAACTACCCATATGACAGTACTTCTGGCCAATACTGGAAGATCGGTGATAAAGTCCATCGAGATATGCTGCCAGGGAGCAGATGGTATCGGCAAGGGAAGCAACCGTCCAGTCGGAAGCTGTTTTGGATTCTTATTCTGGGCACAGGAGCGACAGGCAGAGACGAAATCCACAATATCCTAGCGCAGTGATGGCCACCAATAGTGTCGTGAAATGAGAAGGGCTGTTTTCTTCTGCCTAGCATGACCAGCCAATTTGGACGAGTGACCCCAGTGAAGCACCCGCTTCCGGTCCGGTTCGGAGAAAAAGGTTTTTCCAGGTGGAACCCGTGACAAATCCAGTGAAGCAACAGTAAACATCTTGGAGGGTCCGATGATGCTCTGAGGCTCTTCCTCCTGGTCAGAAGACAGAAAAGACCTGGAAAGCACGTCCGCTTTGATGCTCTTGTCTGCCGGTCGGAAGTGGAGGACAAAATCAGAGCGGGTGAAGAACAAAGACCACCTGGCTTGGTGTGGATTTAGGCACTGTGTGGACTGCAGGTAAGCTAAGTTCTTGTGATTAGTGTAGATAATCACAGGATGAATTGCTCCCTCAAGTAGAAAGTGCCACTCCTCCAGAGCCAGTTTTATCACTATCAGTTCTAAATCGCCTATAGCGTAGTTGCATTCTCAAGCTGATAAGGCTTTAGATAAGAAACCCCAGGTCACCATAGGGCCGGAGGGAGACTTCTGGGTGAAGATGGATCCGGCACTGGATGAAGAAGCATCCACCTCCAAAAATAATTGCTTACTGTTGTCCAGTAAGTGCAGCACTGGAGCGGAGGAGAAGGCCTATTTTAGGCTATGTGCGCACGTTCAGGATTTGAAGCAGAAATTTCATGACCTTTTATGCATCTCCTTGGCAGGAAAAACACTGCGGAAAAAATGTGCGGTTTGCCACGATTTTGACGTGTTTTTGATGAATTTTTTATGTGGTTTTTAAAGCGTTTTTGTACATCAATGAATGCTTTTTGGAGCTAAATAAAGTTATTTGGTGGGACATTGCTTAAACCCTTGGACTACCATCAGAACTGGGGTGAGTATATTGGTTAATTTAAATGATTAAAGAATGTGTCTGTTGTATTTCAAATAAAGTGTTTGCTCTGTGTCTGTGTGTTTATCTAACTCTTTAATTAGGCTTGGAGATGAAAGGGTCTGATTGACACCTTGTCATCACCAAACAAAAGAGCTAGGTGTCAGCTAATCCCATTCACTCAATCTCATTAGCATTTCCATTCATGTAATTTCTGGGGCAGCTGTGATCTGCTATTTTTAGCCTAGGAAGGTGCCAGTAGGCAAACATGGTCCCTGGCCATTATTAACAGCTCACAGCTGTTTCGTTAGCCACTACGTCCCCCCGATCCGCACTCAGCAGCGCTTTGGACACGGCGTATTTTGCTGCGTCCAAAATGCGGTGTTCTAATGCTGCACTTTTGTTGTCGGTACATGTGAATCCACCTCATATAATGACACTTCAATCGGTCAAAATCTGCAGCGGATACTAGCGTGTCCGCTACAGAAATTGACAGGCTGCGTGTGAGTTTGGGAACGTGGCCACGGTCAGGAGCCACTGCAGATTTGATGCTGCGTGCTTATGCAGCGTCAAACCCACAGCGTCCAGATGTTACAGCATAGTGGATGAGATCTCTAGAAATTCCATGTCCACTATGGTTCAGTGAACACATGAGTTCAATAGAATGCAAGATTTTGGACACAGCAAAAAACATGCATCCAAAGCGCTGCTACGTCAGGATCATGAGTACAGAGACTAAAATTAAAAAAAAAATGGCATGGGCTGCCGTGTCATTTTTATAACCAGCAGAGAGAAAGTGGACCACTGGGGGCTGATATTAGTAGCCGGGGAAGGGGCCATTAGCAAACAATGTTCCCTGGCTATTAATCCCTTTACAGCCCAAGGCGTACTAATACGTACCTGCGCCCTGGGCTTTAAGAGCCAGGTACGTATTAGCATGCCCTGTTGATTTCGCCCGCACACAGGCTGTGCGGGCGCAAACGCCGACGGGTGTCAGCTGATTGTCACAGCTGACACCGATTCTATGTGCTGGGAGCGGTCCCGCACTGCTCCCGGCACATTAACCCCCGCAATGCTGCAATTGAAGTCGATCGCATCATTGAGGGGCAAGGGGAGGTGATCGCGATACTCACCTCCTCTCCCGGCCTCCAGCTCTGTCTGCCGCGGCTTCCCGTATGTTGCCATGACGACCCGAAGATACTTTGGTCATGCGCAGTGCATGACCAAAGTATCTTCTGCATCTGCAGCGCTGACAGCCTGTAAAGCACAGGGATGGTGCTCCGTCCCTATGCTATACAGGCGATCAGAATGTAAAAAGTGAAAGTCCCATAGTGGAACAAAGTATAAAAGTCCAAAAAGTGTTAAAAAATGGGAAAAAAAATTGTAAAAATATAAAAAAAAAAAAATAATAATAATTAGCAAAAATAAAAATTTAATGTACCCATCAATAAATATTATTATAAAAAAAACAAAAAAACAATAAAAGTACACATATTTGGTGTCGCAGCGTCCGGAACGACCAGACCTATAAAACTGTCCCACTAGTTAACCCCTTTAGTGAACACAGTAAAAAAAAACAAAAAACAAAACAATGCTTTATCATCATACCGCCAAACAAAAAATGGAATAACACGCGATCAAAAAGACGAATATAAATAAATATTGTACCGTTGAAAACGTCATCTTGTCCCGCAAAAAACAAGCCACCATACAGCTCCATCAGCCAAAAAATAAAAAAGTTATAGCTCTCAGAATAAAGCGATGTAAAAAAATATTTTTTTCTATAAAATAGCTTTTATTGTGTAAAAGCGCCAAAACATAGAAAAACGATATCAATGTGGAACCGTTGTAAACGTACTGACCCAAAGAATAAAGCTACCTTATCAATTTTACCACACGCAGAACAGCATAAAAAAAAACCCATAAAAACGATTCCGGAATTGCTGGTTTTTGTTTATTCTGCCTCCCAAAAATCGGAATAGAAAGCGATCAAAAAATGTCACATGCCTGAAAATGGTACCAATAAAAACGTCAACTCATCCCGCAAAAAACAAGCCATCACATGACTCTGTCGGCCAAAATATGGAAAAATTATAGCTCTCAAAATATGGCGAGGCAAAAACTAGATTTTACAAAAAAATGCGTCTTTTAGTGTGTGACAGCTGTCAGTCATAAAAACCCCATATGATTCTGGTATCGCTGTAATCACACCGACCCGAAGAATAAAGTAATCTAATCACTTACACGAGGAACGGCGTAAAAAATAAACTCTAAGGTTAGGGTTAGGGTTGTGCTAGGGTTAGGGTTGGGCTAGGGTTAGAGTTGGGGTTGGGCTAGGGTTAGGGTTGGGCTAGGGTTAGGGTTGGGGTTGTATTAGGGTTGGAGTTAGGATTGGGATTTTTTTCAAAAGTAAAAAAAAAAAAAAGATGACGATATGGCGACTAGTGTTGAGCGCAAGTGCTCGCTACTTGAGTTTGCATCGGGTGCTCGGGTGACATGCTCAAATCTCCGCCCCATATGCTTCGCGGCCAAAAAAACCTTGCGGGGATTGTCTGCCATGCTCGAGCGATCCCCGCATGTTTTTTTTTTGGGTGTCTAATAACCGTGAAACATGCGGGACTCGAGCATGCGCGATACTTGGTGCATACTCGAGTACCCGATGCAAACTCAAGTAGCGAGCACTTGCGCTCAAGACTAATGATAACATATTCAATATGATGTCCTAATGTTATCAAATTCTGTGTCGTACCTCTGGGTTCAAAATGTTCACTATACCCCCTGATAAAATCCTTGAGGGGTGTAGTTTCCAAAATGGGGTCACTTGTGGGGGGTTTCCACTATTTAGGCACATCAGGGGCTCTCCAAACGCGACATGGCGTCCTCTCAATTCCAGCCAATTTTGCGTTCAAAAAGTCACACAGTGCTTCTTCCTTTCTGAACTCTGCCGTGCGCCCAAACCCTAGGGTTTACACTTTTGTAGGTCAGGGCAGAGATTGATACGGTCCGGGAGAAGAAATGCGGAATGAACTGTCGATAGTTATTAGCAAATCCGAGGAACTGCTGGATTGCCTTCAGACTGTCAGGGCGAGACCACTTCATAACAGCAGACACTTTCTAGGCGTCCATCCTTAGTCCTGTCTCAGAGCAGATGTATCCAAGGAACCGAAGAGAGGTTTGCTTGAAGACACATTTTTCAAACTTGCCATACAAATGGTTCTTCCTAAGTCTCTGCAGAAAATTGGCGAACATCCCTCCTGTGTGTGGGCAGATCGGGAGAGAAAGTTAAGATGTCATCCAAGTAAGCTACCACACACGAATAGAGAAGGTCCAGGAAGATATCATTCACCAGTTCTTGGAAGACTGCTGGGGCATTACAGAGTAGTGTTGAGCCACCCCCGTAGTGTTCGAGTTCGGTTCGGTTCGTCGAACACCCGTGTGTTCGCCGAACTGTACGTCGAACTGTTCGTCGAACACCTTCGATCACCGTTAAAACCAATGGCAGGCAAACAAAAACACATAGAAACACATAGAAAACACCTTCAAAGGTGTCCAAAAGCTGACAAACTGCTCAGAAGACACAACTAACACATGGAAAAGTGACAAGTACATATAGTCATGCGAAAAGAAAAGAGGTGGAGGAGTAAAAGGAGGGGGAGACACAGATATAGGCATGTCATGCCCTTCTAAAATCCAAAAAGTGAGAAGCCGACACGTTCAGTCCGCTCCTGCCCGTGCCACCTCCGCGTCGCCGGGTTTGTGCCAGAGCCGCGGTGAACCCTGACGGCCAGCCCCCCTCTCCCAATACTGGTGCCTGTCCGCTGGTGGGTCGAGCGAGCCCCCCTGTGGTGGAGGCAGCTCTAAGCTTTTTAATTTAAATTGTCTCTCTAATTTGAATGAATACACTTTAAATCCATTTACAAGGATCTATTGGAGGGCAAGTCTCATGCCAGCAGCCGCGTAATTCCAGCTCCAGTAGCGTCCACTAAAGCTGCTGCAGTTAAAAAGCTTTTATAAGGATCGAGCTCGGCTGTCCACCGCAAGGCATCCTACTGCCAGTCCCAGCCCCTATGCCTTGGGGTGCCTCCTGATGCTCTTCACTGAGTAACCCGTGGTCCCGAAGCATTTCCTTTGAAAAAATTAAGTGTCCAAACTACAGGTGGTGTAGCTTGCTTAACAGCCGGGATAATCCGCTGACTAGCAGACACTGCTACTAGGCACAAAGTATTTCCTGGGCTAGATGCAGTTAAAAATTTGTAATTAGATACTCTCGTTGGATGCTGAGAAAGCATTCCATAGAGTCTCCTGGCACGCCATATATGATTCTCTTAAAAAGCTTGGGGTAGGGGTCTAGGGGACCCTTTTATAGCCAAAATCACGGCCCTGTATCGCAATACGTCACCTAGGCTGAAGATAAATGGAACTGTAGCACCCTGAGGGCTCGGTTGCTACAGAGGTATTGCACCTCACCCAGAGGTGTGATATCTCACTCTCAGGTAAGGATGTAGTGTGGATCAGGACCCGACACCTGCATGCATTACACCACATTGCCGTGGGGCAGGGCGACCAATATGCCCCTGAGATGGGCACGACAGTCCCTGTCCCTGGCTGGAGTGGGGGGAGGGAACACTGAGGAAGGGGAACCCTGTAGTGCAGGAGCAGGGAGGAAGCAGTTCCTGGGTGCATTGAGAAGGGAGTATAAAAGGTGGGCACCATCTTAGTTCAGTGCAGAGAAGTCTGAGCAGAAGTGGCAGGGAGCAGGGGCTCTGCATGAGCTTTGCTCCGGAGGCGGGCCTAGTAACAGAGGCCCAGGCCTGGAAGAGGGAGAAGGAAGGAAGAGGAGCGGAGAAGGCTCCAGGAACGAGGAACAAAGGGATCCCAGGGGTGCGGACGGGCGAGTCGCCACCGCACGCCCGAATCCACCTGCGTGGAGGGGTCAGGCCAAAGGGGGAGACCGGTCCCCGAAACTAGTGGAGGCAGGAAACGACCCTCAGCTAGAAACAGGAGGCTGTGACATTTTATGTGGCGCAGCCCCTCGCTACACCCGATAGGAAGGCACCACATAGGGTCAGGGAAACTGGCGCCAAGTTTACCAAGAGGAGGCCCGAGGCGGCCGGACAGAAGGGTTGGTAAGAAAGGCCAGACAAAGGACACACAAAGGGGGTCCTGTGAAGCGCTCCAAAGTTATCTGGGAGTTGTCTGAGCCCCTCACCTGGTGAGCACAGTACGACGTGGGCAGCCGTTACCTGCAGACGTGGTCTGGATAATAAGAACTGTGAGTAAAGGCCCTGGACTGCATCACTGACTCCGTGTCGTTACTGCTGCTGCCCTGCACCATCACCCCCATCCTCCGCATACACTGCCCTGAGGCTATACTCCTCCCGTGGGGAGTTATGCTACGCTCTGCTGCACCCACAACACCAGCCTCAGCGGTCTGCCCTGGAGCGGCGGTTCACTCTGACCGCAATCCACGGGTGGCGTAGTCGGACATTTAAACATCAAAACCACATAAATAGTTCCGCCACTGGTTTGACCGCCCTGAGCCACGGAACCGGGTCGCCGCCACGGAGACTACAACCACCAGCATCCACCAAAAAGGGTCCGGCTCCGGGTGTCCCAAGGCCCAGGGGGCGCGTCAGAACATTTTCATCACCTTTCACAATCACCAATGGGACAAGGCAGGGATGTTCTCTGTATCCTCTCTTATACATCCTAGTGACGGAGCACCTGCTCTCATCAATTCGCCATAACCCCAATATTAGGTGGATTGAGGTGGGAGGCACCGAGTACAAGTGCTCTCTATTTGCTGATGATGTCCTAGTATATATCACTCAATCACATATATCCATCCATGCTGTTATGGCTGAAATAGATCACTTTGTTACATGGTCAAATTTTAAAATCAATGCAGCGAAGTCTGAGGCCCTCGATGTCTCCCTCCCCAAATCCATATAGGATTCCATCCAGTCCAACTTTCCCTTTGCCTGGCCCTCACAGGGTATCAAATACTTAGGAATTCCTATTCATAGAGACCTCTCCCATCTATGTTATCTTAATTTTGGGCCCTTTATTGAACAACTCCATACAGACCACGGTTGGCAAGTTAGAACTGTAAGATTCACTATGTGAACCACTGGTGTTTTGTGGAAAAGCACATGTACACTGTGTTCCAAATTATTATGCAAAAAGTGTTTAGGACTGATAAGGGAAGAATTTGTTTGTTTGTCAGTTAAACTCATTGATGGTGATGTGTGTCAGGGCTCTTTATATCACTGTAAGCAATTGCAGACACCTGTGCTAATTAGTTTGGCAGGTGTGTCCAATGAAAGGCAAGACTACTTAAGAAGGCTGTCTCACATTATTAAGCAGCCTACATTTTCTGCCAAAATGGGAAAGAAAAAGGATGTGTCGGCTGCTGAGAAGCAACAAATTATGGAGTGTTTAGGTCAAGGCATGACTACAATCAACATTGTGCGATGATCAGGATGAAGTGTCTTGGCAATCAAGAAGTATGTAGCTGATTCACAGTACACACGTGTGCGTGCTGATAAGGGCAAATTGAGTACTCTTTCCTACAGGCAATTACGTCAGGTTGAAAGAGCAGCGGCAAAAAAGCCTTGTCATAGCAGCAGACAAGTTTTTGAAGCTGCTGGTGCCTCCAACGTCCCCCGAACAACAAGATGCAGGGTCCTTCAGAGGTTTGCAGCTGTGCATACGCCATCCTGTCGACCTCCTCTATCCACTTCACACAAGCAGAAACGGCTCCAGTGGGCCAAACATTACATGAAGACTGATTTCAAAACTGTTTTGTTCACGGATGAGTGCCGTGCAGCGCTCGATGGTCCAGATGGATGGAGTGGAGGATGGCTGGTTGATGGACACCCCACGCAAACACGGCTACAGCGCCAACAAGGAGGAGGTGGAGTAATGTTTTGGGCTGGAATCATGGGGAGAGAGATTGTCGGCCCCTTTAGGATCCCTGAAGGCGATAAAGATGAACTCCATAATGTATGTGGATTTTCTCAAACAGCACTTCCTGCCATGGTTCAAGAAGAAGAACCGTGTATTTCACAGCAAGATCATTTTTTTGCATGATAATGCACCATCTCATGCTGCACATAAAACATCTGCATCTCTGGCTGATATGGGCATAAAAGGGGACAAACTTATGGTGTGACCCCCATGCTCCCCTGACCTCTACCCCATTCAGAACCTTTGGAGCATCATTAAAAGGAGTGTCTATGATGGCGGGAGGCAGTTCACATCTAAGCAACAGCTCTGGGAGGGTATTCTGTCCTCATGCAAAACAATTGAAGCAGAAACCATCCAAAACCTGACAAATTCAATGGACGAGAGAGTTCAGAAGCTCCTTTCGAACAAGGGGTCCTATGTGAAAATGTAACATCACCTAGAATAAAGTTTTGAGTTGAAAACGGTTTGATTTCAGTTTCTAACAACCTGCTAATGCTTATAATTTCAAAAATGACCATTTTTTTGGTCTTTATTAAAATGAAAAGGTTGATCGAAAAGTTTGGGGGATCTAAGAGTGTGGCAACCCAGTAGTCATAGAATCATAGAATCATAGAATGGTAGAGTTGGAAGGGACCTCCTGGGTCATCTGGTCCAACCCCCTGCTCAAAGCAGGATTCACTAGATCATCTCAGACAGATTCTGACAATATGAGGGTCATGCTGCAGGTAGTGCAGCAAGAAGGCACTTATGTGTCTTGCGCATCTCGGAGCCCCAAAATTATTTTCCGGGCTAGATGCAGCTAAAAATTATTATTAATTTTAAATCTGGTGAAGCTTTAGTATAGATGGCCTAATAGGATCAGTGCTGCACACTGCTACAAAGCCCAAATTATTTTCCAGTCAAGATACAGATAAACATGATTAGTAATTTTAAATCTGGTGGAGCTTATTATAGATGGCCTAATAGAATCAGTACTGCACACTGCTACAAAGCCCAAATTATTTTCCAGCCAAGATACAGATAAACATGATTAGTAATTTGAAAGCTTAAAACGGTTGGTAGGGTGATTTTAACCAATCATCAAGCTTTTACTCTCCCCAGGATGACACAGGGGTAGAAAAGTCGTTTCGGATCCATGATTTGTTCATCTTTATGAACGTGAGTCTGTCTACATTATCAGTGGAGAGCCGCGTGCGCTTATCTGTCAGCACACCACCAGCAGCGCTGAACACACGTTCAGACAGAACGCTGGCTGCGGGGCATGACAAGATCTCCAAGGCGTAAGTGGCTAGCTCCGGCCATTTATCCAGATTGGAAGCCCAAAAAGAGCAAGGGTCCAGTGACACAGTCATGGCTTCAATGTTTACTTGGAGATACTCCTGTACCATCGTCTCTAGGCGTTGACTATGTGTCAGACTTCTTGTCTCCTGTGGCCTTGCAAAGGATGGGCTAAAAAAGTGGTGAAATGATTCCGCAAAATTGATGTTACCAGCAGATACTGTGGTTCTGTTACGGTTTGAGTGCTGAACACTTGACGGTCCCACAGTTGGCAAGTTGGAACTGTGAGATTCACTACGTGCACCACTGGTATTTTGTGGAAAAGCACATGTAAGATTCTGCAACAGTCTCTGCTGATACTCCTGCATGCGTGCATCCCTTTCTATGGCAGGAATAATTTCTGCAAATTTACTTTTGTACCGGGGATCTAACAGTGTGGCAACCCAGTAGTCAGGATTATTTCTAATTCTCACAATTCGAGGGTCATGTTGCAAGTAGTGCAGCAAGAAGGCACTCATGTGTGTTGCGCATCCAGGAGCACCAAGTCCCTGTTGTGTTGGTGGCGAGGTAACAATCATGCTTCCTTCCTCTGTCCTCTCCCCCCAACCTCGCACAACAGAAATGTGATCAAGGTCTCCCTCATCTGATGAGTCTTCCATCAGTTCGTCCTCCACTTCTTCCTGGGCTCCTGCACCTTCCTCACTAGTTTGGCTGCTACCATGCGCCCTGGTAAAACCATCTCCCCCACCCTCACATGCCTGCCGCCTTGGTGCTGCCGACCGTCTGGACCTTGCAGATGTTAGCCCTTCCGCATACAACTCCTCCTCCTCTACTTCCTCCACCTCCTCTTGTGCCACCACCTGACTCCGAATTCTGTTTAACATGTGCTCCAGCATGTAAATCACCGGAATAGTCATGCTGATAATGGCATCGTCAGCACTAAACATCTTCGTCGCCATTTCAAAACTGTGCAGAAGGGTGCATAGGTCCCTGATCTGAGACCACTCCTCCAGCGTGATTTGCCCCACCTCTGGATCTCGTTGGCCCAGGCTATACGTCAGAACGTATTGCACCAGGGCTTGTCGGTGCTGCCACAGTCGCTGCAACATGTGCAGAGTTGAATTCCACCGGGTAGGCACATCGCATTTTAGCCGGTGAAGTGGCAGGCCCAACGACTTCTGTAGAGATGTAAGTCGCTGAGCTGCGGGATGCGAACGGCGGAAGTGAGCACACAGCGACCGTGCCCTCTGCAGAAGGCCATCTAGTCTGGGATAGTGGGCTAAAAATTGCTGGACAACCAGGTTCAACACGTGAGCCATACAAGGCACGTGTGTGACATTGCCCCGGCGAAGGGCCGCACCCAGGTTTGCAGCATTGTCGCACACGGCCTTCCCTGGTTTCAGGTCCAGTGGAGACAACCATTCATGAAATTGGTTCTCCAGAGCTGACCACAACTCCTCAGCTGTGTGACTCACATTTCCCAGACATTTCAATGTAAAAACCGCCTGATGACGTTGAACCCTACTGCCAGCATAGTAAGGAGGTGTGCAGGATCCCTTCTGCGCAGTTAGAAAGCTTGTGGCATGACCAGACAGGCTTTGGGTGCAGGTGGAAGACCAAGAGGAGGCAGAAGCAGTGGAGGAACTTTGACATAAAGAGGATTGACGCACAACTCGTGGGGACGGCAAGACTTGGACAGCAGCCCCTTGTCCTGCTGTCACCATAGTTACCCAGTGCCCAGTCAGCGACATGTAACGCCCCTGTCCATGCCTACTCGTCCAAGTGTCTGTGGTGAAATGCACCCTGTCACACACAGAGTTTCTCAAAGAAGCGGTGATGTTGTGTGCGACATGCTGGTGGAGCGCAGGCACATCTTTCTTTGAGAAGTAGTGCCGACTGGGCATCTGGTACTGGGGCACTGCGACGGACATAAGGTCTCGAAAATCCTCTGTGTCCACCAGGCGGAAAGGCAGCATTTCTGTAGCCAAGAGCTTGCAGATGGTGAAATTCAACCTCTTAGCTTTCTCATGGCTAGGAGGAAATGGTCTTTTACTTGTCCACATCTGAGGGACCAAGGGCTGGCTATTGTGCTTAGACGGGGTTGATAAGGGTGTCCCCGGCAAACTGCCGGTCTGTGAGGAAGATGCAGGCGGACATGTTAGGTTGCCTTGATCCAAAGGTGGTGCTATCGATGTCGGACAGCGCTCAACACCAGCTGGTGTTACCACCTCCAAAGAAAATGATGACCTGCCAATCACGCTGGCTGTTGCGGGTAAAGAGGTGGCAGGTCTGCGCCCCAAAACAGGTGTGACTGCTGTCCCCCCAGTCACAGAGGATGAAGAGGCCGCGGATGCACAAGATATGGCAGACGGTGGTTGGCCCGGCCGGCTAGGCCGCATTGTAGCACACTGAGCTTCCCACTGCAACTTATGCTTCATGTCCATGTGCCGGTTCATGCATGAAGTACTCAAACTATGTATTTTTTGGCCTCTACTTAGCTTTTGCTGACAAATGTTACAGATAACACGAGTTGGGTCATCTTTATCGATCTGAAAAAATGCCCAGGCTATGCAAGGCTTAGCACCCATGCGACCTGAAGAGCCACCACGACTTGTGGTGAGAGGCAGAGTTGTGTTTGAGGATGCAGTTGTTGACGTGCTTCCAGTACTACGTCTCTGTCCAGGAAGGCGCAACCTGACCTCGTCGTCAGTAGCATCTTCCTCCACCTCCTCTGCTGACCTCATCTCTTGGCTGACTGTGGGTTGACAGTAAGTGGGATCTCCAACCTCATCATCATCACCCTGTGCGTTATCACACCCGTCGTCCTCAGAGCCAACCTGTTCCTGCCCTGACAAAAAACTAAAGTTGTCGCTCCAATCAGGTATTTGAGTCTTATCATCGTCTTCCTCATTGTCTCCACCAACAGGAGTTACAGTTTGGGAATGAGGGTCTACATTATGGTCAGAACCTTCTGCGTCTGGTCCTGGATCCGACTCATAAAGATTCTGGGCATCAGTGCAGATCATTTCCTCGTCTGGATTCACAGAAGCGCTGGAGTCGACCTCTGATTCCCAGGCTATAGTATGAGTAAACAGCTCTGCAGACTCAACCATCTGTTCTACCTCATACTCAGACGGGCAGCTGGAGATTTGGGAGCTGTGAGGAAGCAAGTGCGATTGGGGTGACACCTTTGAGGACTGGAGTATTTGTGATGTTGAAGTTGATGTGGAGGAGAGCCCACTTAAAGGAGCACTTGATATCCGTTGAAGCACCTGCTGTTTTTGTGCCTCATCTGGAATTTGTAGCGATTGGCGTGGCCGTAAGAAAGGGATCTTATCACATTGTCCGCTAAAAGAAGTAGACATTTTAGTTTGGCTGGAAGATGGTCTTTCTTCTGCAGATGTTACTGTTGCTTTAACACCTACCCCACGGACACAACCTTTTTTCCCCTTCCCAACACGCCTATTCCCCTTTCCACCAGCAGCAGGCCTTTTTCCACTCATTTTGGTGGTTAACTAATTCACAACTCTGGAGTTGTTTGCACAAAAAAACAATGGATGGGAACCGAGCAGAGCTGAGTGGCCAAACTGTGGTATTAGGCCAAAACTATTGGCTGGGTTAGATGCAGAAAAAAATTATATTCAATTTGCAACCTGATGGAGGTCAGTATAGATGGACTAATAGAACAAGTCCCACACACAGCTAGAAGCCCAAATATTTTTTCAGAGGTAGATGCAGAAAATTTTTTTATTCAGTTTGCAACCTGATGGAGGTCTGTATAGATGGATTAATAGAACAAGTCCCACACACAGCTACAAGCCCAATATTTTTTCAGAGGTAGATGCAGAAAAAAAATATATTCAGTTTGCAACCTGATGGAGGTCAGTATAGATGGACTAATAGAGAAAGTCCCACACACTGCTAGAAGGCCAAATATTTTTTCAGAGCTAGATGCAGACAAAAAATTATTTTGAATTTGCAACCTGATGGAGGTCAGTATAGGTGGACTAATAGAACAAGTCCCACACACTGCTAGAAGGCCAAATATTTTTTCAGAGCTAGATGCAGAAAAAAATTATATTCAGTTTGCAACCTGATGGAGGTCAGTATAGATGGATTAATAGAACAAGTCCCACACACAGCTAGAAGCCCAAATATTTTTTCAGAGGTAGATGCAGATAAAAATTATTTTTAATTTGCAACCTGATGGAGGTCAGTATAGATGGACTAATAGAGAAAGTCCCACACACTGCTAGAAGGCCAAATATTTTTTCAGAGCTAGATGCAGATAAAAATTATTTTTAATTTGCAACCTGATGGAGGTCAGTATAGATGGACTAATAGAGAAAGTCCCACACACTGCTAGAAGGCCAAATATTTTTTCAGAGCTAGATGCAGATAAAAATTATATTCAATTTGCAACCTGATGGAGGTCAGTATAGATGGACTAATAGAACAAGTCCCACACACAGCTAGAAGCCCAAATATTTTTTCAGAGGTACTGTAGATGCAGATAAAAATTATTTTTAATTTGCAACCTGATGGAGGTCAGTATAGATGGACTAATACAACAAGTCCCACACACAGCTAGAAGCCCAATATTTTTTCAGAGGTAGATGCAGAAAAAAATATATTCAGTTTGCAACCTGATGGAGGTCAGTATAGATGGAGTAATAGAACAAGTCCCACACACAGCTAGAAGGCCAAATATTTTTTCAGAGCTAGATGCAGATAAAAATTATATTCAATTTGCAACCTGATGGAGGTCAGTACAGATGGACTAATAGAGAAAGTCCCACACACTGCTAGAAGGCCAAATATTTTTTCAGAGCTAGATGCAAATAAAAATTATATTCAATTTGCAACCTGATGGAGGTCAGTATAGATGGACTAATAGAACAAGTCCCACACACAGCTAGAAGCCCAAATATTTTTTCAGAGGTACTGTAGATGCAGATAAAAATTATTTTTAATTTGCAACCTGATGGAGGTCAGTATAGATGGACTAATAGAGAAAGTCCCACACACTGCTAGAAGGCCAAATATTTTTTTAGAGCTAGATGCAGATAAAAATTATATTCAATTTGCAACCTGATGGAGGTCAGTATAGATGGACTAATAGAACAAGTCCCACACACAGCTAGAAGCCCAAATATTTTTTCAGAGGTACTGTAGATGCAGATAAAAATTATTTTTAATTTGCAACCTGATGGAGGTCAGTATAGATGGACTAATAGAGAAAGTCCCACACACTGCTAGAAGGCCAAATATTTTTTCAGAGCTAGATGCAGAAAAAAATTATATTCAGTTTGCAACCTGATGGAGGTCAGTATAGATGGACTAATAGAGAAAGTCCCACACACTGCTAGAAGGCCACATATTTTTTCAGAGGTACGGTAGATGCAGAAAAAAATATATTCAGTTTGCAACCTGATGGAGGTCTGTATAGATGGATTAATAGAACAAGTCCCACACACAGCTAGAAGCCCAATATTTTTTCAGAGGTAGATGCAGAAAAAAATATATTCAGTTTGCAACCTGATGGAGGTCTGTATAGATGGATTAATAGAACAAGTCCCACACACAGCTAGAAGCCCAATATTTTTTCAGAGGTAGATGCAGAAAAAAATATATTCAGTTTGCAACCTGATGGAGGTCTGTATAGATGGATTAATAGAACAAGTCCCACACACAGCTAGAAGCCCAATATTTTGGAGATCTTCATTGTTCCTGCAGAGATCCATCCCCTGCCCCTCCCCCCACCCCGCTGTACACTCAAACTGCGTATTAACATTAATTTTCATCATTACTGAGAAAAAATCCAGTTATGATTTTGGTGCACGAACAGTTATCGAACATAACCTCGAACAGCCGAATTTTTCTCAAATTGTTCGTGTTCACCCGAACGGCTCGAACACCGCCCAAAACAGCTCGAATTTGAGATTGGCGAACAGTTCGAGTAGAACAACGCTCATCTCTATTACAGAGCCCAATCGGCATAACGCAATATTCATCATGGCCATCCCGGGTGTTAAAGGCAGTCTTCCGTTCATCCGCCTGGCGTGTTTGGATGAGGTTATATGACACCAGCAGGTAAAGTTTAGTAAAGACTCTGGAACCTTTGAGACGATCAAACAGCTCTGATATTAGATACAGATGATATTTATTTTTGACCATTATCAGACTGAGACCCCTATAGTCTATACAGGCATGAAGTGAACTATCCTTTTTTTTTAAGAAGAAGAAACCTGCTCCAGCCGGGGAGGTAGACTTCCGGATAAATCCCCTGGCAGAGTGCATTGGTTCATGAACCCTCGGCATAGGACAGGATCACCGTCACAATGTGGTGGAGCCAACAGACGAGGTCCGGAACCAGGAACGACTGGGAAGCTGGTGGGTCATGGTTGATGATGCTGGAGCAGATGTATCAGGAGCAGATATAGCCGCAGATGTTAGCGTGTCCAAATGAGTGGTCACTGTCCTTAGATAGGAGAGGATTCGTGTCCTGCTGATCCTTCTGGCGGGAGACCTCCTAGAACAAGTCGGAGATAGATTGAGATTGAGAGCCAGCCCATTCCATGGCCTGAGTAAACTGTAATGGGAGTGGTGGAACCACTATACCACGATCCGACGAGAGCCTGGAGGGGCATGACTAGTTGCTACACCAAGACTGACCTCGGATGCACGGCAGCTGGCCCCCAAGGGACAGAAGGCTTGAAAGGCCAAGTAGGAAAGTGCAACTGGTACACTTGGCATGGCAGGAACCCAGGAGAGGCAGGTGCTGGTTGACATGGCTGGTAGAAAGATAGGTACTAGTAGGTGCGGCTGGTATACAGGTGGGCACAGGCAGGTACGACTGGTATACAGATGGACACAGGCAGGTGCAGGCGGGTACGGCTGGTATACAGGTGGGCACAAGCAGGTGCAGTCGGGTACGGCTTGTAACCAGGTGGAGGCGGGTATGGCTGGTATACAGGTGGGCACAGGCAGGCACTGCTGATACACAGGTAAACACAGGCAGGTGAAGGCGGGTGCGGCTGATATACAGGTGGGCACAGGCAGGTGCAGACAGGCACATCTGGTACACAAGTGCAGGTGGGCACGGCTGGAAGGCACAAGCGAGGACAGGTGGGAACGAGGCAAGGACAAGCAGGCACAGGCAGACACCAGCGGGTACTGGCAGGTAATAACAAACTGCGGACCTGACAACTAGCAAGCATGCAGGGAGCAGACTAACAACACTGCTCAGGCACCTCCCAACAGGTGGAGGTGCCTTAAATAAGTGTCTCCCAGCCATTGGCTGGGGACACTTTAGGACGGCGGGAGCTCTCCCTTTAAGGGAGGAGTGTGCACGCCCTAAGCACAGTGCCCGGGGATCTGCGAGCCAGGCTTCGAACTCGGGCAGCAGCTGCAGAGTGACGAGGAGCTGGATGGAGGCCATGGAGGTAAGTCTGTGCCTCTGCCAGGGGAGGGAACGAGTAGAGATGCCGACGCTACAAATTGATTTCTATATCACATCTATGGCACCATTTACAATGGGTTGGTCTTCCGGTCTTCAATCTGAGTAGAACCTCCTCTTACCATAGAATATGTAAGGCAAGTGGTATTACTTATAGCAAGCTCAACATGTACACATGAAGACAACAGCCTAAAAACAGAGAATATTATAGCCCAAAGTTTATAATTACAAGATACCAAAAAAACAGATAAATAAAATATATAAAAGTAAGATGCTGCTAAAAAGTAAGGATACAACAATACAGCTACACTTCACCAACTACCTGGACAGCCAGTTTTAGTTATAGGAGAGGATTATATCCCCCATTGCTATTTGGTTATGTGTGACCACTAAGTTTATATTGTGTGTTCATTTATCTACACAGAGTGGTCAGAGTACCAGTTTTACTTTTGGGGAAGGACTCTATGACCTCTTATTCTTAGACAATGTGTGTCCGAGTTTATATAGTGTGGCCTCTGTGAGACCTGTTAGTTGTTTTTTTCATTTACTTTTGTTGTCCACATACTTTTTAGCAGCATCTTGCTTTTATGTATTTGTCATTTATCTATTTGGTATTTTATAATAGTAATCTTTGGACTAGAATATACTGTTTTGGGGCTGTTGTCTTCATGCCTAGGTGTTGAGCTTACTATATGTGTTTGTTTGAATTTTATCGTTTGATGTGCATCTGTTGTGGGAATTCCTATGTATACTTGATTAAGTGGTATTACTTCATATCATTTTTTTCATCCAGGTACTGAAAAACCTGAAGTCAGATAAAGGAACGTAAAAAACAAAGCAAAACTAGGTGGAATCGAAAATTTTTGAGAATTTTTAGGATATACTGTACATTACAGAAGCCAATACATCAATGCATCGGATGCCTTTAGCATGAATGATGAGTCCACCAGCAATTTTATGGTTTCCTTTTCCAAACTTATTACTTTTATGTCCTGGTACCAGAATTGTTAAAAACAGAAGACTGAAAGCAATATTAGGTGTAAACAATCTTTAAATTCTATCGGTTGGAGATAAAGCATTTCGGGAAGTTTTCCTGAAGACCATACTGTAGTGCCATGCTATACTGGCCTGAACTGATAGCTTTATGGTTTCAATCTCCATACCCCCAAAAGATTTTCATAAAAGTTACAGACTTTCTAGTGACCCTGAGAAATAACTAAAAACTTTGATGTTGATGAGATTTTGAGAGAAGAAAGTTCTCCCTAGTGTACAAATTAACATGACCCAATTAAGGTCTACTCACCAAACTTCCAGTAAACCTCAGACTGAAATTCCTGGATACTGTGTTAGAAGTCCTAAGAAACTGATTTACTTAGCTGGGTTAATTCATCTGAAAAATAACTGGGATAAAACCAGTCTTCCCCCTACTGAGATCAGTCACGTTGGCACGTATGGCCACCATGTGTCTTACAATAACCAGTGTCACGTGAAAGTAGTTTTCTCAGCCTTCAGGCTATCCTTATTGGAAACACCTGGTCGCCTGGTGGTGCTGGACCTGTACAGACAGAGATACTTAAGCAATAGGCAACTTTATTAGCTCAGCACAACCTGTAAATTGCAAACTAAGCTGTCGGTTATCCTGCAACACTCCATGCAACCCAGAATGTCAAGAAAGTCAAAATTTATGTCAATCTGACCTGGGGAGAAGTAGCAGCCTAGGTCCAAGGGTAAATCTCCTAGGGTCAACTTAATTTCAAGGTGGTGATGCCTTGTGCCAGTCACAAGGAACACAGTGAGTTAAGTTAGTGAGTTGGATTTCAAGTTGAAGAAATGTGTGTTTTTTTCCATTTAATTCCAGAGGAACAGGTGTTTTTTTTAGAGCAATCTTTTATGACGGGTGTGTCAAGGTTGTGGTTGTACGAGGCGTAGTCAGCATAGTTTGGCTGAGGCATCCTCAACCGGAGCGGGATGACAGTTGCCTGTTATGTTGGGAGACAACTTGGTTAGAGCAGGAGAGGTTAGAGATTAGGGAAGAAAGTGAAGAAGACAGAATTGATCGTGATGATTCATGGTTTGGAGATTCCTGTGTAGGCGAGAAAGCTTTGAAGGTACTGTAGAAAAAACATGGATGTTGAAGATACAAAGTGTAAAGATGCCAATGTGCCTTTGATAGCTTTCAGCCAAATGCTCATTCATCTGTCAGATGTTCCACCTGACATGCCTGTACACATGCATGCTTAGTTCAGCAGAATATGCATTTGTTTTCAATGTGGAAATAAGCATAAGCCCGCTGCCAAATACCACCGGTGACAGCTTTTCTCCCACAGAAACAAAAGGATTGGATATTTAAATGCGACATGCCCAATCCTACTTTCCCTCCAACATCATCTCTCGAAGGAGTTGGGAGGTCCCCCATACACAGTAGATAGAGGGCCATAAGAAATCTTGTTTCAAAGTGACAACTAAACTGAAGCAAAAAATCCCCCCTTTAGGACCTCTCTTTCTCATGGTTTTGGTTAAAGTCTTGGTAGTCTGCCAGCCCCATGATTGGTGGTATTCCGATCTCAGACATTTATGTCATATCCACAGGACCGCTTTTACCTATTCCGATCCATGAGGTTGCCTGAGTCCACTTGATTTAGGCTGGGACAGAGTAGAAGAGAAGCTACACATATGCAGTTGGTTATCCAAGAAGGCCATGGACGAAGCAGACAAGAGGGATACAGAGAGCATTATGTGCTAATTTAAAGATTTACAATTATCGGCGTCAAGAAATAAGGAGAATACAAGACTCAACTCAAAACTTTCAGCATATCATTGACTACATATGTACAGTAGTATTATTAAAAAATTCTAATAGGTTAATCATGAGAAAAAAAAAGTGTTTCCCAGCAGCAAGTGATTTGGGTCCAAATCAGCTTCGAGAAAGTGAAATAGTTAATAGGGGCCCATTAGTGTCCAAGGCAAGTCCATCCTGGATGAGCAATAGAAGAGAATTTTTCATGGCAGAGTACTAAAAACAGAGGTAGCTGACCTGTTTGTGGATCACAGAGTAGGGATATCAGTCATGCACTGTGTTCTGGGTCTACACTCAGAGCAATGCTGATATTCTGATATACAGTAAGATATATTTCCCCATTCTTGTGTATTATCAAATAGTTATAACCATGACAGCTCCAGAGATCAGGTGTATTCAGCAGTGAAAGTAATTACAGGTTAGTCGTGGTGAGTAATTAAGTGTGATGCACTTGTAAGACATTAGGGAGAGTAACAATTATAAGCGGTAAATATTTACAGTAAGTTATTACAATGTGAAGGGGCTTGTTCGGGTGGCATGTTCCAGCAAGTAGAACCAAACAAAATTCTTTACGAGAGCCACTCGAGGTATGCGAGACACATCTGTTTTACCAATAGCTATGGGAAGATTACGTTGTATACAACACTCCATGCCCTTGAACTCCACCATAAGTGAGGAGCATTAGGCCATAAGTGGACGCTGTATGACTATTTCTACAGTAATCCTACTTGACAACTCTCCCAGAAAGATAGAGACTTTCTCAAAAAGTTGGCAAGTCTCTTGGGTGCCACACAAACCTTCTACAAACCAACACTACCACAAGTTTGCAGATCTGTAAACCTGATTTTCAGGGACAGCAATTTATGAAGGTTGGTAACTGTGATGTTATTATGTGGCTACTGGACTATGATGGTTCGAGTCCTGATAAGATGAGACTAATGATGGTTAAAGTCACCAAAGTATTCTTGTAGTGCACTGTTTCACATGTCCTCTCTTTGGCCACAAAATTCTGCCCAATACTTGTTTACTACAATATCTGCGGACACATTTGATTCATGGTGGTAATGTTATGGACAACAAGAACTTGGCAACATTTTCTGATTCTGACAATCCAAGTAATCAAAAACACATTCAATGATGGGGAGTGTGGACAGTCCAATGGGCTGAGAAATTGCACATCTTCTGTATGATAAGTCCATCTTTGATCTTCACAATAGTGTGCCTGGGATCATTACCTTGCTGTAGAATGTTTTTTAGGCCAAAAGTTTTCCAATCAAGATGTCTTCACCCAAAAACAGATCTCCAATTATACTTTCCACCACCATACTTCCTTCAAAGAAACATTACTTTCATCAGTAGCATACATACTACACCCGTCCCATTGAAAGATCTCATATATGGACTTATCAGTTGATAAAACCTCCAATTCTCTGATGTCCAGTTTCCGATAGGAAAGATTTCTTATAAACTGTGACTATGGCGTCCGATTCCTCATCCTCTGGCGCTAAAATTAAAAGGGTTTGTCCACTACCTGAACTACCTTTTATAACAATGCCATGCAAACCACGGCAGACCGGGCATTAATATCGCTAGAACAGAGATGGTGCAGGAGGCCAGTATATATATATTTTTTTATTTTACAAACGGGAAAAACTTAATTTAAAAAGGGGGGTGGACAACCCCTTGAGAGACTTTTACTCAATGAGAGCATGCAAGAAAAAAGAAAAGATCATAGCGACATCAAGCCCATAAACAGTATTATTTAAAAATAGAAAAGCTTTATTAAATATATAATGATTAGAACAATGTTATCACATAGGAAATGAATGACACAAGAGGCCATGTGCAAGAGTGAACAGACATGCACAACATCCAGCACCTTGGCATATCAATAAAAGATGACCAGTTACATGCTCAAATCCATGCCACCACATAAGTATTCATATAAATAGGCTACGTATAACAAGTGCCCACGATATATGTGGTATATATAGCTACTTGAATAAGGGGAACAAGAGCAGGGCCAACAGCTGGGTGAGTACAAGTCCTCACCAACGCGCGTTTCGGCGAACCTTCGTCAGGGGGCGGTGCACTGGTGTCACAGTGATCCTTTTAAATACCCATCCACCAATCACGATTTGTAAGGACCTGGTATCCATATACCACTCAAACCACTTGAGGACCTTCATGACACATGCCGCATCATAAACTCAAGTGATTTGATTAGTATATGAATACCAGGTCCTTACACATGGTGATTGGTGGATGGGTATTTAAAAGGATCACTGTGACACTAGTGCACCGTCCCCCGACAAAGGTTTGCTGAAACGCACGTTGGGGAGAACGTGTACTCGCCCAGCTGTTGGCCCTGCTCTTGTTCCCCTTATTCAAGGTAGCTCTATATACCACATATATCGTGGGCACTTGTTTACTTGTTATACGTAGCCTATTTATATGAATACTTATGTGGTGGCATGGATTTGAGCATGTAACTGGTCATCTTTTATTGATATGCCAAGGTGCTGGATGTTGTGCATGTCTGTTCACTCTTGCACATGGCCTCTTGTGTCATTCATTTCCTATGTGATAACATTGTTCTAATCATTATATATTTAATAAAGCTTTTCTATCTTTAAATAATACTGTTTATGGGCTTTATGTCGCTATGGTCTTTTCTTTTTTCTTGCTTGCTTCAGTTGCGATGCCCTTTATTATTGGTCCGTAAGCATTCCTACTGAGGTGTGTTCTAATCAATGAGAGCATGCAGAAGATTATAAAAAAAAAAAAAAAAGAACCTTTTATTTTAAAAATCATTTATGTTCGCTGAAACTGAAATACTCCTTTAAAAGGTTATTTCCAGAATAACAACTTATCCCTTGTCTATAGGGAATAATTTACTGAGCGATGCAGATACGACCATTGGGAGCCTCGGTGATGCTGAGATCGGGACTGTGAAGCACCTGCGTTTGGAGAACACTTAAATAAAAGCAAGAATGAAAATAGAAAGACATTGGGGGCATGTGTATGCTCCTTACTAAACTTTTTTTTTTGGGAGCTGGTGTAATTAAATGTTATATATTTACAGGCTCCCAGTGTTGGACTGGGGTTGCATGATTCTGAAGGCCCAACTAAGGATCTTCTGGTTGCAGAGTCTGCCTCTTACTTCGGGTCATACTTCCCACCCAGTAGAGTTGCCCCACAGTGGGCGGTACACTATCGATTATCCACAATTTGCTTCTGCGTGTGTCATACTTTCAATGCCTCTTATTTGTTTTCCTCAGGGAAAAACTTACTTGTATACAGGCGTAACCAGTCTACAATAGACAGCTATGTCCATATTTGTAGGGACTACGGGCCAAAAAGAAATCAGAACCATCAGCGGTAGCAGGAAAGTGACACATATCATGGGAAGTGGCCACTCTGACCACATAAATGACTGCCCTCTCGTATCAGGAATCCCCCGCGCTGAGTAACTTGGCCATGGAAGGGCCGACCCAGTGTCTGACAAGTGGTCAGTATGAACATGATTAACTGCACCAGCTACATAATAACAGGTTGTAGCTCAGACAAGACGGAAATGTTTGTCCTGCTCTAGAGGAGAGATCCAGACACTTCCTTTCCCAGCAGACGGGACTCACTGGTTCCTGATCAACACTGGCCTATTACCCACATGCTGTTCTGAGGAGGGATACTGAGTATCGGCCCCCTGATTCTGATCACAGCTCTCTGTACTAATACATGGTGCCTACAGTGATTACACTGCTTTGTACTATTAATGATTACTACATTGCAATCCAAAGTGGTTAATAACTACAGCTCCCAGCATGCCCTGACAGCCAATGATTACAGTCCACTGCATGACGCATGATAAGAAAACTAGAAGTTGCTGAGTAGTCCTATGACAAGTACAAGGCCACAACTGACCTCTAATCTTCTTAATATTTAAACTCAGCTGCTGCAGAACCTCTCCTTGAAGATGCTTTATGTCCATTTATGATAGTATAACATGGATCAATTATTCACAATGAGGGTCTGCGGTCACCATAGTGTGTATTACAGTCCCAGCCAGTGAGCTGACGGAAACAGTGCCAGCCAAACTGTGCCACCCTTACACACCGACGGCCGTAGTGCCAGCCAATGTTCCTTTCTCCATACAGCAGCACCCAACATATCCTCTGTTTAGTGCCAGCAGTGTCCTTCTCCAGTGACAGGCATCGTACTCCATGCAGTATCAGCCTCTATATCCTTCTCCCATAGTGTCAGCCTCTATATCCTTCTCCCATATAGTGCCAGCCTCTATATCCGTCTCCCATAGGGTCAGCCTCTATATCCTTCTCCCATATAGTGCCAGCCTCTATATCCGTCTCCCATAGTGTCAGCCTCTATATCCATCTCCCATAGGGTCAGCCTCTATATCCGTCTCCCATAGGGTCAGCCTCTATATCCTTCTCCCATACAGTGCCAGCCTCTATATCCTTCTCCCATACAGTGCCAGCCTCTATATCCATCTCCCATACAGTGCCAGCCTCTATATCCATCTCCCATACAGTGCCAGCCTCTATATCCATCTCCCATACAGTGCCAGCCTCTATATCCATCTCCCATACAGTGCCAGCCTCTATATCCATCTCCCATACAGTGCCAGCCTCTATATCCTTCTCCCATACAGTGC
This sequence comes from Phyllobates terribilis, assembly GCF_046119375.1. Taxonomy (NCBI): domain Eukaryota; kingdom Metazoa; phylum Chordata; class Amphibia; order Anura; family Dendrobatidae; genus Phyllobates; species Phyllobates terribilis. Next base: position 399,980,481 of record NW_027362767.1, read on the forward strand.
CAGCCTCTATATCCGTCTCCCATAGGGTCAGCCCCTATATCCGTCTCCCATAGTGTCAGCCTCTATATCCATCTCCCATACAGTGCCAGCCTCTATATCCATCTCCCAAAGTGTCAGCCTCTATATCAGTCTCCCATAGGGTCAGCCCCTATATCCGTCTCCCATAGTGTCAGCCTCTATATCCATCTCCCATACATTGCCAGCCTCTATATCCATCTCCCATACAGTGCCAGCCTCTATATCCTTCTCCCATACAGTGCCAGCCTCTATATCCATCTCCCATACAGTGCCAGCCTCTATATCCATCTCCCATACAGTGCCAGCCTCTATATCCTTCTCCCATACAGTGCCAGCCTCTATATCCATCTCCCATAGTGCCAGCCTCTATATCCTTCTCCCATACAGTGCCAGCCTCTATATCCTTCTCCCATACAGTGCCAGCCTCTATATCCATCTCCCATAGTGCCAGCCTCTATATCCATCTCCCATAGTGTCAGCCTCTATATCCTTCTCCCATACAGTGCCAGCCTCTATATCCATCTCCCATAGTGCCAGCCTCTATATCCGTCTCCCATAGGGTCAGCCACTATATCCTTCTCCCATACAGTGCCAGCCTCTGTATCCGTCTCCCATAGGGTCAGTCTCTATATCCTTCTCCCATACAGTGCCAGCCTCTATATCCATCTCCCATAGTGTCAGCCTCTATATCCTTCTCCCATACAGTGCCAGCCTCTATATCCATCTCCCATAGGGTCAGCCACTATATCCTTCTCCCATACAGTGTCAGCCTCTATATCCATCTCCCATAGGGTCAGCCTCTATATCCGTCTCCCATAGGGTCAGCCTCTATATCCTTCTCCCATACAGTGCCAGCCTCTATATCCATCTCCCATAGTGTCAGCCTCTATATCCTTCTCCCATACAGTGCCAGCCTCTATATCCATCTCCCATAGGGTCAGCCTCTATATCCGTCTCCCATAGGGTCAGCCCCTATATCCATCTCCCATAGTGTCAGCCTCTATATCCTTCTACCATATAGTGTCAGCCTCTATATCCATCTCCCATAGGGTCAGCCACTATATCCTTCTCCCATACAGTGTCAGCCTCTATATCCATCTCCCATAGGGTCAGCCTCTATATCCGTCTCCCATAGGGTCAGCCTCTATATCTTTCTCCCATACAGTGCCAGCCTCTATATCCTTCTCCCATACAGTGCCAGCCTCTATATCCTTCTCCCATACAGTGCCAGCCTCTATATCCTTCTCCCATACAGTGCCAGCCTCTATATCCTTCTCCCATACAGTGCCAGCCTCTATATAAGTCTCCCATACAGTGTCAGCCTCTATATAAGTCTCCCATAGGGTCAGCCACTATATCCTTCTCCCATACAGTGCCAGCCTCTATATCCTTCTCCCATACAGTGCCAGCCTCTATATCCTTCTCCCATACAGTGCCTGCCTCTATATCCGTCTCCCATAGGGTCAGCCTCTATATCCGTCTCCCATAGGGTCAGCCCCTATATCCATCTCCCATAGGGTCAGCCTCTATATCCTTCTCCCATATAGTGTCAGCCTCTATATCCATCTCCCATACAGTGCCAGCCTCTATATCCTTCTCCCATACAGTGCCAGCCTCTATATCCATCTCCCATACAGTGCCAGCCTCTATATCCATCTCCCATAGGGTCAGCCACTATATCCATCTCCCATACAGTGCCAGCCTCTATATCCATCTCCCATAGGGTCAGCCTCTATATCCATCTCCCATACAGTGCCAGCTTCTGTATCCTTCTTCCATACAGTGCCAGCCTCTATATCCGTCTCCCATACAGTGCCAGCCTCTATATCCTTCTCCCATACAGTGCCAGCCTCTATATCCTTCTACCATATAGTGTCAGCCTCTATATCCATCTCCCATAGGGTCAGCCACTATATCCTTCTACCATATAGTGTCAGCCTCTATATCCATCTCCCATAGGGTCAGCCACTATATCCTTCTACCATATAGTGTCAGCCTCTATATCCATCTCCCATAGGGTCAGCCACTATATCCGTCTCCCATACAGTGCCAGCCTCTATATCCTTCTCCCATACAGTGTCAGCCTCTATATCCATCTCCCATAGGGTCAGCCACTATATCCGCCTCCCATATAGTGTCAGCCACTATATCCGCCTCCCATATAGTGTCAGCCACTATATCCGCCTCCCATATAGTGTCAGCCTCTATATCCGCCTCCCATACAGTGTCAGCCTCTATATCCGCCTCCCATACAGTGTCTGCCTCTATATCCGCCTCCCATACAGTGTCAGCCTCTATATCCGCCTCCCATACAGTGTCAGCCTCTACAGTCCTGCTCATCGTTATTTGCACCATTGAAGTGCAAAAAAATGAATCAAGTGAAAGTTTTTTTGTAGAGAGCACTTGTGTTAAATACAAAAGAGTAAAATGATAAACAAAGATTTAAAACCAAAAACAATGGGAGGGAAAAATAGAAAAACCTAAAGCTTGCTGTGTCACTGGTATTGGCACCCTTTATATTAATTTAATATGGAAACACATTTTGACTCGTCTGTGGTAAATCACAAGAGATTCTCATGTGATTAATTGTTGGTGCCCATGTGACATGAATTAGCCAATGAATGATGGTGTTTTAAAAGGCCACATGGTAGGCCCTGTTCCTTTGTCACAATGGTGAAGACAAAGGAGCTGTCTGAGTACATCAGAACTGCAATTATAAGCAAACACAAGACTTCCAAAGGGTATAAGGGCATCTCCAAAGACCTTGGTATCCCAGTTTCAATAGTGCGCAATGTTATTAAGAAGTTGGAACTGTCAAGAACCTCCCTGGACGTGGGGGAAAGAGGAAAATTAACAAGAGATTTCTTTGAAGGTTGGTGCGAATGGTAAAAAAAAAAAAAACACATCAAGCATCCAAAGACCTGAAGGCCAACCTGAAACAGTCTGGCGTCATGGTTTCAACAAGTACCACACTTCGCACACTAAACCAAGCAGAGCTTTATCGGCGCAGGCCAAGGAAGAAGTCATTGCTAAAAAGACATAAAAAGGAATGACTGATCTTTGCCAAGAGTACCTTGACAATCCACAATCCTTCTGGGAAAATGTTCTGTGGACAGATGAAACAAAAATAGAGCTTTTTGGCAATGCAAAGCAACAGTTTGTTTACAGATGGCGCAATGAAGCTTATAAGGAAAAGAACACATTACCAACAGTTAAGAATGGTGGAGGATCCATAATGCTGTGGGGTTGCTTTGCTGCGTCTGGAACTGAGGCCTTGACCAAATCACAGGAATCATGAAATCAGAGAATTATGAAGAGATTTTAGAGCGAAATGTCCTACCCAGTGTAAGAAAACTTGATTTGAGTCAAAGATCATGGGTCCTCCAGCAAGACAATGACCCAAAGCACACATCCAAAAGTATACAGGAATGGTTGAAAAAGAAAAAATGGACTGTTTTAAAATGGCCAGCAATGAGCCCTGACCTCAATACCATTGAAAATCTTTGGGGTGAGCTGAAATCTGCCATTGGGAAAAAGCACCCTACAAACATTCAAGAGCTTGAACAAACCGCAAAGGAAGCGAGGGAGAAAATTCCAGCTGAGAAGTGCAAGAAGCTTATAGATGGCTACAAGAAACATTTGGAGGCTGTCAGCAATGTAAAAGGGTGTGCAACCAAGTATTAATGAGGGGCGCCTATAATTCTGCACATGCTGTTTATTATGTTTTTTCTTTGAAACTGCAACATGGAAGTTGAAAAACAATGTTTTATTGTTATATTACTTTGAACCACTAACTAAAAAATCCTGAGGATATAACTTTGGTACATTTCCATGTATTTCTGAAGATATTGTACAGTCTATGGAAAAAATGAAGGTGGTGCCAATAATACAATAGTGAGCAGCGGAGTATATCCGTCTATCATTCAGTGTCAGCCCCTATATCCTTCTCCCAATACAGTGTCAGCCCCTATATCCTTCTCCCATTACAGTGCCAGCCCCTATGACCTTCTCCCAATACAGTGCAAGCCCCTATATCCTTCTCCCAATACAGTGCCAGCCCCTATATCCTTCTCCCAATACAGTGCAAGCCCCTATATCCTTCTCCCAATACAGTGCCAGCCCCTATATCCTTCTCCCAATACAATGGCAGCCCCTATATCCTTCTCCCAATACTGTGCCAGCCTCTATATCCTTCTCCCAATACAGTGCCAGCCTCTATATCCTCCTCTCAATGCAGTGCCAGCCTCTATATCCTTCTCCCAATACAGTGCCAGCCCCTATATCCTTCTCCCAATACAGTGCGAGCCCCTATATCCTTCTCCCAATACAGTGCCAGCCCCTATATCCTTCTCCCAATACAGTGCCAGCCCCTATATCCTTCTCCCAATACTGTTCCAGCCCCTATATCCTTCTCCCAATACAGTGCCAGCCTCTATATCCTTCTCCCAATAGTGTGCCAGCCCCTATATCCTTCTCCCAATACTGTGCCAGCCCCTATATCCTTCTCCCAATACAGTGCCAGCCTCTATATCCTCCTCCCAATACAGTGCCAGCCCCTATCTCCTTCTCCCAATATAGTGCCAGCCCCTATATCCTTCTCCCAATACAGTGCCAGCCCCTATATCCTTCTCCTAATACAGTGCAAGCCCCTATATCCTTCTCCCAATACTGTTCCAGCCTCTATATCCTCCTCCCAATACAGTTCCAGCCCCTATATCCTTCTCTCAATACAGTGCCAGCCTCTATATCCTCCTCCCAATACAGTGCGAGCCTCTATATCCTTCTCCCAATAGTGTGCCAGCCCCTATATCCTTCTCCCAATACAGTGCCAGCCTCTATATCCTTCTCCCAATACAGTGCCAGCCTCTATATCCTCCTCCCAATACAGTGCCAGCCCCTATATCCTTCTCCCAATATAGTGCCAGACCCTATATCCTTCTCCCAATACAGTGCCAGCCCCTATATCCTTCTCCTAATACAGTGCAAGCCCCTATATCCTTCTCCCAATACTGTTCCAGCCTCTATATCCTCCTCCCAATACAGTGCCAGCCCCTATATCCTTCTCCCAATAGAGTGCCAGCCCCTATATCCTCCTCCCAATAGTGCCAGCCTCTATATCCTTCTCCCAATACAGTGCCAGCCTCTATATCCATCTCCCAATACAGTGCCAGCCTCTATATCCTTCTCCCATACAGTGTCAGCCTCTGTATCCGTCTCCCATAGGGTCAGCCTCTATATCCTTCTCCCAATACAGTGCCAGCTTCTATATCCGTCTCCCAATACAGTGCCAGCCTCTATATCCGTCTCCCATACAGTGTCAGCCTCTGTATCGTTCTCCCATACAGTGTCAGCCTCTATACCCGTCTCCCATACAGTGTCAGCCTCTGTATCCGTCTCCCATAGGGTCAGCCACTATATCCTTCTACCATATAGTGCCAGCCTCTATATCCGTCTCCCAATACAGTGTCAGCCTCTGTATCCGTCTCCCATACAGTGTCAGCCTCTGTATCCTTCCCCCATACAGTGTCAGCCTCTATACCCGTCTCCCATACAGTGCCAGTTTCTATATCTGTCTCTCATACAGTTTCAGAGATATACTAATTTACTCACTTTGTATATACAGTGCCTACAAGTAGTATTCAACCCCCTGCAGATTTAGCTGGTTGACACATGCGGAATTAACTTGGCATTGTGACATTTGTACTGTAGATCAGCCTGGAAGTGGGAAATGCACTGCAGCAAATATTGTTTTTTTTTTGTTGTTTTTTTTTTTTTTTAAAACGTTAAAAGTTAATTCAGAGTGTCATTTATTATTCAACCCCTCAAACCACAAGAATTCTGTTTGGTCCCCCTAAAGTATTAAGAAGTAGTTCAGGCACCAAGAATAATGACCTTCACATGTGTGGATTAAAGATCTCTTTTGCCAGCCTTTTCTGACTATTTAAGACCCTCCCCAAACTTGTGAACAGCACTCAGATATGGTCAACATGGGAAAGACAAAGGAGCATTCCTAGGCCATCAGAGACAAGATCGTGGAGGGTCACAAGGCTGGCAAGGGGTACAAAACCCTTTCCAAGGAGTTGGACCTACCTGTCTCCACTGTTGGGAGCATCATCCGTAAGTGGAAGGCTTATGGAACTACTGTTAGCCTTCCACGGCCTGGACAGCCTTTGAAAGTGTCCTCCCGTGCCGAGGCCAGGCTTGTCCGAAGAGTCAAGGCTAACCCAAGGACAACAAGGAAGGAGCTCCGGGAAGATCTCATGGCAGTGGGGACATTGGTTTCAGTCAATACCATAAGTAACGTACTCCACCGCAATGGTCTCCGTTCCAGACGAGCCCGTAAGGTACCTTTACTTTCAAAGCGTCATGTCAAGGCTCGTCTACAGTTTGCTCATGATCACTTGGAGGACTCTGAGACAGACTGGTTCAAGGTTCTATGGTCTGATGAGACCAAGATTGAGATCTTTGGTGCCAACCACACACGTGACGTTTGGAGACTGGATGGCACTGCATACGACCCCAAGAATACCATCCCTACAGTCAAGCATGGTGGTGGCAGCATCATGCTGTGGGGCTGTTTCTCAGCCAAGGGGCCTGGCCATCTGGTCCGCATCCATGGAAAGATGGATAGCACGGCCTACCTGGAGATTTTGGCCAAGAACCTCCGCTCCTCCATCAAGGATCTTAAGATGGGTCGTAATTTCATCTTCCAACAAGACAACGACCCAAAGCACACAGCCAAGAAAACCAAGGCCTGGTTCAAGAGGGAAAAAGTCAAGGTGTTGGAGTGGCCTAGTCAGTCTCCTGACCTTAACCCAATTGAAAACTTGTGGAAGGAGCTCAAGAATAAAGTCCACATGAGACACCCAAAGAACCTAGATAACTTGGAGAAGATCTGCATGGAGGAGTGGGCCAAGATAACTCCACAGACCTGTGCCGGCCTGATCAGGTCTTATAAAAGACGATTATTAGCTGTAATTGCAAACAAGGGTTATTCCACAAAATATTAAACATAGGGGTTGAATAATAATTGACCCACACTTTTATGTTGAAAAATTTAATAAAATTCAACTGAGCAACATAACTTTTTGGTTTGTAAGATTTATGCTTCTGTTCATAAAACCTACTCTCGTTTGCAGTTTGAAGGCTCTAACTTATTTGCATCTTATCAAACCAGCTAAATCTGCAGGGGGTTGAATACTACTTGTAGGCACTGTATTAGGGAAGGCACAGGTGCTAATGCCACGGCACATGGCGCCACTGATCCCACACTTGGCAACCAAACCTACAATACGGCAGCTGTTCTAGACAAAGCTCTCAATTATGCCCTTAGCTGACATGGTTATTATGGCACTTAAGGGTACTCCATAAGGTAAAAGGGCATGAACAGGAGTACCACCCGATCAAAGGAACATGAATGTAACATTGAGATTGATGTCTATTATAAACAGCACTCCCATTATTAATTAGGAGGCATGACTGCTCTAGGATGAAATCCCCGGCCACGGAGAGTGGGCTGGCCGATCAGCTGATGCTGACGTGCTGACCTGAGGCCATACTCAATGACTACTGACATTAATTAGTGGTGGCAGGTTTGCGTGAGGAATCTGGGACTCTACAGGGAGTTTCCGTTAATTGCATCAGCAACATTAATTAGAACCCAGAATTTACACCCCATCAGGCCGGTAATGGCCTCCCCATTGTTTGCTGGTGCACACATTTATCCAGTTGACTGGAGATTCCCCCAAAAAAAAAAAAATTCCGCCGGTGGAGTAACCAGTCAAGCAAGTACATACCAGTCATTAATGGAGTCATACAGTGAGACTGACAATATTTCCTGCTGGGTTTTTTGTCTATATATAGATGCAAATATGCCATGTGGCTGGCATAACACCAGAGGCATAAAAGGGACAGGAGATGTGTTTAGGGGTTGAAAAACTTTGCCTTTGTCACCCATTTGGCTGATGGCATCTACAAAGCTCTGCTATAATACCTTATCTTCCATATCAGTTTATTCGCTGAGATTTTCTTACTATACTCATGATGTACAGGACACTCATTGGATGATGGCTTCTTGACATAGCGATTGAAGAGTTAATTTAATATTTTCTGGTATCATCTAGCAGTGAAGGTGCCATTGGTAAATTTTAATTACTCCTGAAAATCCTTTCAACTGGAACCCCCCCCTTGGTGTAAATAATGAAAGTCTGTAATTAATGTAAGAAATTAATCAACATAGAATTTTAGAGTTATGCATATACATCATGGTGTTAAAAGACAGACTCAAGCCCCCCCCCCCCCCCAAAAAAAAATAATTCTTCCACTATGGAGCCAGGTTCAAAGTGACCAAAAATAAACCAAAAAAAAAAAGTTTCCTACTGAATGAAAACCCACAAGGAATCAATACAGAAAGTACAGTGAAAGATTGTATCACTTTTCACTTAGCAATGAGTAACCTTTATTTGTTGAAACTGGAATATCCCCATCTTTTAAGCATCATATAGTTTACTGCTTTTTCCCCCAAAACAGTTGTGTTTTTATAGACAGAACACGTACTCATAGTCTATGGGGCTGTTCACATGTCAGTGGTTTTTTGTGGAATGGGTGGTCAGCAAAAAAGAAAAAGAGTGACATCTATCTTTGATCCGATTCATGGATCACACTCGCCAGTACAAGTATATGATTCTGTTAAAATCACAGAGGGCACAAGGATGCAATCGTTGTGCAATCAGTGTACTGTCAGTTTGTAACACTGTAATGTGTAGGAGAAGCTTTGCAATTTTTTTTTAAGCATTTGAGAAAACCACTGATAAAATCTGAGCCACTGACAAAACACTTTTTTTGTGTGTGAGAAAAATCACTGACATCTGAATGAGGACTTAGATTAAGTATCAAACAACAAAAAAATCTTACCTGCTAGGGTCCCGCAATGGGGTCTTACGCCAGCCTAAACAACATACCCAAAAATGTTTGTTATTTTTATTATTATATTTTAATTGCATAAAAATATTGTTGTCATCTAATCAGTTTCAACCGCTCACCAGATAAGATTTTCCCTGCTCGGGGTTCCAGACCTGTCTGCACTGATTCATCTTCTTTCACTAATGGTTCCCGAAATCATTTAAAAAAAGGGGATAAAATTTTGAGTTCACATTGCGAAATTTGCACACTATGTGTCCTGGTTATGATTAATAGTGCTTTATGCTGCATTCAACTAACCCAAATGATACATCAGAACACGTCTGATCAACTCCAGGATAGTCACGATTCTTCAAAAATGAGGGTGTGGTTTACTAGATATGAGTGGAGCCTATTTCATGCTCCAAAGAATACAAAAGCATATCTGCCTCATACTTCCATATAGTAAATCTGAATCACATTCCTTATCAAGGGCCAAGTGCTTAATACCAGCTGTGAGTGTGCCAATATGCCCAAAGATATGATTCATAATTTACTTTAATCTTTAATTGTAAAAGTCTGACTAATCCAAAAGGTTTATACCTGTATGTAATGCTAAGCAAGTGTTTTCACAACTTGGGCTCAGCATCTCACCATACATCTTATATCCGTTGGGTCCTGCAATGGGATCTTACGCAGCCTCAGCAAAAATGCCCAAACATGTTTTATTGTACTGCACATTTATTTTTAGCTCCTGCTAAAAATGTTTGACTAATCCAAAAACTATCAAACTGCAATCATTCTATTACCATATAAAATCCAACCTGCCAGAGGTCCCGCAATGGGGTCTCAAACCTGCCTAGGTAACTGTACAAACTTATGACATTGTCATCTTTTCAAATGATAGTCGGAAGATCAATTTTAACAAGAATTAAAATTTTAAATAAGGACAGAACAATCCGTACTTGCAGAGTCCATGCATTTTATTGTCAAGTACACTACCGTTCAAAAGTTTGGGGTCATTTAGAAATGTCATTATTTTTTAAAGAAAGGCACATTTTTTTTCAATGATGCTAACATTAAATGAATCAGAAATACAGTCTATACATTGTTAATGTGGTAAATGACTATTCTAGCTGCAAACGTCTTGTTTTTATTGCAATATCTACATAGGTGTATAGAGGCCTATTTCCAACAGCCACCACTCCAGTGTTTTAATGGTATATTGTGTTTGCTGACTGTGTAAGAAGACTAAGGCTGTGTGCCCACTATGCGTTTTTTAAGCGTTTCCGCAGCGGCAATTCCGCTGCAGAAACGCTTAAAAAACGCTTGGTAGAAGGTCTGCCATGTTCCCCAATGATAATCCGCATGTGCTGTGCACATGCTGCGGAAATTTCCGCTGCAGATTATCATTGCAGAAAAATCCGCAGCACTACCAATTATTTTGCGTAATCGTGGCGTTTTCGCCGCCATTGACTTGCATTGAATCGCTTAATATCTGCATGACTACATGCAGATATTAAACGATTCAATGTGCGGACGGTACCCGGGTCTGGAGAAGAGGAGACTCTCATCCAGACCCAGGTACCATAGAACCTGTAAAAAAAAAAAAAATGAAAATAAAAAATATACATTATACTCACCTTCTGATGGCTCCCGGTCTCCACAGCGATGCGCCCTGGCTCCCCGGCAGCTCGCGATGGTCTAAAAGGACCCGCCCTGACGTAATTTAGTCATGTGACGGGTCACGCGACTAAATGACGTTATGGAAGGTCCTTTTACACCACAGCGAGATACCGGGGAGACCGGACGCACCAGATAAGGAGACCGGGAGCCATCAGAAGATGAGTATATGTTTTTTTTGTTCTTTTTTTACCATTTTTATTGTTTTTTTTAACTAACTTGGTCACACTATATAAAATCCATGCCGGTTGCATGGATTTATATAGTGTGACCAAGTTGTCAAGCACTTTCCAAGTGATGCTAAAATTGCTTAGAAAGTGCTTGACAACCTGCATGCGAAATCGCATGATCAAAAAGCTTCACTTCCGCTTGTCCCTGGCAGGAAAAACGCATGTAAAATCCGCATGTGTTTTTTCTGCCAGGGAGATGCAGAAACGCTCAGGAAAAATCCGGAGCATTTCTGCATCGTGGGCACTTAGCCTAATGGATGTTTAGAAAACCCTTGCACAAGTATGTTAGCCCAGCTGAAAATGGTTTGGCTGATTTGAGAAGCTATAAAATTGACCTTCCTTTGAGCTAGTTGAGAATCTGGAGCATTACATTTGTTTGTTCTATGAAACTCTCAAAATGGCCAGAAAAAGAGAACTTTCATGTGAAACTCGACAGTCTATTCTTGCTCTTAGAAATGAAGGCTATTCCATGCGAGAAATTGCCAAGAAACTGAAGATTTCCTACAACGTTGTGTACTACTTCCTTCAGAGGAGAGCACAAACAGGCTCTAACCAGAGTAGAAAGAGAAGTGGGAGGCCCCGCTGCACAACTGAGCAACAAGACAAGGACATTAGAGTCTCTAGTTTGAGAAATCGACGCCACACAGCTCCTCGACTGGCAGCTTCATTAAATAGTACATGCAAAAAGCCAGTGTCAACGTCTACAGTGAAGAGGCGACTCCGGGATGCTGGCCTTCAGGGCAAAGTGGCAAAGAAAAGGCCATATCTGAGCCTGGCTAATAAAAGGAAAAGATTAATATGGGCAAAAGAACACAGACATTGGACAGAGGAAGATTGGAAAAAAGTTTTATGGACAGACGAATCAAAGTTTGAGGTGTTTGGATCACACAAAAGAACATTTGTGAGACGCAAAACAACTGAAAAGATGCTGGAAGAGTGCCTGACGCCATCTGTCAAGCATGGTGGAGGTAATGTGATGGTCTGGGGTTGCTTTAGTGCTGGTAAAGTGGTAGATTTGTACAAGGTAAATGGGATTTTGAATAAGGAAGGCTATAACTCCATTTTGCAATGTCATGCCATACCCTGTGGACAGCGCTTGATTGGAGCCAATTTCATCCTACAACAGGACAATGACCCAAAGCACACCTCCAAATTATGCATGAACTATTTAGGGAAGAAGCAGGCGGCTGGTATTCTATCTGTAATGGAGTGGCCAGCGCAGTCACCAGATCTCAACCCCATTGAGCAGTTGTGGGAGCAGCTTGCCGGATGGTACACAAAAAGTGCCCATCAAGCTAATCCAACTTGTGGAGGGGCTTCAGGAAGCATGGGGGGAAATTTCTCAAGATTACCTCAACAAATTAACAGCTAGAATGCCAAAAAGAGGTTGCTCAAAGCATCCGTCACCACTCCTGACAAGTATGTTATTTTAAATACTCGCATTCCCTGTAAAATAACAATTCTGGGACATCTTTTCTTAGAATTCTGCACGGTGGCGTTCTTAGGCCACGGCCCCACTATCAGTATTTGGTCAGTATTCGGTCAGTATTTTTTCTCAGGAGTGGGAGCCAAAACCAAGTGAGGAACAATCAGAGAAAAGGAATAATAGAAACAAGTCACCATTTCTGTATTTATCACCCACTCCTGGTTTCGGCTCCCACTCCAGAGAAAAAATACTGACCAAATACTGATATTGGGGCCGTGGCCTTATTCTTAGAATTTGGTGGTGAGCAAAGAAATATTATCCCTCCGTTGATTACTCATACATTTCCAGGAGGAATAACACAGGCACATCACATTGCAAAGTTTTAAGTAAACAATTTATATTTTTCAGGAGGAATGCATTTACTCCAATAAAACCAAGAAACATTTATCAAAACTCTTTCAGAATTTATTATAGCGCCTAAAACGTCCACTAGGGGCGCATTATTTTGTCACACATAGTATACATTAGGATAAGGTATATTTACTATTAGTAATATTAGTATTTATTTCTTGCAATAACAATAGCTAATGTCTTGCACTCTTACAATGATACCTGTGGTTTCACATTCCACCCCATGGATAGCGCCTCCTCCTTACATCCTACACACAGAACATACCTTTTCCTATTATAGTTATACATCTCGTTCTCTGGGTACAGCACACTGCACATTCTTTCATTAAAGGGGAAATAATGTTTCTAATCAACCTCCTAAATATTCGTACATCCTAGATGGCCAAGCCGTAGGTACTCAGCATACAAATTACACAAAGATAATAGGAAATACCTTAATAGGGTTAATAATTCAATTATGTATATCTGCTGCCACCTGCTGGTCACGACATAAGGAGCAACTTACTAATTGGGCTAGTTCGCACGCCTCCTGCTCAACAAAGCACAATATGAAGGGTATTTACTAGGGTAAAGATAATAGAATTAGTCCTTACCGGTAATTCGGTTTCTAGAAGCCTTCCACGACAGCATTGGAGGATGTTGTCCACGCCCTATTGGGGGACAGGAACACAGAGAGATTAAAAGCCCCTCCCCACCGTCAATCCCCAGTGTTTACCAAGATCACCTGGAAAAAAGGTTACCTGACAGTTATATGGAATCCATAGGGAGGGAAATGCGTGCTGTCGTGGAAGGCTTCTAGAAACCGAATTACCGGTAAGGACTAATTCTATTTTCTCAATACGCCTTCCACGACAGCATTGGAGGAATACCAACAATATTTCATTAGGGAGGGACAATAGCTTGTAGGACTTTCCTACCAAAGGCTAAATCCCTAGTGGATGATAAGTCTAATCTATAATATTTAGAGAACGTATGAAGGGAAGACCATGTAGCCGCCCTGCAAATCTGCTCAGTAGAAGCGCCTGCTCTTTCGGCCCATGAAGTTGATGTGGATCTGGTAGAATGAGCTTTTAAGGCAATTGGTGGATTCATCTGTTGATTGCTATAAGCTTCCCCAATTGCCTTTTTGATCCAATTTGCTATAGTGGACTTAGCCGCCTTCCTTCCTTCGTTCTGCCCTGAGTGTTGTATAAATAGGTTTCCATCCAATCTCCAAGACTCAGTTTGTTGAAGATAATAAAGGACAGTTCTGCGGACATCTAGGAGGTGGAACTTTGCTTCCTTTGGATTGGAAGGTTTCTGGCAGAAGGAGGGAAGGATGATTTCCTGGGAACGATGGAAATCCGTAACTACCTTTGGGAGACAGGAAGGGTCCAGGCGAAACGTAATCCTATCTTCGGTCACGTTCATGTAAGGTTCCCTGATAGAAAGGGCCTGAAGCTCTCCTACTCTCCGTGCAGAAGTGATGGCTACTAAGAAGTCAGTCTTATGAGAGAGAGTCTGTATTGAGCTAGAGGATAGAGGCTCAAAGGGAGAGAGGGTTAAACCCTTGAGTACCACATTTAGATCTCAGGATGGGACCTGAGACTGAATTTTTGGGTGAAGTCGGAGTGCTGAAGTTATGAACCTCTTGATCCACCTATGAGAGGCTAAATCTTGGTCGAATATGGAACTTAGGGCTGAAATCTGCACCTTAAGAGTGCTAGGTTTGAGAACCAATTCCAATCCACTCTGTAGAAAATCAAGGATCCGAGCAATGTTGGGGTGTGAGGTGTCATGAATATCCGGAGCGTACCAAGATAGGAATTTTTTCCATATTTTGCCATATATCGTGTTGGTTACTGGTTTCCTACTCTGTTGAAGAGTTTTTATAACTTCTTCCGAGAGACCTTTGCATCTTAAGATCTCGGCTTCAGTAACCAGGCTGCCAGGTTTAGCCACTGAGGATTGGGATGGAACAGGGGCCCTTGAGAGAGAAGATTGTTGACTTGTGGTAGTATTACCGGACCCTCTAGGCAAAGTTCTGTGATAGCCCCGAACCAAGGCCTTTTGGGCCAGAGAGGGGCCACCAGAATTGTTGCCACTCTCTCCATCCTGACTTTCTGGATGGTTCTTGCTATCAGCGGTATCGGAGGGAACGCATAGACCAGCCTGAAATGCCAGGGATGGGCTAATGCATCCAAATTCATGGCCTTGTCTTGTCTGTCCAAGGAAAAGAAGAGGGGAAGTTTTGTGTTTGACCGACTGGCAAAGAGATCTACCGGGGAGACCCCATTTGGCTACCAGCGACTGGAAGATCTGAGGATTCAGGCTCCATTCTCCTGGCTGGATATCTTCCCTGCTTAGAAAGTCTGCTTGGACGTTGTTTGAACCTTTCAGGTGGATTGCTGAAAGTGATAGGAGATGACGTTCTGCCCAAAAAATATTCGGCCTGCAATCTGTTTTAGGCTGTGTACCTTCGTACCTCCTTGATGACGAAGGAAGGCAACTGTGGTCACGTTGTCCGAGAGAATCTTGATGTGAGAACCCTGGCCTAAGTCGACTGCCGCTCTGAGCGTTCTTTCGACTGCCATTAGCTCCCTGAAATTGGAAGATTTTGCACTGATCTTGGGACTCCATCTGCCTTGAAAGGGAATCTGGGCCACCATAGCTCCCCAGCCTCGTAGACTGGCGTCGGTAGTTACTGTAATCAGAGGGTCCTGGGTCCAAGAAACCCCCCTCTGAAGATTTCGGGAGCTTAGCCATCAAAAAAGAGAAGTTTTTATCCGACCGGGGGTCCTGCACCGTTTGTTTAGTGAGTCCCTCTGTCTGTTCCAGGATCTCAGGATATGATCCTGGAGAGGCCTTGAGTGGGCCTGGGCCCACAACACCGACTGGATACAGGCTGTCATAGACCCCAACACAGACATTGTCGCTCTCAACGTTGGATTCTCTTGGCGTCTGAAATTTGAGATTTTGGATCTGAGAGCTGTCTGATGCTCCAGTGGTAGAAAGGACATCTGTTTGTTGGAGTCCAGAGATACACCTAGGAATTTTCTCCTTGATGAAGGGAGGAGTTCCGATTTTTTTAGGTTTGGAATCCAACCTAGAGACCATAGGGTTCTTAAGGTTATAGAGACGTGAAGATTGAGAGCTGCTATTGAGGGAGTGACAATCAACATGTCGTCCAAGTATGGAATTATGCACACGCCCTGTTTCTGGATGAGTGCGATGACTTCTGCCATGATCTTCGTAAACACCCGGGGTGCTGAAGAGATGCCGAAGGGCAGTACGTTGTATTGGTAGTGGACTGTTACATTGTCCCTGAGGACTGCAAACCGCCGGAACTTCCTGTGGGACTGATGAATCGGCACATGGTAGTACGCATCCTTTAAATCTATAGTTGCCATGACGAAGTCTTTCCCTATTAGGGAAATAGTTGACTTTATAGACTCCATCTTGAAACGTCGATATTTGATGTGATGGTTTAGGGACTTCAGATTGATTATGATGCGTGGCGTCCCTGATGGCTTCCGCATTAGGAATATTCTTGAGTAGTGACCCGTCCCCTCCTGACCAGGGGGAACTAGAGACACCACTCCCGAATCTAGAAGGTTTTTTAGGGCGACTGATAGGAGATCCTGAGCCCCCCGAGAGGGAAGGGACGTGACCCTCAGGATCTGAGGGGGGCGACTCTCGAATTCCAATAAAAGACCCTCCTCGATGGTATTGAGGATCCACTGGCAGGAAGATATTGCCTGCCACTGGGGAAAGAAATTCGAAAGCCGCCCCCCCACACGGACCAAGTCATTGTTGGTTCTGTTGCTGGTGTTGTTGCTGGGGTACAAGGATGTTGCGACCCTTGCCGCCTTTGGGATAGCTCCAGCGCCCAGATTTTCCCTTTCCTCTGTACTGTGAGGGGTGACTTTGGGAAGGCCGAAAGGAACGTTTCTTAGCCTGTTTCTGTTCAGGAAGAGTTTTCTTCCTGTCCGAGGCCTTTTCCAGGATTTCATCCAGGGCTGGGTCAAATACATATTTTCCTTGGAATGGAATGGAACAGAGCTTGACCTTAGAGGTGACGTCCCCACTCCATGTCTTGAGCCATAGTGCACGGCGAGCGGTATTGGACAGGACAGCTGCCCT
This sequence comes from Phyllobates terribilis, assembly GCF_046119375.1. Classification (NCBI taxonomy): domain Eukaryota; kingdom Metazoa; phylum Chordata; class Amphibia; order Anura; family Dendrobatidae; genus Phyllobates; species Phyllobates terribilis. The sequence goes on from NW_027362767.1 coordinate 399,997,269, forward strand.
AGCCGCGATACAGACTGACTCAGCCGAGGCGTCCGCTAAGAAACCTGTGGCTTTTTGAAGGAGAGGGATGGAGTCAAGTAGATCTGCCCTGGACGTGCCCTGAGACAGGTGTTCCTCCAGTTGGGTCAGCCATTTGAAGAGGGATCTGGCCACACACGTCGAGGAAATGTTGACTTTAAGAGAGGCAGAGGAGGTTTCCGATGATTTTTTAAGGACGCTTTCCATTTTGCGGTCCAAAGGATCCTTTAATTGGGACGAGTCCTCAAAGGGAAGTGAGGATTTTCTCACTACCTTAGCCACCAGGATGTCTACTTTGGGGACTTCCCATTCAAACCCATCACCCTCTAATGGAAACCTATGTTTTAGTTCCGAAGGGGTGGAGAGGCGATTTTCCGGGAACTCCCATTCCTGTTGGATGAGATCCCTAATTACCTCATGGACTGGGAACCCAGTCTGTTTTTTGGTTTTAAGGCCCCTAAACATCTCGTCCTGAACAGAACAGGGAACCTCCACTTCTTCCAGCCCCATAGTGCCTCTAACAGCGTCCAGTAATTCCTCTAAGTTGTCCGAGGAAAAATAATATCTACCGGTTTCGATTGGTTTGGCAGGCCCTACGGACACCAATTCCTCAAAATCATCAGAGGCTGAGCTACTAGCATCCATAGAGACCACATCAGAGTCTAACTCTTGGATCTTCCTCTTCTTAGGGGGAGAGGGCCTGGAGGAGGAATAAACAGGCAGGGTGGCAAAGGAGGCCTGGACCTCCTGTCTAACCACCTGGACCTCCTGTTTAACGAGGGATCTGAGCTCCTCGATCAGTGAGGGGTTTTCTTCTCTAATTATTTTATCCGTACAGGGCTGACACAACTTCTTTTTGCAGGATGAGGACAGCTTTTTTGTACAGATGCCACATCTACGGGGCTGGTCTTTATCCTTCTTAGAAGCGGGGGCCTTGTCCTCCTAAGAAAGGGGAGAGAAGGGGACCCATGTGAAATAGAAGGAGGGGAGACCTAGTGTCATCTCAAGGGAGGCCGAGATAACCCCATAGTGACCACCCAGGTACTACTCACTGTAGCCGAGGGCATGCTGGGCTCTGCAGATGCAGGGGTACAGGACCTATCACCTTCCATAGTGGGAATATGGTGGGAATATGGTGGGAATAGCCTTACCTTTGGTGCCTTCAGGCGGGTTTTAAATAAAACCGTGCCCCCAGCAAGGGACCTCAGTCCCCTCCCCTTTCCGGTCACTTTAAAGGGCCAATCCAGGTTTGGTATGGGCCTTTGGTCCTTCATTCAGCGTCCCTCGTGGAATACCGACCGGAGCGATGGCCGCCATGACGTCACCCGCACGCGCGCGCCCAACCGCCCGCCGGTTCAGGAGCCTGGGATAGCGTTGGAATGCTCCGGCCGGAGCGGCAGGGCCACGGCGACACCACTTCCGGTGTGTGTGCACGCGGCGACGTCACATCCGGCGCGCGCGCGCGGGGACGCCAGTGCGCGTGGCAACCGCGCTCCAGGAAAGGGGAGATGCCGGAGGGCGGAAGCGGCCTCCAGCATGAATGATCCCCCGGCTAGCTTTACTCTCAGTGGAGCGCAGGAAGCCAGGGTGGTGCCCCCCAAGGGGGAACAGCAAGGAGGGAGGAGGGAGCACCCCGACCGACCCCCGCCCGGCACAGAGGTATCGAAAAACACAGCGCTGCCCTGCTGGCCCGACAGCACTGCAGGATCTCTCCATGCCCCAAGGGGGACAGGAAAACACTGGGGAGGGGCTTTTAATCTGTGTCCCCAATAGGGCGTGGACAACATCCTCCAATGCTGTCGTGGAAGGCGTATTGAGAAAATGATAATAAAGGGGTTGTCCAGCCGGTTGCAAATTTTACAAATTATGGTTTAGGTTAGGATTTTTATGTTTACGACACAAACACAGGGAAAAAAAAAAAGCAATTTTTGGTTTTGTTGATATTTTTTTTACTGTTCATATTTCACACCAAATAATCAATTGCGTTAATCCTCCAGGTCATTATAATGGATATTTAATATATGTAGGTTTTTTTGTTACATGTATGTAATAAAATGTGCGGTAGGGGCTTTTTCATTGTTTGCATATGTTTTATACACGTATATATGTATTTATTTTACATAATGTGTCCCCCAAGAGATCATTAAAGGTCTCTTGGAAACATTTTTTTTCTTTATTGTTCATTTTTCCACTGTAACTAGGGAATCCATAGGAACCCCAGTTACAGGGGAGAACAGCCCACTACGCTGAAAGAAGTCGCTGGTAGAGATCAGCTAAGTTGCCTAGGATCCAGCAGCTCTGCTACGATGGGCAGAGACCTGGTGTCATGGGATCACCAGGTCCTAAAAATGTATTGGCAGTGCCGATACTTCTGTACACTACTTAGAACTCGTTGATCGCCACGTCTGATCGGAGCGGGTGCGACACCAAGCACCCACGCCGATCAGCTGTTCTTAGTACTGGCGGTGGCCGGAAGTGCTCAGTTATGGAGCTGTTCTGTCTACTGATAATGGCCGTGGCCGGGTACTGCCTACTCACCCTCTATTGATTTGAATAAGGGGCAGATGTGCAGTTCCCACCTGCGACCACTATCACTAGACGGAGCAGTTCCGTAACTGAGCACTTCCGGTCGCCGCCAGCACCTAGAACAGCTGACCAGCGAGGGTGCCAAGTTTCGCACCTCCACCGATCAGACATTGATGACCTTACAATCCAGTTGCTCGTCTTTCAGCCCTTCCAGCTCCTGACCCCTACATGTTATTTATTTTTACGATATGGGAACCAAAACGGAATCTCGCATTCACGTTGTGCTCCTTTAAGGGATTTATGAAGGGGGGGGGGGGGGTAATAACGTATGGATCACATAGGTACATTCTAAAATCCTATTTGCTTTTGCAGCTGCTGCTGGACATTGAGTGCTGCTGCTTAGTTTACCTATATTCCATGCAATGTATATGTAGTAATAAGATTACCGTGGCCTTAGGTACGTGACTTTACACTTCTCAACATTCAACATTACAGATCATCTTCCACTATTATAAATGGTTGTCCATCGAATGCATTTCTAGCTGATAGAGGTGTATTCCCCTTCACAATATTAATATGACCACATAACCATTGAATGTTGCTGTGAAACAATCCCTTTAAAGGAGTAAAGCAAAGTGAATATTATAAGGAAATGACAGGAAAATACAATACAAGGCTGATTTCTTTCAAATACAATTTATTGCATAAATATATAAAAATTAAAAAAAAATCACAAATGTAAAAAAAAAATCAGTATAAAATCTTTACATATAAAATATAGTAAGCATCAATTGTAGATAAAGCTTTCCATCATCTAATCCAAGTGTAGGGTATATAGGATACACAGAAAATACTCAGGCTGTATAAATAAGTCGTAAAATAAAAGTGCTGCACTGCGAGCACAGCAGGTTGTTTGGCAACCAGCGTCCCACAAGCAACTGTCCTCAGCTTCCAACCCCCGGGTCACAGACAAGGCTATGTCTGGAGGCTGGATAGGAGGGTGCGCTGGCCGGAACGGGAATGGGTAAGTACTATTTTCTGGGATCCTCGTAGATCAGCGGAATGACTCTCCAGGGGGACATAGATGCGGCTATCTACATATAGTACATTATGGGAGCAGTAAAGCATTCCTGTATTTCAGCAATGCACATAAACTACAATGGCGAGAGCCTCATGTGCAGAGGAGACAGGTGGAGGAATTGGCACCTATCATACACTTATGGCACATACTTTTGATATGTAGTAAATGTGTTGGAAAAAAATACCCCTTTACGTTTAATTACCCTCTTGGGATTAATTCAATCAGAAAGGATGACCCTCGGGCCAAAAATATATAAGGAGGTGAGAAGGTGATCACACGCTGGAGGACATATTTAGAGGTGAAACGTCTGGAGAGTCTGCTATAAGATCTGCCCGATGTGGCTCTGCTATATTCGGTATGTTACATATATACATACATTAGATAACTTAGCACTAGCTTTCCACCCCAAATCGATCAAAGTTTCTGAGAATGACAGTGAGTTCCAGGTGTACCTGCCCCATGGCTGTGGTTTGTAGACGGTACCGGTCCGCTCCTCCGTATATAAGGTTTGTGGATTTCAGCTGTGGTCCTCCCCCTACGAACATCTGTGAAATCTGCTCCTGCCAGGTCCCCAAGGGTCTCCACGAGGGGCTCAGTAATGTGTGCGTTCCCGGAGTAGAAGGGACGTGCAGAAAGCTGTATCCGTACAACTCATTCCGACCAAAAGAGTCCTGATGCCAAACCTGAAGATGTAGCTTAGGCCAACCTGGGAAGGGGAGGTGTAGTTTAATATGGAAGCCCCAGGATGTAACCAACACAGGTGGGCTTCACACGACTCCCTCCCAAAAGACACTGCAGCTGACCACTCTCTACAGTGATCTGAGCTGCCGTACCCAAGAATATATGTACTTCTGGTGGCCGTGGCACGAAGTGTCAGCCACCGGTTATGGGGATTGGACCCCCACCGATCTGATATTGATGACCTATCCTAAGGCTACGTCATCTATATCACGATCCCTTTACCATTATGTGTCTCACATCCATTTAGAGACTGACTTACCTTGCAGCCCTTTGGTAGCAAAATGTATGTCAATAGGGTGAGACCAGAAAGCCATGTCTTCATTCTGGGGGTTGTCCACCTGCGTCTGACCCTCCACGGTCCCCGAAAGCAACTTCCAGGCTCCCCCTATATGAGGAGCACAGAAATCAAAACGACTGTTAGTGTACTGTTCTGACGCTACAACAGCAACCATGGATGGGAGGAGGCAGCGCAATTATCCTTACCGGCTCATAATAAAAATGCATTTAATTACATCAAATTACATCACTATTGGCTCGTACCTGTGTGCACCCCCCATTTACAAAACAAGCTATGCTGTGGGAAGCCACTGGCACCGAGGATCTGCCCAATGATGTGGACCTCCGCCATCTCTGAGGAGAAAGACATCTGTGTGAGAATTCACATAATCTATAATAATGTAGATTATGTCCCTGTGTTGTCAGCGCCGACAGAGCCGCAGTCCACAAAAGTGTCATCAACTAACTCTGATCCTACAAAAGTCTTAGCGCGCCTCTGAGGCAGCCCCAGAGTCTCAACACACCGCCTAGAGGGCTCCAGAATCTCAACACACCGCCGAGGCAGCCCCAGAGTCTCAACACGCCGCCGAGGCAGCCCCAGAGTCTCAACACGCCGCCGAGGCAGCCCCAGAGTCTCAACACGCCGCCGAGGCAGCCCCAGAGTCTCAACACGCCGCCGAGGCAGCCCCAGAGTCTCAACACGCCGCCGAGGCAGCCCCAGAGTCTCAACACGCCGCCGAGGCAGCCCCAGAGTCTCAACACGCCGCCGAGGCAGCCCCAGAGTCTCAACACGCCGCCGAGGCAGCCCCAGAGTCTCAACACGCCGCCGAGGCAGCCCCAGAGTCTTAACACGCCGCCGAGGCAGCCCCAGAGTCTCAACACGCCGCCGAGGCAGCCCCAGAGTCTCAACACGCCGCCGAGGCAGCCCCAGAGTCTCAACACGCCGCCGAGGCAGCCCCAGAGTCTCAACACGACGCCGAGGCAGCCCCAGAGTCTCAACACGACGCCGAGGCAGCCCCAGAGTCTCAACACGCCACCGAGGCGTCCCCAGAGTCTCAACACGCCACCGAGGCGGCCCCAGAGTCGCAACACGCCACCGAGGCGGCCCCAGAGTCTCAACACGCCACCGAGGCGTCCCCAGAGTCTCAACACGCTACCGAGGCGGCCCCAGAGTCTCAACACGCTACCGAGGCGGCCCCAGAGTCTCAACACGCTACCGAGGCGGCCCCAGAGTCTCAACACACTACCGAGGCAGCCCCAGAGTCTCAACACACTGCCGAGGCTGCCCCAGAGTCTCAACACACTGCCGAGGCAGCCCCAGAGTCTCAACACACTGCCGAGGCCGCCCCAGAGTCTCAACACACTGCCGAGGCATCCCCAGAGTCTCAACACACTGCCGAGGCTGCCCCAGAGTCTCAACACACTGCCGAGGCCGCCCCAGAGTCTCAACACACTGCCGAGGCCGCCCCAGAGTCTCAACACACTGCCGAGGCCGCCCCAGAGTCTCAACACACTGCCGAGGCCGACCCAGAGTCTCAACACACTGCCGAGGCCGCCCCAGAGTCTCAACACACTGCCGAGGCCGCCCCAGAGTCTCAACACACTGCCGAGGCCGCCCCAGAGTCTCAACACACTGCCGAGGCCGCCCCAGAGTCTCAACACACTACCGAGGCGTCCCCAGGGTTTCGCCCGGCCGCCGACAGGGCCCCAGGGTCTCGCCCGGCCGCCGACAGGGCCCCAGGGTCTCGCCCGGCCGCCGACAGGGCCCCAGGGTCTCGCCGGGCCGCCGACAGGGCCCCAGGGTCTCGTCCGGCCGCCGACAGGGCCCCAGGGTCTCGCCCGGCCGCCGACAGGGCCCCAGGGTCTCTCCCGGCCACCGAGAAGGCCCCAGAGTCTCAGCGCAATGCCGACACGTGACCAAAATGTCACTGAAAGTGACCCAAAATTGTACAAAATGCTTCAGATCCTACAACAGTCTAATGAAATGACTCCTATCACACAGAGGTCTCACCGCCTGAGCTGCAGGGACACAAATCTCTCATAGAGAATCAAAACATTGCGCAAATTGTCATAGAACAACCGAATCACAAAAAAGACTGTCACTGACTCACATTCTTCACCACGAGACCAAACAGCACAAAAATAGCTGCAAAAAATCCCAACTGTGCCCCCTGACCCCACTGCCATCAAATAACATCCAGCCCCTACCCCTGTCAGCTCGGGTGAGACGCACTATAGTCTAGCCCCTCACCGCTCATGTAATGTCCCCCTTCCCCCTCTATACGGCTCATTGCACATTTCCCTCCTCACGTACAGCCCCCACATATCACACACTCCCGCTCACAGAAATCAGCCCCTCCGATGAGAAGAGTTCGTCAGTTGCTAGGCAACAAGAGAAGTCGCCTGTTTCACGAGAAAGCGGAAGCGGAAGTGACGTCTGTGAGGCAGGCTGCCCGTACAGCATGTTGTCGATGAGACGCGCGCCGCCATGATGACTAAGGGCAAGTTTCAATTATCTTTATTGACACGAACAGAAGTGTTAGACCTGACAAGTAGGTGGTAGGACAGCAGCTTGTAGTGACAGCTCCAGATCATTTCTTACCATTCACTAGTGAGTATTAGAGAAGTATAATATTAGAGCCACCTAGTCTTATTAACCCCATCAGGACTGAGACCATTTTGGTGCCATGGACAGCAGAGAACCATATACTTTTTTATATAATTATTTTCATATGTGTAACATTAGACAGGCTTGTTTTTTTTTCTATGGGATGAGTTATGATTTTTTTTATGACCTTTTATTAACTTTTTTTTTTGCGGCTTGGAAACTTCCCGCCATTGTTCTGTACGTTTTTACCTCTGCACTGCGTAGATAGTGTGTTATCCTGTGGGTCAGTGTGATTAAGGCATTTAAATAGTTTAAAATGGTGGATCCTGTCATCCACTGCCCCCCGAGGCGCAATCGCAGGGTGCTTATGTGTTACCACGGCAGCTGGGGGGGGGGGGAGCTACCGAAAGTGCCCTTGGTTCTCCTATGAAGACAGATGATTACCGGTCTAAGTCCCCTTGAGTACTAAGAAAAATATGTAAAAAATAGTTTACATTTTTTTTATAAAATATTGAGAAAAGAAAAAAAGGAAAAAACATAAAAGTTCATATCGGCCTTCTTCTCCTAATCTGAAAAGAAAGACATGAAATAAAAAAAAATAATAAACATATTTGTTATCAGCATTTCCATAATATCTGATCTATCGAAATATAAAATTAATTAACCCATGCCGTAAACACGTCAAGAAAAAAAAATTGAATTGCCTGTTTTTTTGGGTTACCAAACTTCACCCCCCCCCCAAAAAAAAAAAATTAACAGGCAAAAATACAAAAATGGATACAAAAATGATACCAGCTCAGTGAGCAAAAAGCAAGTCCTTACACAGGTCTAGCAATGGTAAAATGGAAAAGTTATTTTGCACAAGTTAAAATGAGAAAAAAAAAAGTTCTGAACTTTATATAAATAAATAATAAATATTCAGTATCGCCTAAATCGTACTGACCTGTAGAATCCTGTTGTCAGGTCATTCTTTACTAAAGAAAAGTGAGCACTGTAAATGCAAAAAAAACAATGGAGCAATTGCTTTTTTTTTCAATATTTCACCACTTCACTGCACTTGTATTTTTTTTTCCTTTTGCACTTGTTTTTTTTTTTTCCTGTTTTCCAGTATATTACGTGGTAAAATGAGTGGAGTCATTCAAAACTACAACTCGTTTCGCAACAAAACAAGCCCTATGTGATTGGAAAAATAAAATAGTTATAGGTTTTGGATGTAGGGGAGGAAAAACGCAACAAGCAAAACTGAAAAATGGCCCAATTTGGAAAAGTTTTTTTTTTCCTGTCACAATCTTTATTAAAAAACAAACTTAGTAATCTTTCAATTTGCACACTGACCAATGAGGATTTTTTTTTGACTCATACCTCCTGTTCTTTTAGGAAGAGTTTTCAGCAGGCTCCTTATCATCAGAGGCAGGATTACAATGTCAGGTAACACCTCTGTACACAGCTGATAACACAGGATCCACCAATCACAATAGGCGATGTCACAGCTAACCTGCTCCTCCTCCCTTCACAATGACCTTTGCACACGCTCATTAGATGCCTAAATACAAAAGATAGGGTCGAGGTCTGCTTGTTGCAGCTAATGTACATGTTGATTTCTTAAAACAACAGGAAGTATGAGTCTAAAATAGCCCCATTAACCAGTGTGAAATTTGCAAGATATCTATTTTTTATTTTTAATACAGATTGTGATATGGGAAAAAAATTGCGAGAAAAAATACTTTTAACACAAAAATTTGATATAAGTAATATGTCATTTTCTGATGATGGTGTCCCCACATGCAAAAATACTGTGCTTTGTCTACTGCATTTTCCCTACATATGTCCACACCAAAACAGGCCATACCAATCAGCTTTGAATGAATATATATATATATAATTTGCTTTGTTTTTTCCTGTTTTCCATGCATTTTTTGTGCAGATTTAACACAAAGGTTTTTAATATGTCTTTTTTTTTACTGCTGAAATGTTGTGATTCTGCACTCAATAATGCACTAAACAGAACATATTTTGGTGTAGACACCAGCGGAAAAAACACAGTGGAAAACGCATAGTATTTACACTACGTGCGAACATCGCCTTAGGCCATGCTTCCACTTGGAGAAATGCTGTTTTTTTTAATTTAGTTTTTCTCTGTACCAAAATACACAATCTGCTCTGTTTAGTGCATTTTTTGTTGCTTTAGTTAATGTTTTCCTTTTTTTAATGCATTTTTGTGTTGATGGAATTCAGCGTTTTTTTAATGCTTTTTAAGTGCAGAAACATTGAATTTCCTACATGAGAATATGTCCTATGGTTGCCTTCACACAGGACATTTCTTTGTTGAAATCTGCAGTGGCAAAAATGTCATTGCACAGAGTGAAATCCGTGACAAATCCTGATATCAGCAACAGCAAAACTGCAGCGGTGACCAAATTATGCTGCAGATTTTCTCACCCTCAAGAAGATTTGCAGTAAAATATCTGCAGCAAAAGTAGTGGACAACCCCTTTAAGTCTCTATTTTTGTCTCCTTTACTACTTCCAGTTATAATAGAAACTACAGTGCTGTAACCGATCCGTCTCACAACACACCTCAGTGATGCTTAACAGGCCCACTAGGCCTTATTTATCAAGTGTATTTGTTGCCCTTAGCAACCAATCACAGCACAGCTTTCATTGTACCAAAGCTGTTTGAAAAATGAAAGCTGTTCTGTGATTGGTTGTCATGGGCGACAAAGGCAGTATGGATTTTAGGCACTTTTGCTTATCTTATGGGTTCAATAGGGGAAATAGCAGCACACTATTTCTCCTATCAAAAATGTCTCCTTAACCTGTATTTTTTTGTTCCTTCCATGTTGTAGGCCGGCGAGGTGAAGACCCCACCTTACAGCACACCATACCTCAGCTTCCTGGACATGGGGGACAGTGGGGATAACTAATCACACCTAAAAAAGATAATACAATTTTCGGCTCCACAACCCCATCTTGTCCTGCAGGGGTCACCATCGTGTTGCCTAAAAAATGAAGCAAAGCTTCAGACCGAGGGATATTATGATCCAGTGTTTAGAGACTATGCGGCAAAACCAGGGACACAAACTAATAAACTAGCTTCATTTATAGCCACGCGATCCGGAGAGTCCCGGATACTGTGCTGTCATCGCAGTCACTGGCAGTCTAGTCCCAAAAGTGGCCTCTATAAAAATCCTCAAATATCCATGCTGTATACCTCTACATTGTGTCTCGCATGTAACAGCAGTAAATGTAGGGGATTCTCACCAGTAACAGGATATGGGGCCACTTTTTGGGAAAAGGCTGGCGGCGGATTACGGCTTGTTTAAACGAGCCACATGCATAGTACTGCTGGTCTCAAGTTTCTCGCTGGTATTCATTTGGATTCTACGTTTTACTCTGGTGAGCTCTAATAGTGCCGCAAAAGTGCCCCCATAATAGTGAGATCACCAGCGCCTGCAGAATAGTATCAGTCCCAGAAGTAATGTAGGCTTCAGAGACCCCATAACTGCACAGGGAGCCAAAACTCCAGGTAAGGGCCCCCATAACTGCTCAGCTACAGTGCACCATAACTGTGCCAGTCACAGATCCTCCAGGACAGGGCCAGCCACAGAGTCATCATATCTATTCAGCTACGGTGCCCCCATACTTATGCCAGTCACAGATCCCCAAGGACAGCCTTGGCCACAGAGACCCCCATAACTGTTTAGCCACAGTGCCTCATAACAGTGCTAGTCACAGATCCTTCAGGACAGTGCCAGCTACAGTGCCTTCATAACTATAGCCACAGCTCCCCATAACTGTTATTCACATATCCTCTAGGACTGGACACAGTGCCCCCATAACTGTTCAGCCACAGTGCCCCTATAATTGCTAGTCACAGACTCCTAAAATTATAGATTCTCCAAGTAAGGGCCAGCTACAGTGCCCCCATAACTGTTCAACCACAGTGCCCCATAACTGTGCAAGCCACAGATCCTCCACGACAGGGCCAGCCATAGTGCTATCATAACTATTCAGCTACAGTGCCCCCATACCTATGCCAGTCACAGATCCTTAATGACAGCTTTGGCCACAGAGACCCCATAACTCTTCAGCCACAGTGCCCTATAACTATGCCAGTCACAAATCCTCCAGGACAGGACACAGTGCCCCCATAACTGTTCAGTCAGAGTTCCCTATAACTGTGCCAGTAACAGATTTTCAAGGACAGAACTAACCACAGTACCGCCATTACTGTTCAGCCACAGTGCCCCTATAATTGTTAACCAAAGATCCCTGAAAGCAGGGCCGACCACAAAGCCCCCATAACGTTTCCATTCCATTTGGTTTCACAAAGTTGTCATAGCCATAGTGCTGTCATATAATGCTGAACTTGCATACAGTGCCCCCTTCCTGGCAACCTTGATCTCTGATATTTTATATCTTCAATGTAGACATTATGCATGGAGCATTATATGATGGGGCAACTTTTATGTACGTATAGAGTCTGTAAGGTCACAATTATTAGAGAATCATAGGAAAAAACCTTAACCTTAAAAGATAACTTTTATTTATATCAATCTTAAAAAGGTCATAAATAGTGTTGAGCGATACCTTCCGATATCAGGAAATATCGTATCGGATTGGATCGGGCCGATACCCAAAAAGTATCGGATATCGCCGATTCCGATACCGGAACCCAATGCAAGTCAATGGGACACAAATATCGGAATGAAAATAAACCCTTTCTTTCCTTGTAGGTTAATTCTACATGAAGTAAAACAACTAAGAATAATGTAGAATGTATTACATGAAAAGCCGGCAATTCATCAGCGGCATTCACCGGTACCCGACAATTTACAACAGAAAGAATAGAGCTTCACACATAGATTAGATAGATAGAAACATGTCAGTCACATATATATGAAGTACAGTGACAGTGTTGCTTACAGAACTTGTCATTTAGTGTAAAGGATTTATTTAAAAAAATAATAGTGTTTTCATGCACCGTCTCTTTAAAAAAGCCGGCCGGCAATTCAGCATCTGTACCCGACAATTTAGAATAGAAAGAATAGAGCATCACACATAGATTAGATAGATAGAAACATGTCAGTCACATATATATGAAGTACAGTGACAGTGTTGATTACTGTACTTGTCATTTAGTGTTAAAATAAAGGATTTATTTAAAAAAAAATTGGCGTGGGGTTCCCCTTAATTTTAGGCTCTAGCGGAGGTTAAGCAGACAGCTGGGGCAAATGTTTGAAGCCTGGGAAGGGGGTAATACCCACGGAGCTTCCCAGGCTACTAATATCAGCCCCCAGCTGAATACCTAGCCTTTACTAGCTATTAAAATGGGGGAACCCCCCAAAAAAATAACGTGGGTTCCCCCCTAATTTAATAGCTAGCAAAGGCTAGGCAGACAGCTGGGGGCTGATTTTAATAGCCCAGGAAGGGTGCCATGAATATTGGCCCCCTCCCAGGCCAGAAACACCAGCCGTCAGCCGCCCCAGAAATGGCGCATCCATAGGATGCGCCAATTCTGGCACTTAGCCTCGCTCTTCCCACTGCCCTGTAGCGGTGGCAGTGGGGTAATAGGGCTGGGGTTGATGTCAGCTTATAATGCCAGCTGACATCAAGCCCAGGTTAGTAATGGAGAGGCGTCTATAAGACACCCCCATTACTAACCCCATAGTCAAAGTTAAAGAAAAACACAAACACCCAGAATAAAGTCCTTTAATTGAAATAAACACACAATTCTTTATTGTTCTAAATTAAACCATACTTACAGTCACGCCCATTCCAGCTGAAGCCAACGATCTCCTGCAATAAAAGAAAAATAATAAAGCAACCTCATCCTTACCTTTCCATGGTTCCCATGACGGCTCCAGCTAGGCTACATCGAGATGACAGGCTGGACCGCAGCAGAACGCTGCCATCCAGCCTGTCATCCCGCAGACACTGAGAAGCGCAGGCATGCTTGCGCTCCTCAGTGTCTGGCTGTGACGGCATAAAGATGAGCCGAGGTCATGTCCAATGAACTCAGCTCACCTCATGCACGTCACTGACAGCGTGGGAAAATTCTCACGCTGAAGCGCTGAGTGCAGGAGAATTTTCCCACGCTGTCAGTGACGTGCATGAGATGAGGTCATGTCCAATGAACTCAGCTCACCTCATGCACGTCACTGACAGCGTGGGAAAATTCTCCTGCACTCAGCGCTTCAGCGTGAGAATTCTCCCACACTGTCAGTGACATACATGAGGTGAGGTCATGTCCAATGAACTCAGCTCACCTCATGCACGTCACTGACAGCGTGGGAAAATTCTCCTGCACTCAGCGCTTCAGCGTGAGAATTTTCCCACGCTGTCAGTGACGTGCATGAGGTGAGCTGAGTTCATTGGACATGACCTCGGCTCATCTGGATGCCGTCACAGAGAGACACTGAGGAGCGCAAGCAAGCCTGCGCTTCTCAGTGTCTGCGGGATGACAGGCTGGATGGCAGCGTTCTGCTGCGGTCCAGCCTGTCATCTCGATGTAGCAGAGGTGAAGCTGTCCTGGGAACCATGGAAAGGTAAGGATGAGGTTGCTTTATTATTTTACTTTTATTGCAGGAGATCGTTGGCTTCAGCTGGAATGGGCGTGACGGTAAGTATGGTTTAATTTAGAACAATAAAGAATTGTGTCTTTATTTCAATTAAAGGACTTTTTTCTGGGTGTTTGTGTTTTTTTTAAATACTTTACTAGAAATTCATGGCGGTCATGTCTAATATTGGCGTGACCCCATGAATTTCGGGCTTAGGGCCAGCTGATAATGCCAAGCTGGCCTTAACCCCTTTATTACCCAGTGAGCCACCGCACCAGGGCCCTGGATGAGTTGGGTACAGCGCCAGAAGATGGCGCTTCTATGAACGCGCCATTTTCCGGGGCGGCTGCGGACTGCAATTTGCAGCGGGTGGGGCCCAGAAAGCTTGGGCCTCCCTGCGCTGCAGATTCCAGCCCCCAGCTGCCTAGTTGTACCTGGCTGGACACAAAAATAGGGCGAAGCCCCACGCATTTTTTTTTTTAATTATTTCATGAAATTCATGGAATAATTAAGAAAAAAAGAGCTTCCCTATATTGTTGTGTCCAACCAGGTACAAATAGTCAGCTGGTGGTTGGGCGCAGCCCGTTCCTGCCTGCTGTACCTGATTGGACACAAATATAGGGCAAAGCCCCACATCAATTTTTTTTTAATTATTTCATGAATTTCCTGAAATAATTTAAAAAAAATTGACGTGGGGCTTTGCACTATATTTGTGTCCAGCCAGGTACAGCAGGCAGGAACGGGCTGCCCCCAACCACCAGCTGCCTATTTGTACCTGGTTGGACACAACAATATAGGGAAGCCCTTTTTTTCTTAATCATTCCATGAATTTCATGAAATAATTGAAAAAAAAAAAAAGTGGAGCTTCTCCCTATTTTTGTGTCCAGCCAGGTACAACTAGGCAGCTGGGGGCTGGCATCTGCAGCGCAGGGAGGCCCAAGCTTTCTGCCCCCCCCCCCCCTGCTGAAAATTGCAGTCCGCAGCCACCCCGGAAAATGGCGCGTTCATAGAAGCTGGATGCTGTACCTGGCTGGCATACAAAAATATGGCGAAGCCCACGTCAAAAGTTTTGGGAAAAATTAATTAAAAATTAAATAATAATTTAGGGACTGCATCTTTATTAACTCCTCAAATGTCATTTAGTGTTAAAATAAAGGATTTATTTAAAAAAAAAAATGGCGTGGGATCCCCCATAATTTTAGTCTCTAGCGGAGGTTAAGCAGACGGCTGGGGCAGATGTTTGAAGCCTGGGAAGGGGGTAAAACCCACGGAGCTTCCCAGGCTACTAATATCAGCCCCCAGCTGAATACCTAGCCTTTAATAGCTATTAAAATGGGGGACCCCCCCAAAAAAAAATGACATGGGGTCCCCCCTATTTTAATAGCTAGCAAAGGCTAGGAAGACAGCTGGGGGCTGATATTAATAGCCCAGGAAGGGTGCCATGAATAATGGCCCCCTCCCAGGCTAGAAACACCAGCCATCAGCCGCCCCAGAAATGGCGCATCCATATGATGCGCCAATTCTGGCACTTAGCCTCGCTCTTCCACGCTGCCCTGGTGCGGTGGCAGGGGGTAATAGTGGTGGGGTTCATGTCAGCGCCAGCTGCCATGAAGCCCAGGTTAGTAATGATGGGCGTCTATAAGACACCCCCATTACTAACCTACAAAGTGTTGAAAAGAAAAAACACACTACACGCAGAAAAAAATAATTTATTTGAAATAAAACAGACCATTTTATTTAATTCTTAGTTTACTAAAAATAATAGTTACCTGTCCACGTTCCTGCGCTGATCTCCCATGCACAGCTGTCACATCTGGAGATGGTGACAGCTGTGCATGGCTGCTGTAAGCTCACACTGCCGGGAACACGTCCGCTCCCGGCAGCGGGAGCCACTGACTGAGGTCACCGGAGTGCATTCAGGCAGCGCAGCTCCGGAGACCTCCTTTACGGCACTGCTGTACCGTGGGAATTTCTCACGATACAGCAGGGCCGTAAAGGAGCTAACCGGAGCAGCGCTGCCTGAACTCCGGCGAACCCTTACGGCCCCGTCATTCTAGCGGCGGCAGCGGTTCAGAGCGGTCACATTCTATGTGGCTGCTCTGAACTGGAGATCTTCGTGGGACACTCGTGGACTACTACGGAGGGGTAAGGATAAGGTTGTGGTTTATTATTTTATATTTTATTACAGCAGATCGATGGCTTCGGGGAATTAGGTGTCTAGGTGAGTATAGGTGTAGTTTTTTATTTTTTACTTTATTTTAGGTGGCGATCGGCGGGGACAGGTAATGTATGAACTAATTTATTGTAGGTAACCACTGGCCACCAATGACATGTATTTAAAATTTATTGGGGCACAGTAGGGCAATTTAAATAGCAGGATCAGGCTGATGGGAACTACTGCTCCCATCGAGCTGATCCTGCTGGCACGAGTGGACGGGGGACAGACATAGGCCGATGGGAGTAGTAGTGTCACATCGGCCTATGTCTGCCTGCACGCACACATCGCAGACACTGCGCACACCCTCGCAGACATCGCACAGACACCGCACACATCGCACAGACACCGCGCACACCCGCACACACCCACAAACATCGCACAGACCCGCAGACACCGTACAGACACCCCACACACCCGCACACACACGCAGACATCGCACACACACCCCGCACACACACGCGCACACACACTAATCATGACCGGTCTGATGGTCTGGGAGGTGAGGCTGACCTGTGCGGCCGTGGGAAAGTTCATGTGAGTTCATGCAATGCAGTCAAGCATGAACTCACATGAACCCTCTGAGGGCACCGCAGCTACTTCAAATGAACAGCTGATCAGCATCACCTGATACCTCAGCTGTTCATTTGAAATAACCGGCGGGAAAGCGCAGCACAGAACGGGAAAGCCGGCGGTGAAGTCTTTTCACTGCCGGCTTCCCCGCCCGGGTCCTTTGCTCCCCGCTCCTTGGTGCTGTGCTCCCCGCCCGGTCCTAACTTACGATCGGGATGGGAGGTGGCGAGGGGAGCGGAGGATCGGGGTGGGAGGCTGCGGGGAAGCAGTATGGGGCTGTGTGATTGTTTAAAAGCCGGCGGCTTTTTACCGCGCGCCGGCTTTTAAACAATCAGGAGAATTCTCCCCCGCTGGGATGGCATTCTGATGACAGGCTGGATCGCAGCTGAGCGCTGCCACCCAGCTTGTCATCCTTCAGAGACACTGCAGAGCGCAGGCATTATGGGAACTTCCGATTCCGGTATTCGATATTGTAAAAGTATCGGAATTAAGTATCGGAATTCCGATACCGCGAATATCGGCCGATACCCGATATTTCAGTATCGGAATGCTCAACACTAGTCATAAAGCAACCCCAATCCATTCAGGTTCTATATGTTTTTATGGATTGGAGTCGCTTTATGACCTTTTTAGAATTGATATAAATAAAGGTTATCTTTAAAGCATTATATGGGGCCCATTCTATATGGAACATTATATGGAGTCCATAATTTTGTATGGAGCATTATATGGGACTCATTCTGTTTGAGGCATTATATTGGGCCCATAATGTATGGAGCATTATATGGGGCCCATTATACTGTATGGAGCACTATATGGGGCCATTTGTCACGCAAGGTGTGGGAAAGACTTAGTGCAACACAAAGGGAAGAGGGAATGGGAGCCCAGACACTAGGGAAAGGGGGGAGTGGAGACCTCCTAGTCTGGTCTAGTGTCACCCTGTCTCAACTACCGTCCCTATATTGGCTCTTCACCAATCGCCGCATGCGTGCCTCGCCTTGACTTTCCCTGGCGTATGGCTAAGGCTAGGGAAGGAAGAAGATGAGCACTAGTCGATCTCCACTAAACTCTATAGACAACAAGGGTAGACAAACACGGGGGGATTTGCTTAGCTTTAGACGACTCCAAACAAATGCACACACGGCCTCAAGCTCCATAGAGGACGAAGTACTGCTCTTGCTAAAGCTTCACGAGTAGTAAATGATTATCGCAGGCACCTCCCTCTGAGACATGCCAGGTATTTATATAACCAGGCCAGGGAACTAATTAGCCAGAGGGAGGTAGCCGCTGGGTCCCAGAGACAGCCAGCCTCTAAGAAGATGTCTGTAATGCCAAACGTAGAGATCTCCTGCAACCAACTGCAGGGCAACCGTCTGTCACCTCTGTCACACCCGTGACACCATTATTCTGTATGGAGCATTTTATGAGGTCCATTATTCTGTATGGAGCATTATATGAGGCCCATTCTGTATGTAACATTATATGGGGCCCCTTTTTCTGTATGTAGCATTGTATGGGATCCCTTATTCTGTATGGAGCATTATATGGGGTCCATTATTCTGTATGGAACATTATATGAGGTCCATTATTCTGTATTGAGCATTATATGGGGCCCATTCTGTATAGAGCATTATATGGGGTCCATTATTCTGTATGGAACATTACAAGGGGCCCATTATTCTGTATTGAGCATTATATGGGGTCCATTATTCTGAATGGAGCGCTATATGGGGCCCATTACTCTGTATGGAGCAATATATAGGGCTCATTTTACTGTATGGAGCAATATATGGGGGCTCATTATGCTGTATGGAGCACTATATGGGGCCCATTATACTGAATGGAGGATTATGTGGTGCCCATAATACCTTATGGAGGACTACGTGGTGCCCAGAATACCGTATGGAGGACTATGTGGGGCCCATAATACTGTATGGATAACTATGTGGTTCCCATAATAGTGTATGGAGGACTATGTGGTTCCCATAATACTGTATGGAGGACTATGTGGTGCCCATAATACTGTATGGAGGACTATGTGGTGCGCATAATACTATATGGGGGACTATATGGTGCCCATAATACTGTATGGAGGACTAGGTGGTGCCCATGATACTGTATGGATGACTAGGTGGGGCCCATTATACTGTATGGAGAACTATGTAGTGCATATAAAACTGTATGGAGGACTGTGTGGTTCTCATAATACTGTATGGAGGACTATGTGGTTCTCATAATACTGTATGGAGGACTATGTGGTGCCCATAATACTGTATGGAGGACTATGTGGTGCCCATAATACTGTACGGAGGACTAAGTGGTTCTCATAATACTGTATGGGGGACTATGTTGTGCCCATAATACTGTATGGAGGACTATGTGGTGCCCATAATACTGTATGGAGCACTATATGGTGCCCATAATACTGTATGGAGCACTATGTGGTGCCCATAATACTGTATGGAGGACTATGTGGATCTCATAATACTGTATGGAGGACTATGTGGTGCCCATAATACTATATGGAGGACTATGTGGTGGCCATAATACTGTATGGAGCACTATGTGGTGCCCTTAATACTGTATGGAGGACTATGTGGTGCCCATAATACTGTATGGATGACTATGTGGTGCGCATAATACTGTATGGAGGACTATGTTATGCCCATAATACTGTATGGAGGACTATGTGGTGCCCATAATACTGTATGGAGGACTATGTGGTGCGCATAATACTATATGGAGGACTATGTGGTGCACATAATGCTGTATGGAGGACTATGTGGTGCGCATAATACTAAATGGAGGACTATGTGGGGCCCATTATACTGTATGGAGGACTAAGTGGTGCCCATGATACTGTATGGACGACTAGGTGGGGCCCATTATACTGTATGGAGGACTATGTAGTGCATGTAAAACTGTATGGAGGACTATGTGGTTCTCATAATACTGTATGGAGGACTATGTGGGGCCATTATACTGTATGGAGGACTATGTGGGCCCATAATACTGTATGGAGGATTATGTGGTGCCCATAATACTGTATGGACGACTAGGTGGGGCCCATTATACTGTATGGAGGACTATGTCGGGCCCATAATACTGTATGGAGGACTATGTGATTCTCATAATACTATATGGAGGACTATGTGGGGCCCATTATACTGTATGGAGGACTATGTGGGGCCCATAATACTGTATGGATAACTATGTGGTTCCCATAATAGTGTATGGAGGACTATATGGTTCCCATAATACTGTATGGAGGACTATGTGGTGCCCATAATACTGTATGGAGGACTATGTGGTGCGCATAATACTATATGGGGGACTATATGGTGCCCATAATACTGTATGGAGGACTAGGTGGTGCCCATGATACTGTATGGATGACTAGGTGGGGCCCATTATACTGTATGGAGAACTATGTAGTGCATATAAAACTGTATGGAGGACTGTGTGGTTCTCATAATACTGTATGGAGGACTATGTGGTTCTCATAATACTGTATGGAGGACTATGTGGTGCCCATAATACTGTATGGAGGACTATGTGGTGCCCATAATACTGTACGGAGGACTAAGTGGTTCTCATAATACTGTATGGGGGACTATGTTGTGCCCATAATACTGTATGGAGGACTATGTGGTGCCCATAATACTGTATGGAGCACTATATGGTGCCCATAATACTGTATGGAGCACTATGTGGTGCCCATAATACTGTATGGAGGACTATGTGGTGCCCATAATACTATATGGAGGACTATGTGGTGGCCATAATACTGTATGGAGCACTATGTGGTGCCCTTAATACTGTATGGAGGACTATGTGGTGCCCATAATACTGTATGGATGACTATGTGGTGCGCATAATACTGTATGGAGGACTATGTTATGCCCATAATACTGTATGGAGGACTATGTGGTGCCCATAATACTGTATGGAGGACTATGTGGTGCGCATAATACTATATGGAGGACTATGTGGTGCACATAATACTGTATGGAGGACTATGTGGTGCGCATAATACTAAATGGAGGACTATGTGGGGCCCATTATACTGTATGGAGGACTAAGTGGTGCCCATGATACTGTATGGACGACTAGGTGGGGCCCATTATACTGTATGGAGGACTATGTAGTGCATGTAAAACTGTATGGAGGACTATGTGGTTCTCATAATAGTGTATGGAGGACTATGTGGGGCCATTATACTGTATGGAGGACTATGTGGGCCCATAATACTGTATGGAGGATTATGTGGTGCCCATAATACTGTATGGACGACTAGGTGGGGCCCATTATACTGTATGGAGGACTATGTGGGGCCCATAATACTGTATGGAGGACTATGTGATTCTCATAATACTATATGGAGGACTATGTGGGGCCCATTATACTGTATGGAGGACTATGTGGTGCCCATAATACTGTATGGTGGACTATGTTGGCCCATTATACTGTATGGAGGACTACGTGGGGCCCATTATACTGTATGAAGGACTACGTGGTGCGCATTATACTGTTTGGAGGACTATGTGGTGGCCATAATACTGTATGGAGGACTATGTGGTACTCATAATACTGTATGGAGGACTATGTGGGCCCATTATATGGTATGGAGGACTATGTGGTGCCCATAATACTGTATGGAGAACTATGTGGTTCTCATAATAGTGTATGGAGGACTATGTGGTTCTCATAATACTGTATGGAGGACTATGTGGTGCCTATAATACTGTATGGAGGACTATGTGGTGCCTATAATACTGTATGGAGGACTATGTGGTGCCCATAATACTGTATGGAGGACTATGTGGTGCCCATAATACTGTATGGAGGACTATGTGGTTCTCATAATACTGTATGGAGGACTATGTGGTGCCCATAATACTGTATGGTGGACTATGTTGCCCATTATACTGTATGGAGGACTACGTGGGGCCCATTATACTGTATGAAGGACTACGTGGTGCATATTATACTGTTTGGAGGACTATGTGGTGGCCATAATACTGTATGGAGGACTATGTGGTACTCATAATACTGTATGGAGGACTATGTGGGCCCATTATATGGTATGGAGGACTATGTGGTGCCCATAATACTGCATGGAGGACTATGTGGTTCTCATAATAGTGTATGGAGGACTATGTGGTTCTCATAATACTGTATGGAGGACTATGTGGTGCCTATAATACTGTATGGAGGGCTATGTGGTGCCTATAATACTGTATGGAGGACTATGTGGTGCCCATAATACTGTATGGAGGACTATGTGGTGCCCATAATACCGTATGGAGGACTATGTGGTTCTCATAATACTGTATGGAGGACTATGTGGTGCCTATAATGCTGTATGGAGGACTATGTGGTGTCTATAATACTGTATGGAGGACTATGTGGTGCGCATAATACTATATGGAGGACTATGTGGTGCCTATAATACTGTATGGAGGACTATGTGGTGCCTATAATACTGTATGGAGGACTATGTGGTGCCCATAATACTGTATGGAGGACTATACTGTCTGGTCTGTACTGTGCGCTGCGAGGATTCGCCGGTTTCTGAGCTATTTTAGAATTTACGATAGATTTCACTTCTTATATTACATGAGTGATATCTTCGGCCTTGTACTATATCTATATTTCTCCGCCGTGTCTGTGCATCATGAATTGTGGTACGTGTTAAAGAGGCCCACTGAGACTCTTTCGCCCGGGGCCCACGAAAACCTGGAGCCGGCCCTGCCTGGGTGTAAGACCTAACAACACCATTACTGGAGTAATAGTTAATAATGGAGCTAACAGGATCCGCTTCGCTGCCATCTTGCAGACAGGCGGTCCAGCGCCAGCGTCATTACCAGCCATGGCACCTTCATGCATTGTGGTTGCAGGCATCATCTGAGGTCACAGTGACTTTACAAGTCTGTGGCGCACCAGGCAGTATACCCGTGCTATCTCTACATACTGCTCGTCCTTACACCTCCCCCGCACATACACCCACACTATTTCTAGGTTAATGTGACATGTGCAATATTAATGTGTAAGAATTTTGTCTTTGGAGAGTCTTCTTGCTGATTATTATTCCCAACAATGTCTTCATCTGCATGGATGAGCACAAGTGAAAGTTACTCCTATTACAATTCACTTACCGTACCATGTATTGAGTTTCTGCCGTGTAGTTTTAGCAACCCTGCCAACCTCCCGTGCCACCTCACCTAGCGCTTTAGACATTTAATGGAAGATTTAGTATCTCGCTGTACCGAGCATTATAACCATTGTTGCACAGTATGCTCGAACAGATGCAAGCTGTCATGTCATACGGGGAGTTGTAGTATCCCAGCAGGTTGGAGGCTAATGTCCAAGAGGAATTGCACGGCCATCTTCAGGACGCCTTGTTTGTAAACATAGTAAAACTATCAGGATAACACATGTCCTTCCAGCAGCCCCATCATCTCACTGTCTGCCTCCCTTCATACTACTTTCTGCTCCCTACCTAGCACCACTGCCCCATGATTCTTAGCACTAATACTCCATACCACTACTTGCCATTCACTCCTTCATATCAGTTCTCCCTCCTTGGCATTACTTCTCTCTCCTTTCCACTACTACTTTTTAAGGCCAAGTAGAAGGTACATAGGTTCATCATAAAACATCCTTTCCACTACTTCTCCCTCTCCAGCACCAGAAGCCCTACTGCTACACCTCACTACTGCTATATGCCTCACTCACTGCTTCTCCCTTCTTCCCCACCCTAGCACTACTCCAGTAGCTCTGTCCTTCATTCCCTCATACTACTACTTCCATTCTCCCACTATTTCGACCTCTCTAGCAAGAATCTCTTCCTCCATTACCCTAATCCTTTCTCTTGCAGCTACTTCTTCCATCACACTACTTCTTCCCCCCTTATACTACATCTTATCTCGCACTACTACACTCATTCTTAAACAACTTTTTCCCTCCCATTATTTAAACCCCCAATGCATAAAGTCTGTCTATTGCACTTTTTCCTTCCTCTCACTATATCCTTTACGCTATTTCTCGCACTAATTCTCCCTCCCCTACACTGCTTTTCTCACTACTATTCCTCCCTTCCTTACACTACTTCTCCCTCCCTTTACTGGTATTACCTCCCTCACTATCACTATTTCTCTCTCACTTACACTACTTCTTTTCCACCACTTTTCTCTTCGGAAGGCCACGGCCCCAATATCAGTATTTGGTCAGTATTCGGTCAGTATTTTTTCTCCGGAGTGGGAGCCAAAACCAGGAGTGGGTGACAAATACAGAATTGGTTACTTGTTTCTATTATACCTTTTCTCTAATTGTTCCTCACTTGGTTTTGGCTCCCACTCCTGAAAAAAAATGCTGACCGAATACTGACCAAATACTGATAGTGGAGCTGTGGCCTTACACTAATTCTCCTCTCTTACACTACTCCTTCCACCCTTACCCTACTACTTTTGCACCACTCCTCTTTTCCTTACACTACTTCTTTGGCACTACTTATTCCCTCTCACTACTTCTTCCTCCCTTACATTGCTTCTTTTGCACCACTTTTCTCTCCTTAACACTATTCCTTTTGCACTACCTCTCCCTTACACTACTTCTTTTATACCACTTCTCTCTTCCTTACACTACTTCTCTCTTACACTACTTCTTCCTCCCTTACACTACTTTTACAGCACTTCTCTCTTCCTTACACTACTTTCCTCTTACACTACTTCTTCCTCCCTTACACTAATTCTTTTACACCACTTCTCTCTTTCTTACACTACTTCTCTCTCTTACACTACTTCCTCCCTTACACTACTTTTACAGCACTTCTCTCTTCCTTACACTACTTTCCTCTTACACTACTTCTTCCTCCCTTACACTACTACTACCTCATGGCTGCTTCGGCAGCGAGGTATCCATACTCAGTCCCCCGGCGGCCGCGTGTCCACGCTCGGTCCCCAGCCGCCCCGCGGCCGGGTGTCCACACACGGTCCCCAGCCGCCTGGGGACGGCCGGGTGTCCATAAACGGTCCCCAGCCGCCCCTACACTTTTCTTAGCCTGGCCTGCTTTAGGGCAGCATTGGACGAGCCCACCAGAGAACCAGACTCCTCCGGTGGGCCCTGGCTTCTCCATCAGGGGAGTTGAGAGTGCCAAGGTGAGGAGCATGATGATGATGATAGAAGTTAGCATCTGCTTTGTTTTCTTGGAATGCAAGCGTAAGTGTGCAGCCTGCCATCCAGGCTGTAATACCATACTGCTAGCTTGCTTGCACTTGAAATGAGGCCTTTTAGGCTTGTGGAGGCAGATGCCGGCCACCATGTCATGGCTGCGTCGGCGGCCTGGTATCCTACTCAGTCCCCAGCCCCCTGGCGGCCGGGTGTCCACACTCGGTCCCCAGCCGCCCCTATTTGTCCCGGTGCGCCTTATACATAAGATTTAGCGCGCATACCAAAACATTACCTGTGCCCTCCCCAGTGCATTTAGTGGGAAGGACTGCTTATTCTGCTGTAGTGTGTGCATGCCAACCCCCTGTTCATGGCACATGCGAAGATGCCTCCCACCCTGCACCTGTCGTTGCAGATTTGCAACTATCCCCGTGCAAGTCCTTGTCCCAGGGCAGTGTTCAATTGTACCTCCCCCATTCCTTGCAATGCAAGCGCAAATATACAGCCAACCACCCACCCACCCGCAGGCTGCAATACCATATTGCTAGCTTGCACTTGAAATGGGGCCTTTTAGTTTGGAGGAGGCCGAAGCTGGCCACTATCTCATGGCTGCTTCAGCAGCAAGGTATCCATACTCAGTCCCCTGCCGCCCGGCGGCCGGGTGTCCATGCTCGGTCCCCAGCCGCCAGGGGGCGGCCCGGTGTCCATACTCGGTCCCCAGTCGCCCCGCGGCCGGGTGTCCACACACGGTCCCCAGCCGCCTGGGGGCGGCCAGGTGTCCATAAACGGTCCCCAGCCGCCCCTATTTCTCCTGGGAACTTCCCCCACGCTTTTCTTAGCCTGGCCTGCTTTAGGGCAGCATTGGACGAGCCCACCAGAGAACCAGACTCCTCCAGTGGGCCCTGGCTTCTCCATCAGGGGAGTTGAGAGTGCCAAGGTGAGGAGCATGATGATAGAAGTTAGCATCTGCTTTGTTTTCTTGGAATTCAAGCGCATGTATGTAGTAGCGGCTAGGCCTGAGGTGGTCAGCGTTTTGGCGCATATCCTACCTCCTCCGAGGATTGCTGGATGTTTTCCTGCTACTATCCCAGTTCTATGACTCCCGTTAAAACAAAGCTTCAGGTGATAAATGATGGATGAGGTGGTGGCAAAGGAGAAAGAGCAGGAGGAACAGGGACCATTCACATCAATATCAGGCCAGTCAACCACACATGTCTTGTAGGATATGTTTCTGCTACACAGTTATAGGGCATACAGTGAGTGCAATGCCTACCAAAAATTTCGAGGCACTCCAATGCCCCTTGGAAGTGACGTGGAGGTCAGAGGGCCTTAACTAAACCGTTTTTTCCATTTATAGCAACTGGGTCTCCTGTACACTGTTGGCCTAAGCAGTGAATGGAAGGCTTTCCAAAAATTATGAGGAACTGCAATGCCCCTTGAAACAGACGTGGATTACAGCGTACTAAAAACCTTCTACCCATTATTGGGGAGTGGGTCTCCCTTAGTTTTCGCCTTTGCATTGAAAAGCAAAAGCTGACTAAAATTAGGAGGAAATGCAATGCCCGTTGGAAGAGTCGTGGAGGTTAGAGGTAATTAAAAACAACATTTCAATGCCCCTTGGAAGAGCTGTGGAGTTCAGAGTGGTTTAAAAAGACGGTTTTAATGCCCCTTTGAAGAGACGTGGAGGTCACAGTAGCTTAACAAAACGGTTTTAATGCCCCTTGGAAAAGTGGTGGAGGTCGCAGTAGCTTAACAAGACGGTTTTAATGCCCCTCGGAAGAGACGTGGAGGTCGCAGTAGCTTAACAAGATGGTTTTAATGCCCCTCGGAAGAGACTTGGAGGTCACAGTAGCTTAACTAGACGGTTTTAATGCCCCTTGGAAAAGTGGTGGAGGTCGCAGTAGCTTAACAAGACGGTTTTAATGCCCCTTGGAAAAGTGGTGGACGTCACAGTAGCTTAACAAGACAGTTTTTATGCCCCTTGGAAAAGACGTGGAGGTCACAGTAGCTTAACAAGACGGTTCTAATGCCCTTCGGAAGAGACGTGGAGGTCACAGTAGCTTAACAAGACGGTTTTAATGCCCCTCGGAAGAGACGTGGAGGTCGCAGTAGCTTAAGAAGACGGTTTTAATGCCCCTTGGAAGAGACGTGGAGGTCGCAGTAGCTTAACAAGACGGTTTTAATGCCCCTCGGAAGAGACGTGGAGGTCGCATTAGCTTAACAAGATGGTTTTAATGCCCCTCGGAAGAGACGTGGAGGTCGCAGTAGCTTAACAAGGCGGTTTTAATGCCCATTGGAAGAGACGTGGAGGTCGCAGTAGCTTAACAAGACGGTTTTAATGCCCCTCGGAAGAGACGTGGAGGTCGCAGTAGCTTAACAAGACGGTTTTAATGCCCCTCGGAAGAGACGTGGAGGTCACAGTAGCTTAACAAGACGGTTTTAATGCCCCTCGGAAGAGACGTGGAGGTCGCAGTAGCTTAACAAGATGGTTTTAATGCCCCTTGGAAGAGACGTAGAGGTCGCAGTAGCTTAACAAGACGGTTTTAATGCCCCTTGGAAAAGTGGTGGAGGTCACAGTAGCTTAACAAGACGATTTTAATGCCCCTCGGAAGAGACGTGGAGGTTGCAGTAGCTTAACAAGACGGTTTTAATGCCCCTTGGAAAAGTGGTGGAGGTCACAGTAGCTTAACAAGAGGGTTTTAATGACCCTTACAAGAGCCATACAGTACAGCATCTTAAAAACATTCCCATTATTGGGGAGTGGGTCTCCCCAAATCTTTGCTTATGCCTTCCAAGCAAAAGCTGCCAAAAATAAGGACGGAGGAACTTGCAATAATGGCAACACGGACCACGGTCACCCTGGTGGTATAGTGGTGGTGGAGGCTGAGGATAAGGAGAAGAACATAAAACAGCCGAAATGAGGAAGTGTATACCCATGTGTGGGCGTGAAGCGGTGCATGTGAATACACTTCCCGAAATAACACAGTGGATTTGACTTTATGTTACTCTGCTGTCATTTGGTGGTGATGAGAAGTCTGGCCCAATCCAGCCCTTGTTCATTTTGATAAGGGTCAGCTTGTCAGCATTGTCAGTTGACAGGCGAGTGCGCTTATCAGTTATAATTCCCCCAGCAGCACTAAAAACTCGCTCCGATAACACGCTAGCGGCAGGGCAGGCCAGGACCTCCAAGGTGTACTGAGCGAGTTCATTCCAAGTGTCCAGCTTGGATACCCAAAAATTAAAAGGTACAGAGGAATCACGGAGGACACTGGTACGGTCGGCAAGGTACTCCCTCACCATCTTTTGAAACTTTCCACTCCTTGTGAGAGTACCCTGCACCTCAGGGCCTGTAAGCTGGGCGGGTCTCAGAAAACTGTCCTAGAACGTTGACAGTGTTCCCCTGCCTCTGCTGGATTGGAGTTGCGTCTCTCTCACATGTACGCCTTGGTTGGGCAACGAACTGTGACCTCTGCCGCTAGCGTGTTCAGATGGGAATTTTTTAACAGTTCTGCAGCAAGGGCCTTCTGGTACTGCCCCATTTTTGAAGACCTCTCTACCTCAGGAATAAGAGAGTGAAAGTTTTCCTTGTAGCGGGGGTCTAAAAGTGTCACCAACCAGTAATGACTGTCACCCAACATTTTGACAATGCGAGGGTCACAGTTAAGGCAGCGTAACATAAAGTCAGCCATGCGTGCCAGACTGGTAACGGGCAAAACTTCCGTGTCCTCACCAAGATCATGACTGACCATGCTCTCCTCCTCCTCCCCCCTGTCCTCAGGCCACCCACGCTGAACCGACGGTATGACAGTTGTACAGGTACTACCGTCTACAGCGCTTGATACCAGCTCCTGTTCTTCCTCCTCCTCCTCCTCTCCCTCATTGTCCCCCAATGCATGTTGGGATGAGATGAGGCTGGGCTGTGTGAAATCGACCGCTACGGCTTCTTGATCCATCTCATCGTACTCTGGCTGCAATGCCTCCTCTTTAATTCTCTGCAGAGAGCGTTGCAAAAGACAGACAAGTGGAATGCTGACGCTAATGATGGCGTCATCGCCACTCACCATCTTGGTGGACTCCTCAAAGTTTGTCAAGATGGTACATATGTCAGACATCCAGGTCCACTCCTGAGGTCTTATGTGTGGAGTCTGACCTGAATATTGACGGCCTTGTTGCAGCTGGTACTCCACAACTGCTCTCTTCTGCTCACAAATCCTTTGCAACATGTGGATGGTAGAGTTCCAACGTGTGGGGATATCACACACCAGTCGGTGTGCTGGAAGCTGCAAACGCTGCTGCAACACAGCAAGGGCGGCGGAAGCTGTAGCAGACTTGCGAAAATGAGCTGACAGGCGGCGTACTTTGACGAGCAGATCTGGCAACTCGGGGTACGATTTAAGAAACCTCTGAACCACGAGGTTAAGCACATGAGCCAGGCATGGTACGTGTGTGATCTCGCCTCGCCTCAGAGCCACCAGCAGGTTACGACCATTGTCACACACGACCATGCCTGAATGTAGGTTCAGCGGTCTCAGCGACAGATCTGCCTGCTCTTTCACAGCTGTCCACAACTCACAAGCAGTGTGAGGTTTATCACCTAAGCTTATGAGTTTCAGCACAGCCTTTTGCCGCTTAGCGGAGGCAGTACTGCATGGCTTCCAGCTTGTAACTGATGTGGTGATATCTGAGATGGAGGCTGAACATGAGGAGGAGGAGGAGGATGATGCGCAGGAGCTGTACACTGTGGGGGCAACTCTGACTGACATAGGGCCCGCAATCCTCGGTGTGGGGAGGATGTGTTCCGTCCCAAGGTCCGACTGGGTCCCGGCTTCCACTATGTTTACCCAGTGTGCCGTCAGGGAGATGTACCGTCCCTGGCCACAAGCACTTGTCCACGTGTCCGTTGTCAGGTGGACTCTCCCAGTAACTGCGTTGTTGAGGGCACGGCAGATGTTTTAGGACACGTGCTTGTGTAGTGCGGGGATGGCACACCGGGCAAAATAGTGTCGGCTGGGGACCGAGTACCGAGGGACGGCCACCGCCATAAAGTTGCGGAAGGATTCCGTCTCCACCAGCCTAAAAGGCTGCATTTCCAACGCAAGCAGTTGTGAGATGTTCGAATTTAGGACTGTGGCCTGTGGGGCGTTGGCTGCGAATTTGCGCTTTCATTCAAAGCTCTGGGATATCGACAATTGAACGCTGCGTTGGGACGTGGACGTTGATGCTGTTTCTTGAGAAACTGCCATAACAAGTGAAGACTGAGAGGAGGGGGCATATTTGCATGCAGTATGGACAGGGGATTGCCTTGCACACACAACAGGGGGTTCTATTGCACGTACAACAGCGGAAGAAGCAGTGGTGACACCCGCTGACACTGGTCGTGGACCCTGGGGTCCACCCCCAAAGTCGGGTGCTTTGCTGCCATGTGCATGATCATGCTGGTGGTGGTCAGGCTGGTAGTTTTGTCACCCCTGCTGATGCTGGCATGGCAGGTGGTACAAATGGCCTTTTTGGGGATATCAGGAGAGTCTTTAAAAATATTCCAGACTCTGGAAGACCTACAGGTTGTACTGTCAACGTCCCTCGTGTTGGTGTTACGGGGAACTGTTGCCTGCCTTCTGTGTGCGGCCACCACACTGCTTCTTCCTGCCTGTTGGGGTACTCTGCCTCCCTCACCCTGTGTGCTGCTGGCCTCGCTCTGCATGTCCTCCTGCCACGTTGGGTCAGTTACTAGATCATCCACCACCTCCTCCTCTTCCACTTGCGCACCACGATCCTCCTCCTCACTTCCTGGCAATTGTGTCTCGTCATCGTCCACCTCTTGGGACAAATTGCCAGCGTCGACTTCCTGTGGCCGTGGCTGTTCAAATATTTGGGCATCGCTACATGGGATCTCCTCTTACACCACTTCAAGCAGAGCAGGCGAGGGGCACAAATCTGGAAATGGACCAGTGAACAGCTCTTCAGAGTGTCCAAGTGTGGGATCAGTTGCTGTCTGATGACACTCGGCATGGTGGGAGGAAGGAGCATCAGGGTGAGGAGGAGTATGCGGTCGAGACTCACGGCTACTAAGAGTTGACCGTGTGGGAGACAGATCGGAGGTGGTGGTGCCCAGGTAACTGGAAGTATTATCTGCTATCCAATTAATAACCTGTTCACACTGATCAGTTCGCAATACTGGTGTTGTTCTGTGCTTCCCTAGTAATTCGGTCAAGAACTGGGAGTGAGAAGATGTGGCTGTTGGTTGTGACACATTTTCACCTTGGCCATGGCCCCGTCCTCTGCACGCACCATCACCAGAACGTCCACTTCCACGTCCCTTGCCACGCGCCTTGCCCATTGTAAATGAAGTAAAATAGCTTACACTCGCATTATCAATGGCAAAAGGGTAATAAAAAGGAGAATAGAACCGTGGAAGAGGAAAACCACAGTTCTATTTCTCTGGCCTACACCCGACTCTTTTAAACAATCTGAACAATCAGGGAGAAACGATTACTGTTTTTCTTTACGGAAAAAATACCAAAAGCTGAATAATAGAGATTTTTTACCGTGGGATGGCAAAACCACAGTTATAATTTACTGGTGTATACCAGACTTTTTTAAATAGATATATTTGCGGCTGAACAGTGAGCTACACACTCAAACTGGGTTTTTTTAGGTAAAAATGGGCCAAAAGTGGATAATACAGAGGTTTGAACCGTGGAACTGCAAAACCACACTTCTATTTCTCTGGCCTACACCAGATTCTTTTAAACAGATATATTTGTGTCTGAACTGTCACAGACACACTTTTTTTTTTTGGGGGGGGGGGGGACACCAAAATGTTAATAAGACGGGTATTTGTACAGTGTGAAGGAGGAAAAAAAAAAAAAAAGGATTTAGATGAAAAAAAAAAGGATTTTTCCTGGCCCCCGAGACCTGGAGCTAATTCTAGCAATTTGAGCAGCACCACACAGGACTGTAATGCAGCGTTTGCTGGTATAACCACTGCGTCTCCTATACAGCCTGCCTGCCTGATATCTGGGATGGATATTAGTCCTGAGAAGGACTGTTTGTTTGATTTGGCAGGCTTTAGAGACCCTACACTACCTATTTCGCACTATAAATCTCTCCCTAGCTCAGCAGCACTGTCCCTATACTGTCTGATCCCGGCCGTCTGTGTCCAAGATGGTGGCGCCCGGTTTTAAATACTCGAGGTGACGCTGTGCGGCCTGCCAATCAATGTAATGCCCGCAACCAACATGGCTGCGGCATTACAGTGACTGGCTGGCAATTCCTGCATGTTCATTGGCTCTGTAAAGAGCGCCAAACATGCAGGGCAGAGACCCGAGCTTCCGCCCGAGTAACCCGGAAATGCTCGGTGCTCGCCGAACATCCCGAGTAGCGTGATGCTCGGGCGAGTACCTAGCAGTGTCGAGCATGCTCGCTCAACACTAGTAATATCCTATAGAGATGTTGTGCACGCAGGTCTGTAGGGCTTCACACCAGCTGTCATCACGTTCTCATGTCACGTACACACATCCCAGGGAAATATAATTATTATCTGTGAAGGAAAACGATTTTAAATGAATCATTTCTTCCAAAACCTTAATTAAATGTGCCTCAATAAATTGCTATTTTGGACAGAATACAAAAAAACGAGACACTTATTATATGAGAAGAACCAGACTGTTCTTCTGGAGATAAACTGTATCTCCGCTGTGCATGCTGAGACATAAAACCTTTTAACGTTTAACCCTATCTCACGAAAGCCAATCCTGTATCCTTCACCGAGGCAGAGAATCAGGCTGCTGCCCTCTCCTTATATCTGTGTAATTTGGCCAGGGCGGAGTAGCACCTTACTCCCAGCATCTGGGTGCATACCCCCTGACTATGCATCTGTACCACCTACATCCACAAATATCGTTTTCAACTCTTTAACTCTCTACAGCTATTCTCATAGTTCCCCTTTCATCTCTTTTATCAGCATCTTTGTAATAGGGGATATCTTCCCTATTACTGGGGGGTCCAACCGATGGGACCCCCACGATCCTGAGAACCAGGAAGCCCCATGTGAATGAAGCAGTGGTCGATCATGTGCACCTCTACTTCATTAATTCTTAATGCGAGTGCAGAAGACCAGCAGATTTATTCAGAAAGAAACCAAAGACAAGAAAAATACCCAAATAACTGAAAGTAAATGTATAAATCGCACAGTGCAAAAATAATAATAAATAATAATGGGTATTTAGTTAACATAATTTTGATCAAAATAATGTGAAAGCCATCCCGCCACTTCACGTCAACCCTTATGGGACAGTCCTAACTCTAATATTAAAAACCTTACCATTTGTCAAGTGACATACATATGGACAAGGGCAGAGAGACTGGATCCCTAGTGTAAGCATAAAACCAAGGCAGAATGAGCGTCTCAGCCCAGACAAAGGGCGGCCACACCCTTTTATATGTGTAATGCACACGCCCGGACTGACTGGCGTGTGCGTGATTAATGATTCCACTGTGCCATGAACCGGAGAGTGCCTGAAGGGGCGTAACTAAGTATCTGCTCGATCCGACCAATGTCGCACGACGGCATACGACGCCAGTGCACCAGGGAGGAGCCGAGCAGAGGGACCAGGTGCCACTCCAGGTCAGACCCCGGACACGGCTGTTGACCCACACCGGGGAATACAGGAACAGGCAGGCTAGAGTGCAGGCTGGGTAGGGTCCAGTACAGACTGAGAGACGGGTTTAGAGCCGCAGATGCGGTAATCAAGCAGAGCAAAGCGAAACCGCAGACGCGGTGGAAAAGGCCGAGCAGAGCGAAACCGCAGATGCGGTAGACAAGGCTGAGCAGAGCGAAACCGCAGACGCGGTAGACAAGGCTGAGCAGAGCGAAACCGCAGACGCGGTAGACGAGGCTGGGCAGAGCGAAACCGCAGACGCGG
This sequence comes from Phyllobates terribilis, assembly GCF_046119375.1. Taxonomy (NCBI): domain Eukaryota; kingdom Metazoa; phylum Chordata; class Amphibia; order Anura; family Dendrobatidae; genus Phyllobates; species Phyllobates terribilis. The sequence continues at coordinate 400,030,958 of NW_027362767.1, forward strand.
TAGACGAGGCTGGGCAGAGCGAAACCGCAGACGCGGTAGACGAGGCTCAGCAGAGCGAAACCGCAGACGCGGTAGACGAGGCTGAGCAGAGCGAAACCGCAGACGCGGTAGACGAGACTGAGCAAAGCGAAACCGCAGACGCGGTAGACAAGGCTGAGCAGAGCGAAACCGCAGACGTGGTGGACCAGGCTGAGCAGAGCGAAACCGCAGACGTGGTAGACAAGGCTGAGCAGAGCGAAACTGCAGACGCGGTAGACAAGGCTGAGCAGATCGAAACCGCAGACGCGGTGGACAAGGCTGAGCAGAGCAAAACTGCAGACGCGGTGGACAAGGCCGAGCAGAGCAAAACCGCAGACGCGGTGGACAGGGCTGAGCAGAGCAAAACCGCAGACGCGGTGGACAGGGCTGAGCAGAGCAAAACCGCAAGTGCGGTGGACAAGGCTGAGCAGGCAGGAACCGCCGAAGCGGTAAGTAAGACAGGACAGCGATAAATCGCCGAAGCGGTAAACAAAGACAAAGCAAAGGGGACAGGGCTCTGTTCACACGGAACAGACTGGAAAAGAAAGCCAGAACCAGATACACACAAGGTACTTGCAAAGAAGTAGCGAAAGGACTCCAACTCACAAACGGAAGTACAATGACAACGAGTAGAAGTTAGGTGCAGGTTCAGACTCTAGAGAAAAAGGGAGCAAACGGACATAAAGACAAAACAGGTAAGAAGCTAGCAGACAGTTCAGACAAGAACAGTTACTGCAACAAAATGCAAGAACGAGCCTAGGTAAAGCCAAGTGCTGGTTCAGACACTGCAGAAAAAGGGAACAAACGGACATAAGCATAAAACAGGTAGGAAGCTAGGAGACAGTTCAGACAGGAACTGTACTACAACAAATACAGGAGCGAGTCTGGGTATGCGGCCCCCAGAGGGCGAGACGAAAAGGCGAGGAGCGTGTTCAGACAGGCCTGGAAATACAGCCTCCAGGAAGGCAGAGAGACAGCTGGCTAGAGTGCACAGACAGGACACAGTTCAGACACGGGAACTGATACCGTAAGGCAGGAAACATAGGACCTGGCATGTCAGCGACCAGAAGCCAACTGACAGAACAAGATGCTCAGGCAAGGATTCCAAGGAGGAGCTGGGTTAAATACCAGTTGACAGACAGCAATAGGCTGAGGACGCATCAGGGGAGTGTCAGCAGCAGCTACAAGAAACAGGAAGTTCAGCGGGCGTCGCCCTAAGCAGCAAGAGCAAAGCAAAGCAGACAACATGGTAAGAAGCCAGAGTGGCAGTCTGGACTGGAGATCAAGTGCGCGCTCTTGCACAGTGGGAGATGGACCACTATGCAAGGACGCCGCCAGGTATGTTACAGTACCCCCCCCCTCCTTACGCCCCCTCTTCTTCAGGCCTGCCAGAATCTTCCGCAGGGAATTCGAGGGCCAATCCTTCACTTCAAGGAGATTACTTCTACTGTCCACAGGAAGAGACAAAACTGGTCTCATCTGGGTAGCTAGGATGCTACCTCCTATCCAGCCATCCTCAGCACCAGACGAAATGGGTGGAGTACCGGGAACAGCACACAAGGAAGTCTCTCTCCACAAATTATCAAGTAGCACCCCAGAGGGTACAGGAGACAACTGGAAGTCCTCTGCCGGGGTGGAGGGGTGCAGAGACTCGGGGGTAACCTCTGCTTCGGGGTACATCTTGTCAAGCTCACAGGAAGAAATAGGCGAGGTATCAGGTACAAGGTGAAGAAAAGTCACTGTCCTTTTGTTATCTGGTGGTACCCCGGAGGACTCAGGAAACAACTGGAGGTCCTCCGCCGGGTCGGAAGAGTGCAGAGACTCGGGAGTAACCTCTGCTTCGGAGTACACTAGGTCGGACTCACTGGACGAAGCGAGCGAGGTATCAGGTACTGAGTATAGGAAAGTCTCTGTCCATTCGCTACCAGGTAGCACCCCGAAGGGTTCAGGAGACAACTGGAGGTCCTCCGCCTGGTCAGAGGGGTGTAGAGACTCGGGGGTAACCTCTGCTTCGTAGTACACTAGGTCGGACTCACTGGACGAAGCGGGCGAGGTATCAGGTGCAGCGTATAGGAAAGTCTCTCTCCATTCGCTACCAGGTAGCACCCCGAAGGGTTCAGGAGACAACTGGAGGTCCTCCGCCTGGTCGGAGGGGTGTAGAGACTCGGGGGTAACCTCTGCTTCGGAGTACACTAGGTCGGACTCACTGGACGAAGCGGGTGAGGTATCTGGTACCGGGTGTAGGGAAGTCTCTCTCCATTTGTCATCAAGTGGTATCCCGGAGGATTCAGGAGGCAACAGGGGGTCCTCCGCCAGGTTGTAGACCTGCACGGACTCGGAGGCAATCACTGCTTCGGAGTACCCTTGGACAGGCTCACCGGTTAAAGTGGGTGAAGTATCAGATACCGGGTGCAGGAAGTCCTCCTGTGTGGATTCTGGGTGGGCAGCAGTCTCTTCGGGCAGGAGAACTGGTGCGCTACCCACGCACATTACCCATCGGGGCTGCTCCGGGATATTGGGAAGTGAAGCTTCAGCAGGAGCTTCCGGGTTAGGGTCATCGAAGACCATTAGAAAGGCCACCAGGAAGGCCATTATGTCCAGGACGATAGGATCCTGTGCATCCCATAGGGGGGTGATCCACTTCAAGGCATCACCCGCTAGGTAAGACATCATGAATCCCACCTTAACCCGATCGGTGGGAAAACAAAGAGGGTAGAACTTGAAGTGTAGCATGCATTGCTCCACAAATGCACGACTCAGTCTTGGATCCCCATAGTACCGTGGCGGATCCGTAGGAACGAGTGCAGAAAGCTCCATCTGGACTGGTGCGTAATTCTCCTGGAACTCAGCTTGTAGCAAAAAAAAAAAGACATTTCTTCCAGATGCAAGTATTCGCTGAAAAAGGTCTCAGAGGGCGAAGGCCGTAGGGCTCAACGGGAACCATGGCCTGAGCATGCTGTAATGCACACGCCCGGACTGACTGGCGTGTGCCTGATTAGTGATTCCACTGTGCCATGAACCGGAGAGTGCCTGGAGGGGCGTAACTAAGTATCTGCACGATCCGACCAAGGTCGCACGACGGCATACGACGCCAGTGCACCAGGGAGGAACCGAGCAGAGGGACCAGGTGCCACTCCAGGTCAGACCGTGGACACGGCTGTTGACCCACACCGGGGAATACAGGAACAGGCAGGCTAGAGTGCAGGCTGGGTAGGGTCCAGTACAGACTGGGAGACGGGTTCAGAGCCGCAGATGCGGTAATCAAGCAGAGCAGAGCGAAACCGCAGACGCGGTAGACAAGGCTGAGCAGAGCGAAACCGCAGACGCGGTAGACGAGGCTGAGCAGAGCGAAACCGCAGATGCGGTAGACGAGGCTGAGCAGAGCGAAACCGCAGACGCGGTAGACGAGGCTGAGCAGAGCGAAACCGCAGACGCGGTAGACGAGGCTGAGCAGAGCGAAACCGCAGATGCGGTAGATGAGGCTGAGCAGAGCGAAACCGCAGACGCGGTAGGCGAGGCTGAGCAGAGCGAAACCGCAGATGCGGTAGACGAGGCTGAGCAGAGCGAAACCGCAGACGCGGTAGACGAGGCTGAGCAGAGCGAAACCGCAGACATAAAGACAAAACAGGTAAGAAGCTAGGAGACAGTTCAGACAAGAACAGTTACTGCAACAAAATGCAGGAACGAGCCTAGGTAAAGCCAAGTGCTGGTTCAGACACTGCAGAAAAAGGGAACAAACGGACATAAAGATAAAACAGGTAGGAAGCTAGGAGACAGTTCAGACAGGAACTGTACTACAACAAATACAGGAGCGAGTCTGGGTATGCGGCCCCCAGAGGGCGAGACGAACAGGCTAGGAGCGTGTTCAGACAGGCCTGGAAATACAGCCTCCAGGAAGGCAGAGAGACAGCTGGCTAGAGTGCACAGACAGGACACAATTCAGACACGGGAACTGATACCGTAAGGCAGGAAACATAGACAGGACCTGGCATGTCAGCGACCAGAAGCCAACTGACAGAACAAGATGCTCAGGCAAGGATTCCAAGGAGGAGCTGGGTTAAATACCAGGTGACAGACAGCAATAGGCTGAGGACGCATCAGGGGAGTGTCAGCAGCAGCTACAAGAAACAGGAAGTTCAGCGGGCGTCGCCCTAAGCAGCAAGAGCAAAGCAAAGCAGACAACATGGTAAGAAGCCAGAGTGGCAGTCTGGACTGGAGATCAAGTGCGCGCTCTTGCACAGTGGGAGATGGACCACTATGCAAGGACGCCGCCAGGTATGTTACAATATGCACTAAAGCATACTAACTGCAAAGAAAAAACCTGAAGGTCTGAACTGAAACGTAAGTTGATGTGCATGCAAAATGTAAATGCATGTTCACACAAGGCCATTAAACAGAGAGAAACCAAAGACAAGAAAAGTATCCAAATAACTGAAAGTAAATGTATAAATCGCACAGTGCAAAAATAATAATAAATAATAAAGGGTATTTAGTTAACATAATTTTGATCAAAATAATGTGAAAGCCATCCCGCCACTTCACGTCAACCCTTATGGGACAGTCCTAACTCTAATATTAAAAACCTTACCATTTGTCAAGTGACATACATATGGACAAGGGCAGAGAGACTGATCCCTAGTGTAAGCATAAAACCGAGGCAAAATGAGCGTCTTAGCCCAAACAAAGGCGGCCATACCCTTTTATATGCACTAAAGCATACTAACTGCAAAGAAAGAACCTGAAGGTCTGAACTGAAACGTAAGTTGATGTGCATGCAAAATGTAAATGCATGTTCACACAAGGCCATTAAACAGAAACCAAAGACAAGAAAAATACCCAAATAACTGAAAGTAAATGTATAAATCGCACAGTGCAAAAATAATAATAAATAATAAAGGGTATTTAGTTAACATAATTTTGATCAAAATAATGTGTCAGAAAGTAGTAATTAGTTAAAACACCCCCTAATTAGTACAAAAAAGTCTACCTAATTCTTGAGGATTAGCGAGCGTGCTTGTCAACACTTCATTCACTTATAAAGGTCTATGAAAGCGGTGGTGCACATATGTGACCACCCTTCTCATAGTCCAGTGTTCCCCAACTCCAGTCCTCAAGAGCCACCAGGATTTCATGTTTTCAGGATTTCTTTAGTATTGCCCAGGTGATGGACTTCTTGCCTTTCCAGTTGATGCAATTATCACCTGGGCAATACTAAGGAAATCCTGAAAACATGACTAGTTGGTGACTTTACAGGACCGGAGTTGGGGAACCCTGCCATATACAGTAAATGAAGCAGTATTGGCACTACCACCCTATTCACACAGGAAACCTTTGACATCTAATTCATGTGATCAATCGAGGTCATAGTAATGATCCTATAAACAGTTAGAAATTTGTTTAACTTGACAAACCATGAAGAGGATTGTAGAAGCATCATCCTTCTCTTTGATGCCAATTTCCCACGTGTTGCACCCTGGGATAGATTTAACAATACCACAAATGCAAGATATAACCTGATGGTGAAATTGGCATATGTGGAATGTTACATTTGACGCAACTCATCAGATGTAACAGACAATTTTTTCTCTTTAATGCCCCAAAAAAACTAGTGTAGACCTTCCCTACGTTTGACTCATTTTTCAACTTTCCAACTGTTAGCTTTTCCCCCTTTTCTAGACATTTAAGGATTTCTAGGAAGGTAAAAAAAGGTGTCTAAATCCATAATATAGAAAATAAAAACAAACATAGAGGTGCCCTTGTGTGTACCTGGTGGTCTGCTGGGGATTTTTGGGGGAGGCGGTTCGTGAGATCACTCACGTTTCATGGTTGTGCACCTTTGCACAACCACAGTGGGAGCCTCCGGTGTATAGTCACACACCACATGATTATACGGCATTCAGGCTTGACCGGTCACGTGGGGGTGACATCACTGCAGGTCTTTCACTCTCTGTGCTCCGGCACTGTAAGCTGCAGCTCCTACTGCTCCCAGAAGGATAAGATTGATGAGCGTGGTAAATTTGCATTTTTTTGGTGTAGCGCATGAATCCAGCATCCAGGTGCCTGGATGCTGGATTCATGCGCTACACCAAAAAAGCTCAAATTTACCACGTTCATCTAAATACATAATAACTGTATTGCACACATTGGACTCTTACAATTTACGGGTAATACATTTAAGATCAGTAGGTCCTCAACGATCATTAAAATGGGGGTCCTGGGTGCTATCCTTTTCTTCACTTTATGACCACAGTGAAGAAGAATTTGGAGGTGAACGTGCATGCGCAGTGCCACTAAATGCAAAGTCTGTTTGGTTAATAAGAATGTACAGAAGACATTCCTTTAAATTTACTTGTCATGGCTCAGTTTGGGGATTCGATCCAGTGACCTCTTGCTCTGTGGTCAGTTCTCCTGTCTGCTGAGCTATTTACCTTTTTTACCTTGTCCTTATGCTGATGGTACCTATTGCCTTTATTTTTCCTTTCTGGGTTTGCTCCTCTTCAGGTGTTTCCCATTGTCCCAATTTGGTTGCCCTATCATAGTCTGGGTTGGGCTATATATATTCTCCCTTCACTACACTTCCTTGCTGGCTATACTAAGTGGATTAGTGCTAAGGAGTTCCAGCTCTTCAGCGAAGCGTTTTCCCCTGCTAGTCAAACACTGTTTGTATTTCTGCTGAGTGTTTGTCTGCCTTCCCTGCGCCTTTCTTTCTCCTCAGTTAGGTTGGTGGGAGATTATATTTGTTTCATTTATTATTATCTTTTTTTCCCCTTCGTGCACATGCTTTAAGTTTCCTTACCCTGGGTCCTCGTATCCCTCTGCACACTTTCCCTCTCCTGGTTAGCTGTGTATAGCGGCCTCCCCTCTGGTTCCTCAGACGGTACAAGAAACCCCTCAACGGGCTTTTAGAGAGCCAGGTCTGAGGTGGTGTTTTTAGTTGTGCGACTAGGAATTGTCTAACCAGTAGGGTGTGGGTGCGGCTTTTCTGTGTTGTAGGCTTTATTATTCCCATTACCCATGTATATAAATATGTAATTTTTTAGGTGTAAAGGCCTCTATATTATGAGGACATGTCACAGAATAGGGTATCGGTGCAGTGTAATTAGTACAAGCATAGCAGAAAGAGGCCATCAAGATAGGACAGTGTTGGTATGGCACAAACGAAAAACAAATTTAGCCCTTAAGCTTGGGGGTTTATGTGCTGCCCCCTCTTCCCTATGTATTAATCAAGTTTTTATTAGCCAAGTTGGTGTGGTCCTCAACTGTTCTCTGTGGTCATCTTCTTGAAGACCATGCCCAGTTGGCTTAAAAAGACCTGATTTATATACAGGGAATGGAAAGGTACAGGAACAAAAAAACATCAACGCCGGATTCATGCGAACAGCAGTATTTACACCATATAAAAACATTACACATTTATGGCTGTCATGCCGACGTCTCACACAACTTCTCAGCGCCACCCTTTACACTCCATTCATCGTTTTGCGTCACCAGCGTCAGACCATCTTCCTGTGCTACCCTGTGCCCATTGCCAGCTCTGCTCCTAGAGAATCTCCACATGACTATAGGGAGGCGCGGCCAGATCCTGCAGGGTTTGCCTTCCCCAGCCTATCCCTAGGCCGCAGTTTTTTAGGCTGCTCCTCCCACCACTCCTTGTCCTATTGTTAGTTCCCGGTTGCCTGTCTCTGGATCCTGTAGGTGCATGTTTATTCTTTCTCTCCTGCTATTGTCCTGGCTCGTTTACCGTTTATCCTGACCTCTCTGCTCCTGACCACGGCTACTTATACCGAACTTGAGCTTCCTGTCCAGACCCTGGATTGTCTGACCACGTCTTTGCCTCTGTCCTCCTGTACCTCGTACCCGTGTCTCTGACCCTCTGGCCAGCTGGTGCAGACCCGGGGACTGCCCTGGAGTCTACCGACTGCTCAGCCTACCCTCACGATCCGAGGTCTTAGTGAAGACCCAGTAGACACTTAGTCACGCCCCTCCAGGGTAAGCCCAGCTCATGGCTCAGTGAGTTCACATCCACCAGCGTTACAATGGCAGTTGACAGATCCTCTTTAAAGGAGTGGTCCACTACAATATATTATTTTACAGATGGGCATATGGTATTTCTAAAATAAAAAAAAATACAAATACCCATCGGAACCCTGCAGTTCCTCCACACTACCCATGTTCCTCGTCGGTCTTCCCATTGTTTCTTTAGGCACTGGATATCACGTGAGTACTGCACTGGGTCATCGGCCTCTGGATGGCTAGATCAGTGACGTTCCATCTGAGCCAAAAGAGAGTGCTACGAGACTGTCTTTTCTGGCTCGGTGGAACGGCATGGGTTTGGTAGGTATTTTTATTTTAGGACTACTGTGGAACCATTTGTAAAATAAAATACAGTAGTGGACAAATGCTTGCTCTTCAAGTAATACATGGCCGCAATGTATTGGGGCCCCTTGGGACAGTGGACAGTGAACTTGATATATTGCGCTGGAGGAATGTCTGTAGACCGCGCTCCGTCCTCATCTCATGCTCGAGCTCCATTACATCCTTTTCTCTCCTTGAATTACAATTGACTGACAGCCTCACAATCCGCAGAACAAGGACAGTCCGACCATTTGTAATAATGACAAATATGGATCGATCTCTACCTGGAAATCACTATTACAAATTCAGACTGCCACAAGCCGGAGAGCTTATAAAAGCTGAAATCACTCGTAGTCCCAGTGAGATTTATAAAACAGTTTATCTGATATCAGAGCGAAAAAACTCATGTGTCTGGGTTAGTTACACACCTTACAAGGGAAATTAGTTTTCTGAAAAGCACGGAAGCCAACTTCCAATTCCTTCCAGTAATTTGATATTGCTTGACGACTGATTTGTAGAATTATCTGGTACTGATTGTTGTGCCTGAATAAATGCAGATTTACCTGTAGAAACCTATTGGGGCATATTTATCAAGCTAAATGCGACAGAACTCTGGCATAATCTGTGCCAAAAACTGCTTCAAATGGAACCTATTACATCCAGAAATATTATTTACCTGCAGGTACAGGGTTAGGGCTCATTCAGACATCAGTATTTTCCACATACGATTATTTTGATCAGAGCGTGATGTCATCCAAGTGCCGTCTGATTTTTTCACGGACCCATGAACTTGCACTGCCAATTTTAATAAAAATCAGACATGTCTTCGATATCTTCTGCGGACAACCTGGTCCGCGAAAAATCACGGACATGTAAATGGCCTCATAGAATATCACAGTTACGAGTGCCATCCGTGAAAAACACAGCACTCGAACGAGAAGATCAGACATGTGATTGAGCTTTTAATCTGCAGGTAATTAAATCCCTGTGTAGCCGGGTTACTGGAGGAGCAGCTACAGGGAGAAAATACATTTTTATTCTCCCTGTAACCGTTCACTGTCAGTCATCCTAACGGTGCAGGGAGCAGTTTGGGTATCTGCACATGGTCAGATGAGTTCCCGCCTGAAAAAGTGCTTAAAAAGCATTAAAAATAGTGAAGATGTGCACTGCAATGTCAAAACGACTAGCTGTGCACATCTTCCATCTTTTCTCACTTCTGTAAACTTCTTTAGGCTTCGAAAGCCATGAAGCAGCTAAGAGAAGTGACTTTTCCATTCAACATGTGGCTGCCGCTTGGAAGACACTGGGGGAAAAGTTACAAGAAAAACGAGAAAGGTGCTGCAGGAAAACACCTTATCAGAGTGTCTTCTGCTCCAAAACTAGTTTTGCACATACCCTTACAGTCACCACTCACCACACAGTGAGCTCAGCTGTAATCACTCCCCGGCACTTTGATTGACAGTGTGTGTGCAGCGTGTGTTTGTAGAGCAGGCTGTGAATCATTGTGCAGTGGAGAGAATACAGCCGCGATCACTGTATAGCGATCGGTGACTAACTGTTCCCTGTATCACCCCGAAGACTGAAAGCAAGTGGCTGCAGGGAAAATAAAATTTAATTTTCTCCCTGTAGCCGCTGTTCCAGTAAGTTGGCTACACAAGACTTAGACTTCCAGATGAACCCTATATTTGCTGGTTAATAGCGTTTCTGGACTTGACAGGTTCCCTTTAATGATTTTCACCATATTTATGATATGTTTTAGACATTTTTTTACTTCTTATCCGACTAGAGGGCATGGGTGGTTTAGAAAGTGGTCGTAGCTTAACATACACCACAATGCACCAAAATTGTGGTGCACATTTCTGGTACAAAGTAAGCCAACAAAGAGGTGATGTAAACTTAGAATAGACAGTCTTAAAATTGGACAGAAACAGCATGAATCACTTTGATAAATCTGCATTTTATGACTGACGTTATACATTAGCTATCTCTCCTGACTCCCCATACACAGGATCATTCCACTCATCCGAGTGCTCCTGAAATTTCCATGAGAGAGCCTCTGCCATATTCTTATTGTGGCTTATCTCCCCGCTGAACAAAAGGATCAAGTGTGTGATGCTGTGTCACTACTCACGGACAAGCCATGATACAGGGTAGTCAGGAGGTCCGAGGTCAGATACCAAGATGGCCTGTAGTCCAAAGGGGCAAGACAAAGGAGTGGTCAAGTCACAGTCCGGGGTCAAATGTTGGGAGGGTAAGTCAAGATAAAGGGATAAGAGAAATAGACAGTCAGAGGTCAAGTCCAGTGTCAGGTACCTGAGATCTGAGAGCATCTAGACCAAAAGGGATAACACACGAATAGTCAAGACAAATCCAAGGTCCAGCATCAAAGATCAGGGAATCAGACGTAGAGCACTCCGCACACACCTGCTATGCTAAGTATAGGAAGAACCCAGTGTATGATGACGGGAAAAGGGGAGAAGCCCAGCAACTAGGGAAAGGGGGAGTGGAGACCCCTAAGCAGATCTAGCAACACCCTGACTCCCCTATCATCCCTAAATAGGTTCCGCACCTATCGCCGAGCAGGATACCTTAGCCTTGACTGACCTTAGAGCTAGGTAGTGAGGGGGAGGGGTGAGCACTAGTCAGCCTCACTGCAACTAAAGACAAACCAGGGAAACAGACAAGGGGATACACTTAGCTTTGAGAAGACGCCAGAGAACACGACTACAATCCACAAGGGAACTGCAAGGAGAATCTAGCCGACTGCTAGAATTCCAGACCTGAACAGAGGAATTAATTCTATCACCAGCAACTCTCTGGAGAAACTGAGTGTATTTAAAGATCCAGCAAGGGTGTGTTAATTAGCAGCAGAAGGTGGAGATCACCGCTAGGTTCTAGAGAGGGAGGAATGATGAAAGGATCAAGAAAGTGTCTGCAAGGCCAAGCACAGCGACCTGCTACAGCCGGATCCAGAATGACTGTCTGTCAACCCTGACACACCCATGACAACACCCCACTAAGCAAAGCTAAAACTGACAATAGTCTGCTCATAGCTAGTCAGTTAAATAGCTAGCGAATTATCAAGAGTAGGAGACACCTAGAGGAACGCCTGCAGGCTAGACCAGATTGAGCATCAGGGCTGACAATCAAAATTCTGACAGTGCAACACGCCCTAGCCTCAGATTGGATGACTCGGCTGTCACTCACAATACTGACAGTCCAGCACACTCCAGATCCTATAGGTTCATCTGCGCTGTCACTCACAGCATCCTTAGGAGACAGTGAGCGATGAAACTATGACAGATTGATTGAATTCCTATGGCTGGATCCTTCACTGTATTCAGATGATCAGTTGATCCCACTGAATATGGTGGCACCCGAAACCATTTCTTTAATGTGTATGGGTGCCTTAAAAGAAAGGCAGGGATTCAGTTCAGGGGAGTCAAGCCATTGGACTGTGGCAGAAGTAATGTATGCTGGGAAGTTTCCGAAAGAATGGAAGTCCTAGCAGCTATAGTGCTGGTAGAATGCCAATGAAGACAGACCTCCATTCAAAAACAGTAGAAGACAAGTTTTATATGTGAGTGTACCTAACTGAAAGCTTTGGCATCTGCACTTCCCTCCCACTTCACTACTGTTTCCATATTCTGTGTGTCTTTTTCTAATGGAACCGTTACCACATACTGAAAACCTGGCGTCTCCCAATAAACCGTGGATTATTTTTGCAGCGACTACGGTTCAGTCTTCTTATGCCCCGAGGTGGCAGGATTATAAAGCCGTCCTCATTCGTCTTGATGTGGAAGTGTTTGTTGAACCTAATCTATTTTCCCTCTCCGCATCCTCTGCTATCAGTATAATGAATAGGCAATTAACATGGAAAATAAACTGAATTACCTAACTATTTATTTCTGCAGCCTGAAGGCTGTTACTTGGCAACGCTGGTGAGAGAATTCCCCGGCACATGTGCTATTAATGACACCGCGCTACCCCCTCATCCCAAAAAAACGCAGGTCTACGTCACGTCCCCGGAGAGACGATCAGCACGGAGTCCTCCGGCAATATGTCGATATAATGGAGTCATTTGCTACAGTTTCCATGTGCCGGAGAGAGAACGATTGTGAATCGTGACGTGTTCCTCTCCTTGACTGGTGGAGAAAATCTTCCTCGAATTATCAGGCTGATTTTCATTAGTAAAAACTAAATATATCCTTGCAGGTAAAAAAAAAATATTGAAATTCAATCTTATTCAACTGGGGGGAAAATTTTATATATTAAAAAAGATTGTGAAACTTGCAATATTTCTATTTTTTTTCATCCGGATTGTGATTTTATATATATATATATATAAATATATATATACAGTACAGACCAAAAGTTTGGACACACCTCATTTAAAGATTTTTCTGTATTTTCATGACTATGAAAATTGTACATTCACACTGAAGGCATCAAACTATGAATTAACACATGTGGAATTATATACTTAACAAAAAAGTGTGAAACAACTGAAAATATGTCTTATATTCTAGGTTCTTCAAAGTAACCACCTTTTGCTTTGATGACTGCTTTGCACAATCTTGGCATTCTCCTGATGAGCTTCAAGAGGTAGTCACCAGAAATGGTTTTCACTTCACAGGTGTGCCCTGTCAGGTTTAATAAGTGGGATTTCTTGCCTTATAAATGGGGTTGGGACCATCAGTTGTGTTGTGCAGAAGTCAGGTGGATACACAGCTGATAGTCCTACTGAATAGACTGTTAGAATTTGTATTATGGCAAGAAAAAAGCAGCTAAGTAAAGAAAAACGAGTGGCCATCATTACTTTAAGAAATGAAGGTCAATCAGTGCGAAAAATTGGGAAAACTTTGAAAGTGTCCCCAAGTGCAGTTGCAAAAACCATCAAGCGCTACAAAGAAACTGTCTCACATGAGGACTGCCCCAGGAAAGGAAGACCAAGAGTCACCTCTGCTTCTGAGGATAAGTTTATCCGAGTCACCAGCCTCAGAAATCGCAGGTTAACAGCAGCTCAGATTAGAGACCAGGTCAATGCCACACAGAGTTCTAGCAGCAGACACATCTCTACAACAACTGGTAAGAGGAGACTTTGTGCAGCAGGCCTTCATGGTAAAATAGCTGCTAGGAAACCACTGCTAAGGACAGGCAACAAGCAGAAGAGACTTGTTTGGGTTAAAGAACACAAGGAATGGACATTAGACCAGTGGAAATCTGTGCTTTGGTCTGATGAGTCCAAATTTGAGATGTTTGGTTCCAACCACCGTGTCTTTGTGCGACGCAGAAAAGGTGAATGGATGGACTCTACATGCCTGGTTCCCACCGTGAAGCATGGAGGAGGAGGTGTGATGGTGTGGGGGTGCTTTGCTGGTGACACTGTTGGGGATTTATTCAAAATTGAAGGCATACTGAACCAGCATGGCTACCACAGCATCTTGCAGTGGCATTCTATTCCATCCGGTTTGCGTTTAGTTGGACCATCATTTATTTTTCAACAGGACAATGACCCCAAACACACCTCCAGGCTGTGTAAGGGCTATTTGACCAAGGAGGGGAGTGATGGGGTGCTATGCCAGATGACCTGGCCTCCACAGTCACCAGACCTGAACCCAATCGAGATGGTTTGGGGTGAGCTGGACCGCAGAGTGAAGGCAAAAGGGCCAACAAGTGCTAAGCATCTCTGAGAACTCCTTCAAGATTGTTGGAAGACCATTTCCGGTGACTACCTCTTGAAGCTCATCAAGAGAATGCCAAGAGTGTGCAAAGCAGTCATCAAAGCAAAAGGTGGCTACTTTGAAGAACCTAGAATATAAGACATATTTTCAGTTGTTTCACACTTTTTTGTTAAGTATATAATTCCACATGTGTTAATTCATAGTTTTGATGCCTTCAGTGTGAATGTACAATTTTCAAATTTTCATAGTCATGAAAATACAGAAAAATCTTTAAATGAGAAGGTGTGTGCAAACTTTTGGTCTGTACTGTATATATATATATATATATATATATATATATATATATATATATATTATATACATACATATATGTATCACAATCCGGATTAAAAGCAAAAAATAGAAATATTGCAATTTTCACAATCTTTTTTTATACTCTTAACTTCCTGTTGTTTTAGGAAACAACACATGTACATTGAACACAATGAATAGACTCTGACCCCATCTTTTATGCTGAAATGTCTAATGAGCGTTTGCAAAAGTCATTGTGAAGGGAGGAGGAGCTGTGACATCGTCTTTTGTGATTAGTGGATCTTGTCCTATCATCTGTATATACAGGCGTTACCTATCATTATAATCCTGCCTCTAAGGAAACTGCTGAAAACTCCTTCTGAGTTTTCCTGACTTATATTTATAAACTATTTGTAGGATAGGTAATTAATTTTATATCTTGGGGTGTCCGGCAGCCGGCAGCACCACTGATCAGCTGTTTTCAGCTCCCACTGTGGTCGAGTATTAGCGGTGAGCGGAGCAGGACAGGGCAGCTTTGTTCACTATGTTGTGGCCACTCCCTGATATTGCTGATCATCTCCTAGTCACCTCAATAGGGAATGATCTGCAGCACCTGAGATCAGCCACTACATGATGAATGTAGCTGTGCTGTTCTGCTGCGCTCACCACTTACTTCTGGCCGCAAACAGCAAATCGACACCCAGTGCTCAACTCTTGATCAGATTTTGGTGCCCAGCCCTATCTCAAGGATAGGCCATCAATATTGTAAGGCTGGAAACCCCTTGTTACAAAGGATTCCTTGAACCTCGAAACGCATTGCTTAATATGGGGGATTATTACAGTAGATTGTTCTTAGACGATTGTGTGGCGCCCCAAGGGTTCGGTTGCCACAGGGGTATTGCACCTCAACCAGAGGTGTGATATTCCACTCCCAGGTAAGGATGGAGTATGGACCAGGGCTCAGTTAGCTGCATACACACACTCACCCCATTTCCGGGGGACAGCTCGACGGTGCTCACATTTATGCAGGCACAACTGACCATGTCCCTGGCTGGAGTGGGGAGGGGGGAGAGAACCCAGTGATGTAGGAGCAGAAGGGGACGGTTTCTGGAGCATAGGAAGGAGCTCATTGGGTGCAGGTCACCTGAGCTCAGACACAGAGAAGCGGATAAAAGGTGGGAGCCATCTTAAGTCAGTGAGAAGTTCAGTTCAGTGGAGAAAGGAGAGAAAGCTGACAGGGAGCTGTGGCTCAGCCTGAGCTCAGCTCCACGAGGCAGGCCTGGAGAGAAGGCCGGGGCCAGAGAGGAGAAGAGGAGAAGGAGAAGGAAGGAAAGAGGAGAGACAGAGGAGTAGAAAGGCTCCAAAAACAAGAAGGCAGAAGGGACCCTAAGAGTGCAGAACGGACAGCAACCGTTGCAAGCCCGCGTTATATCGGGTGAAGGGTCAGGCCGCGGAAGGGTACCGGATTTCCAAGTTGGTGGAGGTAAATCATCCCTCAGCCAAGAACCGGAGGTCATGACCATTTATTGGTGCGACCACTTGCTACACCCGCTAGGAAGGCACCACATAGGGTCAGGGAAACTGGCGCCAAGTTTTACCAGAGAAGGCCCGAGGCTGCCGGACAGAAGCGTGGTCACTGGTGGGGGACGAGAGGCCAGAGAAAGGATAGAAGGGGGTCCTGTGCCACACTCCTGAGTTGCCTGGGGGTTGACCGAGCCCCTCACCTGGTGGACGCAGCACGGCTTGGGCAGTCATTGCTGACAGAAGTGACTTGGATATCAACTGTGAGTAAAAGGCCTGAACTGCACCATTGGACTCAGTGTGATGTATGCTGCGCCTGCACCATCACCCCCAGCATCCACCTACATTGCCCTGAGGCTACACTCTTCCCGTGGGGAGTTATCCTATCCCTGTGCTGCATCCCAACATCAGCCTCAGCGGTCTGCCTTGCAGCGGCGGTCATCCCTGACCGCAATCCACGGGTGGCGTAGTCGGACATTCAAAACACTGATAAA
Source organism: Phyllobates terribilis (assembly GCF_046119375.1). Classification (NCBI taxonomy): domain Eukaryota; kingdom Metazoa; phylum Chordata; class Amphibia; order Anura; family Dendrobatidae; genus Phyllobates; species Phyllobates terribilis. Next base: position 400,047,321 of record NW_027362767.1, read on the forward strand.
TAGACTGCCGCCATTTGGTCTGACCACCCTGAGCCACGGGATCGGGTTGCCACTACTACCCCCATCAGCACCGCACACAAGAAGGCCAGGTTCCGGGTACCCCACGGCTCAGGGGGCGAGTCAATTGTTCTTACCATTGAAAGTCAACGACTTAAGAAAACAAAGACGTATTGACGTCTATGAGAGATTGCTGTGAGCATGCTCAGTGTGCAGTAGTCACGGTGCTCAGAGAGGAGGAACCAGATTACTCCTATGACCTAATGTCAATGGTGTGATCCTGTACTATCTATCGTATATATAGGTGATACTTTTCATTATTGTTCTGCCTATGATGATAATGAAATGCATGCGGAGAGGTGATCTCTACAGAACACAGAGTTTCAGCCTATTGTGAGTCCTCAGGGGCAATTTACAGTTGTCTGTAAATTATTATTTTTTTTACCAATAACTAAAAAGGGGTTTCAACAATACAGGTCCCCTGCCAGTCTCTACCTCCAGATCCCATCGCAACACAGAGAAAAAGCTAGAAAACCCGCCTTTACTAGAAGATAGAAGACACAGAGGACACGAGCAGCATCAGTATGGCAGCAGTGGGGGATCGGTCGGGTGGACATTGCTTCTATTAATTTAACTGATTCTGAGCCCTTAAGTTGGTTGATTCATCTTCTTAAATTCTTAAGTGCTTGTAATAAAAATAGCAACTTTGCAATTTACCTCCTAATAAAATCCTAGAGATTTCAATTTTATTGTATATCGCTCATTGTCTAGGTCACCAGCCACCTCCACAGTGTATCAGCGGTGGTTAGTATGCTAGGTAAAGAGTGCAGTGCTTACAAGCTTTTCTCTAAAGAGCTTGTAATCACTGCTTCATAGCTGGCCGCATCGCTGGGTCGAGCCAGCTTCAGGGCCACCGTGCTCTTCCAATGCTGCAAAGGCAAAGCTGGCTCTGCTTGCAGCATCAGAGAGCGCACAGTCCGGACCAGCGGTGCAACCATGCCATTGCTCCAATCTGTCAATCATCAGTCAACCACCGTGCTCTTCCAGTGTTGCAAAGGCAAAGCTGCCTCTGCTTGCAGCATCAGAGAGTACACCTTCCGGGCCAGCATCCACGCCATTGTTCCCATCTCTCAATCATAAGTCAACCATTGCGCTCTGCCAATTTTGCAAAGGCAAAGCTGCCCAAATAGCAGCTCTTGTGATACCTTCTCCAGCCCTGAACCGCCTCAAAAATAGACAATTTTTTAAGAAACAGAGGACATCTTGGTGACTTATACTTAGAAGCGATTTTTTCTTTTACGGGAACTACTCTACAAATTCCAATTTACTGTTTCGTCTTCGATCCCAACTTTTATTTCTATAAACCGCGAGTATTGCCACTTTAAATGATCCGTCTCTGGTCTGTCCTTTACAGCAGAGTTATCAGAAATAATGATATATAATAAATATTCCTGGTCTTCTCTCTCCTCAAATGGTTCCTGAGTCGATCGATCAAGCAGCAGCATTAGCGCTGATCCGGCTCTTATCTTCCCGGGCACACTTCATAAAGTGATGGGGGAGGGAGAATCTAGCTGGAGACTGTACGAATTACTCACGCCGTATATCAGCAGGAGCTCAGGGGCACAATAGCACTGGGGCTTAGCCGGGATTTAAGGTAAATGCTTTATTACAGAATGACTGGTGGTTTTATGGGACCTCCTTCTGCTGCTGGTGGTAGCACAACGTGATAACCCTACATAAGAAGGCAAATGTGGTCCTCAAAATTATCCTCGAATTAGGGTGCATTTACACTGCACGATTATCGGGAACACTCGGCTGAAATGTGTTATCAATAGGCTTAATAAAACATCGTTCTCGGCAGCACATCACCCTATCTATACAGGACATGTGCTGTCGAGAACAATGGCAGCCTGTTCTATTAATGATCTGTGTGCTTCGTAAGCATGGTTGGCCTGTCCAAACAGGCTATTAAACAACCGCTGATGTAGCCGATTGGCGGTTGTTTTCGGTGGCAGGTCATGTAGAGTAAACCAGCCCTTTTATATGTCCTCTACTACTTACGATCCGACTGATTGCAAGCTATTATTTAAAGAAGCACTCCTCCTCCTCCTTCTCCTCCTATCAAAGTTTTTATCCTCTTAATATATTGCAGTTATCATATTACATAGCATTGTGTACTTAGAATTGCTCTTTTTGCCTTTCTACCCAGCTAATTCTTCTCTTTTCCATTAGGTCTATGACATCACATGATTAAAACCCGACTAGCTGAATCCTTCTAAGCTCTATGTAGAAACAGGAGGTCAATTTTCCCTGCATGAGTCATGAGTCACTGCAAACATCCCTGGCAGTGGGGAGGAGAGAGCAGCTGGGTCAGGAGTTGAAGAGGCGAATGATAAATGCAGGGACAAGAGACTTCCTGTTTCGACATAGACAGGGGAAAAGAGAAGAATTAGCTGGGTAGAAAGGCAAAATGAGCAATTGTAAAGAGGTCGTCCACTACTTTTACATTGATGGCCTATGGTCATCAATCTCTGATTGGCCGGGGTCCGATACCAGGCACCCTCCGCCGATCAGCTGTTATTGGTGGCGGCGGCCGCCAGCTGGAGATACTTACTAGCAGAGCTGACCGTCTACTTGTATTGGCCGCTGCGGGGTACTACACATCCGCCTCCTATTGATTTGAATAGGAGGCGGATGTGCAGTACCAAGCCCCGGCCACTACCAGAAGATGGAGCAGCTCGGCAAGTGAGTACTTCCGGCTGACAGCTACCGATAACAGCTGATCGGTGGAGCGGCCGGGTGTTGGACCCCAGCCGATCAGAACTCGATCGGGCCATCAATGTAAAAGTAGTGGTCAACCTCTTTAAATAGATGTTTTTTATTCTAGATTTTTTTTCAAATTACTGTATCAAATTTTCTCATTTTTACACTGAACACAATGCTTAAAGGGAATCTGTGACCCCCACTGGGACTTTTCAGACCTCTAATATGGGCATACAGGTGATAGAAATGTAAATCTATGCATACCTGTATGGCCCATATTAGAGGTCTGCTTGCTTAGATATATCTTCCTCCCAGATAGTTGCTAACTATCAGGATGTGTGGACCAAACCTTATTGTTGCGCATGCCGGAGATCACTGGAGCAGAAGTCACAGTGACTCCCGGCGCCTGCGCAAAAGAAAATGTTCCTAAAGTTATAGGTACATTGCGCATGCGCGGCATGTGCAGCTCTAAACGTGCAGAGTAGGGGAGGGGGGAATATTTAAATTAAGTAGGTAGGCGGGCATTTCTTGGCGTCCCCCGGTCACCAAGCCTAAGAAACGGGTTTTTTAAGAAGAGGGGTGACAGATTCCATTTTAAAATTACACTCATAATTCTTGCTCTGTACAAATTTTCAGCAGTTTCATTGTCATCACAGACAAAATAGCAATGATTGAAAACCCCTCTGTATACACTAGATGACACAGGATCCACCATTCACAATAGGTAAAGTCACTGCTCACCTCCTCCTCCTCCTCCTGTGCAATGACATTTGCCCTATTCACATTTCTTTTTCTGTACAGATGACTTTTCAGCAGTCAGATTATCGTCACAGACAGGGTTGCAAAGAAAAAAAAACAGCTGTTAACAAAGGACTCACCATTCTCAATAGGCCCCCATACACATTAGGTGGTTAGCCGGCTTTTATCTAACATGTATGGTGACCTTATGTGTTTGGAACTCAAAAGTGGAGCTGCCAGGATGGCTAGACAGGCACAGATATTTCATAATTAAACTAGATTAGTGAGGTTTATTAATTTCAATGTTTAATACAGTTGGGCTCAAAAGTTTACATACCCCGGCAGAATTTTTCTTTTCTTGGCCTTGTTTCAGAGAATATGAAGGAATACAAAAAAACTTTTTATCCACTCATGGTTATTGGTTGGGTGAAGCCATTTATTGTCAAACTACTGTGTTTTCTCTTTTTAAATCTTAATGACAACCAAAAACATCCAAATGACCCCGATCAAAAGTTCACATACCCCAGTTCTTAATACGGTGTATTGCCCCCTCTAACATCAATGACAGCTTGAAGTCTTCTGTGGTAGTTGTGGATGAGGTTCTTTATTTTCTCAGATGGTAAAGCTGCCCATTCTTCTTGGCAAAAAGCCTCCAGTTCCTGTAAATTCCTGGGCTGTCTAGCATGAACTGCGCTCTTGAGATCTCCCCAGAGTAGTCAATGATATTGAGGTCAGGAGACTGAGATGGCCACTCCAGAACCTTCACTTTGTTTTGCTGTAGCCAATGACAGGTCGACGTGGCCTTGTGTTTTGGATGGTTGTCTTGTTGGAACGTCCAAGTACATCCTCTGCATAGCTTCCGGGCTGATGAGTGCAAATTTGCCTCCGGTATTTGCTGATAACGTGCTGCATTCATATTTCCTTCAACTTTTACCAAGTTTCCTGTACTTTTGTAGCTCACACATCCCCAAAACATCAGTGATCCACCTCCGTGCTTTACTGTAGGAATGGTGTTCCTTTCATCATAGGCCTTGTTGACCTCTCTCCAAATGTAACATTTATGGTTGTGGCCAAAAAGTTCAATTTTGGTCTCATCACTCCAAATTACCTTGTTCCAGAAGTTTTGAGGCTTCTCTCTGTGCTGTTTGGCATATTGTAGGCTAGATACTTTGTTGCATTTGCGCAGTAATGGCTTTCTTCTGGCGACTCCACCATGCAGCCCATTTTTCTTCAAGTGCCTCCTTATTGTGCATCTTGAAACATCCTCTCCTCAAGTTTTCAGAGAGTCCTGAATTTCAGCTGATGTTATTTGTGGATTTTTCTTTGCATCCCAAAAAATTTTCCTGGCAGTTGTGGCCGGAATTTTTGTTGGTCTACCTGACCGTTGATTAGTTTAACAGAGCCCCTGATTTTCCATTTGTGAATCACAGTTTGAATGCTGCTGACTGGCATTATCAATTCCTTGGATATCTTTTTGTATCCTTTTCCTGTGTTATACAGTTCAACTACCTTTTCCCGTAGATCCGATGACAATTCTTTTGCTTTCCCCATGACTCACAATCCAGAAATGTTAGTGTCTGGATGAAGGATGCAAGAGTCTGTCTGGATCCCAGAAACTCACTCAGCTTTTATGCACACACACTGATTACAAGCAAACAGGTCACAGGTGAGGATGTTACCTTTAGTAGCCATTCAAACCCATTTGTGTCCAATTCTGTGCATGTTATCAGGCCAAAATCACCAGGGTATGTGAACTTTTGATCAGGGTCATTTGGATGTTTTTACTTGTCATTAAGATTTAAAAAGAGAAAACACAGTAGTTTGACAATAAATGGCTTCACCCAACCAATAACCATGAGTGGAGAAAAAGGTTTTTTGTTATCATTCATATTCTCTGAAACAAGGCCAAGAAAGGAAAAATTCTACCGGGGTATGTAAACTTTTGAGCACAACTGTACATCCAAACCTCCCCTAATGCCAGACAACCCATTTAAAGGAAATATGTCAACAGGTGTTTGCTATCCCATCTGAGATCCACAAGGTGTAGAAGCAGAGACCCTGATTCGACCCATGTGTCACTTACTTGGCTGCTTGCTGCAGTTTTGATAAAATCCCGGTTTACTCTACTGTAGATATAGCAGTTCTCTGAATGCTGAGCTCTGTATAACCCTGCACCACTGATTGGCTGCTTTTGTGTGCACAGTGCATAGGCAGGCCGATCACTGGTGGGGGCGGGGTTATACAGAGCTCATGACTACATGGCAGCAGGTCTAGTAGTTCTCTACTGATAAAATCATAGTTTTATCAGCAGGAGATTATCAAAACTACAGCAAGCACATTGCTGGAATCAGGGTCTCTGTCTCTATATTATGCTGCTCTCAGATTAGGTGGCAGAAACCTGGTGACAGATTCCCTTTAAATCAATGTCCCTTTTTTCCCAATTTTTCAATTCAGGCAGGAGAACTTTTGATCTCTGTTCAACTGGTTGTAATTCACATCATAATGACGCCTCCTGGTGGAAAATAAACTATTAGCAAAACCCTAAAAGCATCAAAACAAGAACATTTCAAAGACGTTAGGAAGCAGCTTCACGATGCTCCTAACATATTATTGCCATCGTTTGCGTTTTAGTTTCAATGGGCCATTAATTGAGTTTGAATAATTAATTTAGACCTACAGGAGAAACATCTACATCTGCTTCCGTATCAAGATCTGGAATTTTTACGTTGGCGCTTTCTTCGGAAAAGGCTTTTGCAGACTTCAAAGCAATTACAAGTGATGTTCTTGGCATTGTCACAATCAGATAGCTCGGAGAGATAAGCGACAAATTTGTCTATTCTAAGAAATGTAGTCATTTCATTGTGTTTTTTGTAATTACTTTATTAGGACGTCGTGATTGAAATGAGAAGGTTTGTAGGGCAGGCTCAGTCGGATGAGGAATTAATAGTTTGCTGACAGGTCTATTAAGAAGTGGTGGTGACCTGGTCTTTTCTTGTAGAACCTGCTGTCATTAGGTGTTTGGTATCAGTCCTCCGTTAGTCGCAATGCACACAGTCTTCTCTCCTCCCAGAGTAAAATTATTCTTCTGTCATCACAGAAGGTGAGATATGAGCTAAAGTCTGGCTCCTGTCTGCCCAGAGTTTCATGCCGTCTCACCATTAATGGACCTCGATGAGATCAGTGTCTGCGAGTGTGCAGCAAAGTAATTTAGTAATTCGCCCCATTGGAACGGAGAAATATACAAAATTTCGTGTTCTCCAAAAAGGTGAAACAAATTACCTTCTTCAGTTGGAAATATGCGAAAGCGAAACACCAATCAGCCATAATAAGACCACTAATAAATCAAGTGCGTAACATAATTCAGTTTTTACAATGGCACTCGCCTCTCCTGGCTCCAGCAGAAAACGCTGCGTCCCCTCTCCACAGCCAGTCTCATCTGTTCTTCTGTGGCAAACCAAAGCACTTCTATGATGTCATTTCCCTGGGTCATTTAACCCTGCTCAGGCAACAGGTTGCCCGCCAAGTATTCAGTTTTGGTAAACTGTACAACCAATGCAAACTCAGCTGTCCTGCATATCCTCCACTCTGTTGCGATAACTCTACTATTCTGGTCATTATTGTTCTGGCACTGCTACAACAGCCACTTCTACTATAACTCTGCTATCCTAGTCATGGTTGTGGTTGTTCAACATCAGCCTCCGCTGTTGCATCTCTGACATATTAATATTTGCTGTTCCAGCTCTGCTACATCATTCCTCCCTGTTCCAGCTCTTCTACATTAGCCATGGCTGTTCCAGCTCTGCAACATCAGCCATGGCTGTTTAAGCTCCGTAACATTTGTAATTTCTGTTTCAGCTCTGCTCTACCACTATTGCATCTCACCCATTACAGCTATTACACCACTTCCCTCAACTCAACGGTCCTGCTGCACCAGCGCCACCTGTCAGTGTTGCTAGAACTGCGCAACTGGACTAGATGCTTTGGGGATCCACCTCACCGGGTGAGACATAACAACTAGGCAGAAAGTGACAGTCAATTCTAAAAGTTGATGTGTCGGAAAGAGGAAAAATGGGCAAGAGTTAACATCGAAAACAACTGGAAGGACTGCATCATTCATGGCAGAGCTGAGGCTTCTAGGGCTTTTCTGAAATGTGTTGGTCAGGATCTACCAAAGTGATCCAAAGACCATACTGTCAATAGGGTCATGGGCACCCAAGAAAAATGTAGGGACGAGGAGCTACTATAGTTCAAATTGATGTAAAAAGTAAAATGAATCCATCAGCAGGTTGTGCTATGTAATCAGAGAGCAGCATGATGTAGGGGAAGAGATGATTCCAGCGTTGTGTCACTTACAAGTCTGTTTGCTGTAGTTTCAATAAAATCAGTGTTTTATCGGCAAGAGATTATTACTAAAGGACTAGCTACCTTGTGCCTCTTATTCCAACCAGACCCCAACACTGATTAGCAGCTTTCTGTCAATATACATTGTACACAGGGAGTTGTGGTGTGGGTGGGGTGAGACACAGCTCAACATTCAGAGCTCTGCTAAATCTACAGCAGAAAAAATAGTGATTGTATCAAAATGACAGGAAGAAGCCCTGTAAGTGATACAGGATCTCAGTCTCTACGCTGCTCTCAGATGAGATCGTAAAACCTGGTGACAGATTCCCTTTAATTCTGGCTATGATAGAAAGATGTCACTGAGCTTGTGTTAGGCACGAAGGTGGCGCACATGGTTTCATGAACCCGTTATGCCTGGCTTACCTAGGAGGGGCGTAGCTAAGCGGCTACCAGGTGTTCACTGGAGCTCCTGATGGGGGAGTCAGACTTGGCGGCAGGTAGCCGCCAGGTACCACTCCTAGGCAGTCCTCGGTAGTACAGCTCCTGCCCCAAGGGGGTCAGGTACGTAATCACGGAAAAGGCAAGGGCTCCGTTCAGACTGATATATTCTGGATCCTCTGCAGAATGGTTACTGACATGGAGTCTCGGACAGGGCTGATTTGGAGACTGTTCGGACAGTTCGGACATACGGAATACTCGGATAGGCTCATACTCAGAGACACGGGTCTCAGATACTGATTCAGGGACTGGCCACACACGAACCAGGGGACAAGGTTCAGTCACTGGCCATACTAGGACCAGGGAATATGGATTCAGAACTGGCTGAACAAGAACCAGTGTCTTCAGGTTCAGGACTGGCCACACAAGGACCAGGGACTTTGAGTTCAGGACTGACCACACAAGGATCAGGGACTTCGGGTTCAGAACACTGGCCGCATCAGGACCAGGGAATATGGATTCAGGACTGGCTAAACAAGAACCTGTGTCTTCAGGTTCAGGACTGGCCACACAAGGACCAGGGACTTCGAGTTCAGGACTGACCATACAAGGACCAGGGACTTCGGGTTCAGGACATTGGCCGGACCAGGGACTACGGGTTCAGGACTGGCCACACAAGGACCAGGGACTTCAGATTCAGGACACTGGCCACACAAGGACCAAGCACTACGGGTTCTGGACACTGGCTGCACCAGGACCAGGGGACATCACAACTCATTAGTAGACCACACACTACCTAATGATTCACAGTGTTGCTTGGCACCTCCCTATTGGGGAGGGTGCCTTTTAACCAAGATACCTCCCAGCGCACGTGCACTAGACGTGCAACCGGGAACTGCGGTGCGCACACAGCTGAAGACAGAGACCACGCCACACAGCTGGGCCGGTGAGTATGCGGCTATGCTATCCAGCCTGATATAAAGCAAGCTGCATAGCCGTGTAGTACGCAATATTAGGCAGGTGGTTTTAATGTCATAGATGATCAGGGTATAGTAATGTAGTGTAGCCACCCTAAAAAATTATTAAGACATTGCATAATCCCTTCCATTTGCTATGGAGGGAGGTGTAACAGGGAATGCCAAATTTGTCATGGTTGCTGCACAAAAAGTTCAAGTTGTGGTTTTCCTGTTGGTACACATAGCTGTGCTGCCCACAGACATTTGATTCTTGGTTGGGGATATGCTATTGTGACGCTCTCAGCCCTCCCTGGGAAGTGGGTTACTCGGAGCCGGGTCAGTGTAGGTGTCTCGGGGTTGCAGTCGAGGCCCGGACCCGGTCCGTGCCCAGGACGGTCACATAAAAGATGTAATGGGCTTTCAGGGTTGAGTGGTATTTTCCGACTATGCCACCTACGGTTCCCGGTGATGGACACCAGCGCTGCTTCAGTCCAATGAAGCCGGTGTTACAGGCAGCTTAGATGGGACGGCTCCCCGCAGGCGGAGCAGGCCTCAGGGCAGTGTGAGGAAGGATGGTGGGTGCAGTGCCGCGCAGGAAATAACAGGCTGAAGCGGGGTGTGAAGTCATCCAGGGTTTTTTTTACTCACTTTCAGATGAATTTTAGCCGCAAAGCTTCCCTCTGCTCCTCACAGCGTACTGCGGCCACCAGGAAGGGGGTCCAGCACTTTCCAGGTAGATCAGGAGCACCTGTCGAGACCCCTCTGGTGTGTGTGTTCCTCTCCTTGGTGAGTTCTCCCACTAAGTCTTCACCTGACTGTTTGTGTGGTTAGAACAAGGTGTAAGCCCGGGTCCCACTGGATAAACGCAGGTAGAGAGATACAGGTGGCGTATGCCGCTGCGTCTGTATCCCTCCTGGGATCCACTAAGCCTCCGGGCTTTTCTGACTGAGACGTGAAGTAACAAAGTCAGATATTGGGGGCCGGTCACCCCTCTTGCAGCAGGAATCCCTCTGACTAGGCCAGAATAAAGAATAAAGAATACAGGTGGCGTAGGCCGCTCCGTCCGTATCCCCCTGGGATCCTTTTGCCTCCGCTCCCCTCCAGGCCTTCTTAAGTAGGGACCTTGACCGGGTAGAGACAGTGGTTAACTCTGACCCGCTCCTCGCCTCAAGGCCAGAGTACGAGGACCGTGAATCTCCAGTCCGCTGAAGACCTTTGCTGGACTCTGGCAGAAGACCACAATCACAGAAGGAGATCACAATCAAAGACGGAGATCACAATCAAAGACCTTGAGCTTAAGATGGCCGTAGGTTAAATATGAATTAGTAAGTGTTACCTAAAAGTGTGTCCTCCACCCTCACCCACTACATGGTTCCCCCTATCTTTGGTTCCCCCCATCTCCTCTATCCCGAGCCAGGGCAGCACCCTGGTGCATTTAGGCCCCCTACAGGACAGGAGTGGTGTAGTGTTGAGTGGTGAAGTGGTGTCCTGAGAGATGCTCCATCCTTACCTGGAAGAGGAGATACCACACCTCTACTGAGGTGCAGTACCCCTGTGGCGACTGAACCCTCAGGGGCGCCACATTCCCCCCCGGTGAAACACAGCACGTCCGCGGGCTGCAATAGAGTAAAATACAGGTACAGACTTCAATTTTTTGTATAACAATAACAATCTTCCCGTTATGGGAGGTAAGGACACTTCTAACGTTGCATGATATATATATAAATATAATATAGTATAAATGTAGAAAAACAGTAAAGAGACATTATGCATGTAGACCAGGGGTCCTCAAACTTTTTAAACAGGGGGCCAGTTCACGGTCCCTCAGACCATTGGAGGGCCGGAATATAGTTTTTAAAAAAAACGAACAAATTCCTATGCACACTGCACATATCTTATTTTGAAGTAAAAAAAACAATACAGGAGCAAATACAATATTTAAAATGAAGAACAAGTAAAGTTAGATAAACCGGTATTTCAATAGGTAGGTAACTGTACCCAATAGGCAGCATAGGTCCCCAATAGGCAGGTAAATGTACCCAATAGGCAGCATAGGTCCCCAATAGGCAGGTAAATATCCCCAATAGGCAGGTAAATGTCACCAATAGGCAGGTAAATATCCCCAATAGGCAGCATAGGTCCCCAATAGGCAGCATAGGTCCTCAATGGGCAGGTAAATGTTCCCAATAGGCAGGCTGTTTCCCCCTTATAATGCCATATGCAGGCTGTTCCCCCCCTTATAATGCCCCATGCAGGCTTTTCCCCCCTTATAATGCCCCATGCTGGATGCCACCCCCCATATAATGCCCCATGCAGGATGTCCCTTTCTCACACCATATAATGCCCCATGCAAGATATCACTCCCCTGTCTTTATAATGCCCCATGCAGGATGTCCCTTTCCCCCCCATATAGTGCCCCATGCAGGATGTCACCCCCCATATCATGCCCCATGCAGGATGTCACCCCCCATATAATGCCCCATGCAGGATGTCACCCCCCCCATATAATGCCCCATGCAGGATATCACTCCTCTGTCTTTATAATGCCCCATGCAGCATGTCACCCCCCATATAATGCCCCATGCAGCATGTCACCCCCCCATATAATGCCCCATGCAGCATGTCACCCCCATATAATGCCCCATGCAGCATGTCACCCCCCCATATAATGCCCCATGCAGCATGTCACTCCCCCATATAATGCCCCATGCAGCATGTCACCCCCCCATATAATGCCACATGCAGCATGTCACCCCCCCATATAATGCCCCATGCAGCATATCACCCCCCCCATATCATGCACTATGCAGGATGTCACCCCCCATATAATGACCTATGCCTCATTACATAAAAAAAAAAAATCCAATACTCACCTCACTTCTCACTTGCTGCCGCTGCCGCTGCTCTACTCTGGTCCGGACTCCAGCGTCGCGGCGGCGTTGTCCCGCTCTGCGCTGCCTGTGACGGCACTCGGGAGGGCGCGGTATAAAGACGTCACCGCGCCCTCTGACTTGAGACGTCACAGGAAGCGCAGAGCAGGAAGACAGCGGATCTGCGGAGGCACGGAGAGAGGTAAGTATCCGCTTGCCGGGGCCCTGAGCAAGCGGGGGTAAGGGCGGGCAATGGCACCACTCTCCTCTCCTCCGCCCATAGCCCGGCGGGCCGGATAAAAGTCCTCCGCGGGCCGCATGTGGCCCGCGGGCCGTAGTTTGAGGACCCCTGATGTAGACAGATCAGTAGAAAACATTGTAGGAAAGTGTCAGTTCAGCAGCATGAGGGACCTATCCCAAACCCTCAACGTAGGCCTTGGGGTGGCTGCAGGGCATGAAGATCCTGAGTTGGACCTCCAGGAGAGCCACTCCAGACAGGTTTTACTTCTGAGGTCTAAGGTAGAAGTAGAAGCGGTTTTTGCATAAAACCAATAGGGAGCACCTAAATACACTGTGTTCCAAATTATTATGCAAATAATATTTTCTCAGATTTTCCCAAATTACCTATATGAATTGCAGTCATTGTAATTTTCCAGTCAAATAACTATTAGAGTACAATTGAAAGGTTTTTGTACAAACTGCCTATGATAACAGTATATTTTTTAAAAAATAAAAAACTCAAACTGCAGTCAAAATGCATGTTCCAAATTAATATGCACGGCAGAGTTTTCAACCTTTTCATTTTAATAAAGAACAAGAAAATGGTCATTTTTGAAATTATAAGCATTAGCTGGTTATTACAAACTGAAATCAAACAGTTTTCAACTCAAAACTTTATTCTAGGTGATGTTACATTTGCACATAGGACCCCTTGTTCGAAAGGAGCTTCTGAACTCTCTCGTCCATTGAATTTGTCAGGTTTTGGATGGTTTCTGCTTTAATTGTTTTGCATGAGGACAGAATACCCTCCCAGAGCTGTTGCTTAGATGTGAACTGCCTCCCGCCATCATAGACACTCCTTTTGATGATGCTCCAGAGGTTCTCAATGGGGTTCAGGTCAGGGGAGCATGGGTGCCACACCATAAGTTTGTCCCCTTTTATGCCCATAGCAGCCAGAGATGCAGATGTGTTATGTGCAGCATGAGATGGGGCATTATCATGCATGAACACATAATTTGGAACACAGTGTAGATGGAAAACTATATACAATTGGGAGTCTGTCTACTGCTAGTGTCCGCAGGGACAAATGTCTCTTTAAACTCAAATCCGGGTGTAGCAAAAGTTAACTTTTTACATGGAGGTTCAGCCTCCTGGGCCGCTTAGTCAAAGTATCCCCACCGGGGAAAAGGCTCATTTTTGCCGACAGAGCCTGACCGATCCCTTGTTGGCAGATGGGTGGGGGCATCCCATTTGAACACCCTGTGGACGTCCAGGGCATACCACCCCCGCTCCCCGTGGTGACCGGTATAGGACACCAGGTCACCCGGGTAAAGGTTCCGGTCTAGTTGGCCTTGCTCCAGCCGTGGCTCGACGTTCCGCCGGTTTACAAAAACATCTCGGGGGAACTGTGGGCTGCGAATGAAGCCCCATCCGGCCTCCTGGTGGAAACGCACAATTAGGCCTTCCTCACGGGGGCTTGGACGGGTGGCCTCTGCCTGGCGGGACGGCGACTTTGCGGCCTTGGTTCGCACCTCCAGGCGCTCACAGCGAACCTCCCTCTGGCGACGTTCCTTATCCAGCTGGCGGAGTTCATTCCTACAGAACTCCTCCACGCTTCAGCCCGGGTCTCCTGGGGGAAGCCGATCAGGTAGCCCCCCTGGTTGTCCCAGGCATACTCTTCTGCCTCCGGGCAGGTGACTGGAGGTGCGGGGAGTGGCAAAAGCGGGGGCTGCTGCGGACCCCCTACTGGTGCGGACCAGTCCGGGTTGGGGCAGGTGGACACCCCATGAAACGCAGGACTTTCTGGGCCAGGAGCCGGGAGGCATAGCAGGCCTCCGGTGACGGCGGTGGCTTGGGCCTCGGCCTCCGGAGCCGATAGCTGCTCCCATATGATGGCGCCCGGGGACAGGGGTGCCGTAAAGAGATCAAGGAGGTTTTCCGTGCGTCCCACGCCCGGGCTAGGGGTTTGCACCTTACCCGCTCCTGGGTTGCGCACGGCCTCCTGGGCTTCCTCCGCCTGGGCTGCGACCTCCATGGACCGACATGACGAGCTCTGGCGGCGGGCCTGGATCCTCTGTAGCACCGCCTCTCTCCACTCCACGACGACCAATCGCTGGGCCTCTTCTACCCTCCGGGTCAGGTCCTGGGTTTCTCGGAGGAGGAACTCGGCCTCCTCCGGGGTCAGGTGTATTCCCTTCATACCGAGGAAGGTGGCAGCTTGTGGGCCAGCGTCGGAGGCCTCGGAGGACTTCTCCTTTGCAGCGTCCATCTTGGCTGCAAGGTGTGGTCTCCCTCTCCTCCTTCTTTTGGGGCGCCTGGCTGACGGGCACTCCCAGGGATGTCCCATCTGCTTTGACGGACACTACTATGCGGACAGTCTCTGCTGGAGGGGGCGGTCTGCACTTTTGGCGCCATTGGGGAGCCAGGCCCACGATGGGAGGACTTTGGTTGCTGTTGTTTTTGCACATAATGGCGTCCGTTCTTCTTGGGCGGCGCCACGCTAAGTGTAAAACGACAGTCTTTTTGTGAAAAAGGCGCACAGTACCCGACGGCAATGGGGTTATTCTCTTCCGTTGCTGCGGGCAAGCAATCCTGCCGACTACGCCAAGTTTGTGACGCTCTCAGCCCTCCCTGGGAAATGGGTTACTCGGAGCCGGGTCAGTGTAGGTGTCTCGGGGTTGCAGTCGTGGCCCGGACCCGGTCCGTGCCCAGGACGGTCACATAAAAGATTTAATGGACTTTCAGGGTTGAGTGGTATTTTCCGACTACGCCACCTACGGTTTCCAGTGATGAGCACCAGCGCTGCTTCAGTCCACTGAGGCCGGTGTTACAGGCAGCTTAGATGGGACAACTCCCCGCAGGCGGAGCAGGCCTCAGGGCAGTGTGATGAGGAATGGTGGGTGCAGTGCCGCGCAGGAAATAACAGGCTGAAGCGGGGTGTGAAGTCATCCAGGGTTTTTTTTACTCACTTTCAGATGAACTTTAGCCGCAAAGCTTCCCTCTGCTCCTCACGGCGTACTGCGGCCACCAGGAAGGGGGTCCAGCACTTTCCAGGAAGATCAGGAGCACCTGTCGAGACCCCTCTGGTGTGTGTTCCTCTCCTTGGTAAGTTCTCCCACTAAGTCTTCACCTGACTGTTTGTGTGGTTAGAACAAGGTGTAAGGCCGGGTCCCAATGGATGAACGCAGGTAGAGAGATTATAAACCTATAAAAAGTGTCACTCAAGGTGACCACAACCCAAATCAATGAGTATACCAAAAGAAATACTATTATTCCCAAATCTCTAGTATGAACAGCAATGGAGTCAGTTTATGCAAAAGTGATACATTTTATTTTTAATAGTACATAATAACAAAATCAGAAAAAGACAGTGTCAAAAACAGGTCTGGAAAAAGAGAAAAGACTGTTAAAAAATGGTAAGATGTGGGGAAATGAGATCTCTAATGTGCCCAAAAGATCAAAAAAGACCAAATGAGTTCCTGTCACCGGAGACAGAGCATAAAGGTCTAAGTGTGGGGCATAAATCAAAGTACGTTATGATCATACGGCTAGTAACTCATGCCAGAAAATGAACATGATACAAATAACATATATGAAAGCATGATGCATAGCCGAATGTGTATAGCCAAATAAAGCCCCTCCATGTTAGAAATGCAGAACCAGCCAATGTGATAGATTGCCGGTATTACCTTGAGTCATGATGCTCCGGTGGAGAAGGAAACCCACGTGCAGCCTCGACGCGCGTTTCACCTTCCGGCTTCGTCAGGAGGAGTGGCGTGAATAAGAAATGGGGGCCATAAATATGAATGGAGCGGGGACTATAGTGAATCGACGCGCTACATGTCATGATGTCCCGCCCCGGGGCGCGGCCAGCCGGCGGTTACAGGAAGTGACGGAGGGGAGGACAGACGTCACCCCCCCCGTCTCCCCGGCAACCCGCCCGGCCAGCGACGCCGCAGGACACGGGCAGCGCATGATCAAGTGCACGTCTGCGCTGGGAGAATGCAGTGCAGAAGGTAAATGGTAAATAGAAAAAGTGCATGTGCCTGGTCTATACAATGTGAACATACTGCATGGGAACAAGGGGGAAAGATGATGACAGAAGGAGGAAATATTAAATAACCATGTATGCTGCAGAAATGGAGGAGATCTGGTGACAACCTACCGGGGTGTTTTACTATAATTATGAAATTCAAAGCATAAGATTGAATTAATTGAAGCTATGGAGAAGTAAATATGAATAAGACATACGTAGTATAAGATAAAATTCATATAATAACAAAAGAAATCCTTTGAACAACATCACTTAGTCATATATGATATAGTGATTCATAGATAAAAAGATGCTTGGTCTAGCCTGTAAGGTGGTCATCAGATCCCCCACCAACAGCAATATATATCCCCATAATATGAATCCAGTACGGATAGCCTAGTATATACATATCAATTACTCAAAAGATGAGCAAGTATATAAAGCATTTTGCCCCAAATCATAGCATTTTACATAGCCGTGTTGACATCATATGCATAAGATAATACATATATTATATATATTATATATATTAGAAGGAGCATATGCCATAGTATATCCCATTTATATTAATCGGCCTACCGTATATAGTCAGGCAAAAGTATTTGCAAAAGGCCATATTATAAGGGGGTATACTATATCCATCTTGCCCAGGAAAAACGGAAAAGTCAAAACATAAGGACATAATTAAGCCATGCATGCAATATAAAGTAGTATATCAAATTCCTCCCGGATAAGTGCAGAGAGAGAAAGTCCTCTTTATGTATGTTCATCTTTTCTGGGTTATTCAGACATGTTGGCGGATCCAAAAGGCTCATGCGTTCTTGCATTAAGTAGATCTCACTCCCCCGACAGCGATAGAAGATGTAACAATATAAAGTACCAGCTCTAAAGAAAGCAAAACAACATAATGAAAATCCAAACACTACCTGAGACAAAAATTAATTAAAAAAACATATGGCCACCCATGATAAAAACACACAAAAAGCACTGAAGAGGGATTTAAAGAAAAGATTTGAAACTAATAGCCTCATTGAGGCCTTTGGGGACACCCGTATCTAACATAACCATCCACTTGGTCTCCTTTTGGAGGAGTTTCTGCCTGGCGTTCCCGCCCCTAATCCCCATATAGACGTGATCTATACCACAGGCCTTGAGGCCCTTGGGATTAGAATTGTGGTAATGAAAAAAATGTCTGGGGATGGTCTTTAAAATCTGGGGTTCCTTGCAATTAGCCGCATTCTTTATATCTCGGATATGTTCTTGAATCCTAATTTTTAGGGCCCTTGTGGTCATACCTATATAAAGAAGACCACAGGGACATCTAATTTGATAGATTACGGCCTCTGTTTCACATGTAATGTGATGAACGATTTTGAAATCTTTATCGTGTTTAGAATTAGAGAAAGATTTAGTTCTCTGTATATATTGGCACACTGAGCATTTCCCACAAGAAAAACAGCCCCAAGGTGGACCTGGACCATCAAAGAGAAACTTACTTTTAGGTGGAGTGTAATGACTTCTGCATAGTATGTCACCCAGTGTACGTGACTTACGCCATGTAATAGAGGGGTGTTTAGGAAGTTCATATTGTAGACACCTGTCTGTTTTTCAATATTGACCAATGTTTTTGTAGAATGTCTTGTATTTCCTTCCATTTTGAATTGAAGGTGGTAATAAATCGTGGGGGGACAGACGTGGCAAGAGGTTTTTTCTTTTTTTGACCCATAATAAGGGTCTTTCTATCAGTTCCTTTGGCACGATTAAAGCCCTTACAGATATCTCGTTGTTTATACCCCCTTTCCTTGAATCTAGTGGAAAGCTCCTGAGCTTGTTCGCAAAATCTTAGATCATCAGAGCAGATACGACGTGCTCTGAGGTACTGACTAATGGGAATAGATTTCTTCAGGTTAGGTGGATGCGAAGATTCAAAGTGTAGAAGAGAATTAGCTGACATCTCTTTCCTGAAGATGTCAGTACTGATGGTACCATCCAAAGATTTGGTGATCAATAAATCCAAAAAATCAATCCGTGTCTTGCTATATTTCCAAGTGAGCTTCACATTGATGTCATTAATATTGAGCAAGTCAAGGAAGCTGTCTAGCTGCGACGCGGAGCCCTGACAAATAAAAGTATATCATCGATTTACCGCGACCATGAGATCACATGATCATGGCCAGGAGTACCAAGGACCACATCCCTCTCCCACAGCCCCAGGAAGAGGTTGGCGTATGAGGGCGCACAAGTGGCCCCCATCGCCGTTCCCTGGAGCTGAAGGAAGGGGCAGTCCTTAAATACAAAAAAGTTGTGTGTCAGAACAAATTGTAAAAGTGAAACAATAAAGGTGATCAGATCAGGTTCCAGATTAGTCATACTCAAAAAGATTCTAGCTGCCCTGATCCCATGGTCGTGGCATATCGATGTGTAGAGGGACTCCACGTCGCAGGTAACTAACCACATATCATCATCTAATGTAACCCCCTCCAATCTTCTCAGTACATCAGTAGTGTCCTTGAAAAATGAGGGCAGGGTTTCTACACATTTTTGCAGGTAGAAATCAATGAATTGGCAGGCAGGTTCACAAAGACCCCCAATCCCAGAGACAATAGGTCTGCCCGGTGGGCATAGGGGGTCTTTGTGAACCTTGGGAAGTAGATAAAAAGTAGGTATAACCGGAAATTCTGGTAATAACGCCTCTCCCATCCGGGTAGGGATAATAGAGAGGTCTACTCCCTCTTGAATTACATCAGAGAGTTGCTGTTTGAATGTGCATAGTGGAATGGAGTCTAGCTTCTGATACCAATCTTTTCTATTTAGTTGTTTGAAGGCATGAAATGATCTCGATGGTCCAGATGGATGGAGTGGAGGATGGCTGATTGATGGACACCCCATGCAAACACGGCTACGGCGCTAACAAGGAGGAGGTGGAGTAATGTTTTGGGCTGGAATCGTGGGGAGAGAGATTGTCGGCCCTTTTAGGATCCCTGAAGGGGTAAAGATGAACTCCATAATGTATGTTGAGTTTCTCAAACAGCACTTCCTGCCATGGTTCAAGAAGAAGAACCGTGCATTCCGCAGCAAGATCATTTTCATGCATGATAATGGCCCGTCTCATGCTGCACATAACACATCTGCATCTCTGGCTGATATGGGCATAAAAGGGGACAAACTTATGGTGTGGCGCCCATGCTCCCCTGACCTCAACCCCATTGAGAACCTCTGGAGCATCATCAAAAGGAGTGTCTATGATGGCGGAGGCAGTTCACATCTATGCAACAGCTCTGGGAGGGTATTCTGTCCTCATGCAAAACAATTGCAGCAGAAACCATCCAAAACCTGACAAATTCAATGAATGAGAGAGTTCAGAAGCTCCTTTCGAACAAGGGGTCCTATGTGCAAATGTAACATCACCTAGAATAAAGTTTTGAGTTGAAAACTGTTTGATTTCAGTTTGTAATAACCTGCTAATGCTTATAATTTCAAAAATGACCATTTTTTTGTTCTTTATTAAAATGAAAAGGTTGAAAACTCTGCTGTGCATAATAATTTGGAACATGCATTTTGAGTGCAGTTTGAGTTTTTTATTTTTTTAAAAATATACTGTTATCATAGGCAGTTTGTACAAAAACCTTTCAATTGTACTCTAATAGTTATTTGACTGGAAAATTACAATGACTGCAATTCATATAGGTAATTTGGGAAAATTTGAGAAAATATTATTTGCATAATAATTTGGAACACAGTGTAGATGCAAAACTATATACAATTGGGAGTCTGTCTACTGCTAGTGTCTGCAGGGACAAATGTCTCTTCAAACTCAAATCCGGGTGTAGCAAAAGTTAACTTTTTACATGGAGGTTCAGCCTCCTGGGCCGCTTAGTCAAAGTATCCCCACCGGGTAATAGGCTCATTTGTGCCGACAGAGCCTGACCGATCCCTTGTTGGCAGATGGGTGGGGGCATCCCCCTTGAACACCCTGTGGACATCCAGGGCATACCACCCCCGCTCCCCGTGGTGACGGGTGTAGGACACCAGGTCAACCGGGTAAAGGTTCCGGTCTAGTTGGCCTTGCTCCAGCCACGGCTCGACGTCCCGCCGGTTTACAAAAACATCTCGGTGGAACTGTGGGCTGCGAATGAAGCCCCATCCGGCCTCCTGGTGGAAACACACAATTAGACCTTCCTCCCGGGGGCTTGGACGCGTGGCCTCTGCCTGGCGGGCCCGCGACATTGCGGCCTTGGTTCGCACCTCCAGGCGCTTGTGACGCGCCCCTGGGCCTGTGTCGCGCTGCGTTGCGCACGCGGGAGCTTACCCGGAGCCGGATCTCTTGAGGGTTGTAGTCCCGTGGCGGTGACCCGGTCCGTGCCCAGGGAGTCAAACTGAGCGGCGATGTAACAGCGGTAGATGCAGGACGACTACGCCACCCGTTGAATGCAGCTATGGAGCTGCCGCTGCAGGACAGTCCGCTGAGGCCGGTGGATGGATGGTGCAGCGTAGATGGTATAACCCCCAACGGGAGGGGTATGGCCTCAGGGCAGCAGATGTGGATGATGGGGGTAGCAGGAACCACTCAGAGACGGTGCGGTGTAATTCAGGGTCTTTACTGGTAACAACGATAGACCCTCCCGGAGTACTTGCTAGTGAACGGGGCCTGGTCAGTCCTTGAGCAGATGGGATCTCCCCTGGCCAGGCGGAGTTGTAGGCCTCCCAAACTGACTGTACTCTTCTGGCTACCTTG
Source organism: Phyllobates terribilis (assembly GCF_046119375.1). Taxonomy (NCBI): domain Eukaryota; kingdom Metazoa; phylum Chordata; class Amphibia; order Anura; family Dendrobatidae; genus Phyllobates; species Phyllobates terribilis. The sequence goes on from NW_027362767.1 coordinate 400,068,411, forward strand.
CTAGAAGCGGATATAAGTAGCCCACGTCCCTGAGTGTACCGTGTGGTGCTCACCCGTATGGCCGGTGACTCGGGGCCTTCTAATGGCTTCCGCTCCACGATGGCGGTGCTGGTCCCACGCGTGTGACCGTGCCTTCGGGTTTCTGGGCCTGAGGACCTGAAATCCCCTGCCGGTCGGCTTCTGCTGCTGGGTAAGAGTTAGTCCCCACAGCCTCGGACGCCGGGTCCGGTAAGAAAGCTTCTCAGTCAGGGCGAGCTCTGCAGCTGCCAGCCCCTGACTCGTAGTAGTATTGCTTCTGCTGTTTCTTGTCTCTACTCTCCTTGACTTCTAACCCTGCTTCAGCCCCGGGTTTTTATAGGGGAAGTTCTTCCCCTCCCAAGACTGGGCAGGAGGTGTGGCATGCACAGGATCCCTGACCAAAGGACCTCCCACCTGCTCTCAGACATAACATTACATTGCTGTGGAAACCAGACCCCTGGGGTGCCACATTCCCCCCTAGTAAAATTTAGTACTCCGGGACTAAACACATTTTAGAAAAACATAACAAGATATAACAATAACAATACAATAAGAAACACATAAAGGTGGTCACGGCATGTCCGTAACCGGGTGCAGTCTTTGAAGAAAGCAAGGTGTCCATTTCACCAAAACAGGGAGACGTAACCAGGTAGGGGTCTGTCCTACCCCGAGTCCTTAACAGTCTCTAGTCCATCCTGGGTTACGCTCCAACTAATTGTACAAGGATTCCCGGTAGATCCACCAAGGATTCCTAAAAATAACTGGAAACACAAAATTATACACAAGCAACAATACACAGATAAACATAAATAAAACAATTTATACACTTCAAATCCTCCAGCGTGCGGGTAACTGGCCTCTAGTGGCCCTAGTGGACCTACGGAGCTGACTGTCTGGCCCTGAACTACAGGGTGTAGGAGCTGTCAAGGGTAAACTGGGCAGCTGTCTACCGGCTCTTTGTCTCACTAGGGGTACGGCAGGCTCACTATAAGCAGAGGGTTGATCCTCCTGTTCTGCTTGTGTGGAGTCTTCTGCCTCCTGGACCGGCTGTTCTTCCAGCTCTACCTGTTGCTCCGTAGGTGCTTGGGATGCTGGTTGGAGGAAGGTGAGTACGGGTACCACAACTGCACCATTGACTTGAGTCCAAGACCGAGGGAAGTCCCCGAGCACAGTACTAACCATATCTTCCCTTTCCTCTACGGGTCGATGGTCTTCTTGTTCCTCTTCAGGGTTCCTCAGTTGTTCGGGACACTTCTTCAGGTGGTCCCGGGATACAATGGCTGTGGTTTCCCCTCCGTCTTTACTGATGGTACAAACCTTCGGGTTCTCGTGGCTTGAGGGCAGTACGGTGTACGGGTCCTTCTCCCACTGGTCGTCCAACTTGTGGAGCCGTCTCTTCCTCTTCAAGACCTGCTCTCCGGGTACCAGGGGAACAGCGGGAGCATACTGGTTGTAAGTTTTCTCTTGTCTTTCCCTAGCCTGACAGAGACTTCGCTCCACGCTCTCCTGTACTCTCCGGTACTGCTGCTGCCTCTCTGTGTCCCAGTATGTTTCTGGTGAAGTGTCCTCGGGTGTCAGGACTCCCATTTCCAGGTCAACAGGTAACTTACCAGGTCTTGCCCTCATTAGGTAAGCCGGGGTACAGTTGGTGGAACCTACCGGGATGTGGTTGTATAGGTCCACCAGATCGGGCAACTTCTCAGGCCACAGACTGCGTTCTTCCAGGGGCAACGTTTTTAGAAGATCCATTACCACCTGGTTCATTTTCTCACAAAGTCCATTAGTTTGCGGATGGTAGGGTGTCGTCCTTATCTTCCGGCAGCCATACAGATTGCAGAATTCCTGGAAGACCTCCGCTTCAAAGGCAGGTCCCTGGTCTGTCAGCACTTGGTCCGGGTACCCGTGTGGACGGCAAAAGTGCTGCTGGAAGGCTCTAGCTGCTGTTTGAGCCGTTAAGTCCTTGACGGGGACGACAACCAGAAACCGGGAGTAATGATCCACGATGGTTAACGCGTAGACGTAGCCACTTCTGCTTGGGGTCAGTTTTACATGATCTAAGGCTACCAGTTCCAACGGTTGCCGGGTGACGATGGACTGCAGGGGAGTCTTCTGGCTGGCACGGTCCTTCCTTCTCAGGTTGCACGGGCCACAGTCTCTGCACCACTTCTCGATGGTTCCCCTCATGCCTACCCAGTGGAACCGCTCGCGCAGCAGGAACTCCAGCTTCTTCCACCCGAAGTGTCCAGCTCCGTCGTGGTATGCCTCCATCACCATGGCTGCGTCTCTTCGTGGCACCACTACTTGCCAGAGTAATTCATGCGTCCGGGAGTTAACCATTCTGCGGCACAACTTCCCTTTGTAAAGGAACAGTCGACTCTTCTCTGCCCATAGTTGTTTGGCTTCCTCCGGAGCGTCTGGTTCAAGGCGAGCCTCCGGCCGAGTCAGCATCTCCTTCACCAGTCGGACGGCAGGGTCGCTGTCTTGCGTTTCCGCCCAGTTGTAGTGGGGTAAGGGGTTCAACGTAGCAGCCTGCTTACTCCTTACCCGGTGGGAATACTGGATAGTCCCATGACGGTGGAACGCAGGGAGTTCAACTTCTTCCAGTCCCTCCGGATCTTCTCCTCCATCCGGCAGGTTGGGCATCCTGGACAGGGCGTCCGCGTTGGTATTGGAGCGTCCTGCCCGGTATTTGATTGTGAACTCGTAGTTGGACAGACGGGCCATCCACCTCTGCTCCAGGGCACCGAGTCTTGCCGTGTCCAGGTGTGTCAACGGGTTGTTATCCGTGTACACGGTGAACCGGGAAGAAGCGAGGTAATGCTTAAAGCGCTCGGTGACTGCCCATACTACGGCCAGGAACTCTAGCTTAAATGAGCTGTAATTCTCGGGGTTCCTTTCGGTGGGTCGCAGTTTTCGGCTGGCGTAGGCGATTACTCGTTCCTTCCCCTGCTGGATCTGGGACAGTACGGCTCCTAGCCCGATGTTACTGGCGTCGGTGTAGAGGATAAAGGGCTGGCTATAATCCGGGTACGCCAGGATTTCGTCCCCCGTGAGGGCCATCTTCAGCCGGCGGAAGGACTCCTCCTCCAGCTCCTCCCACTTGAAGGGCGGCTTCTGGTTCTTGGCCTTCCGGGACTGGCCTATCAGGAGGTCCTGCATAGGTGCTGCCTTTTTGGTGAAACCGGGAATAAACCTTCGGTAGTAGCCTACCAACCCGAGGAACTGCCGCACTTCTTTTACGCTGGAGGGGCTTGGCCATTCCTTAATTGCGGTGATCTTATCAGGGTCGGGAGCCACTCCGTCAGCGCTCACCACGTGTCCCAGGTACTGCACCTTTGGTTTCAGGAGGTGACACTTGGAGGGTTTCACCTTTAGGCCGTAACTTGCCAGAGCTTCGAACACTTCCGCCAGGTGTTTCAGGTGGTCCTCATACGTCTTGGAATATACGATGACATCGTCCAGGTACAACAGGACCGTCTCGAAGTTTCTGTGGCCCAGACAACACTCCATTAGTCGTTGGAAGGTTCCCGGTGCGTTGCAGAGTCCGAACGGCATGCAGGTGAACTCGCTAAGTCCCATCGGGGTGGTGAATGCGGTCTTCTCCCGGTCCGCCTCTGCTACAGGAACCTGCCAGTACCCGCTAGTGAGATCCAAGGTAGAGAAGAAGTTAGCAGATCTTAAAGCAGCCAATGACTCCTCTATCCTTGGTAAGGGGTACGCATCCTTGTGTGTGATACGATTGATTTTCCGGTAATCTACACACATCCTCATGGTGTTGTCTTTCTTTCGGACTAAGACTAGTGGAGCTGCCCAGGGGCTACAGCTATCCCTGATCACCCCAGCCTCCTTCATGTCTCTAAGCATCTCCTTGGCGTGTTGGTAGTGGGCAGGGGGTACGGGTCGATACCTCTCTTTTATAGGAGGATGGTCTCCCTTGGGGATGTGGTGTTCTACCCCCTTGACTCGCCCGAAGTCTAACGGGTGTTTACTGAACACTCTTTCGTACTCCTGAACCACCCGATAGACTCCTGGTTTCTGGTGTGCGGGAGTGGAGTCAGTACCCAGATGTAGTTGCTGACACCAGTCCTCCATGTTTTTCTTAGAGCCGTTACCTTCCTCCGGGTGAGATGGAGGCAAGGGTTCCACAGATTGTATAGAATTTTGGTTAATGGTATATAATTTGGCTAGCGTGGCATACCGGGGCAGGTACACTTCCCTCTCCCCGATATTTATTATGCGAACGGGCACCCTCCCATGGCGTACATCAACCACCCCCCGTGCTGTCAAAATGGTGGGCCTACTGTCCGAGTAAACTGGTTCTACCATTGCCTGGTAATCTCTACCTCTTAGACCAATAGCTGCCCGGCACCAAATCATCATTTCACTTTTTGGGGGCATGGCAATAGGAAAAGGGTCACACATTCTTACGCTACCAATCTCACCGCCGGAGAGTTCCACCTGTTGCCGTCGCATCAGTGCCCGGATCTCTTTCTGGAGCACCCGCTGCTCGCCGGAGCTGGCGTTCTTGGCAACCTGCTGTAAAAGGAAAATCACCACTGCAAGACAATTTTCAATTACATTAGTTCCTAGAGTTATTTTTGGGTGACTCTCATGTTTGTCAATATCTACAATGATCAGTCCCTGTGCTGCCAGTTCGACTCTACCGATTTTGATGGTCACCTCTTTAAATCCGATCTGTGGCACGGGCTGGCCATTGCTGGCGATGATACTCAAGTCGTCGTCAGGGTAGCGAGTAATATCCGAGTCATTCCAGTACTGCTTAAAGAGCACGTACGGGATGGTGGTGACCTGTGACCCGGTGTCCAGTAGGGCACTCATGGGAATGCCATCCAGTACCACAGGCAAGACTGGACGTCCTCCCACATATCTGTCGCGCCAGTTCGATGGGCCTGGTGATCTTTTTCCTGGGGGTTGGCCCTCTACCCCAGGTTGTGCCCGTTTAAAGAACAGTACCTTGCCATATGTCCAGGTTGATTGCAGCGGCGGCAGATGGGTCATCCGTCCTCGCTGTATCGGTCACTGGGTCTTCCTCTGGCCGGTGGGGTCCTCCTTGGTCGACGCCACGGGATGTCCTCCGGTCCGGATGCCAGCTGGATCTTCCCTGGGGTGGAAGCCTGTAAAGACTGCACAGTTCGGGTTAGCGCAGCAACGCTCTTAGCTAGCTCTTGGACCTGATGGTGTAGGTCTGGAGCCGGGTCATTGTCCAAAGCCTGCGCATCAGCTCCCACAGGCCCTGCCGACAAGGGTGCCGCCTCCTGGTGGTAAGTGATAGCAGGGCGCTTGTGGGTCACAACGCCACCCGGTGCCGGTTCTCGGAGCACCCGGATGGCTCTGTCCTTGAACTGTGCAAAGCCCAGATGGGGATCCTGTAAGGCCATTGCCCGCAACTGGGTTCGGTGGGTATTACAATACAGTCCCTCTATAAACTGTTCGGTCAACAGCCTGTCCTCGTTTCCCACTCCATCAGGGTCGGTCTGCTTAATGGCCCTCAGGGCCTCTTGTAGGTTTAGTGCATAGTCCCTTATACTCTCATGCACTCGCTGCTTGCACCCGTAGAATCTAAGCTTAATCTCGGCTGAGGTGCGGGTATCAAAGGTGTCCTTCAGCCGGGTTAGTATCCCTGCGACAGTCTTCCTCCCAGGTGGCCAGGACTTTACTTCCCTTTTGGCTGCCCCGGTTAATTGGGCCACCAGGATGCTCACTTTTTGCTCTTCTGTGAGGGGGTACACCTGGAAGAGGCTATCCAGCTTTTCTCTAAAGTCATGCAGGGTATGTGACTCCCCTGAGTACTGGGGTAGCCAAGCTGCTCCCGGGATATAGGGCATGGTGAAGGGCATAACTGCAGCAGCGGTAGCGCTGGCGGGGGTTGAGGCAGTGAAGCTCTCCTCCGTATCCGACATCTTCCTCCCCCCTAGTGGACCGTGGCCTACCTTGCGATGATCCTCTTCCGTAGGCCGCGGCTCCGCAGTGGATCGTCAGGGTTGAGGACCTTCCGTCGCGCTCCTGTGACGTCGGCGTCTGCTGGGCTCCTTCCAGGACCTTACGCAACGTCCGGACGTGAGGCGGGGCTTCAGTTCTCGGGCGCTTTCGGAGTCCACGCCCCTCTTCTTCCCGCGCGGCGTCCTCAAGATGGCGTCCAATGGCGGGAAACCTCCACGGATGGCGGGAAGAAGGCAGAAGATGGCGCCGGATGGCGGGAAACTTCACCGATGGCGGGAAGAAGGCTGAAGATGGCGCCGGATGGCGGGAATCTTCACCACAGGTAAGTTTGAAAAGTCTCTTTTTCAGGCACGCAGTACCCGGTGGTTGCGGGCACGAAATCCTGCCGACTATGCCAAAGTTGACGCGCCCCTGGGCCTGTGTCGCGCTGCGTTGCGCACGCGGGAGCTTACCCGGAGCCGGATCTCTTGAGGGTTGTAGTCCCGTGGCGGTGACCCGGTCCGTGCCCAGGGAGTCAAACTGAGCGGCGATGTAACAGCGGTAGATGCAGGACGACTACGCCACCCGTTGAATGCAGCTATGGAGCTGCCGCTGCAGGACAGTCCGCTGAGGCCGGTGGATGGATGGTGCAGCGTAGATGGTATAACCCCCAACGGGAGGGGTATGGCCTCAGGGCAGCAGATGTGGATGATGGGGGTAGCAGGAACCACTCAGAGACGGTGCGGTGTAATTCAGGGTCTTTACTGTTAAAAACGATAGACCCTCCCGGAGTACTTGCTAGTGAACGGGGCCTGGTCAGTCCTTGAGCAGATGGGATCTCCCCTGGCCAGGCGGAGTTGTAGGCCTCCCAAACTGACTGTACTCTTCTGGCTACCTTGCTAGAAGCGGATATAAGTAGCCCACGTCCCTGAGTGTACCGTGTGGTGCTCACCCGTATGGCCGGTGACTCGGGGCCTTCTAATGGCTTCCGCTCCACGATGGCGGTGCTGGTCCCACGCGTGTGACCGTGCCTTCGGGTTTCTGGGCCTGAGGACCTGAAATCCCCTGCCGGTCGGCTTCTGCTGCTGGGTAAGAGTTAGTCCCCACAGCCTCGGACGCCGGGTCCGGTAAGAAAGCTTCTCAGTCAGGGCGAGCTCTGCAGCTGCCAGCCCCTGACTCGTAGTAGTATTGCTTCTGCTGTTTCTTGTCTCTACTCTCCTTGACTTCTAACCCTGCTTCAGCCCCGGGTTTTTATAGGGGAAGTTCTTCCCCTCCCAAGACTGGGCAGGAGGTGTGGCATGCACAGGATCCCTGACCAAAGGACCTCCCACCTGCTCTCAGATATAACATTACATTACTGTGGAAACCAGACCCCTGGGGTGCCACACTTGCAGCGAACCTCCATCTGGCGACGTTCTTTGTCCAGGTGGCGGAGTTCATTCCTACAGAACTCCTCCACGCTTCAGCCCGGGTCTCCTGGGGGAAGCCCATCAGGTAGCCCCCCTGGTTGTCCCAGCCATACTCTTCTGCCTCCGGGCAGGTGACTGGAGGTGCGGGGAGTGGCAAAAGCGGGGGCTGCTGCGGACCTCCTACTGGTGCGGACCAGTCCGGGTTGGGGCAGATGGACACCCCATGAAACGCAGGACTGTCTGGGCCAGGAGCCGGGAGGCATAGCAGGCCTCCGGTGACGGCGGTGGCTTGGGCCTCGGCCTCCGGAGCTGCTCCCATATGATGGCGCCCGGGGACAGGGGTGTCGTAAAGAGATCAATTAGGCTTTCCGTGCGTCCCACGCCCGGGCTAGGGGTTTGCACCTTACCCGCTCCTGGGTTGCGCACGGCCTCCTGGGCTTCCTCCGCCTGGGCTGCGACCTCCATGGACCGACATGACGAGCTCTGGCGGCGGGCCTGGATCCTCTGTAGCACCGCCTCTCTCCACTCCACGACGACCAATCGCTGGGCCTCTTCGACCCTCCAGGTCAGGTCCTGGGTTTCTCGGAGGAGGAACTCGGCCTCCTCCGGGGTCAGGTGTATTCCCTTCATACCGAGGAAGGTGGCAGCTTGTGGGCCAGCGTCGGAGGCCTCGGAGGACTTCTCCTTTGCAGCGTCCATCTTGGCTGCAAGGTGTGGTCTCCCTCTCCTCCTTCTTTTGGGGTGGCTGGCTGACGGGCACTCGCAGGGACGTCCCATCTGCTTTGACGGACACTACTATGCGGACAGTCTCTGCTGGAGGGGGCGGTCTGCACTTTTGGCACCATTGGGGAGCCAGGCCCACGATGGGAGAACTTTGGTTGCTGTTGTTTTTGCACATAATGGCGTCCGTTCTTCTTGGGCGGCGCCACGCTAAGTGTAAAACGACAGTCTTTTTGTGAAAAAGGCGCACAGTACCTGACGGCAATGGGGTTATTCTCTTCCGTTGCTGCGGGCAAGAAATCCTGCCGACTACGCCAAGTTTGTGACGCTCTCAGCCCTCCCTTGGAAATGGGCTACTCGGAGCCGGGTCAGTGTAGGTGTCTCGGGGTTGCAGTCGTGGCCCGGACCCGCTCCGTGCCCAGGGCGGTCACATGGGCTTTCAGGGTTGAGTGGTATTTTCCGACTACGCCAGCTACGGTTTCCAGCGATGAGCACCAGCACCAGTCCACTGAGGCCGGTGTTACAGGCAGCTTAGATGGGACGGCTTCCCGCAGGCGGAGCAGGCCTCAGGGCAGTGTGATGAGGAATGGTGGGTGCAGGAAATAACAGGCTGAAGCGGGGTGTGAAGTCATCCAGGGTTTTTTTTACTCACTTTCAGATGAACTTTAGCCGCAAAGCTTCTCTCTGCTCCTCACGGCGTACTGCGGCCACCAGGAAGGGGGTCCAGCACTTTCCAGGTAGATCAGGAGCACCTGTCGAGACCACTCTGGTGTGTGTTCCTCTCCTTGGTGAGTTCTCCCACTAAGTCTTCACCTGACTGTTTGTGTGGTTAGAACAAGGTGTAAGGCCGGGTCCCAATGGATGAACGCAGGTAGAGAGATGCAGGTGGCGTAAGCCGCTCTGTCTGTATCCCCCCTGGGATCCACTAAGCCTCCGGGCTTTTCTGACTGAGACGTGAAGTAACAAAGTCAGATATCGGGGGCCGGTCACCCCTCTTGCAGCAGGAATCCCTCTGACTAGGCCAGAATAAAGAATACAGGTGGTGTAGGCCGCTCCGTCCGCATCCCCCTGGGATCCTTTTGCCTGTGGAGCCTATCTCCTCCGCTCCCCTCCAGGCCTTCTTAAGTAGGGACCTTGACCGGGTAGAGACAGTGGTTAACTCTGACCCGCTCCTCGCCTCAAGGCCAGAGTACGAGGACCGTGAATCTCCAGTCCGCTGAAGACCTTTGCTGGACTCTGGCAGAAGACCACAATCACAGAAGGAGATCACAATCAAAGACGGAGATCACAATCAAAGACCTTGAGCTTAAGATGGCCGTAGGTTAAATATGAATTAGTAAGTGTTACCTAAAAGTGTGTCCTCCACCCTCACCGACTACATGGTTCCCCCTATCTATGGTTCCCCCCATCTCCTCTATCCCGGGCCGGGGCAGCACCCTGGTGCATTTAGGCCCCTTACAGGACAGGAGTGGTGTAGTGTTGAGTGGTGAAGTGGGGTCCTGAGAAGTGCTCCATCCTTACCTGGAAGAGGAGATACCACACCTCGGACTGAGGTGCAGTACCCCTGTGGCGACTGAACCCTCAGGGGCGCCACACTATCAATCTACTTTCCACAGGACCTGATAGAACCATGCCCAAGGATGTTAATGATGAATGAATAAGACAAGTTGGTGTTTGCCTGCCTTAACCGATTATTTTTGTGGAAGATGGGTGGTAGCAGAGGTGTCGCAGCTACGCTTCTGCTCTACTGAACCGCATGCATGGGTAGCTTCAGTGGAGCTGTGCTGAGTACTGTACATCTCCATCAAGTAAGCAAGTGACACCATTGTTTTATCCAAAAAATAAGGAGTCAAATTTAAAATATTGTCCATTTTATGCTTTTTTTGGTTAGATCTTAGAATCATATATTTTGTAACTTCATATGAAGTGTAAAACGTCATCTTTTTCCCTGTTGATACAGTAGACATCCCACTTCCCACAACCTTGTGTCACCACTTGTAAGGGACAGCTCTGTACATTTATTGTAGTTGTGCATGCTACCGAAACTCAGACCAATTCACTTAAGATTAAACTGAGCTTCAGTACCAGGAACAGCGACCGCACAAAATACAGAGCTGTGCCCCATTGCTGAGGGTGCCGAGACTTAGAACCTCCTATGCCGATAGACCACCCCAAAAAAACTCTCTAATGCTGATATATAGTAGCTAAAACAGGGGTAAAATGAATATAACTAGCACGCCAGTGAGATGCATTCTTAAAGAAGACTTTTTGCTTTTATTTTATTGCCACCACTTCCCTTAGTATTCCATTTTTTTTAATCCGCCATACAATTCCAGCGATATAGGCCTTATTATTTCCTGCTAATTTTTAAAGTCTTTACCAAGAGATGTGGCTCACAGGATCCTCTGGGGCTTGTCTTTTGGCTTTTCTGCATAATTTCTCTGTAAGCAATGCCCATTTGGTAAAGACCATAAAAATTTGCATATCGGCTGCACTAAATGAAAAAGCCCATATCTCATGAACCATATGGCTGATTCTAAAAACAACTGAATACCCAGGAGAGTAGCGGGAATAAAATAAGAGCATAAACTGCCCACTTATGACCTGGGGACAGGTCCTCTTTAAATAGTGTTTTCCTGATTTATCCAAAAGCCGCCACTTTACATCCTAAGCCACTCTGCGGCCAATACAAGAAGAAGAAGAAGAAGAACGGAGAATTTTAGTACAACTGCCAAAAACAGCGCCCCCAAATATCTAAAGAAGAGAAAAGGTTGAAAAACGTAGGCGATGGAAGGCTAAATGAAGGAAATGTGAAACCGATTTTATTTTACCTCCTTGCCTTCACCCAAAATCTATTTTTTCTTGAGATACTGAGTAATACCATCATTCCGTGAAAAAAAAAATAATAATCTAATATGTTAGAAAATATTGCTTCTTGCAATCTAATTTGATCTATCCAGTTTTCATTTAGTCGTCTTCGATGCCTGTAAGTGTTTGCATACAATGTCCTGTGGGGTTCTGTGTTGCCGGCATTACCCCATTGTTGTCCCCAAAGCTTTTCTCTGCAGATATGACTGTGCTAATACCCCTCACTGTAGCCAAGGTTTATGGAACCATCAGAAGAAAATAATTTCCTTCCAGTGACTTATGAAGGAGCGGATTACGGAGTGTGCTACACGACAGGCACAAATAACAATGAATCACTCCCCTCTGAGACCGGTCTAATTGAATATACATGGCTATTCGCAGTCTAGGCACGTCCTCTTCATCTGGGTAGGTGTAAAGTATCTTAATGATCTATAATTGCCTGAAACCTATAGATTATGTTTGTATCTGCATATGCTCCATGTATTTATTGAGTGGCGTTCACATGGGTGAATATATAGAGGTAAATATCCTATGTGTCTCGATGAGAATCGTGATCACAGCCCCCGACATAGGTGCTCGGTGTTACCAATACACTAATAGAATTAGGATTAGAAAGCCCTCAAATTAATCGTATGCATCCCGTATCCCACCATCTCAGTCAATAGCAGAGATGTATCCCGCTATCAGTGAACCATTTATTTGTCCCCAGAACTAATTTTGCATACGATTAACGTATTAGCTGGAACTCCGCAAGGAGTTCAAAATGCCAATATCTCACAACGCTAACCAAAATCTAAGGCTCAGTTCACACGTCCAGTAATTATTTCACATTTTAAATCCGTTTTGGGATTACAAAAATGATTCAGTACTGGATCTATTCATTAGGATAATAATGAATAATTCAATTTAAAAGTAAAAAAAATATTCATATTTGGTATTGCTGCACCTGTAAAAGTCCCGTTTATCAAAAAATACAATTATTTAACTTGAAAGGAAAATTTGAAACACCTAAATTGCAATTTTATTCAGTCATCGCAGCTCCACCCAAAAAAAAAAATCAGTTTTATGTACCCCATAGTGGTACCTTTAAAAACTACAGTTTAGCTACACAAAAAAAAAGCCCTAGCACAGCTTTATCATTGGAAAAATACAAAAGTTATGGGTCTTGGAAAATTGCGACACAAAGCATTTTTTCACTTTTACAAAGGTCAGAATTTTTTTAAGGCACTAAAATGATAAAAAATAATATATACAAGTTTGGTATCACTTCAATCATACAGACCACCTGGAGATTTATGTTGTGAGGTATTTTTTTTTCCAATGAATGAAAACTGTATAACCTAAACTTAAAAAAAAAAACAGTAGTGGAGTTGCATTTTCTTTCATTACTTCTCTGCACTTCGTGATTTGTTTTCCCCCTTTCTGTACATTATATGATGAAGTGAATGGTGTCAATCAAAACCGCAACTCAAAAAAGTACCTATGTCGAGGGAAAAAAAGGAAAAATAAAAAAGTTATTGTTGTTGGAAGTAGGGGAAGAAAAAATGAAATCACAAAAAAAAAAATAGGCAGTCTCCTCATAGGGTCAACCTAAAAAACACCCGAGCAGCAGGTTCTCTGTAAGGAGGATCTGGACCTTCTTTGTGTTTTGTAATGTCACTTCTCGGTTGTCTTTTCTCCCTCCACGATGGCTCGGCTGTCATCTTTTGTCATCGTCCTCTCCTAGCTGACCCATGTCTTCGCTTCCTTATATCTGAGGCTGAGCCTTACATTTGATGTATATGCTGGGAATAGCTCCCATTGTGTCCATTTGGCACCATTTACCCAACAGAAGCCAGAAGAGTTTCCTTTTGGTCTCTTTCGGGATGCTAAGCTTTGGCATACTTTTCAGCTGTAAAGAAGCTGCAGACTCTGCTTTACCATGTAGGGAACCACACCACAGCAAAAATGAGTACCAAGCAATGAGACCCTGTGGGTGACATATGTGTCCGTTTGCTTACAGAGTGGCATATGAGGGAGCCTTCCGACAGGTATAGATTAGAAGATTTATCCACAAAAATCTCAGTGCACGGGTTGTTCACTTATGGGGACATATTTTTTTTCTTTCCTTAATCACGTGTATTTCAGGCTTAAAATCATTTTTGCAATTGGGTTTCATTAAAAATGTTGCACTTTTTGCCTTTTAACACCTCTTTGTTTCAATGCTCAATCAACTTTGATGTGATTTGTGGACATTCATACGCTGAGAGGAGCTCAAGGGAAGACAGATAAAAGAGTTACAAACTCTCCTGTCAGACTTCTGGTGGATTCTAAGTTAAAGGGGTGGTATGAAGTCCAAAGTAATTTTAATCCTAAATCCCCATCTATTTAGTGCCATAGCCTAAACTTACTTGAATTAAACTTTCCCTATCCTTCTCTCATTACAGTAACTGCTTTTCTTTTCTTTTTTTTAACTTCCTTTTTGATGACTCTTCATTAGTGTTGAGCGATACCTTCCGATATCAGGAAATATCGTATCGGATTGGATCGGGCCGATACCCAAAAAGTATCGGATATCGCCGATTCCGATACCGGAAACCAATGTGACGCGCCCCCTGGGCCATATTCTTTAGGGGAATACCCGGAGCCGGATCAGATGGGGGTTGTAGTCTCCGAGTGGCTGTGACCCGGTCCGTGCCCAGGGTGTCAAGCTCAGTGTTATGTGGCAGTCCTACAGATGTTATTAAGAGTTCTTTTGTGTCGACTACGCCACCCGTTGTGATGCGGTCACTGTGGCCGCCGCTGCAGCAGGGTCCGCTGAGGCTGATGGTGGGTGCGCAGCTTGGTGGGATAACCCCCAACGGGAGGGGTATAGCCTCAGAGGGGACAGGCGCAGAGGATGGGGGTTGTGGTGGTGTAGTGCAGACGGCAGTGAAGACAGAGTCGGGTTGTGCAGTTAAGGGTGTTTACTTACTGCAGATGTTGTACTGGTCACTCCAGCTGCTAGTGACCACCCGAGCCGTGCTGCGTCCACCAGGTCCTGGATCCAGCCAACCCCCAAACAAGTCCGGAGCGTGGCCCTGAGCTCTCTTTCTGTCCCGTTCTCTGGCCGTCCCCACCAGTAATCCACCTAGGTCCAGCTCCCTCGGGCCTTCTGTTGGGACACCCTTGGCCCTGGGTTCCCTGACCCTTCATGTGGTGTGCCTTCGGGGTGGATGTGATGGGTGACCGTGACAAACGTTGCCCACGGTCTCCGGTCTCTGGCTGGGGTGTGTTTTCTGCCCCCACCAGCTTGGGATCCGGTACCCTGTGCCGACTCCTCACCCGGTGCTTTAATTTGGGTTCTTGGGTCCTCTCTGTTCTCCCCTCTGGGTACTCCTTCTCTGCTCCTCTCTCACTCAGGGTCTCTCTTCTCCCTTGCTGCAGGCTGACTTCCTCTCTGCTTGCTGTCTGCTCCTCTGCAGCTGTCTTGTTCTCTGCATCTGACCCTGATCTTAGTTGGTGCCCACCTTATATACACCCTCTATGTGTGAGCTCAGGTGACCAGCACCCAATGAGCTCCTATCTTTACCCAGGCTGCTCCCCCTATCTGCCCCTACACTACTTGGGATGTACCACCCCCCTCCCACTCCAGCCAGGAACAGACTCGGTCGTACCTGCACATTTCTAAGTGGGAGTACCGTTGGTCTGTTCCCCGGAAATGGGATGTGTGTAGTGCATGCAGCCTACCGAGCTCAGTTCCACACTCCATCCTTACCCGGGAGTGGAATATCACACCTCTGGGTTGAGGTGCAATACCCCTGTAGCAGCCGAATCCTCAGGGTGCTACAAATGCAAGTCAATGGGACACAAATATCGGAATGAAAATAAACCCTTTCTTTCCTTGTAGGTTAATTCTACATGAAGGAAAACAACTAAGAATAATGTAGAATGACATGAAAAGCCGGCAATTCATCAGCGGCATACACCGGTACCCGACAATTTACAACAGAAAGAATAGAGCTTCACACATAGATTAGATAGATAGAAACATGTCAGTCACATATATATGAAGTACAGTGACAGTGTTGCTTACTGTACTTGTCATTTAGTGTAAAGGATTTATTTAAAAAAATATTAGTGTTTTCGTGCACCGTCTCTTTAAAAAAGCCGGCCGGCAATTCAGCAGCGGTACCCGACAATTTATAACAGACAGAATAGAGCTTCACACATAGATTAGATAGATAGAAACATGTCAGCCACATATATAAGAAGTACAGTGACAGTGTTGCTTACTGTACTTGTCATTTAGTGTAAAGGATTTATTTAAAAAAATAATAGTGTTTTCATGCACCGTCTCTTTAAGAAAGCCGGCCGGCAATTCAGCATCTGTACCCGACAATTTAGAATAGAAAGAATAGAGAATCACACATAGATTAGATAGATAGAAACATGTCAGTCACATATATATGAAGTACAGTGACAGTGTTGCTTACTGTACTTGTCATTTAGTGTAAAGGATTTATTAAAAAAAATATTAGTGTTTTCGTGCACCGTCTCTTTAAAAAAGCCGGCCGGCAATTCAGCAGCGGTACCCGACAATTTATAACAGACAGAATAGAGCTTCACACATAGATTAGATAGATAGAAACATGTCAGTCACATATATATGAAGTACAGTGACAGTGTTGCTTACTGTACTTGTCATTTAGTGTAAAGGATTTATTAAAAAAAATATTAGTGTTTTCGTGCACCGTCTCTTTAAAAAAGCCGGCCGGCAATTCAGCAGCGGTACCCGACAATTTATAACAGACAGAATAGAGCTTCACACATAGATTAGATAGATAGAAACATGTCAGTCACATATATATGAAGTACTGTGACAGTGTTGCTTACTGTACTTGTCATTTAGTGTAAAGGATTTATTAAAAAAAATATTAGTGTTTTCGTGCACCGTCTCTTTAAAAAAGCCGGCCGGCAATTCAGCAGCGGTACCCGACAATTTATAACAGACAGAATAGAGCTTCACACATAGATTAGATAGATAGAAACATGTCAGTCACATATATATGAAGTACAGTGACAGTGTTGCTTACTGTACTTGTCATTTAGTGTAAAGGATTTATTTAAAAAAATAATAGTGTTTTCATGCACCGTCTCTTTAAGAAAGCCGGCCGGCAATTCAGCATCTGTACCCGACAATTTAGAATAGAAAGAATAGAGAATCACACATAGATTAGATAGATAGAAACATGTCAGTCACATATATATGAAGTACAGTGACAGTGTTGATTACTGTACTTGTCATTTAGTGTTAAAATAAAGGATTTATTTAAAAAAAAATTGGCGTGGGGTTCCCCTTAATTTTAGGCTCTAGCGGAGGTTAAGCAGACAGCTGGGGCAAATGTTTGAAGCCTGGGAAGGGGGTAATACCCACGGAGCTTCCCAGGCTACTAATATCAGCCCCCAGCTGAATACCTAGCCTTTACTAGCTATTAAAATGGGGGAACCCCCCCCAAAAAAAATAACGTGGGGTCCCCCCTAATTTAATAGCTAGCACAGGCTAGGCAGACAGCTGGGGGCTGATATTAATAGCCCAGGAAGGGTGCCATGAATATTGGCCCCCTCCCAGGCTAGAAACACCAGCCGTCAGCCGCCCCAGAAATGGCGCATCCATAGGATGCGCCAATTCTGGCACTTAGCCTCGCTCTTCCACGCTGCCCTGGTGCGGTGGCAGGGGGTAATAGGGTTGGGGTTGATGTCAGCTTATAATGCCAGCTGACATCAAGCCCAGGTTAGTAATGGAGAGGCGTCTATAAGACACCCCCATTACTAACCCCATAGTCAAAGTTAAAAAAAAAAACACAAACACCCAGAATAAAGTCCTTTAATTGAAATAAAGACACAATTCTTTATTGTTCTAAATTAAACTATACTTACCATCACGCCCATTCCAGCTGAAGCCAACGATCTCCTACAATAAAAGTAAAATAATAAAGCAACCTCATCCTTACCTTTCCATGGTTCCCACGACAGCTTCAGCTCTGCTACATCGAGATGACAGGCTGGACCGCAGCAGAACGCTGCCATCCAGCCTGTCATCCCGCAGACACTGAGAAGCGCAGGCATGCTTGCGCTCCTCAGTGTCTCTCTGTGAGTCATCCAGATGAGCCGAGTTCATGTCCAATGAACTCAGCTCACCTCATGCACGTCACTGACAGCGTGGGAAAATTCTCCTGCACTCAGCGCTTCAGCGTGAGAATTCTCCCACGCTGTCAGTGACATACATGAGGTGAGGTCATGTCTAATGAACTCAGCTCACCTCATGCACGTCACTGACAGCGTGGGAAAATTCTCACGCTGAAGTGCTGAGTGCAGGAGAATTTTCCCACGCTGTCAGTGACGTACATGAGGTGAGCTGAGTTCATTGGACATGACCTCGGCTCATCTGGATGCCGTCACAGCCAGACACTGAGGAGTGGAAGTATGCCTGCGCTTCTCAGTGTCTGCGGGATAACAGGATGGATGGCAGCGTTCTGCTGCGGTCCAGCCTGTCATCTCGATGTAGCAGAGCTGAAGCTGTCGTGGGAGCCATGGAAAGGTAAGGATGATGTTGCTTTATTATTTTTCTTTTATTGCAGGAGATCGTTGGCTTCAGCTGGAATGGGCGTGATGGTAAGTATGGTTTAATTTAGAACAATAAAGAATTGTGTGTTTATTTCAATTAAAGGACTTTTTTCTGGGTGTTGTGTTTTTTTAAATACTTTACTAGAAATTCATGGTGGTCATGTCTAATATTGGCGTGACCCCATGAATTTTGGGCTTAGGGCCAGCTGATAATGCCAAGCTGGCCTTAAACCCTTTATTATCCAGTGAGCCACCGCACCAGGGCCCTGGATGAGTTGGGTACAGCGCCAGAAGATGGCGCTTCTATGAATGCGCCATTTTCTGGGGCGGCTGCGGACTGCAATTTGCAGCGGGTGGGGCCCAGAAAGCTTGGGCCTCCCTGCGCTGCAGATTCCAGCCCCCAGCTGCCTAGTTGTATCTGGCTGGGCACAAAAATAGGGCGAAGCCCCACGCATTTTTTTTTTAAATTATTTCATGAAATTCATGGAATAATTAAGAAAAAAAGGGCTTCCCTATATTGTTGTGTCCAACCAGGTACAAATAGGCAGCTGGTGGTTGGGGGCAGCCCGTCCCTGCCTGCTGTACCTGGCTGGACACAAATATAGTGTAAAGCCCCACGTCAATTTTTTTTAAATCATTTCAGGAAATTCATGAAATAATTAAAAAAAATTGATGTGGGGCTTCGCCCTATATTTGTGTCCAGCCAGGTACAGCAGGCAGGGACGGGCTGCCCCCAACCACCAGCTGCCTATTTGTACCTAGCCGGACACAACAATATAGGGAAGCCCTTTTTTTCTTAATTATTCCATGAATTTCATGAATTTAAAAAAAAAAAACGTGGAGCTTCGCCCTATTTTTGTGTCCAGCCAGGTACAACTAGGCAGCTGGGGGCTGGAATCTGCAGCGCAGGGAGGCCCAAGCTTTCTGGGCCCCACCCGCTGCAAATTGCAGTCCGCAGCCGCCCCGGAAAATGGCGCGTTCATAGAAGCGCCATCTTCTGGCGCTGTACCCAACTCATCCAGGGCCCTGGTGCGGTGGCTCACTGGGTAATAAAGGGGTTAAGGCCAGCTTGGCATTATCAGCTGGCCCTAAGCCCGAAATTCATGGGGTCACGCCAATATTAGACATGACCACCATGAATTTCTAGTAAAGTATTTAAAAAAAACACAAACACCCAGAAAAAAGTCCTTTAATTGAAATAAACACACAATTCTTTATTGTTCTAAATTAAACCATACTTACCATCACGCCCATTCCAGCTGAAGCCAACGATCTCCTGCAATAAAAGAAAAATAATAAAGCAACCTCATCCTTACCTTTCCATGGCTCCCACGACGGCTCCAGCTCTGCTACATCGAGATGACAGGCTGGACAGCAGCAGAACGCTGCCATCCAGCCTGTCATCCCGCAGACACTGAGAAGCGCAGGCATACTTCCACTCCTCAGTGTCTGGCTGTGACGGCATCCAGATGAGCCGACAATGAACTCGGCTCACCTCATGTACGTCACTGACAGCGTGGGAGAATTCTCCTGCACTCAGCGCTTCAGCGTGAGAATTTTCCCACGCTGTCAGTGACGTGCATGAGGTGAGGTCATGTCCAATGAACTCGTCGCACCTCATGCACGTCACTGACAGCGTGGGAAAATTCTCACGCTGAAGCGCTGAGTGCAGGAGAATTTTCCCACGCTGTCAGTGACGTGCATGAGGTGAGCTGAGTTCATTGGACATGACCTCGGCTCATCTGGATGCCGTCACAGCGAGACACTGAGGAGCGCAAGCATGCCTGCGTTTCTCAGTGTCTGCGGGATGACAGGCTGGATGGCAGCGTTCTGCTGCGGTCCAGCCTGTCATCTCGATGTAGCAGAGCTGAAGCTGTCCTGGGAACCATGGAAAGGTAAGGATGAGGTTGCTTTATTATTTTACTTTTATTGCAGGAGATCGTTGGCTTCAGCTGGAATGGGCGTGATGGTAAGTATGGTTTAATTTAGAACAATAAAGAATTGTGTCTTTATTTCAATTAAAGGACTTTTTTCTGGGTGTTTGTGTTTTATTTAAATACTTTACTAGAAATTCATGGTGGTCATGTCTAATATTGGCGTGACCCCATGAATTTCGGGCTTAGGGCCAGCTGATAATGCCAAGCTGGCCTTAACCCCTTTATTACCCAGTGAGCCACCGCACCAGGGCCCTGGATGAGTTGGGTACAGCGCCAGAAGATGGCGCTTCTATGAACGCGCCATTTTCCGGGGCGGCTGCGGACTGCAATTTGCAGCGGGTGGGGCCCAGAAAGCTTGGGCCTCCCTGCGCTGCGGATTCCAGCCCCCAGCTGCCTTGTTGTACCTGGCTGGACACAAAAATAGGGCGAAGCCCCACGTATTTTTTTTTTTAATTATTTCATGAAATTCATGGAATAATTAAGAAAAAAAGGGCTTCCCTATATTGTTGTGTCCGGCTAGGTACAAATAGGCAGCTGGTGGTTGGGGGCAGCCCGTTCCTGCCTGCTGTACCTGACTGGACACAAATATAGTGCGAAGCCCCACATAATTTTTTTTTAATTATTTCATGAATTTCCTGAAATAATTAAAAAAAAATTGACGTGGGGCTTTGCACTATATTTGGGTCCAGCCAGGTACAGCAGGCAGGAACGGGCTGCCCCCAACCACCAGCTGCCTATTTGTACCTGGTTGGACACAACAATATAGGGAAGCCCTTTTTTTCTTAATTATTCCATGAATTTCATGAAATAATTAAAAAAAAAAAAACGTGGAGCTTCTCCCTATTTTTGTGTCCAGCCAGGTACAACTAGGCAGCTGGGGGATGGAATCTGCAGCACAGGGAGGCCCAAGCTTTCTGCCCCCCCGCTGAAAATTGCAGTCCGCAGCCGCCCCGGAAAATGGCGCGTTCATAGAAGCTGGATGCTGTACCTGGCTGGCATACAAAAATATGGCGAAGCCCACGTCAAAAGTTTTGGGAAAAATTAATTAAAAAATAAATAATAATTTAGTGACTGCATCTTTATTAACTCCTCAAATGTCATTTAGTGTTAAAATAATGGATTTATTTAAAAAAAAAATGGCGTGGGATCCCCCATAATTTTAGTCTCTAGCAGAGGTTAAGCAGACGGCTGGGGCAGATGTTTGAAGCCTGGGAAGGGGGTAAAACCCACGGAGCTTACCAGGCTACTAATATCAGTCCCCAGCTGAATACCTAGCCTTTACTAGCTATTAAAATGGGGGACCCCCCCCAAAAAAAATGATGTGGGGTCCCCCCTATTTTAATAGCTAGCAAAGGCTAGGCAGACAGCTGGGGGCTGATATTAATAGCCCAGGAAGGGTGCCATGAATGTTGGCCCCCTCCCAGGCTAGAAACACCAGTCGTCAGCCGCCCCAGAAATGGCGCATCCATAGGACTCTGGCACTTAGCCTCGCTCTTCCACGCTGCCCTGGTGCGGTGGCAGGGGGTAATAGTGGTGGGGTTCATGTCAGCGCCAGCTGCCATGAAGCCCAGGTTAGTAATGATGGGCGTCTATAAGACACCCCCATTACTAACCTACAAAGTGTTAAAAAGAAAAAACACACTACACCCAGAAAAAAATAATTTATTTGAAATAAAACACACAATTTTATTTAATTCTTAGTTTACTAAAAATAATAGTTACCTGTCCACGTTCCTGCGCTGATCTCCCATGCACAGCTGTCACATCTGGAGATGGTGACAGCTGTGCATGGCTGCTGTAAGCTCACTCTGCCGGGAACACGTCCGCTCCCGGCAGCGGGAGCCACTGACTGAGGTCACCGGAGTGCATTCAGGCAGCGCAGCTCCAGAGACCTCCTTTACGGCACTGCTGTACCGTGGGAATTTCTCACGATACAGCAGGGCCGTAAAGGAGCTAACCGGAGCAGCGCTGCCTGAACTCCGGTGAACCCTTACGGCCCCGTCATTCTAGCGGCGGCAGCGGTTCAGAGCGGTCACATTCTATGTGGCTGCTCTGAACTGGAGATCTTCGTGGGACACTCGTGGACTGCTACGGAGGGGTAAGGATAAGGTTGTGGTTTATTATTTTATATTTTATTACAGGAGATCGATGGCTTCGGGGAATTAGGTGTCTAGGTGAGTATAGGTGTAGTTTTTTATTTTTTACTTTATTTTAGGTGGCGATCGGCGGGGACAGGTAATGTATGAACTAATTTCTTTTAGGTAACCACTGGCCACCAATGACATGTATTTAACATTTATTTGGGACACAGTAGGGCAATTTAAATAGCAGGATCAGTCTGATGGGAACTACTGCTCCCATCGAGCTGATCCTGCTGGCAGGAGTGGACGGGGGACAGACATAGGCCGATGGGAGTAGTAGTGTCACATCGGCCTATGTCTGCCTGCACGCACACACCCGCACACACACCGCACACACCCGCACACATCGCACAGACACCGCACACACCCGCACAGACACCGTGCACACCCGCACAAACATCGCGCACACACCCCGCACACACACCCCGCACACACACTAATCATGACGGTCTGATCGTCTGGGAGGTGAGGCTGACCTGTGCGGCCGTGGGAAAGTTCATGTGAGTTCATGCAGTCAAGCATGAACTCACATGAACCCTCTGAGGGCACCGCGGCTAATTCAAATGAACAGCTGATCGGCATCAGCTGATACCTCAGCTGTTCATTTGAAATAACCGGCGGGAAAGCGCAGCACAGAACGGGAAAGCCGGCGGTGAAGTCTTTTCACTGCCGGCTTCCCCGCCCGGGTCCTTCACTCCCCGCTCCTTGGAGCTGCGCTCCCCGCCCGGTCCTAACTTACGATCGGGATGGGAGGTGGCGAGGGGAGCGGAGGATCGGGGTGGGAGGCTGCGGGGAAGCAGTATGGGGCTGTGTGATTGTTTAAAAGCCGGCGGCTTTATACCGCGCGCCGGCTTTTAAACAATCAGGAGAATTCTCCCCCGCTGGGATGGCATTCTGATGACAGGCTGGATCGCGCTGCCATCCAACTTGTCATCCTTCACAGACACTGCAGAGCGCAGGCATTATGGGAACTTCCGATTCCGGTATCCGATATTGTAAAAGTATCGGAATTAAGTATCGGAATTCCGATACCGCGAATATCGGCCGATACCCGATATTACAGTATCGGAATGCTCAACACTACTCTTCATTTGAGAATCCCAGTGCATGCTGGGATACTGGTGAAGCGCCATTAGGGGGCAGAGGCTGCAGTCAAAGCTGCAGCCTCTGCCCACTCCCTGAAACGAAGCATCATCATTGATGATCGTTTCAGGGGCTGGACTAGTCTCTGCGCACTGGTCAATGTGCACAATGACAGCGCGCTCTCTGTTGCCGGCACAGATCAGCAGTAATGAGCCTGAAAAAAGAGCACGTTGTCAGAATACTCAACATACAGAGACCAGCGCCGCTCCCGCAAGTAACTTCACTGGTCTCTGCACACTGGGTATTCTGACAACGCGCTCTGCTGCCGGCTCATTACTGCTGATCTGAGTCGCCACCACAGAGTGCACTGTCATTGTGCACTTTGTACAGGGACTAGCCCAGCCCCTGAACGAGCATCATGGATGATGTTTTGCTTTAGGGAGGAGGCAGGATATGCAGCAGTGACTGCAATTTCTGCCCCTGATGATGCTTCATTTGAATATCGCAGAATACACTAGGATTTTCAAATGAAGCATCAGCAAAAAGAAATTGAAAAAACAAAAGCAGTTAGATAGTGTAGTTAGGCAAGGATATAGAATTTTTTATTCAAATAGCTTAGATTATGGCAATAAATACATAGACATTTAGGAGGAAAATGACTTTGGACTTCGGACCACCCCATTTTTTTCATTCTGCAACCAGCAATAGACTACAGAAGGCAAACAGTGCACCATTTTTACTGAAACTCAATTGCAAAACTGATTTTTTTTTAGCACTAAATACATGTATTTAAGGAAAAACTGAAAATTGTCCCTGAAGGTGAGGGTTTGTTCACTTTTGAGGACATTTTTTTTTTTTTTTTTTTTTAAATATATGTATTTTTATCTAAAAATTATTTTTTGTAAATGGGGTTCCAGTAAAAATTGTGCATCTTTTTGTTTTGTATAACCTCTGCGTTGCACAGTCTATTGCTGGCTGCAGAATGATTTAACTGAGAATCCGTCAGTGAGCTCGTTCTGACATCTGAAATGAGAGTATATAACTCTGTTATCTGTCTTTTTTTTTTACCTCGGCACGGCCATTCTTACCCACTTTGTATGAGTTGGCACACTATGCTATCATTGTAGCGTTCTACAGCCGTTATGTTAAACTTTTAATTTGCATTTTATCTCTATCATATATCATTTTCATATCATGCAGCTTTTTTGCCTTCCTATTACCCATAGAGTGATCCTACGTGGTATTTATATGGCACTTCTGTACATCCCAGTAGATCAATGAAGAATCGGTCAGTCGTCTTCTTTTTTCCCCAATATTCCACGGTCAAGGAGTAACACCAGAACTTTGTGTTCCTTATTTTGTGCGCTTTGTGTTTTAGGTCATTTTATCGGATGACAGCTCAAGACGGATTTCTGATATTCTGATGAATGTTTCTAAGACCAGTTCAGAGTTTTCTTATTGAGGGCATGTCAAGGCTGGCAGATCTTGATATATCGGACGCACTAATCTATGAGATGTTGACACTTATATGTGTTGTCTTTTATAAAGTTTTCACTTTCCATGATGTTTCTCCTCTGATTGTTATTGGTGTGAATGTGAGCACCGGTGTAAGCTTCCTTGTATTACATCAACGTTTGAACATGACACAGTTTTAATTGTGGTTCTGAGAATTCATTTTGGCTCCTTTAATGCTCTCTCCACTTACAGCAAGGTTTGCTCCCATTGAGTTTATACCATTTGTCATTTTTATTTGGAGGTGTCTAATTGACCCTAACAATAGTTTCACAGTTTTTTTGGTTGAAGGTAGACTTAGGTCCATCAAGTTCAACTTATAGCCTAACATTTGATCCAGAGGAAGGTGAAAACCCCAAGGGGCTGACATTAATAGCTCCATATTAAGGGAAAACTTCCTTCCCGACTCCATATACAGCAATCAGACTAGTTCTCTGGATCAATGTCCCATCACAGAATCTAGTGCCCATAATCTTTACTATTATATGTATCAAGAAAGGCATCCAGCCCTCCTTGAATTTTAGTAGTAAATCAAGCATTACAACATCATGTGGCAGTAAAGAATCCATAGTCTCACTGCTCTTACAGTAAAGAATCCATAGTCTCACTGCTCGCACAGTAAAGAATCCATAGTCTCACTGCTCTTACAGTAAAGAATCCATAGTCTCACTGCTCTTACAGTAAAGAATCCATAGTCTCACTGCTCTTACAGTAAAGAATCCATAGTCTCACTGCTTGTACAGTAAAGAATCCATGGTCTCACTGCTCTTACAGTAAATAATCTATAATCTCACTGCTCATACAGTAAAGAATCCATAGTCTCACTGCTCTTACAGTAAAGAATCCATAGTCTCACTGCTTGTACAGTAAAGAATCCATGGTCTCACTGCTCTTACAGTAAAGAATCCATATTCTCACTGCTCTTACAGTAAAGAATAGTCTCACTGCTTGTACAGTAAAGAATCCATAGTCTCACTGCTCTTATTGTAAATAATCCATAGTATCACTGCTCTTACTGTAAAGAATCTGTGTCTGTGATTATGATTAAACCTTCTTTCCTCTAGACATAGAGAATCTTTGAATCGGTAAAGTACCTGTTCTTCATCTGATAACTATTGCAATTTGTCATCTCATTTTGTTTACTTTTTGCTGCCACATTGTTACTAATCCGAATATTCTACACTGTTATGACAGTGCCTCTCTACTTGTATTCTCTGCTGCCACCTCATTACTACTGTGGACTTCGGTTTTCTGTTGTTATCTCCACTTTTATTTGTCTCTAATTCTGATCCTTACAGTCTTCTTGCTATTCATCTCCACTTTACTCAATATTGCCCCTGACTACTCATCCACTACTCTTTCTGATGTCTTGACTACTCATTAACATTTCTACTCTCTACTGCAACCTGATGATATTCACCTCTCCTGGATCCTGCATATTATCCTTTTTCTGCCACTTCTTCGCTCTGTTCCTTATGACTCACCTCTGACATCATGCACTAAGGCTACTGCGCTAGGTCCTCTTCTTTACCGCTGATCAATTTTACATTAGCCTATGTGACAAACTCAGCTTTGCTTTATAGAGAGTCATCTCGGCCATAGTGCTGCTAGCTCCTGCATGGGACTCTGTGACAAACTCAGCTTTGCTACATCGGTGAGTCGGCTGTCCCAAACTTTTGCAAGCTCTGCATTTGTTTCCGTGACAAACTTAGTGCTGGTATATTGCAAAGTCATCTCTGCCATACTGCTGCCAGCTCATTCATTGGACTCTGTGACAAACTCAGCTTTGCTACAACAGTGAATCAACTCTGCCTTATTGCTGCCAGCTCTGCATTGGTCTCCGTGATAAACTTAATTTTACTATATCGCTTCGTCAGCTCTGCAGTTCAGGTGCCAGGTCTGCATGGTAATTCTGCATATTCAGCTCTGCTACTTTGCTGAGTTAACGCACTCCAGTTCTGCCTTAGAACCTTCTGTGTTGCTTAGCTCTGCTACACCAGTGCCTCATCTCTGCTACTTCAGATCCTGTGATTCCCTTAAACTTCGCCTATTGCAGATCTGCAACCACAGACTCTTTTTTTTTTCATCTGGACCTACCTGCTGCACCGACGTCATCTGTCCGTGCTGCATAAAAGCTGCTCGTTCAAGAGCTTAGAAGATCCACCTCACTGGATGAGACGTCACACCTGACTGCCTATCTCCATTTCTAGCCTATCCATCTTGACTTCTCCGAGCTGACTGCTTCTCCCCCCAGCTATTCTTTACTTCCATCTGACTGCACATTTATATTTCTACTGCAACCTCGTCCCATCTATATTTCTACTGTCTTCTGCCACAAGACTGAGAGTCTTTATCAATGTCTGCTCTCTACTGCCACCTGACTGCTAATTTTCAGTGTACTCTCCACAGTCACATGACCTCTCATCTCACTTTTAGCCTCCACTGCAACAAAAGTGGTCACCCAGTCTGTTGTCCCTCTACTATGTATCTGCCGGTGCCCGCCTACTCGTCGCCACTTTGGCACCGTGCTGCCCGGCTCTCGCTGTTATTTTTCTCCCTTCCTTTAACTCTGAAAATAGTTTCTCACCAAATGTGCTGAGCGCTGATAAGGAGAAATAAAAAACGTTGTTTAAATGTAAATCCAGACTGGGTAATTGGTATGTGCTCAGTGCTGATGCTTCCGGGAGCATAATTCCCATATAAATGTACTAATTGATAGGTTACCTTACAGACATGTCAGGGCTGGGAATCAGACATTAACTCAGATAGCGAGCGCCAGGCGATACGCTGGCAAAGAATCTGCAGCACCTGGACATAATAGCACATTATTAGCATGTGCGGGTCCTCGGCACTTGTAAACATAGACAGGTAAGGCATCCGTCCTCTATAAATAGCAGTCGGTGTATCGCCGGCATCACACCAGCAGGCAGCTGTCATATTATTGTCAGCTATTTTGAAAGCAATCCCCCCCATTATCCAGGGCCAGAATACACTCTGCCAAACACTCATTACAGTAGATAATGCTTTCCAATATGAGGAGCGCTAATTGCTCTCCAGTGCACGATAAAAATGAATATATAAAGCCGAAGTAGGGTATAACAGCGCAACCAGGAATATAAATCACCAGAACGGCTCATGGAGACAACCTGCCAACAAAAGCAACTCATCCTATTCCCAGGTAAAACAGGTAAAATGGCTAACCCGTCCTTTCACACAAATGCTGTAAATGTACCTGGTCTTCCTACCGTCATACACACTCCCACAAGGAGTGCCAATACTAGTCTAATATATCCAGGAACTGTCCGAATTCTCAAACTCTATAACTTTCCATTCTTTCTTTTTCAGTGGGAAGCTCCCTTTCCTTTGCATCCTGCCAGCACTATAAGTCTGTTTTGCCTGTATGCAGTTTGACAGACAGGAGAGCAGGAGCAGAGAGACAAAGACCTGCCCCCACTTCCTGTAGAGAGACAAAGACCTACCCCCACTTCTTGTAGAGACACAAAGACCCGCCCTCACTTCTTGTAGAGACACAAAGACCCGCCCCCACTTCCTGTAGAGAGACAAAGACCCGCCCCCACTTCCTGTAGAGAGACAAAGACCCGCCCTCACTTCTTGTAGAGACACAAAGACCCGCCCCCACTTCCTGTAGAGAGACAAAGACCCGCCCCCACTTCCAGTAGAGAGACAAAGATCTACCCCCACTTCCTGTAGAGAGACAAAGATCTACCCCCACTTCTTGTAGAGAGACAAAGACCCGCCCCCACTTCTTGTAGAGACACAAAGACCCGCCCCCACTTCCTGTAGAGAGACAAAGATCTACCCCCACTTCTTGTAGAGAGACAAAGACCTGCCCCCACTTCTTGTAGAGACACAAAGACCCACCCCCACTTCCAGTAGAGAGACAAAGATCTACCCCCACTTCTTGTAGAGAGACAAAGACCCGCCCCCACTTCTTGTAGAGACACAAAGACCCGCCCCCACTTTCTGTAGAGAGACAAAGACCTGCCCCCTCTTCCAGTAGAGAGACAAAGATCCACTCCCACCTCCTGTAAAGAGATCCCACCTACATTTCCTATATAGAGATTCCACCCCCCACTTCCTGTAGAGAGACAAAAACCCACCCCCACTTCCTTTAGAGAGACAAAGACCCGCCCCCACTTCCTGTAGAGAGGCAAATCCTTGTCCCTACTTCCTATAGAGAAACAAAGGCCCTCTCTCACTTCCTATAGAGAGATCCCGCTTGCACTTCCTGTAGAGAGACAAAAAATTGTCCCCACTTCCAGTAAAGAGACAAAGAATTGTCCCCACTTCCTGCAAAGAGACAACTTCCTGTAAAGAGACAAAACCTTGTCCCGTCTTCCTGTAGAGCGACAAAGACCCACCCCCCCACTTTCTGTAGAAAGACAAATCCTTGTCCCCACATCCTGTAGAGAAACAAAGACCCACCCTCACTTCCTGTACAGAGACAAAGACCCACCCCCACTTCCTATAGAGAGATCCCGCCTGCACTTCCTGTAGAGAGACAAAGACCCACCCTATAGAGAGACAAAGACCCGCCCCCACTTTTTGTAGAGAGACAAAGACCCACCCCCACTTCCTGTAGAGAGACAAATACCAGCCCTCACTTCCTGTAGACAAAAAACACTCCCACCTGCTGTAAAGAGATCCCGCCTGCACTTCCTATAGCGAGACTCCACCCCTCATTTCCTGTAGAGAGGCAATTCCTTGTCCCCACTACCTGTAGAGAGACAAAGACCCTTCCCCACTTCCTATAGAGAGATCCTGCCTGCACTTCCTGTAGAGAGACAAAGAATTGACCCCACTTCCTGCAGAGAGAAAATAACCAACCCCCATTTCCTTTAGAGAGACAAAACCCTATCCCGACTTCCTGTAGAGATAAAGACCCACCCCTACTTTTTGTAATCGGTCTCAGCATCTCTGCTGCTAAAAGTGGATTGCAATTGACAACATGCAGTGGACAGCAGGTTACAAAGAAGGAAATAACTAATGGCTTCAGTACTGTGACCTCTTCATTGTTTTTCCCCATAGATGGCTGTCAGGCAAAGAACTGTCCCTGTAGCACCCTGAGGACTCGGCTGCTACAGGGGTATTACACCTCAAGCCAGAGGTGTGGTATTCCACTCCCGGGTAAGGATGGAGTGTGGAACTGAGCTCAGATAGCTGCATACACTACATACATCCCATTTCCGGGGGACAGACCGACGGTACTCCCACCAATATATGTGCAGGTACGATAGTGTCTGTCCCTGGCTGGAATGGGAGGGGGGTGGAACATCCCAGTAGTGTAGGGGCAGATAGGGGGAGCAGTCTGGGTAAGGCTAGGAGCTCATTGGGTGCTGGTCACCTGAGCTCACACATAGAGGGAGTATATAAAGTGGGCACCATCTTAGGACAGGGTCTTTTGTAGAGAGAGTTCAGTCAGGCAAGAGGAGCAGAGCAGAGAAGCTCAGCCAGAAGGGCTGACAGGGAGTTGTGGTTCCGACTGGGCCCAGCTCCAAGGCCAAGTCTGAGAGAGAGAGAGGAGTCAGAAGGACCCAGAGAGAAGAAGAAGGAACCCCAAGACCCCAGAATACAAACGGCAGGGTGAAGGGTTGGCACCCAGGGTACCGGATCCCAAGCTGGCAGAGAGAAAAGCACACCTTAGCCAGAGACCGGAGGTCGTGGGCAGGATCTGCCACGACCCTCACTAAATCCACTAGGAAGGCATACCAAGTATAGGGTCAGGGAACCCAGAGGAGGTGTACCCACCAAGAGACCCGAGGGAGCCGGACATAAGTGGATCCCTAGTGAGAACGGCCAGAAGAGAGGGAAAGTCAGACAGGAGCTCAGGACCACGCTCCAGAATTGCTTGAGGGTTGGCCGAGTCCAGGACCTGGTGGACGCAGCACGGCTCGGGTGGTCGCTTCAGGCCAGAGTGACCATAAGAACACCCGTAAGTAAAAAAAACCCCTGAACTGCACAGCCCGACTCTGAGTCTTCTTGCTTAGCTCTCCTGCACCTGCACAACCACCATCCTCTACATCTGACCCCCTGAGGCTATACCCCTCCCGTTGGGGGTTATACTATCACAGCTGCACACACACCACCAGCCTCAGCGGACCCTTCTGCAGCGGCGGCCTTTTGACCGCAAATCAACGGGTGGCGTAGTCGACACCAAAGAACATTTAACAACATCTGTAAAGACTGCCACACACTGAGTTTGACACCCTGGGCACGGACCGGGTCGCCGCCACTCGGAGACTACAACCCCCATCTGATCCGGTTCCGGGTATCCCCAAACAGCACTGGCCCAGGGGGCGCGTCATCCCTACTCCCCCAATACACATGGGTGGAGGCTCGGCTGAGTGTTTTTAATGAAGACAGTGTAAGCTGCTGACCATCTTTTAGGAGTCCATTGTCACCTGCAATTAAAAAGAAATACAACAGCTCAATTCTTCACCCCAACAGCTGCCTTCAAAGTATAGTTAGGACTACCCTCATACACATTAGCGTTCAAGCCTTATGCTGGAGGTATATGCTCCTGTAAACACACAAGTTAGAAAAAAAGGAATACCCACATATATCACCCTAACAGAGGCCAGACGGAGTCTTTCAGCTTCCATAACTGAATGGAACCTTATGGATATGTCCAAAGGGATATTCTAATCTCAGTAAGTAATGGAATATTGCTAGGTCTTCAGCAGACCCCTTGTTGGTATGGCAGCCCATCAGCGTCCCGCAATCATCACTCAAGCACACCAGTAGGCACATAGAAAGACGTGCCCCTTGACGGCACACTGTAAATGCTGCTATCACAGATTGACCGCAGCATTTACCCGGTTAACAGATGCAGATCATGGCTGATGTTAAAGACAGATGATGGCTAAATATTACAGTCATCATCTGCTGGGAAATATGGTCAGGGAGCCATCAGTCCTTCTTACGTCAGTAAGGGGCTAAAATGAAGCTATCATCAGAACATGACCTATTGTTTAAATTAGGTTTTTGTCTTAAAAGTTTTTTTTTCTCCAGACTCAGACCTTATGCTTTGTATAGAAGCATCTAATGGGTGTGTGCAAAGGTCATTGTGAAAGGAGGGGGAGTAGGGTCAGCTGTGACATCGCCTATTGTGATTGGTGGATCCTGTGTTACCAGCTGTGTAGAGGTTTTACCTATCATTATAATCCTGCCTCTGATGATAAGGAGCCTGCTGAAAACTGTTCCTAAAAGGACAGGAAGTCCAAAATAGCCCCAGTGGCCAGTGTGAGAATTGCAAAACTAGTAATATAAATTTTTGATACAGATTGACATATGAAAAAAAAAACATTGTCAAACATTTTTTAAAATACATTTAACACAAAAATACTAATTTAAATAACAGATAAATGCGTAAATACAAATACAAAATACGCCATGACCCTCATTGTGATCACTTTGGATCAGTTTATTTCTTCCTGGTCTAGGTTTATCCTGTCTTTTGAGATTATTTGTTCTGTCTTCCTCTTGTGGAATTCAGAGTGGAAAGTGACCTACCGTTTTAAATATTAAAATTGTTAGTGCCGTCATGACCATACAGCTAACAATTATTCCCATCCATACACAAGATAATGGATCGACCTGTCCCCATTGACATCAGATGTAAAAAAATCTGACAACAATTATCCGGTGCATGTGTCCAAATTTAGTCATTTCCATCTCCAGTAGAGAATCTACCCAAATCTGAAACGTTGCCCATTCTTGTGCCCCACAGTGTGGTCTGACACCATTGTCAATGTCACTGGTCAATCAAGTTGAGCGGTCAACTTTTTTTTATCTCTAAAAAGGATCTGCCATCAAACAGCATTGAAATCATTGATAAGATCTTGGTCAATTTCATATTCCATTGGCATTCTTGCCAACTCTCTCGAGATGTCTGGGAGGCTCTTAGAAAAAAAAAGAGACCTTCTAAACTCTCGGAAGAGTTGGCAAATCTTCCAGGCACCACTGAATTCTTACTGCAACCTTTCTCATTACAGTGCCGATAATTTTCCAGTTGATAAGTTGGCAAGTATGATTTATTGTGTTGATTGATCTTCCACCCAAGAATGTGATTGCCAAGATTAATTTGGAAGCTAAATACGATGGTTTTCAGCAAGTTTTATGGTCTGTGTGTAACATATTTGCTAGTTTCAGCCTATCGATGATGAAAAGATGATTGAAGCTCCAGACATAAAACGCTGAATCTACTTCAGTGAGAGAGTATGGAATTCTTCCAGACTTTGACTCATCGAGAGGTATTGGACATGAGATGCGTTTCTCCTATAATGCTCTTCTGGAAGATGAAATAGCTCCTAGAATATGATCTTCAAAGGCGGCTATTTTAGATCAATCAATTCCTCTTTTCTGATTGAATCCACTGAGCGATTTCAAGAGCTGTATTTACATCCAAGGAGAAGGAATTGAGCCGTAGACGTTTGGTGCGATATGGGGGTAAGAGATAAGCGCGTCAATAATCATACTACTTCAAAGTGACTGATCTGCCTGTGAAAGTGCTGATTAATCAGAGGCGTATGCTAACCTCGGTTCAGAAGCAACGCAGTCTATATTTTTAATATGGGAGGTGACCATCGGAAAGTGAATTCAAGTAGCATTGTTCTTGATAAGGATGAGTGTAGCTGTAGAGGGGCAAAGGACAGTGGACACAAATGTTTCACGTGTATAGGGTCATAATGTTGACGTGATCCATTATATTACGAAATTGTCATGTCTCATCTGTCATGATGCTAAAGAGAATTTGGCCACTAGCATCATGGTGGAAGAGGTGTCTTCCTGTCCCTCGGCCAGCGAGAGGGATTAGGTACAGCCACATGGGCATGATGATATGTTCTGCCCTAAAAATTGTAGTCCGCGCCTGACCAACAACAGTGAATTCATCCAAAAAATTTTGTTTAGAAGCTGTCTGCCAAGTAAAGTTGCCTGTCGATTGCAAATTTTGGTGTTGTTAAGATCTGCAACATGTACTAAAGAAAGATAAGGGAAAACTGTCTCTACAGTAAAACTAAGCTGAATCCCTACGATGTAGTGGGCTGCCTGTTCCTAGCGAACAGACCCGCCTTAGTCCTCGGCTAGTCTGAACAAAGACCTATAGCATAAGGGGAGGGGTCCCTAAAAGAACTAAGGACTGGGACAAAATTGGGACACCTCCTAAACAGAGAAGTTGTTGCAGAATACAAAAAGACAGACAAAAAAGTACTAGAGATCCCAGAAGGACCAACTAACTGCCAGAGAAAGGCACAGAAGCACCAGGCTAGTGAAACAGTCAAACACTGAAGTCCAGCACAGCCAAAAGGGCAGAGCTGGAATATAAAGGCAGATGGACACTGACCGCAAAACACAAGATGGAAAAAACAAACAGGAGGGTTCTAACAGTACCCCCTCTTTTATGAGGATCCTCCAGATTCTCCAGGCCCAGGCCTATCCGGAAACCGCTTGTGGAAAGCTTTAACAAGCCTAGGAGCAGTGACATAATCCGTCCTTACCCAGGAGTTGTCTTCGGGACCGAAACCCTTCCAGGAGACAAAATACTGTAATTTCCCTCTATGCCATCTAGAATTCAAGATACGAGAAATTTCATATTCGCCGTCTTCCACCACAGGAGGAACTGAGACAGTGGCGTCCCTATCTGATAAATCAGCCTTTTTCAACAAGGAAACATGAAACACAGGATTAATCTTCCAGGAAGTAGGGACATCTGTTATGGATCCGGGTGGTGGAACCTCTGTGCTGCGGTGCAAGGAGGGACCAGAGGGGTGTAACTAGGTATCAACTCGGACTGACCAAGGTCGCACGGCGGCTCAATCGACTCCGTGAACTGGGGAAGGAGGAGCAGAGGGACCAGGTGCTACTCTGGGCCTGTCCTTGTATGAGAGCAGGTGACTCCCACGGGTAACTGTCAGGAGCCTCCAGGTAGGCACGGCAGGTAACTGGTTGGAGCCTCCAGGTAGGCTGGCTGGTAGGCACGGCAGGTAACTGGTAGGAGCCTCCAGGTAGGCTGGCTGATAGGCATGGTAGGTAACTGGTAGGAGCCTCCAGGTAGGCTCACTGGTAGGCACGGCAGGTAACTAGTACGTTCTCTGTGTAGGCAGGCAAGCCTGGCCCATAGACAGACTGGCGGGTTTGGATCGTAGGCAGACCGTCGGGCAGGAGAGTACACTTGGCTGGCAGAGAAAGGTAGTCAGGCTGGCAGACAGGACTGGTAGTCAGGCTGGCGGACTGGACTGGTAGTCAGGCTGGCTGACTGGACTGGTAGTCAGGCTGGCGGACTGCACTGGTAGTCAGGCTGGCGGACTGGACTGGTAGTCAGGCTGGCGGACTGGACTGGTAGTCAAGCTGGCGGACTGGACTGGTAGTCAAGCTGGCGGACTGGACTGGTAGTCAGACTAGCAGCGGGACCTGAGGGCTGAAGCAGAGTTTAGAACACAAAGCTATAACCTTGCACGGGCACCTCCCTTTTGGAGGAGGTACCTTTTATATGAGAAGTACTCTGGCCATTGGCTGGGGACTCCTTAGGATGGTGCGCGCGGCCCCTTTAAGAGGGAGGGAGCGCGCGCGCCCCAAGCACAGTGCAAGGGAAGCTGCGCACGCCGGCAGCAGCAGCAGGAGAGCTGGAAGACGCCGGGCCGGGAGTGCGGCGGTAAGGGGGATGGCGTCTCTGCCTGTCAGGGGGAGCTGCTGGAAACCTCATTTCCCAGTCCCTGGTAGAGAGATACCGGATTCCCACCAAACCTCTGGCTGAACCATTGTCAGTTGCCTCCGTGGATGGAAGACTCCTTCCGGTGACCATCCTGCTCGTCACTGAACCCATAACCCTGCAGGTGGGAATGCTGCACTCTGAGAAGATCTCCTTCCATGTGCTGTCCGGACTCTCTTACTCCCTATTGCTAGGTCTACCCTGGCTCCACACACATGAACCCGTGCTGAACTTGCAATCCGGTGAAGTACTCCGGTGGGGGCAGGACTGCCATAGGACCTGCCTGGTTCCGGTTCGCCCGGCTCGTCCTCCACCTACCCCGGCTAATTTACCCGGTCTACCGGCACCTTACTGGCCCTATGCAAATGTCTTCGGTATAAAGGAAGCAGAGACACTGCCACCTCATAGGCCATATGATTGCCCGTTGTCGTCGGCCGAAACCCGGGACATGTCGGAGTACATAGAGGAGAATCTGGCCAGGGGATTCATCCGGAAGTCTACCTACCCGACTGGAGCCGGATTCTTCTTCGTTAAGAAGAAGGATGGTTCATTACGCCCCTGTATTGACTATAGAGGACTCAACCAAATCACGGTAAAGAACAAATACCTCCTGCCGCTCATCTCCGAGTTGTTTGACCGTCTTAAGGGAGCTAGGATCTTTACCAAGCTAGATCTACGTGGGGCATATAATCTGGTCCGAATCAGTCAAGGAGACGAGTGGAAGACGGCATTCAATACCCGGGACGGTCACTATGAATACTGTGTGATGCCCTTCGGCCTCTGAAATGCTCCTGCCGTCTTCCAAGAATTGGTCAACGACATCTTCCGTGATCTTCTTTACTCTTGCGTGGTGGTGTACCTGGACGATATCTTGGTCTTCTCTCCGGATATTCCCACACACCGGAGGGATGTTCGTCAGGTCCTGCTTAGGCTCAGGCAGAATCACCTCTATGCAAAGATCGAGAAGTGCCTCTTCGAGCAGACCTCTCTTCCTTTCCTGGGCTATGTTATTTCCCAGACAGGCCTACGAATGGATCCCGAGAAGCTCTCTGCTGTCCTAAAGTGGCCCCGTCCGGAGGGGTTGAAGACGATTCAGCGATTCCTGAATCGTCTCTTCATCCCGCACTTCTCTTCCCGGACTGCCCCCATATCTGCGCTCACCCGTAAGGGAGCAAATCCCAAGGAATGGTCGCCCGAAGCTGAGGAGGCCTTTCTTTCCTTAAAGCAAGCCTTCTCCTCTGCCCCAGTGCTGCACCGTCCGGATAGCAACAAACAGTTCTACCTGGAGGTTGATGCTTCCTCCTCTGGAGCCGGAGCGGTGCTCACCCAAAAGTCTTCATCCGGGAGAATGGTAACCTGCGGCTTCTTCTCCAAACTTTTCTCCTCGTCTGAGCGCAACTACTCCATAGGAGACCGAGAACTCTTAGCCATTAAATTGGCGCTGAAGGAGTGGCGTTACCTGCTTGAAGGGGCTCTATACCTGGTG
The DNA here is from genome assembly GCF_046119375.1 of Phyllobates terribilis. NCBI lineage: Eukaryota > Metazoa > Chordata > Amphibia > Anura > Dendrobatidae > Phyllobates > Phyllobates terribilis. The sequence continues at coordinate 400,104,839 of NW_027362767.1, forward strand.
ATCATCTATACGGATCACAAAACCTGGCATATCTCCAGAATGCCCAAAGACTCAATCCGCGTCAGGCCCGGTGGTCTTTCTTCTTCGCCCGCTTCGACTTCGTCCTACATTTCCGCCCGGCGGACAAGAATGTCAAAGCCGACGCCTTGTCCCGATCCTTCCTGTCCTCCGATCAAGAGGAGGAGCCTATGCACATCGACCCCTCCAAAGTGATGAATGTGGCCCCGTTGGATCTGACTCGTCTTCCACCCGGTAAGACGTTTGTAGCGGTACCAGATCGTGAGAAGGTTCTTCACTGGGGGCATTCATCTAAACTAGCTGGCCATGCTGGCCAAAAGAAGACCTTCCTACTCATTACCTGGCATTACTGGTGGCCTACCCTGCGCAAGGATGTGGTAGACTTCGTCGCGGCCTGTTCGTCCTGTGCCCGCAACAAAGTTCCCAGACATCTTCCAGCCGGTCGCCTCCTTCCTCTTCCCGTACCTGCTGCCCCGTGGCAGCACATTGCCATGGACTTTATTACTGATCTCCCTGTTTCTGCCGGTTGTACAGTCAGTGGTCGCCGACCGCTTCTCTAAGATGGCCCACTTCATTCCTCTGCCTGGTCTCCCATCTGCATCGGAGCTGGCCAAGGATTTTTTCCGTCATATTTTCCGTCTCCATGGCCTACCCCTCCACATTGTATCGGATCGAGGGGTTCAGTTCACCTCACGTTTCTGGAGAGCTACCTGTAAGCTACTGGATGTCACCCTGGATTTCTCCTCCGCCTACCATCCACAGTCCAATGGCCAAGTGGAGCGTATCAACCAAATCCTTACCAGTTACCTCCGGCACTTTGTTAACGCTCACCATACCGATTGGGTGGAGCTCCTACCATGGGCCGAATTCTCCTACAACAACCATGAGAGCGAATCTACTTCCAAATCCCCGTTCTTTGTGGTCCACGGTCAACATCCCCGGATTCCGTTTCCCATCTCCGCCTCGGTGGACAACCCTGCTGCGGAGGCTCTTGTCAGCGAATTCTCCACCATTTGGGAAAATACTAGGTCCGCACTTCTTCAGTCCTCCGAGCGGATGAAGAAACATGCTGACAAGAGACGTCTGGATCCGCCTCAATATCGCCTGGGAGATAAAGTCTGGCTCTCTTCCAAACATGTCCGACTCAAAATACCCTCCTATAAGTTGGGTCCTCGGTTTATCGGCCCATTTGAAGTTCTCAAACAAATCAACCCAGTGGCCTACAAGTTAAAACTCCCGGCCACCTTACGAATTCCCAACTCCTTCCATGTATCTCTCCTCAAACCAGTTGTGTTTAACTCTTTTTCCAATCTAAGTACTCCCCCTGCTCCAGTTTCCGCTGAGGACGTTTTTGAGGTAGAGAACATTCTGGCCACTAAGAGGAAAGACCCTTTTTCTAGTGGATTGGAAGGGGTTTGGCCCAGAGGAGAGAACTTGGGAACCCAGGGAGACCATTCATGCCCCGCTTCTCCTTGAAAAATTCCTTTCTGGCCTAAAAAAGAGGGGGCGTAAAGAGGGGGGTACTGTAGCATCGGCGTCTCTGCCCCCTGCCAGGCAGAGACGCCGTCTCACTCACCTCCTCGCTCCCCGCGCTCCCCGCTCTGCGTTCACCAGCGCTCCTCTTTCTGCTGCCGGCGCGCGCAGCTCCTCGGGCACTGTGCTTAGGGCGCTCGCTCCCTCCCTCTTAAAGGGGCCGCGTGCGCCATCCTAAGGAGTCCCCGGCCAATAGCCGAGGGTCCTCCCATATATAAGGCACCTCCTCCAAAATGGAGGTGCCCGAGCAAAAGTTGTTGCACAGTGTTTCTGACCTCTGCTTCAGCCCTCAGGTCCCACTGCTAGCCTGACTACCAGTCTTGCCCGCCAGCCTGTTACCTGCCTGTTACCTGCCATGCCAGCCAGCCCGCTCACCTGGGAGCACTTGCCTGTTGCCTGCCTGTTATCTGCCGTGCCTGCCAGTCTGCTCACCTGGGAGCACTTGCCTGTTGCCTGCCTCTTACCTGCCGTGCCTGCCAGTCCGCTCACCTGGGAGCACTTGCCTGTTGCCTGCCTGTTACCTGCCGTGCCTGCCAGCTCGCTCACCTGGGAGCACTTGCCTGTGACCTGCCTGTTACCTGCGTGTTACCTGCCGTGCCTTCCCGGAGGCTCCTGCCGTCACTTGCCGTGACCACCTAGACTCCTGCCGTCACTTGCCGTGACCACCTAGAGACTCCTGCCGTCACTTGCCGTGACCACCTGCCAGCCCACCTAGAGACTCCTGCCGTCACTTGCCGTGTCTACCTGATAGCCTACCTGGAGGCTTCTGCTCGCCAGCCTGCCTGCTGTGCCTACCTGCTATTCCGGTCAGTCCCTGCCATCTGTACCGTGGGAGTCACCTGCTCCCTTACAAGGTCGTCCCCAGAGTAGCACCTGGTCCCTCGGCTCGGTCCCTCCCTGGTCACGGAGTCGTTAGCCGCCGTACGACCAGGGTCGGTCCGGGTTGATACTTAGTTACGCCCCTCTGGGTCCCTCCTTGCACCGTAGCACAGAGGTTCCACCCCCCGGACCCGTAACACTATATAAGGTGTGCTTAATTATTAGGCAACTTCCTTTCCTTTGGCAAAATGGGTCAGAAGAGAGATTTGACGGGCTCTGAAAAGTCCAAAATTGTGAGATGTCTTGTAGAGGGATGCAGCAGTCTTGAAATTTCCAAACTTTTGAAGCTTGATCACCGAGCAATCAAGCGTTTCATGGCAAATAGCCAACAGGGTCGCAAGAAGCGTGTTGGCCAAAAAAGGCGCAAAATAACTGCCCATGAATTGAGGAAAATCAAGCGTGAAGCTGCCAAGATGCCATTCGTCACCAGTTTTGCCATATTTCAGAGCTGCAATGTTACTGGAGTATCAAAAAGCACAAGGTGTGCGATACTCATGGACATGGCCAAGGTAAGGAAGGCTGAAAAACGACCACCTTTGAACAAGAAACATAAGATAAAACGTCAAGAATGGGCCAAGAAATATCTTAAGACTGATTTTTCAAAGGTTTTATGGACTGATGAAATGAGAGTGACTCTTGATGGGCCAGATGGATGGGCCAGAGGCTGGATCAGTAAAGGGCAGAGAGCTCCACTCCGACTCAGACGCCAGAAAGGTGGAGGTGGGGTACTGGTATGGGCTGGTATCATCAAAGATGAACTTGTGGGACCTTTTCGGGTTGAGGATGGAGTGAAGCTCAACTCCCAGACCTACTGCCAGCTTCTGGAAGACAACTTCTTCAAGCAGTGGTACAGGAAGAAGTCGGTATCATTCAAGAAAAACCTGATTTTCATGCAGGACAATGCTCCATCACATACATTCAACTACTCCACAGCGTGGCTGGCCAGTAAAGGTCTAAAAGAAGAAAAAATAATGACATGGCCCCCTTGTTCACCTGATCTGAACCCCATAGAGAACCTGTGGTCCATCATAAAATGTGAGATCTGCAGGGAGGGAAAACAGTACACCTCTAGGAACAGTGTCTGGGAGGCTGTGGTGGCTGCTGCACGCAATGTTGATTGAAAACAGATCAAGCAACTGACAGAATCTATGGATCGAAGGCCGTTGAGTGTCATCATAAAGAAAGGTGGCTATATTGATCACTAATTTTTTTGGTTTTTGTTTTTGCATGTCAGAAATGTTTATTTCTAAATTTTGTGCACTGATATTGGTTTACCTGGTGAAAATAAACAAGTGAGATGGGATTATATTTGGTTTTTATTAAGTTGGCTAATAATTCTGCACAGTAATAGTTACCTGCACAAACAGATATCCTCCTAAAATAGCCAAATCTAAAAAAAAAACACTCCAACTTCCAAAAATATTAAGCTTGGATATTTATGAGTCTTTTGGGTTGATTAAGAACATAGTTGTTGATCAATAATAAAAATAATCCTCTAAAATACAACTTGCCTAATAATTCTGCACACAGTGTAATGTAGTGTATTTAATAATATGCACCAAATGTCCAGCTGGGGGTCTTTATGTAGGGGAGACAGGGCAAAAGCTTAGGACAAGGATGAATCTCATTGCCACACAATAAAAGAAAAAAGAATAGATCTACCTGTAGCCAAGCATTTTTGTTCCCCTGATCACAGCATCAAAGACATGAAATTACTGGTATTAAAAGGTAACTTCAAATCTCAGAGAAAAAGGAGAGTCTCGGAATATAAACTCATGGTGACCTTTGACACCTTGAGAGCAGGAATGAATGTGTCACATGGATTTATCTCATTATACATCAACTAAGGAATGTGCTCATCAGACCTGTGGGCTCATCACAACCCTGGACTAAGTCACAGGACATTAAACTTTCACACTCCTTATCTTTTAACTGCTAAAATATTTATAGCCAGAACTGTTTCTCTCTCCCATAGTAATAGCTCTGCTGTCCGTCACCTGTCTCATCTATTGCATTATTTCTGTGTCCTATTGTGTATAAATATGTGACTCTTCAGATTTTGCGTTATACTAGCCTGATGAAGAGGCCTGAGCAGTCTCGAAAGCTTGTGTAACATCCCTGGCAGCGTGCTTGCATGGTGCTCCACCTCCCACCATGCAATACCGCAATCTTACCTGTCAGTCCATGCTGCACTCTTTGCTCCAGTACCTGCTGTGTCCATGTCTCTCGTCTGATTGCTTAGGGCATCGGCGCGGCTTTCTGCTTGTTTCTTATAGCTACTGTGTACACAGTCCTAATGCGTCCCCAGCCTATTGCTGTGAGTCACTGGATACTTAAACGCCCTCCACCCAGTAGGAGGTGCCTGAGCAACACTTTCACTCAGTTTGTCTTTTGCAACTGAGTTGCCAGGTCCTATCCTGTATCTAGTCTGTTCTGCCACCCTGGGGGCTGAGTACCCAGGGACGCTACCTGTATCTCTGACTTCTAGTCTGTTTCCGCCACCCTGGGGGCTGAGTTCCCAGGCTCGTTCCTGTATCTTGTTCCCGGTTCAGTTCCTGTCTGAACTGTGTTCTTGCCCGTTACTTGTTTCTCTCTATGTTCGTGCCTTCCCTTTTCCTGCAGTGTCTGAACTTGCACCTAACTCCAACTTGTTGTCTCTGTACTTCTGTTTGTGAGTTTTGTGTCCACTCGCTACTTCATTGTAAGTACCTTGTGTGTATCTGGTTCTGCTTGTCCCCTTTCCCTGCCTCCGTATCTACCTCCTGTGTTCTAACCATCTTCCTGTATTTTCCAGTCTGTTCCATGTGAACAGAGCCCTGTCCTGTCTGCCTTCATCTTCTGCTCTGTTCTGCTCAGCTTGTTCACTGCTCCGGCGGTTCCGCTCTGCTCCGCTTGTTTACCGCACCTGCGGTTCTGTTCTGCTCTGCTTGTTCACCGCTCCGGCGGTTCCGCTCTGTTCCGCTTGTTTACCGCACCTGCGGTTCTGTTCTGCTCTGCTTGTTCACCGCTCCGGCGGTTCCGCTCTGCTCCGCTTGTTTACCGCACCTGCGGTTTTGCTCCGCTTGTTCACCGCACCTGCGGTTTTGCTCCGCTCCGCTTGTTCACCGCACCTGAGGTTTTGCTCCACTCTGCTTGTTCACCGCACCTGCGGTTTTGCTCCGCTCTGCTTGTTCACCGCACCTGCGGTTTTGCTCCACTCTGCTTGCTCACCGCACCTGCGGTTTTGCTCCGCTCTGCTTGTTCACCGCTCCTGCGGTTTTTCTCCGCTTTGCTTGTTCACCGCTCCTGCGGTTTTGCTCCGCTCTGCTTGTTCACTGTTCCTGCGATTTTGCTCCGCTCTGCTTGTTCACTGCACCTGCGGTCTTGCTCCGCTCTGTTTGTTCACCGCACCTGCGGGTTTGCTCCGCTCTGCTTGTTCACCGCTCCTGCGGTTTTGCTCTGCTAGTCCACCGCATCTGCGGCTCTGTTCCTGTATCCCAGTCTGTACTGGTCCCTATCCTGCCTGCGTTCATACCTGCCAGTATCTGCCTGTCTGCATTCCAGCCGTGCCTGTCAGCACCCGCCTGTCTGCATACCAGCCGTGCCAGCCAGTACCCACCTGTCTTCATACCAGCCGTGCCTGCTAAGTACCCACCTGCTGTCATACCAGCCGTGCCTGCCAGTACCCACCTGTCTGCATACCAGCTAACCTGCCTGTTCCTGCATTCCCCGGTGTGGGTCAACAGCTGTGACCGGGGTCTGACCTGGAGTAGCAACTGGTCCCTTTGCTCGGTTCCTCCCTGGTTCACGAAGTCGACTGAGCCACCGTGCGACCTTGGTTGGACCGGGTTGATACTTATTTACGCCCCTCCAGGCACTCCTCGGTTCATGGTCCAGTAGGATCACTAATCACGCTCACGCCAGTCAGTCCGTGCGTGAGCGTAACAGCTTGCAACTTGTTACCATTTTTTCAGTTAGCCATTAAAAGGTATCAACCACTGAGGACTCTCAAATCTAAATATTTTTTTACCCATTTCCTGATGTCTAAGAAAGTGGCTTAGAAAGTTCCTCTAAGAAGACACCAATATCATAAAGTAATATTTAACTGTCCTCACCATAAAAATCTTTGAGGGTCTAAATATGAGTGTAAGGCTGCTTGCCCACTATGCATTTTTTAAGCATTTCCGCAGCAGAAACGCTTAAAAAACGCTGGGTAATAGGTCTGCAATGGTCCCCACTGATAATCCGCATGTGCTGTGCACATGCTGCGGAAATTTCCGCTGTGGATTATCAATGCGGAAAAATCCGCAGCATGTCCATTAATTTTGCGTAATCGCGGCATTTTAGCCGCCATTGACTTGCATTGGACCGCATAACATCCGCATGACTACATGTACACATGCGGATATTATGCGACTCAATGCACGGATGGTACCCGGGTCTGGAGAAGAGGAGACTCTCCTCCAGACCTGGGTACCATACTATCTGTAGTTAAAAAAGAATTAAAATAAAAAATAAACACATACTCACCTTCTGATGGCCCCCTGTCTGCTCCCGGCGCCGCTGCTGGCTCTTCAGCTTCTTGCGGTGGTAAAAGGACCTTCCATGATGTCATTTAGTCATGTGACAGGTCACGCGACCGCTGATGTCGGCGGTCGCGTGACCTGTCATATGACTACATGACATCATGGAAGGTCCTTTGACACCACCGCGAGCCGCCGAAGACTCCGGACGCACCGTAGAAGGAGACCGGGGGCCATCGGAAGGTGAGTTTAATGTTTTTTTTTTTATTTTTCACCATTTTTATTATTCTTTTTTTTTTTTTTACTATTGATGCTGCATTTGCAGCATTGTAACTTGGTCACACTATATAAATCCATGCCGGTTGCATGGATTTATATAGTGTGACCAAGTTGTCAAGCACTTTCCAAGTGATGCTAAAATCGCTTGGAAAGGGCCTGACAACCCACATGCGAAATCGCATGTTCAAAACGCTTCACAAACACTTCTACCTGGCAGAAAAAAACGCATGTACAATCCGCATGTACAATCCGCATGCGTTTTTTCTGCCAGGGAGATGCAAGAACGCTCAGGAAAAATCCGGAGCATTTCTGCATCGTGGGCACATAGCCAAAAAAGTCGACCCGATACCCATATGAAGGAAGCAAAATCTTGGAATGGCAGGAAACAAGTTACTGTGGGGGTGGAGTGAGCTTCTTAAATTTGGGCAAAAGTGCTGATTATAGCCCCACATAAAAGGCCCTTTTCAGATCCACAATCCTCAGTTCAGTAGTTCTGCTCATGTCGTAGGAGCAGTACAATGAAAATGATGGTCAGATCTACGTCATCTGCGTCTGATGGACCCCAATGAATATAATAGTTTCTGTTGAGTCTCGAATATCCAGTAAATATGCGTGGCCTATTTGAAGGCCAGTGGTTATGATGTCTATGCCTACAGGCTCCTAGGAGGTGAATATGAAATATATCTGGTTGTTGAATGGCCTGACCCTTGTGAACATGTCTCCTTTAAACCAAATGTTTTTCTGTGAATATTTTTGTTCCAAATAAAAAGACTCGTATGGTCCAATTATTGTGAAATAACTAATAAGGCAAAAGTACCACCATGTAAAGGATATTCAGTAATGAGTCCGACATATAGGACTAAATCACTCCAACCTTCCTGATACGTCCCTAGAAATATAAAACTAAAGAATTGCATGTGATTAAGTGTTGATAATCTCGTAAAGAAGTATTGGCCACCCGCCTACAGTGTGATTGTCCCAGTGAGCGTCACGCTGTCGCCTTAAACAATCGTGTAATGGATTCTTAGCTGCTGTTTGTGTATTGTTAAAAGGCCAGCCATGTGGAGAAATGTAATCTCCATCTAGTCCATTCGGAAGAAGAAATCTGAAGATTTCACAGTTTTGAAGTTATTTGGCCTCCTGGTGGTCAGTGGGTCTCTTCCAGGAAGCATCGTGTGGCTACACATTGTCCCTACAGAGATGGCGCTCATACAAATGGCTGGTGACTAATGTAAAAAATATATATATATTTCAGCTCTCCTGGGGCAGCCTGCTCGGTCCACTTTCTCTTGAGGCACGGTGCTCGGATTGTAAAGATCCCCCGTCTGGGAGACATTAGGCAGTGATGAAAGGGTAGTTATCCAGCAACTCGTGAAAGTGACTTAAAAAATAGCCTTTATTTTGAAAAAATTAAAAACATGAGACCATAGTGCAAATAAAAGCAGACAGAGGCTTAAGCGTTTCGGATACGTAGATCCTTATTCCTAGCATAATACAATGTTGAAATGGAAAAACTTTTAAGACATATGGAGAAAGTAGTCGTCCCCCGACATCACCTGTTCAGAAGCTCAATTACACATGAGTCCAGAGTCTCAGAAAACTCAGTTTTAACCCTAAATGAACTGACTGTTTTTTATTTAAAAGGGAAAAAAAAAAAAAAAATTGGAAAGTTGGCAAACAATTACAAACTCCCTAAATATAACTCACTAAATATAAGTCACATAATATTAACCTAGAAACAGACAGTTATAATGAATATAGCAGGAAATCAGCTAGTGTAAAAGAGAGCAAGTGGAAATAACCGGAATATTAATACAAATACATTAATTCATTTCTCATATTTAAACCTGTTGGATATCTAGTATTTAATTTCAAAATCCACTGTGCTTCTTTTTTTCCGTAATAATTTAACCCTGTCCCGTTTAAGCTATTTCTAACCCTTATTCAGACTATCTGCAGTATTACCTGCGCTTCATAGATGATATTTTAATTGTTTGGAGCGGACAGGAGAGTGACATTCTCGGGTTTGAAAATTATTTAAACACTAATGAATTGAATTTATCCTTTACTATTGAAGCAAGAAAGGAAGAAATTTCCTTTTTAGATTTGAAATTAAAGGGTGATATTAATAACCATAGGGTGGAATGCAACCTTTTTTGTAAAAAAAATAGCTGGCAATTCTATATTGCACGCCTCGAGCCAGCACCCTAAACATGTTATTAGCAACATCCCCACAGGAGAGTTCATAAGGGCACGCAGGTGTTGCACTGATGGCATCAAATATGAACAGGAATGTCAAATCATTAAAGAGAGGATAATAAATCGAAGGTATGACACTAAAACCATAGAAACATCAAAAGATAAAGCTAATGGTAAGACCAGGGATCAATATTTAGCGCAGAGTTCCAAAAATGCCAATAAAATAAATTCCCGAAAAAAAGTGATATTCTCAAGCACATATAACACAAATTATTATAATGTTATTGGTGTTGTACGGAAATATTTGCCATTGCTTTATACCGATAATTTGTTCCAAAGAGGTCACGCACAGTGGGGAACATTATTTCTCCTACTGAGTTTAGAAATAACGAACATAGAAAGAGGGGGAATTCTTGGCTGTCCACAAAAGGCTCATTTAAGTGTGGACAAAGGCAATGTGGCTTGTGTCCGTATATGATCAATAACAACCAATCGGTAATTAATAATGAGGGACAAACATACCATCTAGTGACATTTATGAACTGCGGCAGTAATCATTGTGTTTATGTGATTCCCTGCACACAGTGTAATAAACAGTATGTTGGGTCCACAAGCCGCACTTTGAGAAAACGTTTGTCAGAACACATATACGATGTCCTAAATCCCACTACCCTTAGTTTGTCAGAACACATATACGATGTCCTGAATCCCACTACCCGTAGTTTGTCAGAACACATATACGATGACGTCCTAAATCCCACTACCCGTAGTTTGTCAGAACACATATACGATGTCCTGAATCCCACTACCCGTAGTTTGTCAGAACACATATACGATGTCCTGAATCCCACTATTCATAGTTTGTCAAAACACATATACGATGTCCTGAATCCCACTACCCGTAGTTTGTCAGAACACATATACGATGTCCTGAATCCCACTATTCGTAGTTTGTCAAAACACATATACGATGTCCTGAATCCCACTACCCGTAGTTTGTCAGAACACATATACAATGTCCTAAATCCCACTACCCGTAGTTTGTCAGAACACATATACGATGTCCTGAATCCCACTATTCGTAGTTTGTCAGAACACATATACGATGTCCTGAATCCCACTACCCGTAGTTTGTCAGAACACATATACGATGACGTCCTAAATCCCACTACCCGTAGTTTGTCAGAACACATATACGATGTCCTGAATCCCACTATTCGTAGTTTGTCAAAACACATATACGATGTCCTGAATCCCACTACCCGTAGTTTGTCAGAACACATATACGATGTCCTGAATCCCACTATTCGTAGTTTGTCAGAACACATATACGATGTCCTGAATCCCACTATTCGTAGTTTGTCAGAACACATATACGATGTCCTAAATCCCACTACCCGTAGTTTGTCAGAACACATATACGATGTCCTGAATCCCACTATTCGTAGTTTGTCAGAACACATATACGATGTCCTGAATCCCACTATTCGTAGTTTGTCAGAACACATATACGATGTCCTAAATCCCACTACCCGTAGTTTGTCAGAACACATATACGATGTCCTGAATCCCACTATTCGTAGTTTGTCAGAACACATATACGATGTCCTGAATCCCACTATTCGTAGTTTGTCAGAACACATATACGATGTCCTGAATCCCACTACCCGTAGTTTGTCAGAACACATATACGATGTCCTGAATCCCACTATTCGTAGTTTGTCAGAACACATATACGATGTCCTGAATGCCACTATTCGTAGTTTGTCAGAACACATATACGATGTCCTGAATCCCACTACCCGTAGTTTGTCAGAACACATATACGATGTACTAAATCCCACTATTCGTAGTTTGTCAGAACACATATACGATGTCCTGAATCCCACTACCCGTAGTTTGTCAGAACACATATACGATGTCCTAAATCCCACTATTCGTAGTTTGTCAGAACACATATACGATGTCCTGAATCCCACTACCCGTAGTTTGTCAGAACACATATACGATGTCCTGAATCCCACTATTCGTAGTTTGTCAGAACACATATACGATGACGTCCTAAATCCCACTACCCGTAGTTTGTCAGAACACATATACGATGTCCTGAATCCCACTACCCGTAGTTTGTCAGAACACATATACGATGTCCTGAATCCCACTATTCGTAGTTTGTCAGAACACATATACGATGACGTCCTAAATCCCACTACCCGTAGTTTGTCAGAACACATATACGATGTCCTGAATCCCACTACCCGTAGTTTGTCAGAACACATATACGATGTCCTGAATCCCACTACCCGTAGTTTGTCAGAACACATATACGATGTCCTGAATCCCACTATTCGTAGTTTGTCAGAACACATATACGATGTCCTGAATCCCACTACCCGTAGTTTGTCAGAACACATATACGATGTCCTGAATCCCACTATTCGTAGTTTGTCAGAACACATATACGATGTCCTGAATCCCACTATTCGTAGTTTGTCAGAACACATATACGATGTCCTGAATCCCACTATTCGTAGTTTGTCAGAACACATATACGATGTCCTGAATCCCACTACCCGTAGTTTGTCAGAACACATATACGATGTCCTAAATCCCACTATTCGTAGTTTGTCAGAACACATATACGATGTCCTGAATCCCACTATTCGTAGTTTGTCAGAACACATATACGATGTCCTGAATCCCACTACCCGTAGTTTGTCAGAACACATATACGATGTCCTGAATCCCACTATTCGTAGTTTGTCAGAACACATATACGATGTCCTGAATCCCACTATTCGTAGTTTGTCAGAACACATATACGATGTCCTGAATCCCACTACCCGTAGTTTGTCAGAACACATATACGATGTCCTGAATCCCACTATTCGTAGTTTGTCAGAACACATATACGATGTCCTGAATCCCACTATTCGTAGTTTGTCAGAACACATATACGATGTCCTGAATCCCACTATTCGTAGTTTGTCAGAACACATATACGATGTCCTAAATCCCACTACCCGTAGTTTGTCAGAACACATATACGATGTCCTAAATCCCACTATTCGTAGTTTGTCAGAACACATATACGATGTCCTGAATCCCACTATTCGTAGTTTGTCAGAACACATATACGATGTCCTGAATCCCACTACCCGTAGTTTGTCAGAACACATATACGATGTCCTAAATCCCACTATTCGTAGTTTGTCAGAACACATATACGATGTCCTGAATCCCACTACCCGTAGTGTGGCACCCCAGGGGTCTGGTTTTCCACAGTAATGTAATGTTATGTCTGAGAGCAGGTGGGAGGTCCTTTGGTCAGGGATCCTGTGCATGCCACACCTCCTGCCCAGTCTTGGGAGGGGAAGAACTTCCCCTGTATAAACCCGGGGCTGAGGCAGGGTGAGTCAGACAAGGAGAGTGGAGACAAGAAGCAGCATAGGAAACAGCAGAGTTACAAGGAGTCAGGGGCTGGCAGCTGCAGAGTTCGCCCTGACTAAGAAGATTCTTTACCGGACCCGGAGTCCGAGGCTGTGGGGACTAACTCCTACCTAGCAGCAGAATCCGTCAGGCAGGGGATTTCAGGTCCTCTGGCCCAGAAGCCCGAAGGCACGGTCACACGCGTGGGACCAGCACCGCCATCGTGAGCGGAAGCCATTAGAAGGCCCCGAGTCACCGGCCATACGGGTGAGCACCACACGGTACACTCAGGGACGTGGGCTACTTACATCAGCTTCTAGCAAGGTAGCCAGAAGAGTACAGTCAGTTTGGGAGGCCTACAACTACGCCTGGCCAGGGGAGATCCCATCTGCTCAAAGACTGACCAGGCCCCGTTTGCTAGCAAGTACTCCGGGAGGGTCTGTCGTTGTTACCAGTAAAGACCCTGAACTACACCGTACCGTCTCTGAGTGGTTCCTGCTACCCCCATCATCCACGTCGGCTGCCCTGAGGCCATACCCCTCCCGTTGGGGGTTATACTATCACGCTGCACAATCCTACCACCGGCCTCAGCGGTCTGCCCTGCAGCAGCAGCTCCCTGGCTGCACTCAACGGGTGGCGTAGTCCTCAACTATTTACTACTAATAGACTGCCGTCTAGTTTGACTCCCTGGGCACGGACCGGGTCACCGCCACGAGACTACAACCCTCCACTGATCCGGCTCCGGGTAGGCTCCCGCGTGCGCAACGCAGCGCGACACAGGCCCAGGGGCGCGTCAACTTTGGCGTAGTCGGCAGGATCTCGTGCCCGCAACCACCGGGTACTGCGTGCCTGAAAAGCAAAGACTGTTCAAACTTACCAGTGGTGAAGATTCCCGCTATCCGTGGAGGTTTCCCGCCATCCGGCGCCATCTTCTACCTTCTTCCCGCCATCGGTGAAGTTTCCCGCCATCCGGCGCCATCTTCGGCCTTCTTCCCGCCATCCGTGGAGTTTTCCCGCCGTTGGACGCCATCTTGGGGACGCCGCGCGGGAAGAAGAGGGGCGTGGACTCTGAAAGCGCGCGAGAACTGAAGCCCCGCCTCACGTCCGGACGTTGCGTAAGGTCCTGGAAGGAGCCCAGCAGACGCCGACGTCACAGGAGCGCGACGGAAGGTCCTCAACCCTGACGATCCACTGCGGAGCCGCGGCCTACGGAAGAGGATCATCGCAAGGTAGGCCACGGTCCACTAGGGGGGAGGAAGATGTCGGATACGGAGGAGAGCTTCACTGCCCCAACCCCCGCCAGCGCTACCACTGCTGCAGTTATGCCCTTCACCATGCCCTATATCCCGGGAGCAGCCTGGCTACCCCAGTACTCAGGGGAGTCACATACCCTGCATGACTTTAGAGAAAAGCTGGATAGCCTCTTCCAGGTGTACCCCCTCACAGAAGAGCAAAAAGTGAGCATCCTGGTGGCCCAACTAACCGGGGCAGCCAAAAGGGAAGTAAAATCCTGGCCACCTGGGAGGAAGACTGTCGCAGGGATACTAACCCGGCTGAAGGACACCTTTGATACCCGCACCTCAGCCGAGATTAAGCTTAGATTCTACGGGTGCAAGCAGCGAGCGCATGAGAGTATAAGGGACTATGCACTAAACCTACAAGAGGCCCTGAGGGCCATAAAGCAGACCGACCCTGATGGGGTGGGAAACGAGGACAGGCTGTTGACTGAACAATTTATAGAGGGTTTATATTGCAATGCCCACCGAACCCAGTTGCGGGCAATGGCCTTACAGGATCCCCATCTGGACTTTGCACAGTTCAAGGACAGAGCCATCCGGGTGCTCCGAGAACCGGCACCAGGTGGCGTTGTGACCCACAGACGCCCCACTACCACTTACTACCAGGAGGCGGCGCCCTTGTCAGCAGGGCCTGTGGGAGCTGATGCGCAGGCTTTGGACAATGACCCGGCTCCAGACCTACACCATCAGGTCCAAGAGCTAGCTAAGAGCGTTGCTGCGCTAACCCGAACTGTGCAGTCTTTACAGGTTTCCACCCCAGGGAAGATCCAGCTGGCATCCGGACCGGAGGACATCCCGTGGCGTCGACCAAGGAGGACCCCACCGGCCAGAGGAAGACCCAGTGACCGATACAGCGAGGACGGACGACCCATCTGCCGCCGCTGCAATCAATCCGGACATATGGAAAGGTACTGTTCTTTAAACGGGCACAACCTGGGGTAGAGGGCCAACCCCCAGGAAAAAGATCACCAGGCCCATCGAACTGGCGCGACAGATATGTGGGAGGACGTCCAGTCTTGCCTGTGGTACTGGATGGCATTCCCATGAGTGCCCTACTGGATACCGGGTCACAGGTCACCACCATCCCGTACGTGCTCTTCAAGCAGTACTGGAATGACTCGGATATTACCCACTACCCTGACGACGACTTGAGTATCATCGCCAGCAATGGCCAGCCCGTGCCACAGATCGGATTTAAAGAGGTGGCCCTCAAAATCGGTAGAGTCGAACTGGCCGCACAGGGACTGATCATTGTAGATATTGATAAACATGAGAGTCACCCAAAAATAACTCTGGGAACTAACGTAATTGAAAATTGTCTTGCAGAGGTGATTTTCCTTTTACAGCAGGTTGCCAAGAACGCCAGCTCCGGCGAGCAGCGGGTGCTCCAGAAAGAGATCCGGGCACTGATGCAACGGCAACAAGTGGAACTCTCCGGCGGTGAGATTGGTAGCGTAAGAATGTGTGACCCTTTTCCTATTGCCATGCCCCCAAAAAGTGAAATGATGATTTGGTGCCGGGCAGCTATTGGTCTGAGAGGAAGAGATTACCAGGCAATGGTGGAACCAGTTTACTCAGACAGTAGGCCCACCATTTTGACAGCACGGGGGGTGGTCAATGTACGCCATGGGAGGGTGCCCATTCGCATAATAAATATCGGGGAGAGGGAAGTGTACCTGCCCCGGTATGCCACGCTAGCCAAATTATATACCACTAATCAAAATTCTATACAATCTGTGGAACCCTTGCCTCCATCTCACCCGGAGGAAGGTAACGGCTCTAAGAAAGACATGGAGGACTGGTGTCAGCAACTACATTTGGGTACTGATTCCACTCCCTCACATCAGAAACAAGGAGTCTATCGGGTGGTTCAAGAGTATGAGAGAGTGTTTAGTAAACACCCGTTAGACTTTGGGCGGGTCAAGGGGGTAGAACACCGCATCCCCACGGGAGATCATCCTCCCATAAAAGAGAGGTATCGACCCGTACCCCCTGCACACTACCAACACGCCAAGGGGATGCTTCGAGACATGAAGGAGGCTGGGGTAATCCGGGATAGCTGTAGCCCCTGGGCAGCCCCACTAGTTTTAGTCAAAAAGAAAGACAACACCATGAGGATGTGTGTAGATTACCGGAAAATCAACCGTATCACACACAAGGATGCGTACCCCTTACCAAGGATAGAGGAGTCATTGGCTGCTTTAAGATCTGCTAACTTCTTCTCTACCTTGGATCTCACTAGCGGGTACTGGCAGGTTCCTGTAGCAGAGGCGGACCGGGAGAAGACCGCATTCACCACCCCGATGGGACTTAGCGAGTTCACCTGCATGCCGTTCGGACTCTGCAACGCCCCAGGAACCTTCCAACGATTAATGGAGTGCTGTCTGGGCCACAGAAACTTTGAGACGGTCCTGTTGTACCTGGACGATGTCATCGTATACTCCAAAACTTATGAGGACCACCTGAAACACCTGGCGGAGGTGTTCGAAGCTCTGGCGAGTTACGGCCTAAAGGTGAAACCCTCCAAGTGTCACCTCCTGAAACCAAAGGTGCAATACCTGGGACACGTGGTGAGCGCTGACGGAGTGGCTCCCGACCCCGATAAGATCACCGCAATTAAGGGATGGCCAAGCCCCTCCAGCGTAAAAGAAGTGCGGCAGTTCCTAGGGTTGGTAGGCTACTACCGAAGGTTTATTCCCGGTTTCACCAAAAAGGCAGCGCCTATGCAGGACCTCCTGATAGGCCAGTCCCGGAAGGCCAAGAACCAGAAGCCGCCCTTCAAATGGGAAGAGCTAGAAGAGGAGTCCTTCCGCCAGCTGAAGATGGCCCTCACGGGGGATGAAATCTTGGCGTACCCGGACTATAGCCAGCCCTTCATCCTCTACACCGACGCCAGTAACATCGGGCTAGGAGCCGTACTGTCCCAGATTCAGCAGGGGAGAGAACGAGTAATCTCCTATGCCAGCCGAAAACTGCGACCCACCGAAAGGAACCCCGAGAATTACAGCTCATTTAAGTTAGAGTTCCTGGCCGTGGTATGGGCAGTCACCGAGCGCTTTAGGCATTACCTCGCTTCTTCCCGGTTCACCGTATACACGGATAACAACCCGTTGATACACCTGGACACGGCAAGACTCGGTGCCCTGGAGCAGAGGTGGATGGCCCGTCTGTCCAACTACGAGTTCACAATCAAATACCGGGCAGGACGCTCCAATACTAACGCGGATGCCCTGTCCAGGATGCCCAACCTGCCGGACGAAGGAGAAGATCCGGAGGGACTGGAAGAAGTTGAACTCCCTGCGTTCCACCGTCATGGGACTATCCAGTATTCCCACCGGGTAAGGGGTAAGCAGGCTGCTACGTTGAACCCCTTACCCCACTACAACTGGGCAGAAACGCAAGACAGCGACCCTGCCGTCCGACTAGTGAAGGAGATGCTGACTCGGCCGGAGGCTCGCCTTGAACCAGACGCTCCGGAGGAAGCCAAACAACTATGGGCGGAGAAGAGTCGACTATTCCTTTACAAGGGGAAGTTGTGCCGCAGAATGGTCAACTCCCGGACGCATGAACTACTCTGGCAAGTAGTGGTGCCACGAAGAGACGCAGCCATGGTGATGGAGGCATACCACGACGGAGCTGGACACTTCGGGTGGAAAAAGCTGGAGTTCCTGCTGCGCGAGCGGTTCCACTGGGTAGGCATGAGGGGAACCATCGAGAAGTGGTGCAGAGACTGTGGCCCGTGCAATCTGAGAAGGAAGGACCGGGCCAGCCAGAAGACTCCCCTGCAGTCCATCGTCACCCGGCAACCGTTGGAACTGGTAGCCTTGGATCATGTAAAACTGACCCCAAGCAGAAGTGGCTACGTCTACGCGTTAACCATCGTGGATCATTACTCCCGGTTCTTGGTTGTCGTCCCCGTCAAGGACTTAACGGCTCAAACAGCAGCTAGAGCCTTCCAGCAGCACTTCTGCCGTCCACACGGGTACCCGGACCAAGTGCTGACGGACCAGGGACCTGCCTTTGAAGCGGAGGTCTTCCAGGAATTCTGCAACCTGTATGGCTGCCGGAAGATAAGGACGACACCCTACCATCTGCAAACTAATGGACTTTGTGAAAAAATGAACCAGGTGGTAATGGATCTTCTAAAAACATTGCCCCTGGAAGAACGCAGTCTGTGGCCTGAGAAGTTGCCCGATCTGGTGGACCTATACAACCACATCCCGGTAGGTTCCACCAACTGTACCCCGGCTTACCTAATGAGGGCGAGACCTGGTAAGTTACCTGTTGACCTGGAAATGGGAGTCCTGACACCTGAGGACACTTCACCAGAAACAGACTGGGACACAGAGAGGCAGCAGCAGTACCGGAGAGTACAAGAGAGCGTGGAGCGAAGTCTCTGTCAGGCTAGGGAAAGACAAGAGAAGACTTACAACCAGTATGCTCCCGCTGTTCCCCTGGTACCCGGAGAGCAGGTCTTGAAGAGGAAAAGACGGCTCCACAAGTTGGATGACCAGTGGGAGAAGGACCCGTACACCGTACTGCCCTCAAGCCACGAGAACCCGAAGGTCTGTACCATCAGTAAAGACGGAGGGGAAACCACAGCCATTGTGTCCCGGGACCACCTGAAGAAGTGTCCCGAACAACTGAGGAACCCTGAAGAGGAACAAGAAGACCATCGACCCGTGGGAGAAAGGGAAGATATGGTTAGTACCGTGCTCGGGGACTTCCCTCGGTCTTGGACTCAAGTCAATGGTGCAGTTGTGGTACCCGTACTCACCTTCCTCCAACCATCATCCCAAGAACCAACGGAGCAACGGGTAGAGCTGGAAGAACAGCCGGTCCAGGAGGCAGAAGACTCCACACGAGTAGAACAGGAGAATCAACCCTCTGCTTATAGTGAGCCTGCCGTACCCCTAGTGAGACAAAGAGCCGGTAGACAGCTGCCCAGTTTACCCTTGACAGCTCCTACACCCTGTAGTTCAGGGCCAGACAGTCAGCTCCGTAGGTCCACTAGGGCCACTAGAGGCCAGTTACCCGCACGCTGGAGAATTTGAAGTGTAAAAATAGTTTTATTTATGTTTATCTGTGTATTGTTGCTTGTGTATAATTTTGTGTTTCCAGTTGTTTTTAGGAAACCTTGGTGGATTTACCGGGAATCCTTGTACATAGTTGGAGCGTAACCCAGGATGGACTAGAGACTGTTAAGGACTCGGGGTAGGACAGACCCCTACCTGGTTACGTCTCCCTGTGTTGGTGAAATGGACACCTTGCTTCTTTCAGAGACTGCACCCGGTTGCGGACACGCCGTAACCATCTTTATATGTTTTCTTATTGTATTATTAATGTTTTTTGCCTTGTTATGTTTTTCTAAATGTGTTTAGTCCCGGAGTACTAAATTTCACTAGGGGGGAATGTGGCACCCCAGGGGTCTGGTTTTCCACAGTAATGTAATGTTATGTCTGAGAGCAGGTGGGAGGTCCTTTGGTCAGGGATCCTGTGCATGCCACACCTCCTGCCCAGTCTTGGGAGGGGAAGAACTTCCCCTGTATAAACCCGGGGCTGAGGCAGGGTGAGTCAGACAAGGAGAGTGGAGACAAGAAGCAGCATAGGAAACAGCAGAGTTACAAGGAGTCAGGGGCTGGCAGCTGCAGAGTTCGCCCTGACTAAGAAGATTCTTTACCGGACCCGGAGTCCGAGGCTGTGGGGACTAACTCCTACCTAGCAGCAGAATCCGTCAGGCAGGGGATTTCAGGTCCTCTGGCCCAGAAGCCCGAAGGCACGGTCACACGCGTGGGACCAGCACCGCCATCGTGGAGCGGAAGCCATTAGAAGGCCCCGAGTCACCGGCCATACGGGTGAGCACCACACGGTACACTCAGGGACGTGGGCTACTTACATCAGCTTCTAGCAAGGTAGCCAGAAGAGTACAGTCAGTTTGGGAGGCCTACAACTACGCCTGGCCAGGGGAGATCCCATCTGCTCAAAGACTGACCAGGCCCCGTTTGCTAGCAAGTACTCCGGGAGGGTCTGTCGTTGTTACCAGTAAAGACCCTGAACTACACCGTACCGTCTCTGAGTGGTTCCTGCTACCCCCATCATCCACGTCGGCTGCCCTGAGGCCATACCCCTCCCGTTGGGGGTTATACTATCACGCTGCACAATCCTACCACCGGCCTCAGCGGTCTGCCCTGCAGCAGCAGCTCCCTGGCTGCACTCAACGGGTGGCGTAGTCCTCAACTATTTACTACTAATAGACTGCCGTCTAGTTTGACTCCCTGGGCACGGACCGGGTCACCGCCACGAGACTACAACCCTCCACTGATCCGGCTCCGGGTAGGCTCCCGCGTGCGCAACGCAGCGCGACACAGGCCCAGGGGCGCGTCAGTAGTTTGTCAAAACACATATACGATGTCCTGAATCCCACTACCCGTAGTTTGTCAGAACACATATACGATGTCCTGAATCCCACTATTCGTAGTTTGTCAAAACACATATACGATGTCCTGAATCCCACTACCCGTAGTTTGTCAAAACACATATACGATGTCCTGAATCCCACTACCCGTAGTTTGTCAGAACACATATACGATGTCCTGAATCCCACTATTCGTAGTTTGTCAAAACACATATACGATGTCCTGAATCCCACTACCCGTAGTTTGTCAGAACACATATACGATGACGTCCTAAATCCCACTATTCGTAGTTTGTCAGAACACATATACGATGTCCTAAATCCCACTACCCGTAGTTTGTCAAAACACATATACGATGTCCTGAATCCCACTACCCGTAGTTTGTCAGAACACATATACGATGTCCTGAATCCCACTATTCGTAGTTTGTCAAAACACATATACGATGTCCTGAATCCCACTATTCGTAGTTTGTCAAAACACATATACGATGTCCTGAATCCCACTACCCGTAGTTTGTCAGAACACATATACGATGTCCTGAATCCCACTATTCGTAGTTTGTTAGAACACATATACGATGTCCTGAATCCCACTACCCGTAGTTTGTCAGAACACATATACGATGTCCTGAATCCCACTATTCGTAGTTTGTCAGAACACATATACGATGTCCTGAATCCCACTATTCGTAGTTTGTCAGAACACATATACGATGTCCTGAATCCCACTATTCGTAGTTTGTCAGAACACATATATGATGTCCTAAATCCCACTATTCGTAGTTTGTCAGAACACATATACGATGTCCTAAATCCCACTATTCGTAGTTTGTCAGAACACATATACGATGTCCTAAATCCCACTATTTGTAGTTTGTCTGAACACATATACGATGTCCTGTATCCCACTATTCGTAGTTTGTCAGAACACATATACGATGTCCTGAATCGCACTACCCGTAGTTTGTCAGAACACATATACGATGTCCTGAATCCCACTATTCGTAGTTTGTCAGAACACATATACGATGTCCTGAATCCCACTACCCGTAGTTTGTCAGAACACATATACGATGTCCTGAATCCCACTATTTGTAGTTTGTCTGAACACATATACGATGTCCTGAATCGCACTACCCGTAGTTTGTCAGAACACATATACGATGTCCTGAATCCCACTATTCGTAGTTTGTCTGAACACATATACGATGTCCTGAATCCCACTACCCGTAGTTTGTCAGGAGCCTCCAGGCATTTTTTGCATGAACATGGAGGTAATATCAGCCGCTTACGTGTAAGTGCATTGGAATCTGTCCCTATATCTCATCGTGGTGGGGACAGGGTTAAATTATTATGGAAAAAAGAAGCACAGTGGATTTTGAAATTAAATACTAGATATCCAACAGGTTTAAATATGAGAAATGAATTAATGTATTTGTATTAATATTCCGGTTATTTCCACTTGCTCTCTTTTACACTAGCTGATTTCCTGATATATTATTATTATTTATTATTATAGCGCCATTTATTCCATGGCGCGTTACATGTTCATTATAACTGTCTGTTTCTAGGTCAATATTATGTGACTTATGTTTAGCGAGTTATATTTATGGAGTTTATAATTGTTTGGCAACTTTCCAATCCCCCCCCCCCTTTTAAATAGAAACAGTCAGTTCATTTAGGGTTAAAACTGAGTTTTCTGAGACTCTGGACTCATGTGTAATTGAGCTTCTGAACAGGTGATGTCGGGGGACGACTACTTTCTCCATATGCCTTAAAAGTTTTTCCATTTCAACATTGTATTATGCTAGGAATAAGGATCTACGTATCCGAAACGCTTAAGCCTCTGTCTGCTTTTATTTGCACCATGGTCTCATGTTTTTAATTTTTTCAAAATAAAGGCTATTTTTTTAAGTCAATTTCACGAGTTGCTGGATAACTACCCTTTCAAATGGCTGGTGACTGTATTGTAAGGGGCGGCAGCAGTTCTCTTCTTGAACTAATAGTGGGGAGTCCAAAATGGAGACCCACCCCCCATGATGTCCACATGACCTCTTGTCTATTCATATGCTTGCTCAGTAGGTAACCTACAAACCTAAAGAACATTTCACCCTAAAAAAATAGATACACAAGTCCTTGAGTTGACCTCATTTGTGTCCGAATTCACTCAGATTGGGTTTAGAAAAGTGACAACCACTATTTGAGTGTGCAGAGGGAGCAGCCACTCCCGGCCCCTACTGGTTGAGGAGGACCTATCACTTTCTAAGCAATTCTTACCTGGTGTAAACGCCGCTGTTCTCCTGAATCCAACGATGTTTTTCTTTTGTTCCTGCTCCTCTCCCTTCCTGAGATATGACCTCCTCTTCCCTGTATGTAAATTTAGTATTTTTAACCAACTGGGCATGGGAGAGTTGAGGAACACGCCCACTTGGTTAAAAAGACTAGATTTATATACAGGGAAGAGGAGGAAGTATCTCAGGAACGGAGAGGAGCAGGAACAAAAGAAAAACATCGTCGGATTCAGCAGAACAGCGGCGTTTACACCAATAACATATTTATGGCAAGTGACGAGTCCATTTTAAAATTTTGGTGCTCTGCTTAGATAACCCCTTATTAAATGAAACAGTACCCCTTGTAAAATGAAAGCAGCATATACTGACCTCCAAGATCTGTGCTGTTCCAGTGATATCTGCCCTGTGTCTGCCGACGCTCATGTGACAGTGTCCGCTGATAGGCTGCAGCGCTCACGTGAGATAATGTCATGCACGTGCCCATAGACATAGCGCCATCATTGCTGGAACACCATCCGTCCGGTCCCTTTATTTAAAGGGAATTTGTCAGTAGGATCAGCCCTCCTAAGCCGTCTATATGGAAATGTAGATCATAGGAAGCTGAATAAAATGATACCTTGATATCTGCGATCTGATGTCTCATTCCAGAGAAATCCACGTTTTTCCTAGCATTTAAATGAGCTGTTAAGATCTATGGGTGGGACATAGATCTCCCTGAGAATCTGACTCCAGAGAGGGCGTTACCAGTGTGAGACATGTAGATCAGGAGAGTAGACTGTCAGTCATTAAATGTCTCACACAAGTAACGGCCCTTTCATTTACATTTAGCTCTAGAGGCAGATTCTCAGGGAGATCTACGTCCGACCCATAGATCCTAACAGCTCATTTACATATTAGGAAAAACATGGATTTCACTGGAATAAGACATCGGATCGCAGATATCAAGGTGTCATTGTATTCAGCTTCCTATGACCTGAGTGCCCATATAGTCAGCTTAGGAGGGTTGATCCCACTGTCAGATTCCCTTTAAGAATGGGTTCTCCAAGTAATAGACAATCCCTCAAATTTCACTCTTTAATATCTGGTTACCTCCTTGTCTAAGAGCTGAGAGCTGCAATGCCAATTGCATTAAAGAAGAAAGCTTAACAAGACTCTTGGGTGACGGCCAGCATCTTCTGCAGTGAACGGGAAAGCAGGACAAATAGGAAGCCGATCCATTATTATCAGACTTAATTTACATATTTCAGCTAAATACTTTACTAATCCAAGTGTACACAGAGACTTACAGTAAATTGTGATTAATGTTAACCCCAATCCTCTCATTCTACAATCACAGGGACCCAAGAGGCTGGATGTAGGGTGTTTGTTTTTTTGGTGGGATCTTTCCATAGACTTAGAGCAACTGTTCAGTATGAAAATGTATCATCAGAAAATGAACTGTTGTTCAAGCAGATTTTCATGTTAAATTTGTAAAAATGTGACATCAAATTTATTTATTTTTCATATCTCTATATTTAAAAAAATCAAACATGTTGCATGGAGAAGCCGACTTCTTGCTGGGCGCATAAACATTAGCAGTAATAGACTGATTCAGACCCTATTTGTTTTCATGGAAGTATAATCTGAACATGCTCTATTATTGAGAAAGGTCATAGGGGAGGAGGTGAGCTGTGACATCATCTATTGTGAATGGTGGATCCTGTGTTATCTGCTGTATATAGAGGTGTTATCACCCATTGTACAGGAGGAGGAGGAGGTGAGCTGTGACATCACCTATTGTGAATGGTGGATCCTGTGTTATCTACTGTATATAGAAGTGTTATCAGTCATTGTACAGGAGGAGGCGGTGAGCTGAGACATTACTTATGGTGAATCCTGGAACCTGTTTTATCCACTGTATATAGAGGTGTTATCAGTCATTGTACAGGAGGAGGTGAGCTGTGATATCACCTATTGTGAATGGTGGATCCCGTGTTATCTACTGTATATAGAGGTGTTATCAGTCATTGTACAGGAGGAGGCTGTGAGCTGTGACATCACCTATTGTGAGTGGTGGATCCTGTGTTATCTGCTGTATATAGAGGTGTTATCAGTCATTGTACAGGAGGAGGCTGTGAGCTGTGACATCACCTATTGTGAGTGGTGGATCCTGTGTTATCTGCTGTATATAGAGGTGTTATCAGTCATTGTACAGGAGGGGGAGGAGGTGAGCTGTGATCTCACCTATTGTGAATGGTGAATCCTGTGTTATCTGCTGTATATAGAGGTGTTATCAGTCATTGTACAGGAGGAGGAGGAGGTGAGCTGTGATCTCACCTACTGTGAATGGTGGATCCTGTGTTATCTGCTGTATATAGAGGTGTTATCAGTCATTGTACAGGAGGAGGAGGTGAGCTGTGACATCACCTATTGTGAGTGGTGGATCCTGTGTTATCTGCTGTATATAGAGGTGTTATCACCCATTGTACAGGAGGAGGAGGTGAGCTGTGATCTCACCTATTGTGAATGGTGGATCCTGTGTTATCTACTGTATATAGAGGTGTTATCAGTCATTGTACAGGAGGGGGAGGAGGTGAGCTGTGATCTCACCTATTGTGAATGGTGGATCCTGTGTTATCTGCTGTATATAGAGGTGTTATCAGTCATTGTACAGGAGGAGGAGGAGGTGAGCTGTGATCTCACCTATTGTGAATGGTGGATCCTGTGTTATCTACTGTATATAGAGATGTTATCAGTCATTGTACAGGAGGAGGAGGAGGTGAGCTGTGATCTCACCTATTGTGAATGGTGGATCCTGTGTTATCTGCTGTATATAGAGGTGTTATCACCCATTGTACAGGAGGAGGAGGTGAGCTGTGACATCACCTATTGTGAATGGTGGATTCTTTGTTATCTATTTCATATAGAGGTGTTATCATCCATTGTACAGGAGGAGGAGGTGAGCTGTGATATCACCTATTGTGAATGGTGGATCCTGTGTTATCTACTGTATATAGAGGTGTTATCACCCATTGTACAGGAGGGGGAGGAGGTGAGCTGTGACATCATCTATTGTGAATGGTGGATCCTGTGTTATCTGCTGCATATAGAGGTGTTATCACCCATTGTACAGGAGGAGGAGGTGAGCTGTGACATCACCTATTGTGAATGGTGGATCCTGTGTTATCTACTGTATATAGAAGTGTTATCAGTCATTGTACAGGAGGAGGAGGAGGTGAGCTGTGATCTCACCTATTGTGAATGGTGGATCCTGTGTTATCTGCTGTATATATAGGTGTTATCAGTCATTGTACAGGAGGAGGTGAGCTGTGATCTCACCTATTGTGAATGGTGGATCCTGTGTTATCTGCTGTATATAGAGGTGTTATCAGTCATTGTACAGGAGGAGGTGAGCTGTGATCTCACCTATTGTGAATGGTGGATCCTGTGTTATCTACTGTATATAGAGGTGTTATCAGTCATTGTACAGGAGGAGGAGGAGGTGAGCTGTGATCTCACCTATTGTGAATGGTGGATCCTGTGTTATCTGCTGTATATAGAGGTGTTATCACCCATTGTACAGGAGGAGGAGGTGAGCTGTGACATCACCTATTGTGAATGGTGGATTCTTTGTTATCTATTGCATATAGAGGTGTTATCATCCATTGTGCAGGAGGAGGAGGTGAGCTGTGACATCACCTATTGTGAATGGTGGATCCTGTGTTATCTACTGTATATAGAGGTGTTATCACCCATTGTACAGGAGGGGGAGGAGGTGAGCTGTGACATCATCTATTGTGAATGGTGGATCCTGTGTTATCTGCTGTATATAGAGGTGTTATCACCCATTGTACAGGAGGAGGAGGTGAGCTGTGACATCACCTATTGTGAATGGTGGATCCTGTGTTATCTACTGTATATAGAAGTGTTATCAGTCATTGTACAGGAGGAGGAGGAGGTGAGCTGAGACATTACTTATGGTGAATCCTGGAACCTGTTTTATCCACTGTATATAGAGGTGTTATCAGTCATTGTACAGGAGGAGGCTGTGAGCTGTGACATCACCTATTGTGAGTGGTGGATCCTGTGTTATCTGCTGTATATAGAGGTGTTATCAGTCATTGTACAGGAGGGGGAGGAGGTGAGCTGTGATCTCACCTATTATGAATGGTCGATCCTGTGTTATCTGCTGTATATAGAGGTGTTATCAGTCATTGTACAGGAGGAGGAGGAGGTGAGCTGTGATCTCACCTATTGTGAATGGTGGATCCTGTGTTATCTGCTGTATATAGAGGTGTTATCAGTCATTGTACAGGAGGGGGAGGAGGTGAGCTGTGATCTCACCTATTGTGAATGGTGGATCCTGTGTTATCTGCTGTATATAGAGGTGTTATCAGTCATTGTACAGGAGGAGGAGGAGGTGAGCTGTGATCTCACCTATTGTGAATGGTGGATCCTGTGTTATCTACTGTGTATAGAGGTGTTATCAGTCATTGTACAGGAGGAGGAGGAGGTGAGCTGTGATCTCACCTATTGTGAATGGTGGATCCTGTGTTATCTGCTGTATATAGAGGTGTTATCACCCATTGTACAGGAGGAGGAGGTGAGCTGTGACATCACCTATTGTGAATGGTGGATTCTTTGTTATCTATTGCATATAGAGGTGTTATCATCCATTGTACAGGAGGAGGAGGTGAGCTGTGACATCACCTATTGTGAATGGTGGATCCTGTGTTATCTACTGTATATAGAGGTGTTATCACCCATTGTACAGGAGGGGGAGGAGGTGAGCTGTGACATCATCTATTGTGAATGGTGGATCCTGTATTATCTACTGTATATAGATGTGTTATCACCCATTGTACAGGAGGAGAAGGTGAGCTGTGACATCGCCTATTGTGAATGGTGGATCCTGTGTTATCTACTGTATATAGAGGTGTTATCAGTCATTGTACAGGAGGAGGAAGTGAGCTGTGACATCATCTATAGTGAATGGTGGATCCTGTGTTATCTATTGTATATAGAGGTGTTATCACCCATTGTACAGGAGGAGGAGGTGAGCTGTGACATCACCTATTGTGAATGGTGGATCCTGTGTTTTCTACTGTATATAGAGGTGTTATCAGTCATTGTACAGGAGGAGTATGTACAGGAGGAGGAGGTGAGCTGTGACATCACCTATTGTGAATGGTGGATTCTGTGTTTTCTACTGTATATAGGGGTGTTATCAGTCATTGTACAGGAGGAGTAGGTGAGCTGTGACATCACCTATTGTGAATGGTGGATCCTTTGTTATCTACTGTATATAGAGGTGTTATCAGTCATTGTACAGGAGGAGGTAGCTGTGACATCACCTATTGAGAATGGTGGATCCTGTGTTATCTACTGTATATAGAGCAGTTATCAGTCATTGTACAGGAGGAAGAGGAGGTGAGCTGTGATATCACCTATTGAGAATGGTGGATCCTGGGTTATCTACTGTATATAGAGGTGTTATCAATCATTGTACAGGAGGAGGAGGAGGTGAGCTGTGACATCACCTATTGTGAATGGTGGATCCTGTGTTATCTACTGTATATAGAGGTGTTATCAGTCATTGTACAGGAGGGCGAGGTGAGCTGGGACATCACCTATTGTGAATGTCGGATCCTGTGTTATCTACTGTGTATAGAGGTGTTATCAGTCATTGTACAGGAGGAGGAGGAGGTGATCTGTGACATCACTTATTGTGAATGGTGGATGCTGTGTTATCTACTGTATATAGAGGTGTTATCAGTCATTATACAGGAGGAGGAGGTGAGCTGTGACATCACCTATTGTGAATGGTGGATCCTGTGTTATCTACTGTATATAAATGTTATCATTCATTGTATTGAAGGTGGAGGTGAGCTGTGACATCACCTATTGTGAATGGTGGATCCTGTGTTATCTACTGTATATAGATGTTATCATTCATTGTACAGGAGGAGGAGGTGAGCTGTGAAATGACCTATTGTGAATGGTGGATCCTGTGTTACCAGCTGATTCTTTTAATTGTAATTCCATCAGTGATTAACAAGGCTGCTGAAAAGTCATCTGTACAGAATATTAAGTGTGAATATAGTATAAGGTTGTTATTATTATTTATTTATATAGTGCCATTGATTCCATGGCGCTGTACATAAGAAGGGATTATATACCAAATACAGATATATCTTACAGTAAACAAACTAACAATGATAGACAGGTACAGAGGGAAGACGACCCGGCCCTTGCGGGCTTACATTTTAAGTAGCTATTGTGAAAACTGCAAGATTTCAGATTTTTTTTTAAACATAGACAATAATATGGAAAATTTAAACAAAAGCCATGATCAAAAATGTTTGACAACTACATGTAAACTGATCAATTTAGCCTTTAGCCCTGGCATCAGTGGCATAATGACCGCGATTGCAGGCCAGGGTCCGCCGACGCCAGCAAATGCTTCATCTGGATGTGTGCCCTTGGACGCACATCCAGCTGGAGTGTATTGCATAATACATGCTGCCGGCCAATCAGAGGCCAGCAGCTGACATCGGCATGTACGTGATGGGGCGCATGGCAGTGACGTCACTCGCTCACGTCACACACCGAGTCCTGCTGGCTTCACAAGAGGACGCGCACGGCGCGGGAGTGAAGGGACGATGAGTATTTATTTATTTTAAAAATCATTGGCCATATTACTATGGATGTCTATGGGGAGTGCATTATACCACTATGGATGTCTATGGGGTTGCATTATAGTACTAGGGATATGTATGGAGTGCATTAAATTACTATGGATGTCTATGGGGGTGCATTATACTATTGCTGACTATGGGGGTGCATTACACTATTGTTGACTATGGGGGTGCATTATACTATTGTTGACTGTGGAGCTGCATTATACTACTATTGTTGGCTATGGGGAGTGCATTATACTTTATAGGATGACTATGGGGAGTGCATTATACTTTATGGATGACTATGGGCTGTGCGTTATACTTTATGGATGACTATGGCCTGTGCATTAAACTTTATGGATGACTATGGGCTGTGCATTAAACTTTATGGATGACTATGGGCTGTGCATTATATTTTATGGATGACTATGGGCTGTGTATTATACTTTATGGAGGACTATGGGGAGTGAATTATACATTATGGAGGACTAGGGGCTGTGCAGTATATTATATGGAGGACTATAGGGGGTGCATTACACATTATGGAGGACTATGAGCTCTGTAGTATATTATATGGAGGCCTATGGGATGCATTATACTAAAGGGAGGACTATGAGAAGTGTGTTTATACTTCTTCTATGGAACCCCATGACTTCTATGTAGGCATCTGGTTAGTATAATGGTTTATTTTCTTATTTTCTTCTATACGTTAAAGAACAACAGGGGACATATATACCAGGATGGGGCCAGGATGAGTGACATATATACCAGGATGGGGCCAGGATGAGTGACATATATACCAGGATGGGGCCAGGTTGAGGGACATATATACCAGGATGGGGCCAGGATGAGGGACATATATACCAGGATGGGGCCAGGATGAGTGACATATATACCAGGATGGGGCCAGGATGAGTGACATATATACCAGGATGTGGCCAGGATGAGGGACATATATATCAGGATGTGGCCAGGATGAGGGACATATATATCAGGATGGGGCCAGGATGAGGGACATATATATCAGGATGGGGCCAGGATAAGGAACATATATATCAGGATGGGGCCAGGTTGAGGGACATATATACCAGGATGGGGCCAGGTTGAGGGACATATATACCAGGATGGGGCCAGGATGAGTGACATATATACCAGGATGTGGCCAGGATGAGGGACATATATATCAGGATGGGGCCAGGATGAGGGACATATATACCAGGATGGGGCCCAGGATAAGGAACATATATACCAGGATGGGGCCAGGATGAGTGACATATATACCAGGATGGGGCCAGGATGAGGGACATATATACCAGGATGGGGCCCAGGATAAGGAACATATATACCAGGATGGGGCCAGGATGAGTGACATATATATCAGGATGGGGCCAGGATGAGTGACATATATATCAGGATGGGGCCAGGATGAGTGACATATATACCAGGATGGGGCCAGGTTGAGGGACATATATATCAGGATGAGGGACATATATACCAGGATGGGGCCAGGATGAGTGACATATATACCAGGATGGGGCCAGGTTGAGGGACATATATATCAGGATGAGGGACATATATACCAGGATGGGGCCAGGATAAGTGACATATATACCAGGATGGAGGGCGTATATATATTCATGATTGGGGGGGCCCCAGTCCAGATCTTGCACCAGGGCCCATCAGACTATAGTTACGCCACTGCCTGGCATCCTTTATTCCCAGGGGAAGTCATTTAATTCATTTAAGTATATTTATTTGTATCAGTATGGCAGATATACACATATTAGTATTCTGGAAACCTTTTTTGAACCATTCAGTAGAAGCAAAGTTAAAAGGGCTTTTTTGGGGGTAGTGGGAGAGGGAGGATCAGACTATTAATGACCTATTGTTAAGAAAGGCCATCAATATCAGATCGTTGATTGTCAAATTGGCTCAAAGGGGTCCCCGTGCATGGGACCTCCCCCGATTTGATATTGATGGTCTACCCCAACGACATGACTTCAATAGTCCGATCCTGAAAATCATTCCAAATTATGATATTAGTTCTGCTGCCACAAGGGGGAGCCCACTGGAAATGGCATAATTCCCGAAATAGTGAGCTCCCCCTAGAGGTGACTTTAGATAGTTAAAATGTTAGTATATGGTTTTATGAGGGGAAACAGGATTTGGAGCTCAAAAAAGCAGAACAACAAAGGTTATTAATCACCCATAGGGTCCGAAAAAGTATCAGTGGGAAGGGGTGCTATGCTGTAGGCACTAACGCATCCGGAGAAACCCTCTTTGAAAATACTTTTTGCGCTCAAGTATTACAGCTTTATATCCGAGTAGGAAATTAAAAAACAAAAAACAATAATAATTTGCCCATAATTTCCCAATTCCCAGGTCTATGGGGAGGGGAGTAATAAAAAGTGTTCTGCGTAGTAATAAGCAGGGCACAGCGCGATTCGCAGCACTTTGACTAATATATCACGGAGCCGATGTGACGCAGAATATCTGTAAGGTGACACATTAATCCCTTATTCCCATATCAGTCCATTACTTTAAGGTCACTTCTCACACGTGGCGGTGGATTCATGGGCTGCGGTCTCCCAGGACGCGCGCTATATTTATAGCCAGCAAGGACTCACAGGGAGGGGGGGGGGGGCGGCAAAGCGGATGTTCCAGTCGCTCACAGTGAAGCGGCTGCTAGATTGCTATTGTCTGCTGTGAAAGGCAATTATCCAGCTCTGCAAGAAAATCCCGTTAAATAGTTCTTTTGTATAATGACATCAGAGGTTTTATGGCCCCGACAGCCCCCTCTGCAGGAACCGTCAAGAGCTCACGAGTCGAAAAAATAATCTGGTCGTGGGAGCGCTGTCTGGACACCAGGTCATTGCCGTATGTCTGGGTCATAGCATAGCAGAATATTATGGAGAATCTATATTAGAGAATAACTTATTATTAGTTATTATTTTTTCAAGAGCAGTAGGTTGATATAACATAATAAAGGCTGTTTAAGGCGGCATTATTCTTAGCACTATATGGCGGTATAATACTGTTATATCAGCTAAAATTTTCTAAAAATAGAAAGTGGAGGGATGGGCTGATTTGCTTGCAGCCAAAAGACCCTATTTTTTTTATATAAAACTGACCCAGAATGCAGCCTTATGGAATACTCACATTGAGTACTACAGCACTATATGGCGATATACTTTTCTTCTATGGGCTGAAATTACTAGAAAATGGATAATGGGTAGTGGGGTTGACTTAGTGTTTTTTTTTTTGGCCCAGCTCCCCCTTTTCTATGAAACAAGTCTTGCATTCGGCCCTGTCTAGTACTTGTGTTGAGTTATACTATATGGCGGAATAATACTGTTATGTGGGATAAAACTGTTTAAATGTTTTTCTAAAGAAAGTGCTGGCAAAGCCCTTTGTGGCCAGACAATGGCAATAATTTGCTTGTAGCATAGGTCTACAATTTCTATAAAACTAATCCTGAATGCTGCCATATCCAATACTCATGTTGAGTACTATTGCACTATATTGCGATATGCTTCTCCTATTTTGGCTAATATTATTTCAAAATTCAGCTCTAGAGGTAGGTTTGACATTCTTGTAGCCAAGGGACCCATTTTGTATTAAACTGGCCGTAAATACTGTGCATTATTCATGGCAAGTGATATTGCACTACATGGCGGTATAGTTCACTTATGTGGTCAAAAATTGTCAGAAAAAGGAAAGTAAAGGAGAGGGCTATCTTGCTTGTAGCCTAGGGGTCCTGTTTTAAAACTGGTCCTGAATGTGACCATAAGCAGTTATGTTAAGTACTATAGCACTATATGGCGGTATGATATGCTTATGTATGCTAATCTGTCTAAAAGGGAAAGTGGGGAACAGCTAACTTGTTTCTAGCCCAAAGACCCATTTTCTACGAATCTTGCCCTGAATGTGGCTCTATGCGGTACTCATTACATTTTGTTGTAGTAGTGCAGTATTTTGGTTTTACTATTGCAGATAAATAATAGTTTTATATATATATATATATCATGTGTACATGTATACTGTATATTATGTGTATACCATGATATGATGTGGGCTCTAAGCTTATTATTAGTTACTACATATTTTGTTTGAAAATGCCGGGTGATGTTATATATTAAGGGCTGCACATGGCAGTATTATCTTAGCACTATACGGCGGTATAGTACTCTTATGTGAGATAGAATTTTGTAAAATTACAAGGAATGGCTGATTTGCTTGTAGCCCATATCCCTATATTCTTTTTCTTTGAAACTACTCCTGAATGTGGCCCTATACAGTGGTCATTACATTTTGTTGTATTATTGTAGTATAAATTGTAGTATTATGTGTATATTGTAGTATTATGTGGACTCTATGATGGAGTGTAATTATTATTATTAGCTCATACATTTTTTTAGGAACTGTATGGTTCTTATTATGTATTAACATCTACTTATGGCAGTATTATCTTGGCACTATATGGCGGTATATGAGCTCTATGATGGAGTGTAGCTATTATTATTAGCTCATACATTATTTTAGGAACTGTATGGTTGTTATTATGTATTAACGTCTACTTATTGTATTATTACC
This sequence comes from Phyllobates terribilis, assembly GCF_046119375.1. NCBI lineage: Eukaryota > Metazoa > Chordata > Amphibia > Anura > Dendrobatidae > Phyllobates > Phyllobates terribilis. The sequence goes on from NW_027362767.1 coordinate 400,138,937, forward strand.
TTAGCACTATATGGCGGTATGACACTCTGAAATTGCCTAAGAATAGAAAGTGAGGGAGGGCTACTTTTGTTGTAGTCCAGGACCTCTTTTTAGGCAGTGCTCAATATAATTTTCTTTCCCTCTGTACTTGGACTTATCCCAATATCCTATTTTTGCATTACCTTTACTACAAAACATCCCGCTATATACGTCCACGGAATACATTTCTGCTATTAACATTTAAATAGGATTTGAGGACTGCAGAGCACGGCAATGTGACTCTCCCCAGACGACCTCATCTGTAGGAGCCAAAAAGTAAGGTCCTCTGATTGCCCTATGTTATTATTATTGAGGGTGCACCTGATGATATAAGGAACATGGTCTGATCATACCACATCTCCTGGGAAATAGAGGAAGTAAAAGAGTATACAGACAGGACAGCACGGGATCGCAGCTGATTCTCTCTTTCAGGTAAAAAATTGCTTGTAAACAGGCAGTGAAACGTTTTACCTCACAAAAAGAATCATTTGCGATCCCTTGCTGTCCTGTCTGTATACTCATAGAATCATAGAATCATAGAATCATAGAATGGTAGAGTTGGAAGGGACCTCCTGGGTCATCTGGTCCAACCCCCTGCTCAAAGCAGGATTCACTAAATCATCTCAGACAGATGTCTGTCCAGCCTCTGTTTGAAGACGTCCATTGAAGGGGAACTCACCACCTCTCGTGGCAGCCTGTTCCACTCATTAATCACCCTAACTGTCAAAAAGTTTTTTCTAATATCTAATCTGTGTCTCCTCCCATTTAGTTTCATCCCGTTGCTTCTAGTCTTTCCTTGTGCAAATGAGAATAAAGATGATCCTTCTACAATGTGACAGCCCTTGACATATTTGTAGACAGCTATTAAGTCTCCTCTCAGTCTTCTTTTTTGTAAGCTAAACATTCCCAAATCCTGCAACCGTTCCTCATAGGACATGGTTTGCAGACCAGTCACCATTCTGGTCGCTCTTCTCTGAACTTGCTCCAGTTTGTCTATGTCTTTTTTAAAATGTGGTGCCCAAAACTGTACACAGTATTCCAGATGAGGTCTGACCAAAGAGGAGTAAAGACCGATAATGACTTCACGTGATCTAGACTGTATGCTTCTGTTAATACATCCCAGAATTGTATTTGCCTTTTTTGCTGCTGCATCACACTGTTGACTCATGTTCAGTCTATGATCTATTAGTATACCTAAGTCTTTTTCACATGTACTGTTGCTTAGCTCTATTCCTCCCATTCTGTATATGCTTTTTTCATTTTTATTGCCCAGATGTAGTACTTTGCATTTTTCCCTGTTAAAAACCATTCTGTTGGTTGCTGCCCACTGCTCCAGTTTATTTAGGTCTTTTTGAATCCTCTCTCTCTCTTCTCTAGTATTAGCTATCCCTCCTAGCTTTGTGTCATCAGCAAATTTAATCAGTTTACCCTCAATTCCTTCATCTAAATCATTGATGAAGATGTTGAACAATACAGGTCCCAGGACGGAGCCCTGTGGTACCCCACTTGAGACATTCATCCAGCTGGATGTGAAGCCATTTACAACCACCCTTTGAGTCCGATCACTAAGCCAGTTATGAATCCACCTAACAGTTGCCTGGTCCATTGCATACTTGGTCATTTTTTCAATAAGGATGGTGTGAGATACTTTGTCAAATGCTTTGCTGAAGTCAAGATATACTATATCTACAGCATTTCCCTGATCCACCCAGTCAGTGATTCTGTCATAGAAGGAAATTAAGTTAGTCTGACATGACTTGTTAGTTACAAACCCATGCTGACTCTGGTTAATCACTTCATTCTTATCCATGTACTTACATACATGTTGTTTAATAATTTGTTCAAAGATCTTTCCTGGTATAGAAGTCAGACTCACCGGCCTATAGTTCCCTGGGTCCACCTTCTTCCCCTTTTTGAAGATAGGAACAACATTTGCTCTTCTCCAGTCTTCTGGGACTTCTCCTGTTCTCCAAGAATTTTCAAAGATTATGGAGAGTGGTTCTAAAATTTCTTCTACGATCTCCTTCAGTACTCTGGGGTGTAATTCATCTGGACCTGGAGACTTGAACTCATTTATGTTATCTAAATATTCCCTCACAATCTTTCTGTTTACAGATAACTTGGATTCCTCTATTCCTCTAAAAGGACAGTGAAGATCAGTTGATGTTACATTTTCTTTCTGAGAGAAAACAGATGCAAAATAGGAATTAAAAAGTTCGGCCTTTTGCTTCCTTCCCTGCCCAGGAGATGTGGTATGATCAGACCATGTTCCGGCACGGTCAGACACAGCCATTACACAGTACACAGCAGGGGCACATTTATAAGATTATCTCAGCACAGGAATATTTTATTTAAACACATCCAATTGTGGAAGTTATTGTTATTCCAAGAACTATTGATTAAAGAGCACGCTGTTTGTGGAACAACCCCTTTAAATGGTAGGAATGGCGTGAGTTCAGGTCCATACACTTGAACCTGACATACTCCGTACACTCTCTATTGTTGGGATTGGGCCTGGATCTATCATTGTCCTTGTGAGCCTGTGGCCAACTCTTTACCGCAGTCCGGATTTATGTGACATACATGTCACCATTGTTAGGCATACAGGGTGGTAGTTGTGGCGAGGGGCTGCTGATATTCTCCCACACCCTGACTCAACCCACAAAGAGTAAATAGTGTCCTGTCTGACGTGTGGTCTGGGTGTAGTGCAATACACTCACTTTTGTAGCTGTTGTTGGCTCCATGATTGCGGATCCAGTCTTCATTCCTCATACAACGTCAGACTCAATTTCCTTTTTCAACAGTCCAACTTTACTTAACAATCGCACAGTCTCAATAGCAGACACAGTACAGCACACGTTCTGTTGTTCATCCTGAGCTCTCCCTGCATTCTCTGTCATCTCAGGCTCTGCAATACCTTCTCCTTCCGATACAGCTTTTATGCCTTCTGTCCCACTATTCTGCTGGTTCAGCATCCCGTCCTGCTCCCTTAGGGACGTGAAACAGGCATCCAATTCCATGCCAAATTTGGGCCATACGCCCCGGATTAGGTAGCTTAGGTATTCATGGTTACCTCGACTCATACAACGATAGTTAGTTAATTGTTAGTGGTTGTAACCATGGACACCTAAGCTTCTGCAATGCCCTGCACATGGGGTAAGCGACACAGCTTATCAGAAGAACTGTACTTCATTTCTAATTGGAGGTTTTTGTTAATATTATTATTACTACATCTACTACATATTGGGATAGGATCTTGGAGATGGGAATACCCCTTTAAACCTGATTATGAATGCGGCGAAATAACAAGTGTATGAAAATGGCGCTTAGACATGCACAGGCGCGTGACCTCCTAAATAATATTTTGGGATGAATTCCCCTTGTTCATTCTTCCCATTGTCAGACTCTAAATGTCTTCAATAATATCAGATATGCAGACGCTCCAGTTTCCTGGGAATTGACGGCTAAATTTCTTTTTTTTAAGAAGAACTTTTGAAGAACGATGTGATGTGAATATTGTGCCGCCTTGAAAAGATCTTAATTAGCGTTCGTGTTAGAGACATGTGTGGCACCCCAAGGGTCTGGTTTCCACAGTAATGTAATGTTATGTCTGAGAGCAGGTGGGAGGTCCTTTGGTCAGGGATCCTGTGCATGCCACACCTCCTGCCCAGTCTTGGGAGGGGAAGAACTTCCCCTATATAAACCCGGGGCTGAAGCAGGGTTAGCAGTCAAGGAGAGTAGAGACAAGAAACAGCAGAAGCAATACTACTACGAGTCAGGGGCTGGCAGCTGCAGAGCTCGCCCTGACTGAGAAGCTTTCTTACCGGACCCGGCGTCCGAGGCTGTGGGGACTAACTCTTACCCAGCAGCAGAAGCCGACCGGCAGGGGATTTCAGGTCCTCAGGCCCAGAAACCCGAAGGCACGGTCACACGCGTGGGACCAGCACCGCCATCGTGGAGCGGAAGCCATTAGAAGGCCCCGAGTCACCGGCCATACGGGTGAGCACCACACGGTACACTCAGGGACGTGGGCTACTTATATCCGCTTCTAGCAAGGTAGCCAGAAGAGTACAGTCAGTTTGGGAGGCCTACAACTCCGCCTGGCCAGGGGAGATCCCATCTGCTCAAGGACTGACCAGGCCCCAATCACTAGCCAGTACTCCGGGAGGGTCTATCGTTGTCACCAGTAAAGACCCTGAACTACACGCATCGTCTCTGAGTGGTTCCTGCTACCCCCATCATCCACATCTGCTGCCCTGAGGCCATACCCCTCCCGTTGGGGGTTATACCATCTACGCTGCACCATCCATCCACCGGCCTCAGCGGACTGTCCTGCAGCGGCAGCTCCATAGCTGCATTCAACGGGTGGCGTAGTCGTACAACATCTACCGCTGATACATCGCCGCTCAGTTTGACTCCCTGGGCACGGACCGGGTCACCGCCACGAGACTACAACCCTCAAGAGATCCGGCTCCGGGTAAGCTCCCGCGTGCGCAACGCAGCGCGACACAGGCCCAGGGGCGCGTCAACTTTGGCGTAGTCGGCAGGATTTCGTGCCCGCAACCACCGGGTACTGCGTGCCTGAAAAAGAGACTTTTAAAACTTACCATCCGTGAAGTTTTCCCGCCATCGGTGAAGGTTCCCGCCATCCGGCGCCATCTTCAGCCTTCTTCCCGCCATCCGTGGAGTTTTCCCGCCGTTGGACGCCATCTTGAGGACGCCGCGCGGGAAGAAGAGGGGCGTGGACTCCGAAAGCGCGCGAGAACTGAAGCCGCGCCTCACGTCCGGACGTTGCGTAAGGTCCTGGAAGGAGCCCAGCAGACGCCGACGTCACCGGAGCGCGACGGAAGGTCCTCAACCCTGACGATCTACTGCGGAGCCGCGGCCTACGGAACAGGATCATCGCAAGGTAGGCCACGGTCCACTAGGGGGGAGGAAGATGTCGGATGCGGAGGAGAGCTTCATTGCCTCAACCCCCGCCAGCGCCACCGCTGCTGCAGTTATGCCCTTCACCATGCCCTATATCCCGGGAGCAGCTTGGCTACCCCAGTACTCAGGGGAGTCACATACCCTGCATGACTTTAGAGAAAAGCTGGATAGCCTCTTCCAGGTATACCCCCTCACAGAAGAGCAAAAAGTGAGCATCCTGGTGGCCCAACTAACCGGGGCAGCCAAAAGGGAAGTAAAATCCTGGCCACCTGGGAGGAAGACTGTCGCAGGGATACTAACCCGGCTGAAGGACACCTTTGATACCCGCACCTCAGCCGAGATTAAGCTTAGATTCTACGGGTGCAAGCAGTGAGCGCATGAGAGTATAAGGGACTATGCACTAAACCTACAAGAGGCCCTGAGGGCCATTAAGCAGACCGACCCTGATGGAGTGGGAAACGAGGACAGGCTGTTGACCGAACAGTTTATAGAGGGACTGTATTGTAATACCCACCGAACCCAGTTGCGGGCAATGGCCTTACAGGATCCCCATCTGGGCTTTGCACAGTTCAAGGACAGAGCCATCCGGGTGCTGCGAGAACCGGCACCGGGTGGCGTTGTGACCCACAAGCGCCCTGCTATCACTTACCACCAGGAGGCGGCGCCCTTGTCGGCAGGGCCTGTGGGAGCTGATGCGCAGGCTTTGGACAATGACCCGGCTCCAGACCTACACCATCAGGTCCAAGAGCTAGCTAAGAGCGTTGCTGCGCTAACCCGAACTGTGCAGTCTTTACAGGCTTCCACCCCAGGGAAGATCCAGCTGGCATCCGGACCGGAGGACATCCCGTGGCGTCGACCAAGGAGGACCCCACCGGCCAGAGGAAGACCCAGTGACCGATACAGCGAGGACGGACGACCCATCTGCCGCCGCTGCAATCAACCTGGACATATGGCAAGGTACTGTTCTTTAAACGGGCACAACCTGGGGTAGAGGGCCAACCCCCAGGAAAAAGATCACCAGGCCCATTGAACTGGCGCAACAGATATGTGGGAGGACGTCCAGTCTTGCCTGTGGTACTGGATGGCATTCCCATGAGTGCCCTACTGGACACCGGGTCACAGGTCACCACCATCCCGTACGTGCTCTTTAAGCAGTACTGGAATGACTCGGATATTACCCGCTACCCTGACGACGACTTGAGTATCATCGCCAGCAATGGCCAGCCCGTGCCACAGATCGGATTTAAAGAGGTGACCATCAAAATCGGTAGAGTCGAACTGGCAGCACAGGGACTGATCATTGTAGATATTGACAAGCATGAGAGTCACCCAAAAATAACTCTAGGAACTAATGTAATTGAAAATTGTCTTGCAGAGGTGATTTTCCTTTTACAGCAGGTTGCCAAGAACGCCAGCTCCGGCGAGCAGCGGGTGCTCCAGAAAGAGATCCGGGCACTGATGCGACAGCAACAGGTGGAACTCTCCGGCGGTGAGATTGGTAGCGTAAGAATGTGTGACCCTTTTCCTATTGCCATGCCCCCAAAAAGTGAAATGATGATTTGGTGCCGGGCAGCTATTGGTCTGAGAGGTAGAGATTACCAGGCAATGGTAGAACCAGTTTACTCGGACAGTAGGCCCACCATTTTGACAGCACGGGGGGTGGTTGATGTACGCCATGGGAGGGTGCCCGTTCGCATAATAAATATCGGGGAGAGGGAAGTGTACCTGCCCCGATATGCCACGCTAGCCAAATTATATACCATTAACCAAAATTCTATACAATCTGTGGAACCCTTGCCTCCATCTCACCCGGAGGAAGGTAACGGCTCTAAGAAAAACATGGAGGACTGGTGTCAGCAACTACATCTGGGTACTGACTCCACTCCCGCACACCAGAAACAAGGAGTCTATCGGGTGGTTCAGGAGTACGAGAGAGTGTTCAGTAAACTCCCGTTAGACTTCGGGCGAGTCAAGGGGGTAGAACACCACATCCCCACGGGAGACCATCCTCCTATAAAAGAGAGGTATCGACCCGTACCCCCTGCCCACTACCAACACGCCAAGGGGATGCTTAGAGACATGAAGGAGGCTGGGGTGATCAGGGATAGCTGTAGCCCCTGGGCAGCTCCACTAGTCTTAGTCCGAAAGAAAGACAACACCATGAGGATGTGTGTAGATTACCGGAAAATCAATCGTATCACACACAAGGATGCGTACCCCTTACCAAGGATAGAGGAGTCATTGGCTGCTTTAAGATCTGCTAACTTCTTCTCTACCTTGGATCTCACTAGCGGGTACTGGCAGGTTCCTGTAGCAGAGGCGGACCGGGAGAAGACCGCATTCACCACCCCGATGGGACTTAGCGAGTTCACCTGCATGCCGTTCGGACTCTGCAACGCACCGGGAACCTTCCAACGACTAATGGAGTGTTGTCTGGGCCACAGAAACTTCGAGACGGTCCTGTTGTACCTGGACGATGTCATCGTATATTCCAAGACGTATGAGGACCACCTGAAACACCTGGCGGAAGTGTTCGAAGCTCTGGCAAGTTACGGCCTAAAGGTGAAACCCTCCAAGTGTCACCTCCTGAAACCAAAGGTGCAGTACCTGGGACACGTGGTGAGCGCTGACGGAGTGGCTCCCGACCCTGATAAGATCACCGCAATTAAGGAATGGCCAAGCCCCTCCAGCGTAAAAGAAGTGCGGCAGTTCCTCGGGTTGGTAGGCTACTACCGAAGGTTTATTCCCGGTTTCACCAAAAAGGCAGCACCTATGCAGGACCTCCTGATAGGCCAGTCCCGGAAGGCCAAGAACCAGAAGCCGCCCTTCAAATGGGAGGAGCTGGAAGAAGAGTCCTTCCGCCAGCTGAAGATGGCCCTCATGGGGGACGAAATCCTGGCGTACCCGGATTATAGCCAGCCCTTTATCCTCTACACCGACGCCAGTAACATCGGGCTAGGAGCCGTACTGTCCCAGATCCAGCAGGGGAAGGAACGAGTAATCGCCTACGCCAGCCGAAAGCTGCGACCCACCGAAAGGAACCCCGAGAATTACAGCTCATTTAAGCTAGAGTTCCTGGCCGTAGTATGGGCAGTCACCGAGCGCTTTAAGCATTACCTCGCTTCTTCCCGGTTCACCGTGTACACGGATAACAACCCGTTGACACACCTGGACACGGCAAGACTCGGTGCCCTGGAGCAGAGGTGGATGGCCCGTCTGTCCAACTACGAGTTCACAATCAAATACCGGGCAGGACGCTCCAATACCAACGCGGACGCCCTGTCCAGGATGCCCAACCTGCCGGACGGAGGAGAAGATCCGGAGGGACTGGAAGAAGTTGAACTCCCTGCGTTCCACCGTCATGGGACTATCCAGTATTCCCACCGGGTAAGGAGTAAGCAGGCTGCTACGTTGAACCCCTTACCCCACTACAACTGGGCGGAAACGCAAGACAGCGACCCTGCCGTCCGACTGGTGAAGGAGATGCTGACTCGGCCGGAGGCTCGCCTTGAACCAGACGCTCCGGAGGAAGCCAAACAACTATGGACAGAGAAGAGTCGACTGTTCCTTTACAAAGGGAAGTTGTGCCGCAGAATGGTTAACTCCCGGACGCATGAATTACTCTGGCAAGTAGTGGTGCCACGAAGAGACGCAGCCATGGTGATGGAGGCATACCACGACGGAGCTGGACACTTCGGGTGGAAGAAGCTGGAGTTCCTGCTGCGCTAGCGGTTCCACTGGGTAGGCATGAGGGGAACCATCGAGAAGTGGTGCAGAGACTGTGGCCCGTGCAACCTGAGAAGGAAGGACCGTGCCAGCCAGAAGACTCCCCTGCAGTCCATCGTCACCCGGCAACCGTTGGAACTGGTAGCCTTGGATCATGTAAAACTGACCCCAAGCAGAAGTGGCTACGTCTACGCGTTAACCATCGTGGATCATTACTCCCGGTTTCTGGTTGTCGTCCCCGTCAAGGACTTAACGGCTCAAACAGCAGCTAGAGCCTTCCAGCAGCACTTTTGCCGTCCACACGGGTACCCGGACCAAGTGCTGACGGACCAGGGACCTGCCTTTGAAGCGGAGGTCTTCCAGGAATTCTGCAATCTGTATGGCTGCCGGAAGATAAGGACGACACCCTACCATCCGCAAACTAATGGACTTTGTGAGAAAATGAACCAGGTGGTAATGGATCTTCTAAAAACGTTGCCCCTGGAAGAACGCAGTCTGTGGCCTGAGAAGTTGCCCGATCTGGTGGACCTATACAACCACATCCCGGTAGGTTCCACCAACTGTACCCCGGCTTACCTAATGAGGGCAAGACCTGGTAAGTTACCTGTTGACCTGGAAATGGGAGTCCTGACACCCGAGGACACTTCACCAGAAACAGACTGGGACACAGAGAGGCAGCAGCAGTACCGGAGAGTACAGGAGAGCGTGGAGCGAAGTCTCTGTCAGGCTAGGGAAAGACAAGAGAAAACTTACAACCAGTATGCTCCCGCTGTTCCCCTGGTACCCGGAGAGCAGGTCTTGAAGAGGAAGAGACGGCTCCACAAGTTGGACGACCAGTGGGAGAAGGACCCGTACACCGTACTGCCCTCAAGCCACGAGAACCCGAAGGTTTGTACCATCAGTAAAGACGGAGGGGAAACCACAGCCATTGTATCCCGGGACCACCTGAAGAAGTGTCCCGAACAACTGAGGAACCCTGAAGAGGAACAAGAAGACCATCGACCCGTAGAGGAAAGGGAAGATATGGTTAGTACTGTGCTCGGGGACTTCCCTCGGTCTTGGACTCAAGTCAATGGTGCAGTTGTGGTACCCGTACTCACCTTCCTCCAACCAGCATCCCAAGCACCTACGGAGCAGCAGGTAGAGCTGGAAGAACAGCCGGTCCAGGAGGCAGAAGACTCCACACAAGCAGAACAGGAGGATCAACCCTCTGCTTATAGTGAGCCTGCCGTACCCCTAGTGAGACAAAGAGCCGGTAGACAGCTGCCCAGTTTACCCTTGACAGCTCCTACACCCTGTAGTTCAGGGCCAGACAGTCAGCTCCGTAGGTCCACTAGGGCCACTAGAGGCCAGTTACCCGCACGCTGGAGGATTTGAAGTGTATAAATTGTTTTATTTATGTTTATCTGTGTATTGTTGCTTGTGTATAAATTTGTGTTTCCAGTTATTTTTAGGAATCCTTGGTGGATCTACCGGGAATCCTTGTACAATTAGTTGGAGCGTAACCCAGGATGGACTAGAGACTGTTAAGGACTCGGGGTAGGACAGACCCCTACCTGGTTACGTCTCCCTGTTTTGGTGAAATGGACACCTTGCTTTCTTCAAAGACTGCACCCGGTTACGGACATGCCGTGACCACCTTTATGTGTTTCTTATTGTATTGTTATTGTTAAATCTTGTTATGTTTTTCTAAAATGTGTTTAGTCCCGGAGTACTAAATTTTACTAGGGGGGAATGTGGCACCCCAGGGGTCTGGTTTCCACAGTAATGTAATGTTATGTCTGAGAGCAGGTGGGAGGTCCTTTGGTCAGGGATCCTGTGCATGCCACACCTCCTGCCCAGTCTTGGGAGGGGAAGAACTTCCCCTATATAAACCCGGGGCTGAAGCAGGGTTAGCAGTCAAGGAGAGTAGAGACAAGAAACAGCAGAAGCAATACTACTACGAGTCAGGGGCTGGCAGCTGCAGAGCTCGCCCTGACTGAGAAGCTTTCTTACCGGACCCGGCGTCCGAGGCTGTGGGGACTAACTCTTACCCAGCAGCAGAAGCCGACCGGCAGGGGATTTCAGGTCCTCAGGCCCAGAAACCCGAAGGCACGGTCACACGCGTGGGACCAGCACCGCCATCGTGGAGTGGAAGCCATTAGAAGGCCCCGAGTCACCGGCCATACGGGTGAGCACCACACGGTACACTCAGGGACGTGGGCTACTTATATCCGCTTCTAGCAAGGTAGCCAGAAGAGTACAGTCAGTTTGGGAGGCCTACAACTCCGCCTGGCCAGGGGAGATCCCATCTGCTCAAGGACTGACCAGGCCCCAATCACTAGCCAGTACTCCAGGAGGGTCTATCGTTGTCACCAGTAAAGACCCTGAACTACACGCATCATCTCTGAGTGGTTCCTGCTACCCCCATCATCCACATCTGCTGCCCTGAGGCCATACCCCTCCCGTTGGGGGTTATACCATCTACGCTGCACCATCCATCCACCGGCCTCAGCGGACTGTCCTGCAGCGGCAGCTCCATAGCTGCATTCAACGGGTGGCGTAGTCGTACAACATCTACCGCTGATACATCGCCGCTCAGTTTGACTCCCTGGGCACGGACCGGGTCACCGCCACGAGACTACAACCCTCAAGAGATCCGGCTCCGGGTAAGCTCCCGCGTGCGCAACGCAGCGCGACACAGGCCCAGGGGCGCGTCACATGTACCACTGTACGGTGTAAAGGCTACCTGTCACCCAGAGACATCCATTTACATAATGGCGACTGTATAATGACTCTGGCAAGACTGAATTGACCCTAATTAAATGCATAATTTAGCAGCTAAATCTGGTTGGTCACAGGGCAAAGAAACTGCCCCCAAAAATCGATGAATATCTGTGGTTTTACCTAAGACCCAAAGCTGATTAACCTCTCTGCTGTAGCTAATATAAGAAGGCACATGGAATGGGAGGATTATGTACAGTCATGGCCGGAAGTGTTCACACCCTTGAAATTGTTCCAGAAAATGAAGTATTTCTCCCAGAAAAATTATTGCAATTACACACATTTTGTTATACACATGTTTATTGGTGTGTATTGGGACAACATCAAAAAACTGAGAAAAAAGGCAAATTGGACATTATTTCACACAAAACCCCAAAAATGGGCCAGACAAAATTGTTGTCACCTTTCCAAAATTGTGGATAAGCAACTTTTTTTTCAAGCAAGTAATGCTCGTTCAAACTCACCTGTGGCAAGTAACAGGTGTGGGCACCTGAGACCAGATAAAAATGGGAGAAGTTGACTCAATTATTCATAATCCCCTTTTTAGATGAGGGTCCCAATGTTCTGGAACTCCTAAAAGTAGCTGTCATTTTTTATGGAATCCACCTTTAAAGGGGATTAAAATTAAAATTTTAAGGGGTATTCTCAAGTTTAAATGTTATTCCCTATCCAGAGGATAATTTTAGGATTGCTGGTGGTCTAACAGTCAGAGCCCAAAATGATCCGTAGAACGAGGGCTCTGAAGAGTCCCCGCTGAATGAAGTGGAGGTCGATCATGATTCATTCCAATAGGAGTGCTGTAAATTGGGGATAACTTTCAAACTTGAAATTGACCCTTTAAAGGGATTTTCCACCCAATAGCTGGCAACCTAAAGTAAAGCTTTCCCTGTCAGGCCCGCTAGGGGAAATAAAGTCTAAGCGTGTGACAGGCACTGTCATGTGCCTTCCTTCCTGAAAGACGTTTGTAAAATGAGAGTTATAACATGTGGTTTTATTGTATTTTATTGAATAGTGTAATATGTGAAATTCCATAGAACCCTATAGATACTGATCGATGCGGTTATTGTAATGTAACTAATGTACAATGTGAGTAATGTACAGTGCATAGGGAAATATAGAGTTAAATTTAGGATATAAGATTTAGTACAGGGCTTAGAGTTTAGATTAAGGAAAGGAAATATGCAGTGGAGGGCATATTAGTTGTAGCAAGTAGTGTACAGGTTAGGATAACATTCATTTGCTTGAGACCAGCCCAGCATGGGAGGGGACAAGGTCAGACAAAAAAGGGAGAGCACTTCCTGATTAGATCAGATAGAATAGTGATAGTGAGCGTACAAGGCACGAGAAGAACGTATTGTTCTGGAAGTGTGAGAATGTCAGTAACTTTCATCGGACATTCCTGTAACGTCTGGTACCTATGCCCGAACTAAGTACTAGGAAGGGTGCCTTATTCCCTTCCAACAAGTGGAAGCCGGACAGGGAAATGCATGAGGGAGACGGGGCATCCTCGTCCATGACTACTGCCTTGCGCAACTTACAGAAGCATAACACAGATCCTTTGTAATCAGTAGGTTTTCTGTGTAACAGATAGACACATTGGGTCCGTCAAAACAAGCGACCCATCTTTGTAGTCTCTCTTTTTATTGATTAATTGATGGAGTCTCAAATAGGATATTTCAATACTAAAAGAAGTACTACAATATTTAAAGGGGCAGTCCTATTTCATAAGTAATTTGTTTTAGAAGGCGGTTCCAACTGCTGGGAACCCTTAGCAAATTTTGATTCACACTGCCCTGGCACGGTGTTCATTCCAATCTAGTCCTCCCTGGCAGCTGGCCATCATTTCTGTGCCCGGCATCCTGGGCGCCTCTTGTGGTTACTATACCCCTCCATCAAAGACTTTGCACCCAGTCAATAAATACCCTCACTTTGCACTGATTAGAGGCAAAAAAAAACCCTGAAACCGTGGCCTACAGGTAACTCTTTTCCTTTAGACATAGACTCATGCTTGGCATAGTATAGTAATATACAGCTTCCCACTGCTGCTTCTGTCTCAGCGTTTTGGCAGCAGGGATGACGTCACACCAACAGTGCAATTCACTGCTGCAGCCAATCACTGAGCTCTGCGGCTCTGCCAATGTAGATGGAAAGTTGCCATGCTCAATGATTGCTGGCAGCAGTGATGTGCAAAGTTCATGTCATGTCACTTCTGCAGTCAAAACACTGACACTGGAACAGCAGCGGGGAGCTAGCGCTGGACCCAAGGAGGGGGAGTACTATCTGTATTTGTTATTTCTAATATCTGATCATTTAAATTTTAAAAGGTGATTGGCAACCTCCAATAGGTGGCGCTAGAAAGCCAGCTAACTTCCTTTCCAGAAGAAGTGAGACCATGAAGCCCCTAATAGAAGGGGTCTCAAACAAGGCATCTGAAAATGAGTTTTCTAGTTCTGACATTCTCTACCGTGCTTCTTCCTTACCTAAAAGAAGTTGAGAACTCTTTCTCAGAATTTCTTTGAATCCCCAGAAGGTCCCACCCATTCTTGGAGCTCCTTGTATCCAAGCCACAGATCAAGTGGAAGTCAAACAAAGCTCTTGCAGACCATCCTAATCACAGGAACTAGAGGTCGCCCTGATTAATTCTCCCAAATTTTAAACCCCCGGAAGGTCCCAAGAAGGTCCCACCAGTACCGGAACTCCTTGTATGCAAGCCAGTGATCAAATGGGAGTTGAGCAAAGCTCTTATAGACCATCCTAAAGATGGGAACAAGAGGTCGCCCTGATTAATTCTCCCAAATTTTAAACCCCCGGAAGGACCCAAGAAGGTCCCACCAGTTCTGGAGCTCCTTGTATCCAAGCCAGGGATCAAGTGGAAGTTAAGCAAAGCTCTTACAGACCATCCTAAAGACGGGAACTAGAGGTTGCCCTGATTAATTCTCCCGAAATTTAAACCCACAGAATGGCCCAAGAAAGTCCCACCAGTTCTGGAGCTCCTTGTATCCAAGCCAGTGATCAAATGGAAGTCGAGCAAAGCTCTTATAGACCATCCTAAAGACGGGAACAAGAGGTCGTCCTGATTGATTCTTCCGAACTTTAAACCCATGGAAGGTCCCAATAAGGTCCCACCATTTCTGGAACTCCTTGTATGCAAGCGAGTGATCAAATGGGAGTTGAGCAAAGCTCTAATAGACCATCCTAAAGACGGGCACAAGAGGTCACCCTGATTAATTCTCCCAAACTTTAAAACCCCGGAAGGTCCCAAGGAAGTCCCACCAGTTCTGGAGCTCCTTGTATCCAAGCCAGGGATCAAGTGGAAGTTGAGCTAAGCGCTTACAGACCATCCTAAAGACGGGAACAAGAGGTCACCCTGATTAATTCTCCTGAACTTTAAACCCCTGGTTCTGCTGGTTGAGGACCCAGGGACTTGTTAGAGGAATCATTTTGCTTCTGTTTTTTAATGAACATGCTGTATTAATATTTTTTTGTTTGTTTTCAGTACAATCGATACATAAAGGGATAAATCCAGAAATGTAAGAATAGCAGTGGGCCAGAAGGACCCAGCAGTGTCTTGGCACATTCCTTCTGGACGGTATATGACGCGCCCCCTGGGACATATTCCTTTTGGAGGGGAATACCCGGCACCGGATCAGATGGGGGGTTGTAGTCTCCGAGCGGCTGTGACCCGGCCCCGTGCCCAGGGCGTCAAGCTCAGTGTTATGTGGCAGTCCTACAGATGTTATTAAGAGTTCTTTTGTGTCGACTACGCCACCCGTTGTGATGCGGTCACTGTGGCCGCCGCTGCAGCAGGGTCCGCTGAGGCTGATGGTGGGTGCGCAGCTTGGTGGGATAACCCCCAACGGGAGGGATATAGCCTCAGAGGGGACAGGCGCAGAGGATGGGGGTTGTGGTGGTGTAGTGCAGACGGCAGTGAAGACAGAGTCGGGTTGTGCAGTTAAGGGTGTTTACTTACTGCAGTTGTTGTACTGGTCACTCCAGCTGCTAGTGACCACCCGAGCCGTGCTGCGTCCACCAGGTCCTGGATCCAGCCAACCCCCAAACAAGTCCGGAGCGTGGCCCTGAGCTCTCTTTCTGTCCCGTTCTCTGGCCGTCCCCACCAGTAATCCACCTAGGTCCAGCTCCCTCGGGCCTTCTGTTGGGACACCCTTGGCCCTGGGTTCCCTGACCCTTCATGTGGTGTGCCTTCGGGGTGGATGTGATGGGTGACCGTGGCAGACGCTGCCCACGGTCTCCGGCTGGGGAATGTTTTTACCCCCACCAGCTTGGGTTCCGGTACCCTGTGCCGACTCCTCACCCGGTGCTTTAATTTGGGTTCTTGGGTCCTCTCTGTTTTCCCCTCTGGGTACTCCTTCTCTGCTCCTCTCTCACTCAGGGTCTCTCTTCTCCCTTGCTGCAGGCTGACTTCCTCTCTCTGCTTGCTGTCTGCTCCTCTGCATCTGACTTGTTCTCTGCAGCTGACTGACTCTCTGCGTCTGACCCTGATTCTAGTTGGTGCCCACCTTATATATCCCTCTATGTGTGAGCTCAGGTGACCAGCACCCAATGAGCTCCTATCTCTACCCAGGCTGCTCCCCCTATCTGCCCCTACACTACATGGGATGTACCACCCCCCTCCCACTCCAGCCAGGAACAGACTCGGTCGTACCTGCACATTTCTAAGTGGGAGTACCGTCGGCCTGTTCCTCGGAAATGGGATGTGTGTAGTGCATGCAGCCTACCGAGCTCAGTTCCACTCTCCATCCTTACCCGGGAGTGGAATATCACACCTCTGGGTTGAGGTGCAATACCCCTGTAGCAGCCGAATCCTCAGGGTGCTACATTCCCCCCTGGTAAATCACAGCACGTCCTCGGGCTGTAAAGACATAAATAACACCAAAACATACAAAATTTTTCATATAAACATATAAAACATATAAAACATTATATATATAAAACTTTTTTATATAAACATTCTCGTAGACTTCTCTTGTCTCTGGTTCCTCCTCCGGACACTGTGCACCGTGTGTCCGGGAAAAGTGCGACAGTCTCTTAGAAAATCTGGTTTTCTATAAAACCGGTAGGGGGCGCTTTAGGACGCGCAACTATTTACAGGGAAAGTTGGCCGCTCTCAGTCCTCGGCCAGGTAGAGGGATGGGAATGGCTGCTCACAGTCCTCAGCCTGTAGGATGAAGGGGTTAACGGGTAACAGTTCACTGGTCCCAACGGGGACTATTTTAGCAGCAACAGTTTCAGTTTCTTTATACCCCCATGGGGTAACTTATTTACAGCACCTGCTCTGCCGCACTCAACGGCGTCTTCCTCCTGCTCTTTGAACTTCAGACCCGTCCGGGTCCTCTTGCTCCTCCTCCTCGTACCGCAACTCCTCCTCCGTCAGGCGGTGTACGTGGAGGGCGTAAGGTCCTTTGGCACACTTGTGCCGGGTGAAGGTGACCTCGTCTCCGATGTAGAGGTCACGACCTCTGTGCCCCTCCGGCAGATGGGACTCCACGTCTCTGCGCGTGACAAAGACGTCGCCGTGGGTGTTGTTGTCCCTAATGAAGCCCCACCCGTGCTGCTGGTTAAACTTTATTACAGTCCCGGTGGTACGGGGACTGTGCGCTGCACGGGGGTCCCTCCTGGTCCGGCTCTTTTGCTCGGCGCTCCTTATTTGGGCCTGTTGTTCCCGGACCCGCCTCTCTCTCCGCTCCCTCGCGAACTCCTCGAGCTGCTGTCGGCAACACTCGGCGCGGTCTGCTGCAGCTGCCCTAGTTTCCTGAGTGAACCCCATTAGATCTTCTCCAGTGGGGTCCCACTCAAACTGTGCTTCCGCTAGCGGGGGCGAGATCCGTGCCACGGGCTTCGGAGCCGGAATCAGGGGTTCATCCAGGGGTCTTAGTCTCTGCTGCCGTTCCAGCTCATGGTATCCTTCGGGCCAGATGAAGGGCCGCCCGTCCGGCCATGCGAGCTGGCTGAACAGGTCCTCCCCCAGGTGTGGCACCCTTGGTATTGCGGGCGCGGGCGCGGTGGTGGTGGCGCCCGGGTTGCCCAGGCCTTGCGGCCAGGCCTGGGGCACCTGGAAGGTGAAGGGCACCGTTAATACGGCGGCGCCCTGGGCTACCTGGCCTTGCGGCCAGGCCGGAGGCTCCGCGGAGGTAGGGGGCACTGTTGGTGATGCGGCGCCCGGGGGTACTAGGCCTTGCGACCAGGCTGGTGGTATTTCCTGCTTTGTCACGCTCCGGGTCGAGGCGCGTGACGTCACAGGGGTCGCTGCGGCGGCTTCCGGTCGGGGCCTAGTCCATTGCGGTGACGTGGCGGCTACGGGCACAGCAGGGGGACTTTCGGGCTCTGCGACGGGGAGCTGGGGCAGGTGAGCGGTGTCACGGCTTGGGGTATAGGCGTCCCCTTTACCTGCCTCCATGCGTTCGGCTCCCTCCTCGGCGCCGTCTCCGGCCTTGGGTCCTCCCGCGCCATCCTCAGAGGCGGTCTGCTTCCTCTTCCAGGGTAGCGTGCTCCGTTGACTGGTCTCTGCTTGCTGGGCCATCTCCCGGCTCCACTCCGCCAGTATCTCGCACTGTACCCGGGCCATCCTCCGTGCGAGGCCCTCCAGGGCAGTCTGTGCACACTCCCGGTCTCGGGGGAGCTGCGCTAATATCTCCGCTAGACCTAGCGGGGTTGTGGACTCTAGCAGGCTCCTGACCATCGGGTCGGTGCTGCTCTGCTCTTCTCTCGGCAGGCTCCTGGCCAGCGGGCCGGTGCTGCTCTGCCCTCCTTCCTCGGTCTCTAGCAGACTCCTGGCCAGCGGGCCGGTGCTGTTCTGCTTTCTCTCCATCTCCGGGTGAGCTTTTCTGCTACTCTTCTCCCGGCTTCTTGCCTCCGGGTGCGCTCGCTCCAGACTGCTCCAAGCGACACCCATCTTTTCTCTTCTCTTTCGTCTCCTCCCACTTCGAGGGCGGTCCCGGGGCAACTCGGTGACTGTCAGCTCCAGGGGCAGTTCTTTCACGCTGACAGACACCTCCAGCATCACAGTCTCTGTTGGTGGGGGCGGTTTCCACTTTTGGCGCCATTTTCTGTCCTGGCCCACGATGGGAGGCGGCCTCCTGCCCTCCTTTGGCACGCCCATAATGGCGTCCGCTGCTCTTCCAAGGCGGGAAATCTTCGGATTTGGCGGGAAGCGTCGCCCAGTGGCGGGAAACTCTGCAGATGGCGGGAACAAGCTGGAAATGGCGGACAATCGGCGGGAAACGACCTGTGATGGGGTCCGATGGCGTGGACCCTCCAGAACCGGCGGGAGACTTCTTTCTGAGGTAAACTTGCACTTTTCTTCAGGCACGCAGTGCCCGGGTGTTGCGGGCACGTAATCCTGCCGACTACGCCAAAGTTGACGCGCCCCCTAGGACATATTCCTTTTGGAGGGGAATACCCGGCACCGGATCAGATGGGGGGTTGTAGTCTCCGAGCGGCTGTGACCCGGCCCCGTGCCCAGGGCGTCAAGCTCAGTGTTATGTGGCAGTCCTACAGATGTTATTAAGAGTTCTTTTGTGTCGACTACGCCACCCGTTGTGATGCGGTCACTGTGGCCGCCGCTGCAGCAGGGTCCGCTGAGGCTGATGGTGGGTGCGCAGCTTGGTGGGATAACCCCCAACGGGAGGGATATAGCCTCAGAGGGGACAGGCGCAGAGGATGGGGGTTGTGGTGGTGTAGTGCAGACGGCAGTGAAGACAGAGTCGGGTTGTGCAGTTAAGGGTGTTTACTTACTGCAGTTGTTGTACTGGTCACTCCAGCTGCTAGTGACCACCCGAGCCGTGCTGCGTCCACCAGGTCCTGGATCCAGCCAACCCCCAAACAAGTCCGGAGCGTGGCCCTGAGCTCTCTTTCTGTCCCGTTCTCTGGCCGTCCCCACCAGTAATCCACCTAGGTCCAGCTCCCTCGGGCCTTCTGTTGGGACACCCTTGGCCCTGGGTTCCCTGACCCTTCATGTGGTGTGCCTTCGGGGTGGATGTGATGGGTGACCGTGGCAGACGCTGCCCACGGTCTCCGGTCTCTGGCTGGGGAATGTTTTTACCCCCACCAGCTTGGGTTCCGGTACCCTGTGCCGACTCCTCACCCGGTGCTTTAATTTGGGTTCTTGGGTCCTCTCTGTTTTCCCCTCTGGGTACTCCTTCTCTGCTCCTCTCTCACTCAGGGTCTCTCTTCTCCCTTGCTGCAGGCTGACTTCCTCTCTCTGCTTGCTGTCTGCTCCTCTGCATCTGACTTGTTCTCTGCAGCTGACTGACTCTCTGCGTCTGACCCTGATTCTAGTTGGTGCCCACCTTATATATCCCTCTATGTGTGAGCTCAGGTGACCAGCACCCAATGAGCTCCTATCTCTACCCAGGCTGCTCCCCCTATCTGCCCCTACACTACATGGGATGTACCACCCCCCTCCCACTCCAGCCAGGAACAGACTCGGTCGTACCTGCACATTTCTAAGTGGGAGTACCGTCGGCCTGTTCCTCGGAAATGGGATGTGTGTAGTGCATGCAGCCTACCGAGCTCAGTTCCACTCTCCATCCTTACCCGGGAGTGGAATATCACACCTCTGGGTTGAGGTGCAATACCCCTGTAGCAGCCGAATCCTCAGGGTGCTACATATATATAATTTATACAAATATAATTCATCATTTCTGCAGAGCACGGTGACTTGGACAATATCCAGCCTGTTCCTGGCAGATCGTGAACCCGCCGTCAGAAAAATGCTCATTTCCATTTTCTTCTGGAAAAGGCTAGAGATCTTACATTACATTTCTGGTGCATGCAGAGCAAACGTGACGATGGATTGTGGCTCGAGCCTCTAATGGAAAGAGAGAATCAGAAGAACTATTTATATTCAGCGTCTGATGTTTTGTATTTTTGTTTTTTTTTCATATGACTGTTCACATTTTTTTTATATACCTATTCAAAGAAGAAACTGTGCAACTCCCGAACTTTAAAAGAAAGCTGACAGTAAAATCATGTTGCCCGAAACGGCAGTATAAATCAGAGTCTGGTAGTGGTATGGCTGCTATTTCAAAGAAAAGATACTCTGAAAAGCATCTCAGATGACTAGTCCTAGAGGCAGGTCCCTGATGGCGTCTCCCCGCCCCGCTCACCTAGACTGACGTGTCTCTCCTTATACACACATAGGGAAAGACCTGTTAGTCTAAGGAATCTGACAGGGAAGAAGACGCCAAGGACCGGTCTCGGACTAGTCATCCAAGACACAAAGTCCCCACCTGGCTCTTCAAAGTATATTTACTCTGATACACGGCTGCCATAACACTGCCGGACTCGGATTCATGCTGGCCGTGGTTCGGGCAGCATGAATCCACTGTTAACTAGTTTTAAAGGGAATTCCAAAAAAAGCTTTTGAGTGAGCAACTTAACACTGCGCTGATACATGTCCTGGAAAATTGCGACCTTGACCATTGGGGGTTGGGATGATTACTATGTCTAATGTAATCATACAGAATAAAAAAAGATGGAGTTATCCAGCCTCCATGTGCAGGGATTTCTTTAGAGGGTTCTTTAGTTTGGACAATTACCACATTTGATATTAATAAGATCATAAATTCCCAACAATCGGCAATCTTTGAGGAAACTTGTCAGTAGGTGTTTAGTCTCCCTGTAGTGCCTCCACAGGACAAACTGAGAATTACAAAGTACTCAATAAAGTCGATGTGCAATGCCGGACAGGACAGGTCTTCCAGAGAGAGAGAGATGGACAGGACGGGTCCTTCAGAGATAGAGACAGGAGGACAAGTCCTATAGAGAGACGGACTAGACGATTCCTGCAGAGGGAGAGACGGACAGGGCAGGTCCTCCAGAGGGAGAGATGGACAGGGCGGGTTCGGCAGAGTGAGAGATGGACAGGGTGGGACCTACAGAGCAAGAGACGGACATGAAAAGGTTCCCTAGAGGGAGAGACAACACGAGTCCTCCAGGGGGAGAGACAGACAGGGCGGGTCCTCCAGAGGGAGAGATGGACAGGGTGGGTCCTCCAGAGGGAGAGACGGACAGGGTGGGTCCTCCAGAGGGAGAGATGGACAGGGCGGGTCCTCCAGAGTGAGAGATGGACAGGGGGGACCCCAACAGTGAGAGACAGACATGACAGGTCCTCCAGAATGAAAGACAGACAAAGATGGGTCCTCCAGTGGGAGAGACGGACAGAACATGTATCCCAGAGTTAGAGACAGACAGGATGAGTCCTCTAGAGCAAGAGACAGAAAAGGATGGGTCCTCCAGTGCAAGAGACAGACAGAACGTGTACTCCAGAGTTAGAGACAGACAGGACGAGTCCTCTAGAGCAAGAAACAGCAAAGGACAGGTCCTTCAGTGCGAGAGATGAATAGAACATGTACTCCAGAGTTAGAAACAGGATGGGTCCTCTAGAGCAAGAGACAGACAGTATGACGCGCCCCCTGGGCCGTGTTGAGGGGAAACCCGGAGCCGGATCTGGATAGGGGTAGTAGTCCTTGTGGCGGTGACCCGGTCCGTGCCCAGGGTGTCAAACTCAGTGTGTGGCAGTCTTGATAGGTGTTATTTGAGTGTCGACTACGCCACCCGTTGATTTGCAGCTATGGAGCTGCCGCTGCAGGGCAGACCACTGAGGCCGGTGTAGAATTGTGCAGTGTGATAGTATAACCCCCAACGGGAGGGGTATGGCCTCAGGGCAGCCGACGTGGAAGATGGGGGTAGCAGGAACCACTCAGAGACGGTGCGGTGTAATTCAGGGTCTTTACTGGTAACAACGATAGACCCTCCCGGAGTACTTGCTAGCGAACGGGGCCTGGTCAGTCCTTGAGCAGATGGGATCTCCCCTGGCCAGGCGGAGTTGTAGGCCTCCCAAACTGACTGTACTCTTCTGGCTACCTTGCTAGAAGCGGATATAAGTAGCCCACGTCCCTGAGTGTGCCGTGTGGTGCTCACCCGTATGGCCGGTGACTCGGGGCCTTCTAATGGCTTCCGCTCCACGATGGCGGTGCTGGTCCCACGCGTGTGACCTTGCCTTCGGGTTTCTGGGCCTGAGGACCTGAAATCCCCTGCCGGTCGGCTTCTGCTGCTGGGTAAGAGTTAGTCCCCACAGCCTCGGACGCCGGGTCCGGTAAGAAAGCTTCTCAGTCAGGGCGAGCTCTGCAGCTGCCAGCACCTGACTCGTAGTAGTATTGCTCCCACTGAGCTTCTGCTGTTTCTTCCTATGACTGTTTCTCGTCTCTACTCTCCTTGACTCCTAACCCTGCCTCAGCCCCGGGTTTATATAGGGGAAGTTCTTCCCCTCCCCAGACTGGGCAGGAGGTGTGGCATGCACAGGATCCCTGACCAAAGGACCTCCCACCTGCTCTCAGACATAACATTACATTACTGTGGAAACCAGACCCCTGGGGTGCCACATTCCCCCCTAGTGAAATTTAGTACTCCGGGACTAAACATATTTTAGAAAAACATAACAAGATATAACAACAATAACAGTACAATAAGAAAAAAAAACACATAAAGGTGGTCACGGCATGTCCGTAACCGGGTGCACTCTTTGAAGAAAAGCAAGGTGTCTATTTCACCAAAACAGGGAGACGTAACCAGGTAGGGGTTTGTCCTGCCCCGAGTCCTTAACAGTCTTTAGTCCATCCTGGGTTACGCTCCAACTATGTACAAGGGATTCCCGGTAAATCCACCAAGGACTCCTACAAATAACTAGAAACACAAAATTATACACAAGCAACAATACACAGGTAAACATAAATAAAACAATTTATACACTTCAAATCCTCCAACGTGCGGGTAACTGGCCTCTAGTGGCCCTAGTGGACCTACGGAGCTGACTGTCTAGCCCTGAACTACAGGGTGTAGGAGCTGTCAAGGGTAAACTGGGCAGCTGTCTACCGGCTCTTTGGCTCACTAGGGATATGGCAGGCTCACTGCAAGCAGAGGGTTGATCCTCCTGGTCTGCTGGTGTGGGGACTTCTGCTCCTGGACCGGCTGTTCTTCCAGCTCTACCTGTTGCTCCGTAGGTGCTTGGGATGCTGGTTGGAGGAAGGTGAGTACGGGTACCACAACTGCACCATTGACTTGAGTCCAAGACCGAGGGAAGTCCCCGAGCACAGTACTAACCATATCTTCCCTTTCCTCTACGGGTCGATGGTCTTCTTGTTCCTCTTCAGGGTTCCTCAGTTGTTCGGGACACTTCTTCAGGTGGTCCCGGGATACAATGGCTGTGGTTTCCCCTCCGTCTTTACTGATGGTACAAACCTTCGGGTTCTCGTGGCTTGAGGGCAGTACGGTGTACGGGTCCTTCTCCCACTGGTCGTCCAACTTGTGGAGCCGTCTCTTCCTCTTCAAGACCTGCTCTCCGGGTACCAGGGGAACAGCGGGAGCATACTGGTTGTAAGTTTTCTCTTGTCTTTCCCTAGCCTGACAGAGACTTCGCTCCACGCTCTCCTGTACTCTCCGGTACTGCTGCTGCCTCTCTGTGTCCCAGTCTGCTTCTGGTGAAGTGTCCTCGGGTGTCAGGACTCCCATTTCCAGGTCAACAGGTAACTTACCAGGTCTTGCCCTCATTAGGTAAGCCGGGGTACAGTTGGTGGAACCTACCGGGATATGGTTGTATAGGTCCACCAGATCGGGCAACTTCTCAGGCCACAGACTGCGTTCTTCCAGGGGCAACGTTTTTAGAAGATCCATTACCACCTGGTTCATTTTCTCACAAAGTCCATTAGTTTGCGGATGGTAGGGTGTCGTCCTTATCTTCCGGCAGCCATACAGATTGCAGAATTCCTGGAAGACCTCCGCTTCAAAGGCAGGTCCCTGGTCCGTCAGCACTTGGTCCGGGTACCCGTGTGGACGGCAGAAGTGCTGCTGGAAGGCTCTAGCTGCAGTTTGAGCCGTTAAGTCCTTGACGGGGACGACAACCAAGAACCGGGAGTAATGATCCATGATGGTTAACGCGTAGACGTAGCCACTTCTGCTTGGGGTCAGTTTTACATGATCCAAGGCTACCAGTTCCAACGGTTGCCGGGTGACGATGGACTGCAGGGGAGTCTTCTGGCTGGCACGGTCCTTCCTTCTCAGGTTGCACGGGCCACAGTCTCTGCACCACTTCTCAATGGTTCCCCTCATGCCTACCCAGTGGAATCGCTCGCGCAGCAGGAACTCCAGCTTCTTCCACCCGAAGTGTCCAGCTCCGTCGTGGTATGCCTCCATCACCATGGCTGCGTCTCTTCGTGGCACCATGCGTCCGGGAGTTAACCATTCTGCGGCACAACTTCCCCTTGTAAAGGAACAGTCGACTCTTCTCTGCCCATAGTTGTTTGGCTTCCTCCGGAGCATCTGGTTCAAGGCAAGCCTCCGGGCGAGTCAGCATCTCCTTCACCAGTCGGACGGCAGGGTCGCTGTCTTGCGTTTCCGCCCAGTTGTAGTGAGGTAAGGGGTTCAACGTAGCAGCCTGCTTACTCCTTACCCGGTGGGAATACTGGATAGTCCCATGACGGTGGAACGCAGGGAGTTCAACTTCTTCCAGTCCCTCCGGATCTTCTCCTTCGTCCGGCAGGTTGGGCATCCTGGACAGGGCGTCCGCGTTGGTATTGGAGCGTCCGGCCCGGTATTTGATTGTGAACTCGTAGTTGGACAGACGGGCCATCCACCTCTGTTCCAGGGCACCGAGTCTTGCCGTGTCCAGGTGTGTCAACGGGTTGTTATCCGTGTACACGGTGAACCGGGAAGAAGCGAGGTAATGCTTAAAGCGCTCGGTGACTGCCCATACTACGGCCAGGAACTCTAGCTTAAATGAGCTGTAATTCTCGGGGTTCCTTTCGGTGGGTCGCAGCTTTCGGCTGGCGTAGGCGATTACTCGTTCCTTCCCCTGCTGGATCTGGGACAGTACGGCTCCTAGCCCGATGTTACTGGCGTCGGTGTAGAGGATAAAGGGCTGGCTATAATCCGGGTGCGCCAGGATTTCGTCCCCCGTGAGGGCCATCTTCAGCTGGCGGAAGGACTCTTCTTCCAGCTCCTCCCATTTGAAGGGCGGCTTCTGGTTCTTGGCCTTCCGGGACTGGCCTATCAGGAGGTCCTGCATAGGTGCTGCCTTTTTGGTGAAACCGGGAATAAACCTTCGGTAGTAGCCTACCAACCCGAGGAACTGCCGCACTTCTTTTACGCTGGAGGGGCTTGGCCATTCCTTAATTGCGGTGATCTTATCAGGGTCGGGAGCCACTCCGTCAGCGCTCACCACGTGTCCCAGGTACTGCACCTTTGGTTTCAGGAGGTGACACTTGGAGGGTTTCACCTTTAGGCCGTAACTCGCCAGAGCTTCGAACACTTCCGCCAGGTGTTTCAGGTGGTCCTCATACGTCTTGGAATATACGATGACATCGTCCAGGTACAACAGGACCGTCTCGAAGTTTCTGTGGCCCAGACAACACTCCATTAGTCGTTGGAAGGTTCCTGGTGCGTTGCAGAGTCCGAACGGCATGCAGGTGAACTCGCTAAGTCCCATCGGGGTGGTGAATGCGGTCTTCTCCCGGTCCGCCTCTGCTACAGGAACCTGCCAGTACCCGCTAGTGAGATCCAAGGTAGAGAATAAGTTAGCAGATCTTAAAGCAGCCAATGACTCCTCTATCCTTGGTAAGGGGTACGCATCCTTGTGTGTGATACGGTTGATTTTCCGGTAATCTACACACATCCTCATGGTGTTGTCTTTTTTTCTGACTAAGACTAGTGGAGCTGCCCAGGGGCTACAGCTATCCCTGATCACCCCAGCCTCCTTCATGTCTCTAAGCATCCCCTTGGCGTGTTGGTAGTGGGCAGGGGGTACGGGTCGATATCTCTCTTTTATAGGAGGATGGTCTCCCGTGGGGATGTGGTGTTCTACCCCCTTGACTCGCCTGAAGTCTAACGGGTGTTTACTGAACACTCTCTCGTACTCTTGAACCACCCGATAGACTCCTTGTTTCTGGTGTGCGGGAGTGGAGTCAGTACCCAGATGTAGTTGCTGACACCAGTCCTCCATGTTTTTCTTAGAGCCGTTACCTTCCTCCGGGTGAGATGGAGGCAAGGGTTCCACAGATTGTATAGAATTTTGGTTAATGGTATATAATTTGGCTAGCGTGGCATACCGGGGCAGGTACACTTCCCTCTCCCCGATATTTATTATGCGAACGGGCACCCTCCCATGGCGTACATCAACCACCCCCCGTGCTGTCAAAATGGTGGGCCTACTGTCCGAGTAAACTGGTTCTACCATTGCCTGGTAATCCCTACCTCTCAGACCAATAGCTGCCCGGCACCAAATCATCATTTCACTTTTTGGGGGCATGGCAATAGGAAAAGGGTCACACATTCTTACGCTACCAATCTCACCGCCGGAGAGTTCCACCTGTTGCCGTCGCATCAGTGCCCGGATCTCTTTCTGGAGCACCCGCTGCTCGCCGGAGCTGGCGTTCTTGGCAACCTGTTGTAAAAGGAAAATCACCTCTGCAAGACAATTTTCAATTACATTAGTTCCTAGCGTTATCTTTGGGTGACTCTCGTGTTTGTCAATGTCTACAATAATCAGTCCCTGTGCTGCTAGTTCGACTCTACCAATTTTAATGGTCGCCTCTTTAAATCCGATCTGTGGCACGGGCTGACCATTGCTGGCGATGATACTCAAGTCGTCGTCAGGGTAGCGGGTTATATCCGAGTCATTCCAGTACTGCTTGAAGAGCACGTACGGGATGGTGGTTACCTGTGACCCGGTGTCCAGTAGGGCACTCATAGGGATGCCATCCAGTACCACAGGCAAGACTGGACGTCCTCCGACATATTTGTCGCGCCAGTTCGATAGGCCTGGTGATCTTTTTCCTGGGGGTTGGCCCTCTACCCCCAGGTTGTGCCAGTTTAAAGGACAGTACCTTTCCATAAGTCCGGGTTGATTGCAGCGGCGGCAGATGGGTCGTCCGTCCTCGTTGTACCGGTCACTGGGTCTTCCTCTGGCCGGTGGGGTCCTCCTTGGTCGACGCCACGGGATGTTCTCCGGTCCGGATGCCAGCTGGATCTTCCCTGGAGTGGAAGCCTGTAAAGACTGCACAGTTCGGGTTAACGCAGCAACGCTTTTAGCTAGCTCTTGGACCTGATGGTGCAGGTCTGGAGCCGGGTCATTGTTCAAAGCCTGCGCATCAGCCCCTACAGGCCCTGCCGACAAGGGCGCCGCCTCCTGGTGGTAAGTGATAGCTGGGCGCCTGTGGGTCACAACGCCATCCGGTGCCGGTTCTCGGAGCACCCGGATGGCTCTGTCCTTGAACTGTGCAAATCCCAGATGAGGGTCCTGTAGGGCCATTGCCCGCAACTGGGTTCGATGGGAATTGCAATATAAACCCTCTATAAATTGTTCAGTCAACAGCCTGTCCTCGTCTCCCACGCCGTCAGGGTCGGTCTGCTTAACGGCTCTCAGGGCCTCTTGTAGGTTCAGGGCATAGCCCCTTATACTCTCATGGGCCCGCTGTTTGCACCCGTAGAATCTAAGCTTGATCTCGGCTGAGGTGCGGGTATCAAAGGTGTCCCTCAGCCGGGTTAGTATCCCTGCGACAGTCCTCCCCCCAGGTGGCCAGGACTTTACCTCCCTTCGGGCTGCTCCGGTTAATTGGGCCACCAGGATGCTCACTTTTTGCTCTTCTGTGAGGGGGTACACCTGGAAGAGGCTATCCAGCCTTTCTCTAAAGTCCTGCAGGGTATGTGACTCCCCTGAGTACTGGGGTAGCCAGGCTGCCCCCGGGATATAGGGCATGGTGAAAGGCATGACCGCGACAGCGGTGGCGCTGGCGGGGGTTGAAGCGGTGAAGCTCTCCTCCGTATCCGACATCCTTCTCCCCCCTAGTGGACCGTGGCCTACCTTGCGATGATCCTCTTCCGTAGGCCGCGGCTCCGCAGTGGATCGTCAGGGTTGAGGACCTTCCGTCGCGCTCCGGTGACGTCGGCGTCTGCTGGGCTCCTTCCAGGACCTTACGCAACGTCCGGACGTGAGGCGGGGCTTCAGTTCTCGCGGACTTTTCGGAGTCCACGCCCCTCTTCTTCCCGCGCGACGTCCTCAAGATGGCGTCCAATGGCGGGAAAACTCCACGGATGGCGGGAAGAAGGCTGAAGATGGCGCCGGATGGCGGGAATCTTCACAGATGGTGGGAAGAAGGCTGAAAATGGCGCCGGATGGCGGGAATCTTCACCACAGGTGAGTTTGAAAGTCTCTTTTTCAGGCACGCAGTACCCGGTGGTTGCGGGCACGAAATCCTGCCGACTACGCCAAAAGTTGACGCGCCCCCTGGGCCGTGTTGAGGGGAAACCCGGAGCCGGATCTGGATAGGGGTAGTAGTCCTTGTGGCGGTGACCCGGTCCGTGCCCAGGGTGTCAAACTCAGTGTGTGGCAGTCTTGATAGGTGTTATTTGAGTGTCGACTACGCCACCCGTTGATTTGCAGCTATGGAGCTGCCGCTGCAGGGCAGACCACTGAGGCCGGTGTAGAATTGTGCAGCGTGATAGTATAACCCCCAACGGGAGGGGTATGGCCTCAGGGCAGCCGACGTGGAAGATGGGGGTAGCAGGAACCACTCAGAGACGGTGCGGTGTAATTCAGGGTCTTTACTGGTAACAACGATAGACCCTCCCGGAGTACTTGCTAGCGAACGGGGCCTGGTCAGTCCTTGAGCAGATGGGATCTCCCCTGGCCAGGCGGAGTTGTAGGCCTCCCAAACTGACTGTACTCTTCTGGCTACCTTGCTAGAAGCGGATATAAGTAGCCCACGTCCCTGAGTGTGCCGTGTGGTGCTCACCCGTATGGCCGGTGACTCGGGGCCTTCTAATGGCTTCCGCTCCACGATGGCGGTGCTGGTCCCACGCGTGTGACCTTGCCTTCGGGTTTCTGGGCCTGAGGACCTGAAATCCCCTGCCGGTTGGCTTCTGCTGCTGGGTAAGAGTTAGTCCCCACAGCCTCGGACGCCGGGTCCGGTAAGAAAGCTTCTCAGTCAGGGCGAGCTCTGCAGCTGCCAGCCCCTGACTCGTAGTAGTATTGCTCCCACTGAGCTTCTGCTGTTTCTTCCTATGACTGTTTCTCGTCTCTACTCTCCTTGACTCCTAACCCTGCCTCAGCCCCGGGTTTATATAGGGGAAGTTCTTCCCCTCCCCAGACTGGGCAGGAGGTGTGGCATGCACAGGATCCCTGACCAAAGGACCTCCCACCTGCTCTCAGACATAACATTACATTACTGTGGAAACCAGACCCCTGGGGTGCCACAAGTACGTGTACTCCAGAGTTAGAGACGGACAGGACGAGTCCTCTAGAGCAAGAGACAGACAAGGATGGGTCCTCCAGAGTTAGAGACGGACAGAACGTGTACTCCAGAGTTAAAGACGGACAGGACGAGTCCTCTAGAGCGAGAGACAGACAAGGATGGGTCCTCCAGTGCGAGAGATGGACAGAAAGTGTACTCCAGAGTTCGAGATGGACAGGACAGGTCCTACAGAGTGAAGGATGGATAGGATGGGTCCTCCAGAGCAAGAGACAGACAAAGACGGGTCCTCCAGAGCAAGTGAGGGACAGGACAGGTCCTCCTGAGTGAGAGATGCTTTTAGCAATTGCTTTCCATGGTGCTGAAAAATTAAGTACATAAAAATAAGTTTTCCAAATTGGTCACCCCTTTTAAGCAGGACAAAAGTGATTATAGCTAGAGATCCTCATGTTCAAAAAGATCTCGATGTCCAGAATTTTTCTCACTTAAAGGCAGTACTTATACGAGCTAACCCTCCTCCAAAAAATAATGTGATACTTCATCTTTGCCCTTTTTTTTCCCAGAACTTTTTTCTCAATTATTTTTTTCTCTGTTCCTTTACTAGAACCCTTGTTCTATCTCATTCCCGTCATCCAGCCCCTTTAACGCTATCCCTCCTGTGCAGGTTCCCGCACTCCGGTACCTTGTCCTCCCTCCTCCCCAGGGCTGGCGGTGGTTCTTTTTCTGTAGTTATAGAGTCTCATTAATCAGACTGAGTTCCCAGCTGTGCCTTATGCAATTAGCTGTGTGGAAATGTTACGCGTCTCTGCGGATCGTGGGCGGCATTTTTATAATGGTAAATTTTCAGGGAAGTGGGGGTCCGGCCTCATTAGTGAGGGAACTCTATGTTCCCATTGTTACCGGGCAGCCGGGATTAGACACACAGTGTGGCTTCATACTCCAGAATCCTAATTAACAAAAAAAGAATGGAAGCGATGGCTCCTAAGTTTGATCTATTCAATATCTATCTATCTGTCTACAGTACCGTATCTATCTATCTATCTATCTATCTATCTATCTACAGTGGGTACAGGAAGTATTCAGACCCCTTTAAATTTTTCACTCTTTGTTTCATTGCAGCCATTTGGTAAATTCTAAAAAATTAATTTTTTTTCTCATTAAAGTACACTCTGCACCCCCATCTTGACTGGAAAAAAACAGAAATGTAGAAATGTTTGAAAATGTATTAAAAAAGATAAACTGAAATATCACATGGTCATAAGTTTTCAGACCCTTTGCTCAGACACTCATATTTAAGTCACATGCTGTCCATTTACTTGTGATCCTCCTTGAGATGGTGCTACTCCTTCATTGGAGTCCAGATGTGTTTAATTAAACGGATAGGACTTGATTTGGAAAGGCACACACCAGTCTATATAAGACCTCACAGCTCACAGTGCATGTCAGACCAAATGAGAATCATGAGCTCAAAGGAACTGCCCAAGGAGCTCAGAGACAGATTTGTGGCAAGGCATAGATCTGGCCAAGGTTACAAAAGAATTTCTGCAGTACTCAAGGTTCCTAACAGCACAGTGGCGTCCATAATCCTTAAACAGAAGAAGTTTGGGACCACCAGAAGTCTTCCTAGATTTGGCTGTCCAGCCAAACTGAGCAATCATGAGAGAAGAGCCTTGGTGAGAGAGATAAAAAAAGAACCCCAAGATCACTGTGGCTGAGCTCCAGAGATGCAGTAGGGAGATGGGAAAAAGTTCCACAAAGTCAACTCTCACTGCAGCCCTCCACTAGTCGGGCCTTTGTGGCAGAGTGGCCCGACGGAAGCCTCTCCTCAGTGCAAGATATATGAAAGCCCGCATAGAGTTTGCTCAAAAACACATGAAGGACTCTCAGACTATGAGAAATAAGATTCTCTCGTCTGAGACGAAGACAGAACTTTTTGGTGATAATTCTAAGCAGTATG
This sequence comes from Phyllobates terribilis, assembly GCF_046119375.1. Classification (NCBI taxonomy): domain Eukaryota; kingdom Metazoa; phylum Chordata; class Amphibia; order Anura; family Dendrobatidae; genus Phyllobates; species Phyllobates terribilis. The sequence goes on from NW_027362767.1 coordinate 400,170,590, forward strand.
TGTGGAGAAAACCAGGCACTACTCATCACCTGCCCAATACAATCCCAACAGTGAAACATGGTGGTGGCAGCATCATGCTATGGGAGTGTTTTTCAGCTGCAGGGACAGGACGACTGGTTGCAATTGAAGGAAACATGAATACGGCCAAGTACAGAGATATCCTGGATGAAAACCTCTTCCAGAGTGCTCTGGACCTCAGACTTGGCCGAAGGTTCACCTTCCAATAAGACAATAACCCTAAGCACACAGCTAAAATAACAAAGGCGTAGCTTCAGAACAACTCTGTGACCATTCTTGACTGGCCCAGACAGAGCCCTGACCTAAACCCAATTGAGCATCTCTGGAGAGACCTGAAAATGGCTGCCCACCAACGTTCACCATCCAACCTGACGGAACTGGAGAGGATCTGCAAGGAAGAATGGCAGAGGATCCCCAAATCCAGGTGTGAAAAACTTGTTGCATCATTCCCAAGAAGACTCATGGCTGTACTACCTCAAAAGACTGCTTCTACTCAATACTGAGCAAAGGGTCTGAATACTTATGACTAGTGATGAGCGAGCATGCTTGCTACTGCTTGGTGCTCGCCCGAGCATCTCACTGCTCGAGATGCTTGGCGCTCGCCGAGTATTTCCAGGGTTGCTCGGCGGGAGCACAGGTCCCCTTCCTGCATGTTTGGCGCTCTTTAGAGTGCCAATGAACATGCAGGGATTGCCTGCCACTCATTGTAATGCTGCAGCCATGGTGGTTGTGGCATTACAGTGATTGGCTGGCCGCACAGCTTCATCAGGTCTATATCAGACCTGGCGCCGCCATGCTCGTCACAGTCACTCCGGAATCAGACAGTGTAGGGAGAGGTGCAGCCGAGCTAGGGAGAGATTTGCTTGTTTCTAGTTAGTATAGGTATACCAGACTATAACAGAGACATATATCCATCTCAATTAACAGTCCTTCTGAGGACTAATCCAGCTGCAGAGATATCAGTGCTAGGCAGGCAGGCAGTGTATATAGGCAGGCAGTGTATATAGCAGACTGCAGTGCACATAGCAAGAGGGTCCATTCCAGTTCTGTCTGCTGCTGGTGCTTTTACAGATATTTGTAGAAATAGCCCCAGATATCAGGGGCCAGGAATATTTTTTTTAATCTTAATCCTGATTATTTGCTTAAAAAGCAATCCAGAGAACACCGTTTATCTGCACCATTTGTTTATTGGCACTGCAGAATACAGCCAGATCCTTTCCATATTACAGCGCTAAAAATCCAGCTATTTAAAAGTGTGGTTTGTCCGTCTAAAGCCTACAATACGGGAGGATGTATGGGAGGGAAATGAGGAGGTCGAGTCCTTATGGGTGGAGATACATGGGGCAAAAAACAATAATAAAATTATCAGAGGAGTCTGTTATAAACCACCAAATATAGCAGAAGCCACGGAAAGTCTATTAATGAGACAAATAGACGAAGTAGCAAAAAATAACGAGGTGATTATTATGGGGGACTTCAACTACCCCGATATAGACTGGGAAACCGAAAGCTGTAGATCTCAGAAAGGAAACAGGTTTCTGTCAATTATCAAAGACAATTATTTGTCACAACTTGTGCAGGAACCAACTAGAGGGACGGCCCTTTTAGACTTAATATTAACTAACAGGCCAGACAGAATAACTGAGGTGCAGGTCGGGGGGCACCTGGGAAATAGTGACCACAACATTATACAATTCCACATGTGCTTCAGTAGGTGCCCAGCAAGGGAGTCACAAAAACACTGAACTTCAGCTAAGAGATGCCCTTCACCTTATAGACTGGGATAGTATCTTCAGTAATAGGAGCACGGATAGAAAATGGGAAATTTTCAAAACAGTCCTACATAGTCACTGTAGAAGGTACATACCTTATGGGAATAAAAGGGCTAGGAATAGGAGGAAGCCAATGTGGCTAAATAAGGAGTCAAGAGGGCAATGAAAAACAAAAAAAGGGCTTTCGGTAAACTTAAACAAGAAGGCAGCGAGGAAGCGCTAATATCTTACAGGGAAAAAAACAAAATCTGTAAGAAACAAATAAGAATAGCAAAAGAGGAGACAGAGAGACTAATTGCCAAGGAAAGTAAAACAAATCCCAAACTGTTCTTTAACTATATAAACAGTAAAAGGATTAAAACTGATGGAGTTGGCCCATTGAAAAATAACCTGGGTAAAATCATAGAGGGCGATGAGGGTAAAGCAAACCTACTCAATAGCTTCTTCTCCACTGTTTTCACAAAAGAAAACAATTTATCGGAGGAAATGCAGAGTGATAAAGTAAACCCTCCGCTAAATATCACCCACCTAACCCAGGAGGAAGTTCAGAAACGCCTAAATAATATCAAAATAGACAAGTCACCAGGCCCAGATGGCATACACCCCCGGGTACTAAAAGAATTAAGTAATGTGATAGACAGACCGCTGTATCTTATATTCAAGCACTCTTTATGGACAGGGACTGTCCCACTAGACTGGCGCCAAGCAAATGTGGTACCAATATTCAAAAAGGGGTCTAAAAGTGACCCTGGGAACTATAGACCAGTCAGCTTAACGTCTGTTGTGGGTAAATTGTTTGAAGGATTTCTTAGAGATGCTATTGTAGAATATCTTAATGATAATAACTGTCTAACTCCATATCAACATGGATTCATGAGGGATCGCTCCTGCCAAACAAACCTGATGGCCTTCTACGAGGAGGTGAGCTCACAGCTGGACCGCGGAGAGTCAGTGGATGTTGTATACCTTGACTTCTCCAAAGCGTTTGATACCGTGCCACACAAAAGGTTGGTATATAAAATGAGATTGCTTGGTCTGGGGGATAATGTGTGCAAGTGGGTAAATAGCTGGCTGAGTGATAGAAAGCAGAGGGTGGTTATCAATGGAGTAAGCTCAGGGGGTGTCAGGGTTACTAGCGGGGTGCCTCAAGGGTCTGTCTTGGGCCCTATATTATTTAATATATTTATTAATGATCTAGTGGAAGGGTTGCATAGTAAAATAGCAATATTTGCAGATGATACTAAACTTTATAAAGTAGTTAATACAGATGAGGATAGGGCACAGCTACAGGAGGATTTAGATAAATTGGGGAGTTGGGCCAAAAAATGGCAAATGGGGTTCAATGCCAATAAATGTAAGGTCATGTGTGGCACCCCAGGGGTCTGGTTTCCACAGTAACGGCAATGTTATGTCTGAGAGCAGGTGGGAGGTCTCTTGGTCAGGGATCCTGTGCATGCCACACCTCCTGCCCAGTCCTGGGAGGGGAAGAACTTCCCCTATATAAACCTAGGGCTGAGGCAGGGTTAGGGAGTAGAGAAGAAGTAGAGACAGAGAAGAGAAGCAGCATAGGAAGAAACAACAGGAGCTCTGTGGGAGCAGTACTACAAGGAGTCAGGGGCTGGCAGCTGCAGAGCTCGCCCTGACTGAGAAGCTATCACCGGACCCGGAGTCCGAGGCTGTGGGGACTAACTCCTATCCAGCAGCAGAAACCGACCGGCAGGGGATTTCAGGTCCTCTGGCCAAGAAACCCGAAGGCACGGTCACACGCGTGGGACCAGCACCGCCGTCGTGGAGCGGAGCCTACTAGAAGGCCCCGAGTCACCGGCCATACGGGTGAGCACCACACGGTACACTCAGGGACGTGGGCTACTTATACCCGCCTCTAGCAAGGTAGCCAGAAGAGTACAGTTAGTTTGGGAGGCCTACAACTCCGCCTGGCCAGGGGAGATCCCATCTGCTCAAGGGCTGACCAGGCCCCAATCGCTAGCCAGTACTCCGGGAGGGTCTATCTTTGTCACCAGTAAAGACCCTGAACTACACCGTACCGTCTCCGAGTGGTTCCTGCTACCCCCATCATCCATGTCGGCTGCCCTGAGGCCATATCCCTCCCGTTGGGGGTGATACTATCACGCTGCACAATCCTACCACCGGCCTCAGCGGTCTGCCCTGCAGCGGCAGCTCCTTCGCTGCATTCAACGGGTGGCGTAGTCGTACAACATCTACCGCTAATACAGCGCCACTTAGTCTGACTCCCTGGGCACGGACCGGGTCACCGCCACGAGACTACAACCCTCAACAGATCCGGCTCCGGGTAAGCTCCCGCGTGCGCAACGCTGCGCGACACAGGCCCAGGGGTGCGTCAACTTTTGGCATAGTCGGCAGGATCTCGTGCCCGCAACCACCGGGTACTGCGTGCCTGAAAAAGACTGTTCAAACTTACCAGTGGTGAAGATTCCCGCCATCCGGCGCCATCTTCTGTCTTCTTCCCGCCATCCGCAAAGTTTTCCCGCCATCCGGTGCCATCTTCTGCCTTCTTCCCGCCATCCGTGGAGTTTTCCCGCCGTTGGACGCCATCTTGAAGACGCCGCGCGGGAAGAAGAGGGGCGTGGACTCTGAAAGCGCGCGAGAACTGAAGCCCCGCCTCACGTCCGGACGTTGCGTAAGGTCCTGGAAGGAGCCCAGCAGACGCCGACGTCACAGGAGCGCGACGGAAGGTCCTCAACCCTGACGATCCACTGCGGAGCCGCGGCCTACGGAAGAGGATCATCGCAAGGTAGGCCACGGTCCACTAGGGGGGAGAAGGATGTCGGATACGGAGGAGAGCTTCACCGCTTCAACCCCCGCCAGCGCCACCGCCGTTGCGGTCATGCCTTTCACCATGCCCTATATCCCGGGGGCAGCCTGGCTACCCCAGTACTCAGGGGAGTCACATACCCTGCATGACTTTAGAGAAAAGCTGGATAGCCTCTTCCAGGTGTATCCCCTCACAGAGGAGCAAAAAGTGAGCATCCTGGTGGCCCAATTAACCGGGGCAGCCCAAAGGGAGGTAAAGTCCTGGCCACCTGGGAGGAGGACTGTCGCAGAGATACTAACCCGGCTGAGGGACACCTTTGATACCCGCACCTCAGCCGAGATCAAGCTTAGATTCTACGGGTGCAAACAGCGGGCACATGAGAGTATAAGGGACTATGCCCTGAACCTACAAGAGGCCCTGAGAGCCATTAAGCAGACCGACCCTGACGGCGTGGGAGACGAGGACAGGCTGTTGACTGAACAATTTATAGAGGGTTTATATTGCAATGCCCACCGAACCCAGTTGCGGGCAATGGCCTTACAGGACCCTCATCTGGGATTTGCACAGTTCAAGGACAGAGCCATCCGGGTGCTCCGAGAACCGGCACCAGGTGGCGTTGTGACCCACAGACGCCCCACTACCACTTACCACCAGGAGGCGGCACCCTTGTCGGCAGGGCCTGTGGGAGCTGATGCGCAGGCTTTGAACAATGACCCGGCTCCAGACCTGCACCATCAGGTCCAAGAGCTAGCTAAAAGCGTTGCCGCGCTAACCCGAACTGTGCAGTCTTTACAGGTTTCCACTCCAGGGAAGATCCAGCTGGCATCCGGACCGGAGGACATCCCGTGGCGTCGACCAAGGAGGACCCCACCGGCCAGAGGAAGACCCAGCGACCGATACAACGAGGACGGACAACCCATCTGCCGCCGCTGCAATCAACCCGGACATATGGCAAGGTACTGTCCTTTAAACTGGCACAACCTGGGGTAGAGGGCCAAACCCCAGGAAAAAGATCATCAGGCCCATCGAACTGGCGCGACAGATATGTGGGAGGACGTCCAGTCTTGCCTGTGGTACTGGATGGCATCCCTATGAGTGCCCTATTGGACACCGGGTCACAGGTCACCACTATCCCGTACATGCTCTTCAAGCAGTACTGGAATGACTCGGATATCACCCGCTACCCTGACGACGACTTGAGTATCATCGCCAGCAATGGTCAGCCCGTGCCACAGATTGGATTTAAAGAGGTGACCATTAAAATCGGTAGAGTCGAACTGGCAGCACAGGGACTGATCATTGTAGACATTGACAAACACGAGAGTCACCCAAAGATAACTCTAGGAACTAATGTAATTGAAAATTGTCTTGCAGAGGTGATTTTCCTTTTACAACAGGTTGCCAAGAACGCCAGCTCCGGCCAGCAGCGAGTGCTCCAGAAAGAGATCCGGGCACTGATGCGACGGCAACAGATAGAACTCTCCGGTGGTGAGATTGGTAGCGTAAGAATGTGTGACCCTTGGTGCCGGGCAGCTATTGGTCTGAGAGGTAGAGATTACCAGGCAATGGTAGAACCAGTTTACTCAGACAGTAGGCCCACCATTTTGACAGCACGGGGGGTGGTCAATGTACGCCATGGGAGGGTGCCCGTTCGCATAATAAATATTGGGAAGAGGGAAGTGTACCTGCCCCGGTATGCCACGCTAGCCAAATTGTATACCATCAATCAAAATTCCATACAGTCCGTAGAACCCTTGCCTCCATCTTCCCCGGAGGAAGGTAACGGCTCTAAAGAAACAATGGAGGACTGGTGTCAGCAACTACATTTGGGTACTGACTCCACTCCCTCACACCAGAAACAGGGAGTCTATCGGGTGGTTCAAGAGTACGAGAGAGTGTTTAGTAAACACCCGTTAGACTTCGGGCGAGTCAAGGGGGTAGAACACCACATCCCCACGGGAGACCATCTTCCCATAAAAGAGAGGTATCGACCCGTACCCCCTGCACACTACCAACACGCCAAGGGGATGCTTAGGGACATGAAGGAGGCTGGGGTGATCAGGGATAGCTGTAGCCCCTGGGCAGCTCCACTAGTCTTAGTCAAAAAGAAAGACAACACCATGAGGATGTGTGTAGATTACCGGAAAATTAACCGTATCACACACAAGGATGCGTACCCCTTACCAAGGATAGAGGAGTCTTTGGCTGCTTTAAGATCTGCTAACTTCTTCTCTACCTTGGATCTCACTAGCGGGTACTGGCAGATTCCTGTAGCAGAGGCAGACCGGGAGAAGACCGCATTCACCACCCCGATGGGACTTAGCGAGTTTACCTGTATGCCGTTCGGACTCTGCAACGCACCGGGAACCTTCCAACGATTAATGGAGTGCTGTCTGGGCCACAGAAACTTTGAGATGGTCCTGTTGTACCTGGACGATGTTATCGTATATTCCAAGACTTATGAGGACCACCTGAAACACCTGGCGGAAGTGTTCGAAGCTCTGGCAAGCTACGGCTTAAAGGTAAAACCCTCCAAGTGCCACCTCTTGAAACCAAAGGTGCAGTACCTGGGACACGTGGTGAGCGCTGACGGAGTGGCTCCCGACCCTGATAAGATCACCGCAATTAAGGAATGGCCAAGTCCCTCCAGTGTAAAGGAAGTGCGGCAGTTCCTCAGGTTGGTAGGCTATTACCGCAGATTCATCCCCGGTTTCACCAAAAAGGCAGCTCCTATGCAGGACCTCCTGATAGGCCAGTCCCGGAAGGCCAAGAACCAGAAGCCGCCCTTCAAATGGGAGAAGTTAGAAGAAGAGTCCTTCCGCCAGCTGAAGATGGCCCTCACGGGGGATGAAATCCTGGCGTACCCTGATTACAGCCAGCCCTTTATCCTCTACACCGACGCAAGTAACATCGGGCTAGGAGCCGTACTGTCCCAGATCCAGCAGGGGAAAGAACGAGTAATCGCTTACGCTAGCCGAAAACTGCGACCCACCGAAAGAAACCCTGAGAATTACAGCTCATTTAAGCTAGAGTTCCTGGCAGTGGTGTGGGCAGTCACCGAACGCTTTAAGCACTACCTCGCTTCTTCCCGGTTCACCGTGTACACGGATAACAACCCATTGACACACCTGGACACGGCAAGACTCGGTGCCCTAGAGCAGAGATGGATGGCCCGTCTGTTCAACTACGAGTTCACAATCAAATACCAGGCAGGACGCTCCAATACCAACGCGGACGCCCTGTCCAGGATGCCAAACCTACCGGACGTAGGAGAAGATCCAGAGGGACTGGAAGAAGTCGAACTCCCCGCATTCCACCGTCATGGGACTATCCAGTATTCCCATCGGGTAAGGAGTAAGCAAGCCGCTACGTTTAACCCCTTGCCTCACTACAACTGGGAGGAAACGCAAGACAGTGACCCTGCCGTCCGGCTGGTGAAGGAGATGCTGACTCGGCCAGAGGCTCGCCTTGACCCAGACGCTCCGGAGGAAGCCAAGCAACTGTGGGCTGAGAAGAGTCGACTGTTCCTTTACAAGGGGAAGTTGTGCCGCAGAATGGTTAACTCCCGGACGCATGAACTAATCTGGCAAGTAGTGGTGCCACGGAGAGACGCAGCCATGGTGATGGAAGCATACCACGACGGGGCTGGACACTTCGGATGGAAGAAGCTGGAGTTCCTGCTGCGTGGGCGGTTCCACTGGGTAGGCATGAGGGGAACCATCGAGAGGTGGTGCAGAGACTGTGGCCCGTGCAACCTAAGAAGGAAGGACCGTGCCAGCCAGAAGACTCCCCTGCAGTCCATCGTCACCCGGCAGCCGTTGGAACTGGTAGCCTTGGATCATGTAAAACTGACCCCAAGCAGAAGTGGCTACGTCTACGCGTTAACCATCGTGGATCATTACTCCCGGTTCTTGGTTGTCGTCCCCGTTAAGGACTTAACGGCTCAAACAGCAGCTAGAGCCTTCCAGCAGCACTTCTGCCGCCCACACGGGTACCCGGACCAAGTGCTGACGGACCAAGGACCTGCCTTTGAAGCGGAGGTCTTCCAGGAATTCTGCAATCTGTATGGCTGCCGGAAGATAAGGACGACACCCTATCATCCGCAAACTAATGGACTTTGTGAGAAAATGAACCAGGTGGTAATGGATCTCCTGAAAACGTTGCCCCTGGAAGAACGCAGTCTGTGGCCTGAGAAGCTGCCCGATCTGGTGGACCTATACAACCACATCCCGGTAGGTTCCACCAACTGTACCCCGGCTTACCTAATGAGGGCGAGACCTGGTAAGTTACCTGTTGACCTGGAAATGGGAGTCCTGACACCCGAGGACACTTCACCAGAAGCAGACTGGGACACAGAGAGGCAGCAGCAGTACCGGAAAGTACAGGAGAGCGTGGAGCGAAGTCTCTGTCAGGCTAGGGAAAGACAAGAGAAAACTTACAACCAGTATGCTCCCGCTGTTCCCCTGGTACCCGGAGAGCAGGTCTGGAAGAGGAAAAGACGGCTCCACAAGTTGGACGACCAGTGGGAGAAGGACCCGTACACCGTACTGCCCTCAAGCCACGAGAACCCGAAAGTCTGTACCATCAGTAAAGACGGAGGGGAGACCATAGCCATTGTATCCCGGGATCACCTGAAGAAGTGTCCTGAACAGCTACGGAACCCTGAAGAGGAACAAGAAGACCATCGACCCGTAGAGGAAAGGGAGGATATGGTTAGTACTGTGCTCGGAGACTACCCTCGGTCCTGGACTCAAGTCAATGGTGCAGTTGTGGTACCCGTCCTCACGTTCCTCCAACCAGTATCCCAAGTGCCTACGGAGCAACAGGTAGAGCTGGAAGAGCAGCCGGTCCAGGAGGCAGAAGACTCCACACAAGCAGAACAGGAGGATCAACCCTCTGCTTATAGTGAGCCTGCCGTACCCCTAGTGAGCCAAAGAGCCGGTAGACAGCTGCCCAGTTTACCCTTGACAGCTCCTACACCCTGTAGTTCAGGGCTAGACAGTCAGCTCCGTAGGTCCACTAGGGCCACTAGAGGCCAGTTACCCGCACGTTGGAGGATTTGAAGTGTATAAATTGTTTTATTTGTGGTTACCTGTTTTTCTTGTTGCTTGTGTATAATTATGTGTTTCTAGTTATTTATAGTAGTCCTTGGTGGATTTACCGGGAATCCTTGTACATGGTTGGAGCGTAACCTAGGAATGGACTAAAGACTGTTAAGGACTCGGGGCAGGACAGACCCCTACCTGGTTACGTCTCCCTGTTTTGGTGAAATGGACACCTTGCTTTTCTTCAAAGACTGCACCCGGTTGCGGACACGCCGTAACCATCTTTATGTGTTTTTCTTATTGTATTATTATTGTTTATACCTTGTTATGTTTTTCTAAAAATATGTTTAGTCCCGGAGTACTAAATTTCACTAGAGGGGAATGTGGCACCCCAGGGGTCTGGTTTCCACAGTAACGGCAATGTTATGTCTGAGAGCAGGTGTGAGGTCTCTTGGTCAGGGATCCTGTGCATGCCACACCTCCTGCCCAGTCCTGGGAGGGGAAGAACTTCCCCTATATAAACCTAGTGCTGAGGCAGGGTTAGGGAGTAGAGAAGAAGTAGAGACAGAGAAGAGAAGCAGCATAGGAAGAAACAACAGGAGCTCTGTGGGAGCAGTACTACAAGGAGTCAGGGGCTGGCAGCTGCAGAGCTCGCCCTGACTGAGAAGCTATCACCGGACCCGGAGTCCGAGGCTGTGGGGACTAACTCCTATCCAGCAGCAGAAACCGACCGGCAGGGGATTTCAGGTCCTCTGGCCAAGAAACCCGAAGGCACGGTCACACGCGTGGGACCAGCACCGCCGTCGTGGAGCGGAGCCTACTAGAAGGCCCCGAGTCACCGGCCATACGGGTGAGCACCACACGGTACACTCAGGGACGTGGGCTACTTATACCCGCCTCTAGCAAGGTAGCCAGAAGAGTACAGTTAGTTTGGGAGGCCTACAACTCCGCCTGGCCAGGGGAGATCCCATCTGCTCAAGGACTGACCAGGCCCCAATCGCTAGCCAGTACTCCGGGAGGGTCTATCTTTGTCACCAGTAAAGACCCTGAACTACACCGTACCGTCTCCGAGTGGTTCCTGCTACCCCCATCATCCACGTCGGCTGCCCTGAGGCCATACCCCTCCTGTTGGGGGTGATACTATCACGCTGCACAATCCTACCACCGGCCTCAGCGGTCTGCCCTGCAGCGGCAGCTCCTTCGCTGCATTCAACGGGTGGCGTAGTCGTACAACATCTACCGCTAATACAGCGCCACTTAGTCTGACTCCCTGGGCACGGACCGGGTCACCGCCACGAGACTACAACCCTCAACAGATCCGGCTCCGGGTAAGCTCCCGCGTGCGCAACGCTGCGCGACACAGGCCCAGGGGTGCGTCACATGCACATGGGAAAGAAAAACAGCAGTCACCCATACATATTAAATGGGAAACTGTTGGGGAAATCTGACATGGAGAAGGACCTGGGCGTCTTGGTTAACAGCAAATTAAATTGGAGTGCCCAGTGTCAGGCAGCAGCTGCGAAGGCAAATAGAGTCATTGCATGCATCAGAAGAGGAATAGGGGCATATGATGAGAACATTGTTCTTCCTCTGTATAAAGCGCTGATAAGGCTGCACTTAGAATATTGTAAAACCTACAAAAGACAAAAAATATATCTCATACCCTACCCTCATAATATATAAATGTAAAGCAAAGTTGCATATGAAATATAGGGTACTTAGTGAACTATTTTTGATCAAAAAAGTATACAAGCCATCCCACCAGCGACAAGGTGACCCTAAATTGGGACGGTACCTACACTGTCTATATTAAAAACCTTACTGTATATCAAAGTTGAAGTAATGCGTATAAAAGGGTACACAAATAGGACCGGGTCCCAACTTCAGACCACCTAGGCCCATGGTAAGCTACATATATACTAATCAGCTCAACAAAGGGGATGCCACACCCTTTATTTGTCTACCCTTTTATATGCATTACTTCAACTTTGATATACAGTAAGGTTTTTAATATAGACAGTGTAGGTACCTTCCCAATTTAGGGTCACCTTGTCGCTGGTGGGACAGCTTGTATACTTTTTTTGATCAAAAATAGTTCACTAAGTACCCTATATTTCATATGCAACTTTGCTTTACATTTATATATTATGAGGGTAGGGTATGAGATATATTTTTTGTCTTTTGTAGGTTTTGCTTCTTTTTGCTAGTGTGAACATGCTCCTATTTCTTGCATGTGTACCATCTTAGACCTCAGTTCACATTGCTTGGTTTTTTGTCTTGTTTTCATTCTGTGCAAATTAAGGGTGTGGCATCCCCTTTGTTGAGCTGATTAGTATATATGTAGCTTACCATGGGCCTAGGTGGTCTGAAGTTGGGACCCGGTCCTATTTGTGTACCCTTTTATATGCATTACTTCAACTTTGATATACAGTAAGGTTTTTAATATAGACAGTGTAGGTACGGTCCCAATTTAGGGTCACCTTGTCGCTGGTGGGATGGCTTGTATACTTTTTTTGATCAAAAATAGTTCACTAAGTACCCTATATTTAATATGCAACTTTGCTTTACATTTATATATTATGAGGGTAGGGTATGAGATATATTTTTTGTCTTTTGCAGGTTTTGCTTCTTTTTGCTAGTGTGAACATGCTCCTATTTCTTGCATGTGTACCATCTTAGACCTCAGTTCACATTGCTTGGTACTTAGAATATTGTGCACAGTTCTGGGCTCCGGGCTCAGGAAAGACATATTGGAGCTAGAGAGGGTACAAAGGAGGGCGACTAAGGTAATAAAAGGAATGGAGGGACTAGAATACCCAGAGAGGTTGTCAAAATTAGGCCTATTTACGTTGGAAAAGAGAAGGCTTAGGAGAGACCTCATAAACATGTATAAATACATCAGGGGGCAGTACAGACATCTCTCCCATGACCTGTTTATACCAAGGATGGTGACAAAGACGAGGGGGCACACTATGCGTCTGGAGGAAAGGAGGTTCCTGCACCAGCATAGAAGGGGATTCTTTACGGTCAGAGCCGTGAGACTCTGGAACTCTCTGGGAGAGGAAGTGGTGATGTCCAACTCACTTAATGAGTTCAAGAGAGGCCTGGACGCCTTTCTTGAGAACAATAAAATTACATCTTATGTTTAGTGATAGTTAATTAATCCAGGGATTTAATCTGACTGCCAGATTGGAGTCGGGAAGTGAATTTTTCCTCAATGATGTAAATTGGCCTATACCGCATGTTTTTTTTTTGCCTTCCCCTGGATCAACGCTGCGGAATAGCTGCAGTGCACAAGAAATGGGCTGAACTGGATGGATGCTTGTCTTTTTTCGGCCTTATAAGCTATGTAACTATGTAACTATGTCACACGGATTACGTATAAACGCGCTGAAAATATTGCAATTTCTGACCTCCATTTAAATTTTGTTGCAGCGTGTCAGTGAAGTTATTGACACCAGATTGCTGTTAAAAATAGTTACCTACAGGCCAGCTATTTAAAACTGTGGTTTGTCCATCACCCGATCATATATAAGTTCGCTCCAAATTCACCCATTTCTAGTGAGCGTGGAAGATATTGTCCTCCATTTAAAATGGGCAAGGCACGTGGCAAGGGACGGGGACCTGGACGTGATGGTGATGGTGCATGCAGAGGCCGAGGCCGTGGGCAAGCTGAAATTGTGCCACAACAAACACCCACATTTTCTCGCTCAACCTCCCTGTCCCAATTCCTAGGGGACCGCAGAACACCACTATTGAACACAGAGCAGTGTAAAAAGGTTGTTGGTTGGATAGCAGATAATGCTTCCAGTCACTTAGCCACCACCACCACCCTGTCTTCCACACGGTCAAGTCTCAGTAGCCGTGAGTCTGGACCGCATATTCCTCACCTTGATCCTCCTTCCTCCCACCATGCCGAGTGCCAGAGACAACTGATCCCACCCTTGGACACTCCGAACAGCTGTTCACTTTTCCATTTATAGATTCAGGCCTCTCGCCTGATCCACTTGAAGTGGGGCAAGAGGAGATCGCATGTAGCGATTCCCAAATGTTTGAGCAGCCACGGTCATACAAAGTGGGAAAGTGTCACAAGAGGTGGACGATGATGAGAAACAATTGCCAGAAAGTCAGGAGGAGGACCAGGGTGCAGAAGTGGAAGACGAGCTGGTGGATGATATAGTAACTGACCCAACCTGGCAGGAGGACATGCAAAGCGAGGACAGCAGCACACATGGGGAGGGAGGCAGAGCACCCCAACAGGCAGGGAGAAGCAGTGTGGTGGCCGCAGACAGAAGGCAGGGAACCGTTCCCCGTAACACCAACACGAAGGAAGTTGCCAGTACAACTGTTAGGTCTTCCCGAGTCTGGTTGTTTTTTAAAGACTCTGCCGATAACCCCAAAAAGGCCTTTTGCACCACCTGCCAGGCCAGCATCAGCAAGGGTGGCAAAACTACCAGCCTGACCACCACCAGCATGATCAGGCACATGGCAGCAAAGCAACCGACTTTGTGGACCGAACCCCAGGGTCCAGGAACAGTGTCTGCGGGTGACACCAATGCTTCTGTGCAAGCCAATCCCCTGTCCATAGTTCATGCGAAGATGCCTCCTGCCCTGCACCTGTCGTTGCACACTCTCAACTAGCACCGTCAGCAAGCACTTCCTTGTCCCAGTGCAGCGTTCAGTTGTCCATACCCCAGTCCTTGGAACGCAAGCGCAAATACGCAGCCAACGCCCCACAGGCCACACTACTAAATTCCCACATTTCACGACTGCTTGTGCTCGAAATGTTGCCTTTTAGGCTCATGAAGATGGAAGCTTTCCGCAACCTGATGGCGGCGGCCGTCCCTTGGTACTCGGTCCCCAGCCGCCACTATTTCTCCCGGTGTACCGTCCCCGCATTACACAAGCACATGTCCCACAATATTAGCCGTGCCCTCAACAATGCAGTTACAGGGAAAATCCACCTAACCACGGACACGTGGACAAGTGCTTGTGGGCAGGGACGGTACATCTTGCTGACTGCACACTGGGTTAACATAGTGGAAGCCGGGACCCAGTCGGACCTTGGGACGGAACACATCCTCCTGACACCGAGGATTGCGGGCCCTAGGTCAATCAGGGTTGCCCCCACAGTCTACAGCTCCTGCACCTCATTCTCATCGGCCTCCTCCTCCTCTTCAGCCTCCATCTCCGAAATGACCACATCAGTCACAATCTGGAAGCACTGTTGCACTGCCTCAGCCAAGCGGCAACAGGCTGTGCTGAAGCTAATATGCTTAGGTGACAAACCGCACAATGCTGAAGAGTTGTGGTCAGCTCTGAAAGAGCAGGCAGATCTGTGGCTGACACCCCTGAACCTACATCCAGGCATGGTCGTGTGTGACCAGACAATGTGAACTGAGGTCTAAGATGGCAGACATACAAGAAACAGAGGCATGTTCACACTAGCAAAAAAGAAGCAAGACAAAAATATATCTCATACCCTACCATAATTATATATAAATGTAAAGCAAAGTTGCATAATAAATATAGGGTACTTAGTGAACTATTTTTGATCAAAAAAAGTATACAAGCCGTCCCACCAGCGGCAAGGTGACCCTAAATTGGGACGGTACCTATACTGCCTATATTAAAAACCTTACTGTATATCAAAGTTGAAGTAATGCATATAAAAGGGTAGACAAATAGGACCGGGTCCCAACTCCAGACCACCTAGGCCCGTGGTAAGCTACATATATACTAATCAGCTCAACAAAGGGCATGCCACACCCTTAAATTGCACAGAATGCAAACAAGTCAAAAAACCAGACAATGTGAACTGAGGTCTAAGATGGCAGACATACAAGAAACAGAGGCATGTTCACACTAGCAAAAAAGAAGCAAGACAAAAATATATCTCATACCCTACCATAATTATATATAAATGTAAAGCAAAGTTGCATAATAAATATAGGGTACTTAGTGAACTATTTTTGATCAAAAAAAGTATACAAGCCGTCCCACCAGCGGCAAGGTGACCCTAAATTGGGACGGTACCTATACTGCCTATATTAAAAACCTTACTGTATATCAAAGTTGAAGTAATGCATATAAAAGGGTAGACAAATAGGACCGGGTCCCAACTCCAGACCACCTAGGCCCGTGGTAAGCTACATATATACCAATCAGCTCAACAAAGGGCATGCCACACCCTTAAATTGCACAGAATGCAAACAAGTCAAAAAACCAGACAATGTGAACTGAGGTCTAAGATGGCAGACATACAAGAAACAGAGGCATGTTCACACTAGCAAAAAAGAAGCAAGACAAAAATATATCTCATACCCTACCATAATTATATATAAATGTAAAGCAAAGTTGCATAATAAATATAGGGTACTTAGTGAACTATTTTTGATCAAAAAAAGTATACAAGCCGTCCCACCAGCGGCAAGGTGACCCTAAATTGGGACGGTACCTATACTGCCTATATTAAAAACCTTACTGTATATCAAAGTTGAAGTAATGCATATAAAAGGGTAGACAAATAGGACCGGGTCCCAACTCCAGACCACCTAGGCCCGTGGTAAGCTACATATATACCAATCAGCTCAACAAAGGGCATGCCACACCCTTAAATTGCACAGAATGCAAACAAGTCAAAAAACCAGACAATGTGAACTGAGGTCTAAGATGGCAGACATACAAGAA
Organism: Phyllobates terribilis; assembly: GCF_046119375.1. Taxonomy (NCBI): domain Eukaryota; kingdom Metazoa; phylum Chordata; class Amphibia; order Anura; family Dendrobatidae; genus Phyllobates; species Phyllobates terribilis. The sequence continues at coordinate 400,186,909 of NW_027362767.1, forward strand.
ACAGAGGCATGTTCACACTAGCAAAAAAGAAGCAAGACAAAAATATATCTCATACCCTACCATAATTATATATAAATGTAAAGCAAAGTTGCATAATAAATATAGGGTACTTAGTGAACTATTTTTGATCAAAAAAAGTATACAAGCCGTCCCACCAGCGGCAAGGTGACCCTAAATTGGGACGGTACCTATACTGCCTATATTAAAAACCTTACTGTATATCAAAGTTGAAGTAATGCATATAAAAGGGTAGACAAATAGGACCGGGTCCCAACTCCAGACCACCTAGGCCCGTGGCAAGCTACATATATACCAATCAGCTCAACAAAGGGCATGCCACACCCTTAAATTGCACAGAATGCAAGCAAGTCAAAAAACCAGACAATGTGAACTGAGGTCTAAGATGGCAGACATACAAGAAACAGAGGCATGTTCACACTAGCAAAAAAGAAGCAAGACAAAAATATATCTCATACCCTACCATAATTATATATAAATGTAAAGCAAAGTTGCATAATAAATATAGGGTACTTAGTGAACTATTTTTGATCAAAAAAAGTATACAAGCCGTCCCACCAGCGGCAAGGTGACCCTAAATTGGGACGGTACCTATACTGCCTATATTAAAAACCTTACTGTATATCAAAGTTGAAGTAATGCATATAAAAGGGTAGACAAATAGGACCGGGTCCCAACTCCAGACCACCTAGGCCCGTGGTAAGCTACATATATACCAATCAGCTCAACAAAGGGCATGCCACACCCTTAAATTGCACAGAATGCAAACAAGTCAAAAAACCAGACAATGTGAACTGAGGTCTAAGATGGCAGACATACAAGAAACAGAGGCATGTTCACACTAGCAAAAAAGAAGCAAGACAAAAATATATCTCATACCCTACCATAATTATATATAAATGTAAAGCAAAGTTGCATAATAAATATAGGGTACTTAGTGAACTATTTTTGATCAAAAAAAGTATACAAGCCGTCCCACCAGCGGCAAGGTGACCCTAAATTGGGACGGTACCTATACTGCCTATATTAAAAACCTTACTGTATATCAAAGTTGAAGTAATGCATATAAAAGGGTAGACAAATAGGACCGGGTCCCAACTCCAGACCACCTAGGCCCGTGGTAAGCTACATATATACCAATCAGCTCAACAAAGGGCATGCCACACCCTTAAATTGCACAGAATGCAAACAAGTCAAAAAAACAGACAATGTGAACTGAGGTCTAAGATGGCAGACATACAAGAAACAGAGGCATGTTCACACTAGCAAAAAAGAAGCAAGACAAAAATATATCTCATACCCTACCATAATTATATATAAATGTAAAGCAAAGTTGCATAATAAATATAGGGTACTTAGTGAACTATTTTTGATCAAAAAAAGTATACAAGCCGTCCCACCAGCGGCAAGGTGACCCTAAATTGGGACGGTACCTATACTGCCTATATTAAAAACCTTACTGTCGTGTGTGACAATGGCCAGAACCTGGTGGCGGCTCTGAGGCGAAGCAAGCTCACACATGTACCATGCCTGGCCCATGTGCTTAACCTCGTGGTTCAGCGGTTTCTCAAAAGCTACCCGGAGCTGCCGGATCTGCTTGTCAAAGTACGCCGCCTGTGTGCCCATTTTAGAAAGTCAGCTACAGCTTCCGCCGCCCTTGCCATGCTTCAGCAGCGTTTGCAGCTTCCGGCTCACCGACTGGTGTGTGATGTCCCCACGCATTGGAACTCTGCACTGCAGATGTTGGGAAGGATTTGTGAGCAGAAAAGGGCAGTTGTTGACTACCAGCATCAACAAGGCCGTCGCTATTCAGTTCAGACTCCACACAGAAGACCTCAGGAGTGGACATGGATGTCAGACATCTGTACCATCCTCCAAAACTTTGACGACGCCACCAAGATGGTGAGCGGTAATGACGCCATATTTAGCATCACCATTCCGCTTCTCTGTCTTCTGAAACGCTCTCTGCTCGCAATCAAAGAGGATGCATTGCAGGCAGAACACGATGAGATGGAGCAAGGAACCATACAGGGTGATTACACACAGCCCAGCCTCATCTCATCCCAATGTGGATTGGGTGACAATAAGGAAGAGGAGGAGGAGGAAGAACAGGAGCTAGTTTCATGTGCTATAGACGGTACTACCTGCACAACTGTCATACCGTCTGTTCAGCGTGGATGGCCTGAGGACAGCTAGGAGGAGGAGAGCATGGTCAGTCGTCCTCTTGGTGAGGACACGGATGTCTTGCCTGTTAGCAGTCTGGCACGCATGGCTGAGTTTATGTTACGCTGCCTTTCCCTTGACCCTTGCGTTCTCAAAATTTTGGGTGACAGTCATTACTGGTTGGTGACACTTCTAGACCCACGCCAAAAGGAGAACTTTATATCTCTTATTCCTGAGGAGGACAGGTCTACAAAAATGGGGCAGTACCAGAAGGTCTTTGTTGCGGAACTATTAAAAAAATTCCCATCTGAAAACGCTGGCGGCAGAGCTCACAGTTCGTTGGAAAACCAAGGACTACAGCCGAGAGAGACACAACTCCAATCTAGCAGAGCAGGGGAACACTGTCAAAGTTCTGGGAGAGTTTTCTCAGCCCCTCCCATCGCACAGGCCCTGAGGCGCGGGGTACTCTCACAAGGAGTGCAAAGTTTAGGAAGATGCTGAGGGAGTACCTTGCCGACCGTACCAACGTCCTCCGTGATTCCGCTGTGCCTTATCATTATTGGGTATCCAAGCTAGATATGTGGAATGAACTGGCTCTCTATGCCTTGGAGGTCCTGGCCTGCCCTACCCCAGCGTTTTATCAGAGTGGGTTTTTAGTGCCGCTGGTGGAATTATAACTGATAAGCGCATCCGCCTGTCAACTGAAAATACTGACAGGCTGACTCTTATAAAAATGAACAAGGGCTGGATTGGGCCAGACTTCTCAACACCACTGAATGATAGCAGCGTAACATAAACTCAAATGCAGAGTCTTTTTTTGGGAGGTGTATTCCCATGCACCTTTTTACACTCACACATGGGTATACACTTCCTGATTTTGGCTATTTGCTCTTGTCCTCCTCCTTCTCCTCATCCTCCACCATCATATCACCAGGGTGACTGTGGTCCATGATGCAATACCCACATCATTTTTTAAAAGGGTGTTTATGATGCCCGTAAAAAAAAATTTTATACAGTATGTTCATGTATACCCCCCAGGGGTAAATGTTTGTCAGCCGATACACTAAGTGCATGGGCATTACAAGTATAGGAGACCCGCTCCTCTACGTCTCTTCCAAGGGGCATTGGAGTGCCTCCCAATTTTTGGCAGCCCTTGTGACGCGCCCCCTGGGCCGTGGGGTACTCGGTGCCGGGCTGGTCGGTGCAGAGGATGTCACAGTGGCAGTGACCCGGTCCTTGACCCAGGGCGGTCAATAAAACGGGATTATATTGAAAGGGAAATATAGTTTTTATAGTTTAATGTTCGTGACGCCATCTGTTGTATGCGGATATATGGGGCCGCCGCTGCAGTGCAGATCCTCTGGAGCTGTTGGTAATGCAGCAGAGTTGGTTCAGCTCTCCACAGGTAGAGCTAAGCTCCAGGGCGGTGCAGTGATGATTAATGAGGTAGATGTTGCTGTGCAGTGTAGTGCAGGGGATGGCGCAGATAATAATGCTAGGCCACAGTGGGGTGCAGTCTTCAAGGTTTACTCACAGTTGTTGCACTCCTGGTTACCAGGACCAGGGTAACCTCCCACGTCGTCCTGTGTTTACCAAGGGAGGGGTTAAGCAAACTCCCAGGTGTTTCAGGAGTACATAACGGGACCCCATTCTGTGTGCCTTCCTCAGTTGTCTTCCTGCGCTGGCTCTCACCCTTCTGCCCTGCGCCTCACAACCAGTTTCCCAAGCCGGTAACCTCGGATCTTGGCGGGCAACCTGCAGTCCCCTGAATCCTCTATGGCTACCTTTTAGGCGATATAGTTTCGGCTGTGAGCAACTGCACCCTGAAAGTACAGAAGCCTCCGGTTTCTAGCTGAGCCTTGTAGTTCTCCACTAGTTAGGGGCCGGTCCCCTTTGCGGCCTGATCCCTCCACGTTCCTGCAGATTTGGGTGCACGGGTGGCTTCCTCACTCACCGTGCCCCTGGGATCCCCTCACACCTGGAGCCTTCCTCCACTCCCTTCCTCTTCCTGCCAGTCCTCCTGGGCCTCTCATTCTAGGCCCGCTCCTCTCTCCTCTGAGCAGAGCTCCTACAGAGCTCCTGCTCCCACTACTTCTCTTCAGACTGAACACACTCTCTCAAGATGGCTCCCCTTTTTATACACCTACTGAAGTGCTCCCCTGTCCTTCTTCCTCCACCCACACCCACATGGTTCCACCCTCCAGCTAGGGACCAGGGACTGTGCTCTCCCTTAGGAGCAATCTCGACCTGCTCTCTGAAGTGGAGTGTAATGGATGCAAGTGTGTGGGTCCTTGGGCAGTACCTGAGAGTGAGATACCACACCTCTGGGTGAGATGCAGTACCTCTGTGGCGACTGAACCCGCAGGGGTGCCACACTTGCATTCACTGCATAGGCAAACTCAGTGGGAGACCCACTTCCTAAGAATGGGAACATTGTTTTCAGGAGGCCCTCCTCTAAGACTCTTTAAAGGGGTATTGGGGTGCGTCCAAATTTTGGGCAGCCCTGCCACTCATTGCATACGCAATAACAGTATAGGAGATCCACTCTTTAGTAATGGGAACTGACGCGCCCCCTGGGCCATGTGTGGGGGAATACCTGGAGCCGGGTCTCTGTGTAATGCTGGGGGTTATAGTCTCCGTGTCGGCGACCCGGTCCCGTGGCTCAGGGTGGTCAAACCAGTGGCGGATCTGTTTACTTGATTTTGTAATGTTTAAATGTCCGACTACGTCACCCGTGGATTGCGATCACTGAGAATCGCCGCTGCGGGGCAGACCGCTGAGGCTGATGTGTGCGCAGCAGAGGGTAGTATAACTCCCCATGGGAGGAGTATAGCCTTAGGGCAGCGTGTGTAGATGGTGAGGGTTGTGGTGCATAGGCGCAGCAGAAATGACTCAAAGTCCGTGCAGTGCAGTTCAGGGTCTTTACTGTTGGTAATGAAGGAGACCCTGCCGGGAGTACTGGCTAACATTAGAGGCCTGGTCAGTCTGTGAGCGAACAAGAGTCCCCCTGGCCAGGTGGAGGTGTAGGCCTTCCCGTCTGACTGCACTCTTCCTGACTACCTTGCTGTAATCGTGTAGTAACCCACGTCCCTGAGTGTACCATGTGGTGCTCACCCGTATGGCTGGTGACTTGGGGTCTTTGGTTCCTTCCGCTCCTCGATGGCGGTGTCGGTCCCTTGCGTGTGACTGAGCCTCCAGGCTTTCTATGGCCAGAGGACCTGAAATCCCCTGCCAGGTGGTTTCTGCTGCTGGATGTAGATATCCTCACAGCCTCGGACTCCAGTGTCCGGTTCTCTGTGTCTTTCTGCCAGGATGAGCTCTGCTAGCTTCCAGTCCCTGGTCTTCAGCTCCTGGCTCCTACAGAGCTCCTTGCTGCTGCTCTGTCCCTTCCTCTGGAACTAGACTCACTAACCCCGCCCCAGATCCAGTTTATAAAGGGCAGGTTCCTCCCCTCCCTGGACTGGGGCAGGAGGTGTGGCATGCAATAATGCTCCTGACCAGGAAAACCCATGCTCTCTCTCAGACATGGTATTTCTACTACTGTGGCAACCAGACCCCTGGGGTGCCACATTCCCCCCTAGTGAATTTTAGTACTCCGGGACTAAACATATTTTATGAAAAGCATAACATAACAGGGTATAAGCAATAACACAACATATATACAAGAAGTTTAGTCTTTATAGGTCACGGCGCTTCCGTAACCAGGTGTCCATGTCACCCAAGATGCATTTTTGAGGGACCCGTCCCAAACCCTCCACGTAGGCCCTGGGGTGGCTACAGGACATTGATGATCCGGCGTTGGACCACGTCTTCAGCCACCTCCACGAGTTTTTGTTCTGTGGTCTGGCACAAAAAGGGGCACGTTACAGGTGCAACTATTTACAAGGTACAGTTCCGGTTATTCATTGTCCATATCCTGTCAGTCCATGAACCCTGTCGGGTAACAAGAAAAACACAATTAATATGCAGGCAACAAACATTAAACGTTTCAACAGTTGCAATATACTGGTATATATACACTGCATTTAGATTATCCAGCGAGCGGGCATCTGACCTCTAGTGCTCCTGGTGGACCTACGTAACACACTATCTGGTGGTGTTCTTTCTGGGTCCCCTGTCTCTACCCTTTGTGTAGTGGGCTCGCTAGTGTCTGCACTAGAAGTGTTTGGAGCTGCTATTGGTAGGTTGGGCAGCTTTCTGCGTACTCTTTGGCTTACCACGGGCACGGCAGGCTCACTACTAGCAGAGGATTGATTCTCCTGGGCTGCTGGTATGGAATTTGCTGCCTCCGGGGCCGGTTGCTCTCCCAACACTACTTGCTCTTCTGTAGGCCCTTGAGGGGCTAGCTGGAGAAAGGTAAGGATGGGTACCACAATAGCGTTGTTAATTTGTGTCCAGGACCGGGGAAATTCTCCGAGTACTGTACTGACCATTTCTTCCCTTTCCTCTGCGGGTTGAGGGCTATCTTGGTCTTCATCAGTGCTTTGCAGCTGCTCGGGACACTTCTTCAGGTGGTCTCTGGAGACAGTGGCTGTGGTCTCTCCTCCATCCTTATTGATAACGCAAATGTGGCACCCCAGGGGTCTGGTTACCACAGTAATAGAAATATTACGTCTGAGAGCAGGTGGGAGGTTTCTCTGGTCAGGAGCCCTAAACATGCAACACTGCCCGCCCAGACCTGGGAGGGGAGGAATCTGCCCTTATAAACTGGGTCTGGGGCGGGATTAGGACAGTCAGAGCCTGGAGAGGGAAAGTGACAGCAGGAGCTCTGTAGGAGCAGGAGCGAGTGCCAGAGGCTGGAAGCTAGATAGCTCGCCTTGGCTGAAGACACTAAACCCGGACACGGAGTCCGAGGCTGTGGGGACATCCAGGTCCAGCAGCAGAATCCAACCGGCAGGGGATTCCAGGTCCTCTGGCCATAGAAGCCCGGAGGCACGATCACAAGCAAGGGACCAGCACCGCCATCGTGGAGCGGAGGCTAACAGAAGGCCCCAAGTCACCGGCCATACGGGTGAGCACCACACGGTATACTCCGGGACGTGGGCTACTTCTACCCGCATACAGCAAGGTAGCCAGGAAAGAGTGCAGATAGACGGGGAGGCCTACAACTCCACCTGGCCACGGGAGATCCTACTTGCTCACAGACTGACCAGGCCCCTACTGCTAACCAGCACTCCCGGGAGGGTCTGCCTTATAACACCAGTAAAGACCCTGAACTGCACCGCACGGACTCTGAGTTATTACTGCTGCGCTCGTGCACCATCACTCCCATCATCCACACTAACTGCCCTGAGGCTATACTCCTCCCGTGGGGAGTCATCCCATTCTAAGCTGCACACATAATACCAGCCTCAGTGGTCTGCCCTGCACCAGCGGTCCCCACTGACCGCAATCCACGGGTGGAGTAGTCGGACAATTATCACAATACTAAAACTGCCACTGAATTGACCACCCTGGGCACGGACCGGGTCATCGCCACGAGGACTACAACCCCCAGCGATCCGGCTCCGGGTATTCCCTGCACAACACATGCCCAGGGGGGCGTCACATACTTTCAGATTTTCATGGCTTGAGGGCAGTACTGTGTACGGTTCCTTCTCCCACTGGTCATCCAACTTATGGAGCCGCCTCTTCCTCTTCAAGACCTGCTCTCCAGGTGCCAGGGGAGCAGCGGGAGCATGCTGGTTGTAAGTCCTCTCTTGCCTTTCTCTAGCTTGAGACAGACTTCTCTCAACACTCTCCTGCACTTTGTGGTACTGCTGCTGCCATTCTGTATCCCAGTCTGCCTCTGGCGAGGTGTCCTCGGGCACCAGGACTCCCATGTCCAGGTCAATAGGCAGCTTACCAGGTCTTGCTCTCATTAGGTAAGCTGGGGTGCAGTTGGTGGAATTTACTGGGATGTGGTTATACAAGACCACCAGATCAGGCAGTTTTTCAGGCCACAGACTGCGTTCTTCCAGGGGCAACGTTTTCAGCAAGTCTATCACCACCTGGTTCATCTTCTCGCATAATCCGTTGGTTTGGGGGTGATAGGGCGTTGTTCTTATCTTCTTGCAGCCTTACAGGTTGCAGAACTCCTGGAAGACCTCCGCTTCGAAGGCTGGGCCTTGGTCAGTCAACACTTGCTCCGGATACCCGTGTGGACGGCAGAAGTGCTGCTGTAAGGCTCTAGCTGCTGTCTGAGCTGTTAAGTCCTTGACAGGGACCACCACCAGGAACCGGGAGTAGTGGTCTACGATGGTGAGGGCGTAGACATACCCGGACCTACTTGGAGCCAGCTTCACATGGTCTAGGGCTACCAGTTCTAGTGGCTGCTTGGTGATGATGGACTGCAGGGGAGTCTTCTGGCTGGCACGGTCCTTTCTTCTCAGCTTGCATGGGCCGCAGTCTCTGCACCATCTCTCAATGGCCCCTCTCATGCCTACCCAGAAGAACCGTTCACGCAACAGGAACTCCAAATTCTTCCATCCAAAGTGCCCTGCTCCGTCGTGGTATGCCTCCAGTACCATAGCCGCGTCTCGTCTCGGGACCACTACCTGCCAGGTCAGCTCATGTGTCCGGGAGTTGACAATTCTCCGGCACAGCTTCCCCTTGTAGAGAAACAGTTTACTCTTCTCCTTCCAGAGCTGTTTGGTTTCTTCCGGTGCGTCTGGGTCAAGGCGGGCATCAGCCTGTGTGAGCATCTCTTTTACCAGGTGGACGGCTGGGTCACTGTCTTGCGTCTCCGCCCAGCTGTGGTGTGGTAAGGGATTGAACGTGGCTGAGCGCCTGTCCCTTACACGGTGGGAATACTGGGTAATCCCATGACGGTGGAACGCAGGGAGTTCAATCTCTTCCAGTTCTTCTGGGTCTTCCCCTCCATCCGGCAAGTTTGGCATCCTGGACAGGGTGTCTGCGTTGGCATTTGTGCGTCCCTCCCGGTATTTGATGGTGAACTCATAGTTGGATAGGTGGGCCATCCATCTCTGCTCCCGGGCACCAAGTTTTGCAGTGTCCAGGTGTGTCAACGGGTTGTTGTCCGTGTACACGGTGAACTTGGAAGAGGCAAGGTAATGTTTAAAGCGCTCTGTCACTGCCCATACCACCGCGAGGAACTCTAGCTTGAAGGAGCTGTAATTTTCAGGATTCCTTTCTGTGGGCCGGAGCTTCCTACTGGCATAAGCGATTACCCGTTCTCTGCCCTGTTGGATATGGGACAGCACCGCCCCTAGCCCGATGTTGCTCGTGTCCGTGTGGAGAATAAAAGGCTGGCCGTTATCAGGGTACGCCAGGATTTCATCCCCTGTGAGGGCCATTTTCAGCCAGCAGAAAGACTCATCCTCTAGCTTGTCCCATTTGAAGGGCGGCTTCAGGTTTTTGGCCTTCCTGGACTGGCCTATCAGGAGATCCTGCATAGGAGCGGCCATTTTGGTGAACTCGGAGATGAATCTTCGGTAGTAGCCTACCAACCCGAGGAACTGCCGCACTTCCTTTATGCTGGAGGGTCTTGGCCAGTCCTTAATCACTGTGATCTTATCAGGGTCTGGAGCTACTCCGTCAGCACTCACCACGTGTCCCAGGTACTGTACCTTCGGCTTCAGTAGATGACACTTGGAGGGTTTCACCTTTAGGCCGTAGCCTGCCAGGGCTTCAAACACTTCTGCCAGGTGTCTCAGATGGTCCTCGTATGTTTTGGAATACACGATGACATCGTCCAGGTATAGCAGGACCGTCTCGAAATTCCTGTGCCCCAGGCAGCACTCCATCAACTGCTGGAAGGTTCCTGGTCGCTTTGCAGAGCCCGAACGGCATACAGTTGAATTCGCTGAGACCCATCGGGGTGGTGAACGCGGTCTTCTCCTTGTCGGCCTCTGCTACAGGAACCTGCCAGTACCCGCTAGTAAGATCCAAAGTGGAGAAGAAGTTAGCAGTTTTTAATGCAGCTAAAGATTCCTCTATCCTAGGTAACGGGTACGCATCTTTGGGTGTGATACGGTTGACCTTCCTGTAGTCTACACACATTCTCATGGTGCCATCTTTCTTTTTCACAAGAACTAGTGGAGCTGCCCAGGGGCTACAGCTGTCCCTGATTACTACAGCCTCCTTCATTTCTCGCAACATTCCCTTGGCATTCTGATAGTGTGCAGGGGGTACAGGTCGGTATCTTTCCCTTATGGGTGGATGGTCTCCCGTGGGGATGTGGTGTTCTACCCCCTTTACTTGCCCAAAGTCTAGCGGGTGTTTGCTAAAAACTCTTTCGTACTCCTGAACCACCCAGTAGACTCCCTGTTTGTGGTGTGAGGAAGTGGAGTCGGTGCCCACATGCAGTTTCTGACACCTGTCCTCCATTTGTTTCTTGGAGCCGTTACCCTCCTCTGGTTGAGATGGAGGCTAGGGTTCCACGGCCTTTACAGAGTTTTGGTTAACGGTGAACAATTTAGCTAGGGTGGCATACCGGGGCAAGTATACTTCTCTTTCCCCAATGTTTAGGATGCGGACGGGTACCCTCCCATGGCGTACATCGACCACCCCCCGTGCTGTCAAAATGGTGGGCCTACTGTCTGAGTAGACGGGTTCTACCATGGCTTGGTAGTCCCTTCCTCTTAACCCGATTGCAGTCCGGCACCAGATCATCATCTCTCTTTTTGGGGGCATGGCGATAGGGAACGGGTCACTCATCCTAACGCTACCAATCTCACCACCAGACAGTTCTACCTGTTGCCTTTTCATCAGGGCTCTGATCTCTTTTTGTAGGACACGCTGCTGGCTGGAGCTGGCATTCACCGCAACCTGCTATAATATGACAATTACCTCTGCAAGACAATTTTCAATAACATTAGTACCCAAGGTTATCTTAGGGTGGCTTTCACAACGGTCAATGTCCACAATAATCAGTCCTTGCGCTGGCAGTTCAACTTTACCAATTTTGATGGTCACCTCCTTGAATCCCACCTGTGGTATGGGCTGACCATTGCTGGCGATGATGCTCAAATCATCATCTGGGTAGCGGGTAATATCTGAGTCATTACAGTACCGCTTAAAGAGCACATAGGGGATGGTGGTTACCTGTGACCCGGTGTCCAGTAGTGCACTCATAGGAATGCCATCCAGCACCACGGGCAAAAACGGTCGTCCCCCTACGTACTTATCACACCAGCTCGATGGGCCTGATGATCTTATGCCTGGGGGTCGGCCCTCTGCCCCAGATTGGGTCCGTTTAAATGACAGTACCTTGCCATATGTCCTGGTTGGTGGCAGCGGCGGCAGATGGGTTGTCTGTCCTGGTTGTAGCGGTCGCTGGGCCTTCCTCTGGACGATGGGATCCTCCTCTGTCAACTCCAAGGGAGGTCCTCCGGACTGGAAGCCAGCTGGATCTTTCCTGGGGAAGACACCTGTAAATACTGCACAGTTCTGGTTAGCGCGGCAACACTTTTGGTCAGTTCTTGGACCTGATGGTGCAGGTCTACAGCCGGGTCTTTGTCCAAAGCCTGTGCATCAGCTCCCACAGGCTCTGCAGACAAGGGCACCGCCTCCTGGTGATAGGTAATAGCAGGGCGCCTGTGGGTCACAGCGCCACCCGGTGCCAGTTCTCGGAGCACCTGGATGGCCCTGTCTTTGAACTGCGCAAAGTCCAAATCAGGGTTCTGCAAGGCCATTACAAGCAACTGGGTTCGGTGGACGCTGGACTGTAGACCCTCAATGAACTGTTCAGTCAGCAGCTTATCCTCATTCCGCACGCTGTCAGGGTCTGCCTGCTTAATGGCTCTCAGGGCGGGCGGGAAACTTCACCACGATAAATATCACAGTCTTTCTTTCAGGCACGCAGTACCCGGTGGTTGCGGGCACGAAATCCTGCCAACTACGCCAAAGTTGACGCGCCCCCTGGGCCGTGTGTGGGGGAATACCCGGAGCCGGGTCTCTGTGTAATGCTGGGGGTTGTAGTCTCCGTGGCGGCGACCCGGTCCCGTGGCTCAGGGTGGTCAAACCAGTGGCGGATCTGTTTACTTGATTTTGTAATGTTTAAATGTCCGACTACGCCACCCGTGGATTGCGATCACTAAGAACCGCCGCTGCGGGGCAGACCGCTGAGGCTGATGTTGTGTGCGCAGCAGAGGGTAGTATAACTCCCCACGGGAGGAGTATAGCCTCAGGGCAGCGTGTGTAGATGGTGAGGGTTGTGGTGCATAGGCGCAGCAGAAATGACTCAAAGTCCGTGCAGTGCAGTTCAGGGTCTTTACTGTTGGTAATGAAGGAGACCCTGCCGGGAGTACTGGCTAACATTAGAGGCCTGGTCAGTCTGTGAGCGAACAAGAGTCCCCCTAGCCAGGTGGAGGTGTAGGCCTTCCCGTCTGACTGCACTATTCCTGGCTACCTTGCTGTAGTCGTGTAGTAGCCCACGTCCCTGAGTGTACCATGTGGTGCTCACCCGTATGGCTGGTGACTTGGGGTCTTTGGTTCCTTCTGCTCCTCGATGGCGGTGTCGGTCCCTTGCGTGTGACTGAGCCTCCAGGCTTTCTATGGCCAGAGGACCTGAAATCCCCTGCCAGGTGGTTTCTGCTGCTGGATGTAGATATCCTCACAGCCTCAGACTCCAGTGTCCGGTTCTCTGCGTCTTTCTGCCAGGATGAGCTCTGCTAACTTCCAGTCCCTGGTCTTCAGCTCCTGGCTCCTACAGAGCTCCTTGCTGCTGCTCTGTCCCTTCCTCTGGAACTAGACTCACTAACCCCGCCCCAGATCCAGTTTATAAAGGGCAAGTTCCTCCCCTCCCTGTACTGGGGCAGGAGGTGTGGCATGCAATAATGCTCCTGACCAGGAAAACCCATGCTCGCTCTCAGACATGGTATTTCTACCACTGTGGCAACCAGACCCCTGGGGTGCCACAGAACAATAAAACATAGGTGGCTGATGGCTCTCTAAGAATAGCGAGGGCCGACTGCTGGCCCTTTAAGAATAGTAAAGGCCGTCTGATGGCCCAATAAAAATAGGCTTTGTGACTTTCAGAGTCCCTCCTTCATAAATGAAACAGGATGTGTCTGATGATGTGTCACACACCACATGGCCAGATAAGGTTGCAAAATGTTAAAATGACATTTCCTGGTGAATGCATTTGTCACGGTTGAAAGCAATGCAAAAGTGCAAAAACACATCAAAAACGCCACTGTGAACATAGCCCAAGGTGTGGAGGCGTATCTTTAGTTTTGGTTATTTGTTTTGCCTTATATACAAGTCATTACCCTGGAAAGGATGTTCCTTAACATATTTCCCAGGAAAATCCATTTTGGTTTCGTTTTTGTAGGTTTTATTGTGAGTCCGTAAAAGTGGCGTAATACTTCTGACAACATTGTTGACAGCAGTGACCTGGGAGTCAGAAATGCCTCCAGGGGTCTTTCCCATGCTGTTCCCATGTCATTTGAGCACTGTTCCCATCGATTTGGGCAATTTTTAGGTCTCTGCAGAACGCCGGGGGGAGCAGCCTGAAAAATGCTCAAGTTTCCCATAGACTTACATTGGGCTCGTTGCTTGGGTTGAGCACCCGAGTATTCCAATGTGCTCGACCCGAGCATCGAGCACCCAAGCATTTTAGTGCTCGCTCATCACTACTTATGACCATGTGATATTTCAGTTTTTCTTTTTTAATAAATTTGCAAAAAAATCTACATTTCTGTTTTTTTCAGTCAAGATGGGGTACAGAGTGTACATTAATGAGAAAAAAATGAACTTTTTAGAATTTTCCAAATGGCTGCAATGAAAAAAAGAGTGAAAAATGTAAAGGGGTCTGAATACTTTCCGTACCCACTGCATCTATCTATTATCTATCTAACTCATATTCATCTATCAATTTATCTATCTATATATCTGATATTTATTTGTTTCTATTATTTCGCTATCTTTGTCTCTTTTTGACATTATAATCTTTTTTTTTTTCAATTGTTTTTATTATAACATTTTCCAAAATTATCCAATATTTATTTCCAATCAGAGGTATTTATAGTAAATGTATACCCTTGCAGTATATACACTGCTCAAAAAAATAAAGGGAACACTTAAACAACAGAATATAACTCCAAGTAAATCAAACTTCTGTGAAATCAAACTGTCCACTTAGGAAGCAACACTGATTGACAATCAATTTCACATGCTGTTGTGCAAATGGAATAGACAATAGATGGAAATTATTGGCAATTATCAATACACACTCAATAAAGTACCAATGCTTTCTGGCTGATGTTTTAGTCGCTTTTGAATGTTGGTTGTGCTTTCACACTCGTGGTAGCATGAGACGGACTCTACAACCCACAGAAGTTGCTCAGGTAGTGCAACTCATCCAGGATGGCACATCAATGCGAGCTGTGGCAAGAAGGTTTGCTGTGTCTGTCAGCGTAGTGTCCAGAGGCTGGAGGCGCTACCAGGAGACAGACCAGTACACCAGGAGACGTGGAGGGAGCCATAGGAGGGCAACAACCCAGCAGCAGGAACGCTACCTCCACCTTTATGCAAGGAGGAACAGGAGGAGCACTGCCAGAGCCCTGCAAAATGACCTCCAGCAGGCCACAAATGGTATGAGGGCCTGACGTCCACACTTGGGGGTTGTGCTCACAGCCCAACACTGTGCAGGACGCTTGGCATTTGCCACAGAACACCAGGATTGGCAAAGTCACCACTGGCGCCCTGTGCTCTTCACAGATGAAAGCAGGTTCACACTGAGCACATGTGACAGATGTGACAGAGTCTGGAGACACCGTGGAGAGCGATCTGCTGCTTGCAACATCCTTCAGCATCACCGATTTGACAGTGGGTCAGTAATGGTGTGGGGTGGCATTTCTTTGAAGGGCCACACAGCCCTTCATGTGCTCGCCAGAGGTAGCCTGACTGCCATTAGGTACCGAGATGAGATCCTGAGACCCCTTGTGAGACCATATGCTGGTGCGGCTGGCCCTGGGTTCCTCCTAATGCAGGACAATGCCAGACCTCATTTGGCTGGAATGTGTCAGCACTTCCTGCAAGATGAAAGCATTAAAGCTATGGACTGGCCTGATCATTCCCCAGACCTGAATCTGATTGAGCACATCTGGGACATCATGTCTCGCTCCATCTGTGGCGCCCCTGAGGGTTCAGTCGCCACAGAGGTATTGCATCTCATCCAGAGGTGTGGTACCTCACTCTCAGGTAAGGAAGGAGTACAGCTCAGGACCCTAACACCTGCATTCACTACACCACATTTCCGGGGGACAGGGCGAAATTGCTTCTACGGGAGAGCACAGTCCCTGGTCCCTGGCTGGAGTGCGGGGAACCACCTAGAGAGGGGGAACCATGTAGTGGATGGGGCGGAGGAAGTAGATCCTGGGAGCACTTGAAAGGAAGCTGTATAAAATGGGAAACCATCTTAGATCAGTGTTCAGTCAGAGGAGGAAAGTGTCAGGAGCAGAGGCTCTGTAGGAGCTCTGCTCCAGAGTCGGGCCTAGTCAGGAGGCCTGAGCCTGAGAGGAAGGAGAAGCAAGGAGGAGAGGGAGCAGGAAAGGCTCCAGGAGCAAGAAGCGAAGGGACCCTAGGGATACGGGCCATGCAGAAAGTCACCCGTACGCCCGCTGCTACCAGGAGGTAGAGGGGTCAGGCCAGATAAGGGGAACCGGTCCCTCAACTAGTGGAGAACTGCAAGGCTCAACTAGAAACCGGAGGCTGCAGCACTTTATGTACCGTTAGCCAAAAGTTCACACCAGTCTCACTAAGAAGGTAGCCACATAGGACCCAGGGGACAGAACAGACATCGCCCGCCAAGGCCCGAGGGTACCGGATTGGAGTCACTAGATGTGAGGTGCAGGGAGAAGGTCAGAGAAAGGACACACAGAAGGGGGTCCTGCTAAGTACTCCGGAGCTACCTGGGGGTGGACTGAACCCCTCACTGAGTACGCACAGCACGACGTGGGAAGTTATGATCTGCAGTTATAACTTGGAAAGCAACAACTGTGAGTAAAGACCCTGGGACTGCACTACACTGACTCTGTGGTTATTACTGACTCCCTGCACAACAATCACCACCATCCACACACACACTGCCCTGAAGCTAACTCTTCCTGTCGGGAGTTATACCACCCTTGCTGCCAAACCATCAGATTCCCCAAACCAGGGGAGGAGTCCTGAGGAGATAATTTGCATATTCCCACTGCATTTTGGGGTAAGTGAAGAGTCTCCGCGAGCTCAAAGAACACTGGATTTTGGCTGTTGGAGCTGAAAAGAAGACATCAGTAAACCAGGGGAGGAGTCCTGAGAAGATAATTTGCATATTCCCACTGCATTTTGGGGTAAGTGAAGAGTCTCCGCGAGCTCAAAGAACACTGGATTTTGGCTGTTGGAGCTGAAAAGAGGACATCAGTAAAACAGGGAAGGAGTCCTGAGGAGATAATTTGCATATTCCCACTGCATTTTGGGGTAAGTGAAGAGTCTCCGTGAGCTCAAAGAACACTGGATTTTGGCTGTTGGAGCTGAAAAGAGGACATCAGTAAACCAGGGGAGGAGTCCTGAGGAAATAATTTGCATATTCCCACTGCATTTTGGGGTAAGTGAAGAGTCTCCACGAGCTCAAAGAACACTGGATTTTGGCTGTTGGAGCTGAAAAGAAGACATCAGTAAACCAGGGGAGGAGTCCTGAGGAGATAATTTGCATATTCCCACTGCATTTTGGGGTAAGTGAAGAGTCTCCGCGAGCTCAAAGAACACTGGATTTTGGCTGTTGGAGCTGAAAAGAGGACATCAGTAAACCAGGGAAGGAGTCCTGAGGAGATAATTTGCATATTCCCACTGCATTTTGGGGTAAGTGAAGAGTCTCCGCAAGCTCAAAGAACACTGGATTTTGGCTGTTGGAGCTGAAAAGAGGACATCGGTAAACCAGGGGAGGAGTCCTGAGGAGATAATTTGCATATTCCCACTGCATTTTGGGGTAAGTGAAGAGTCTCCGCAAGCTCAAAGAACACTGGATTTTGGCTGTTGGAGCTGAAAAGAGGACATCGGTAAACCGCGCGCCTACTGGTGCGCGCATTTTGAAGCTTTTTTCACTGTTTTCAGAACATTAACAGTAAGAACATGGAAGAGTCCAGGAGCCATTTGGTGAGCTGCATATCCTGCTACATGTTCACAGACTTGCCAGTGGAAAAGCCAAACTTCACATGCCAGAAATGCAAGCTTGTGTCCCTGTTGAAGGAAAAGTTGCGAAATCTAGAAGAGAGGTTAACTACCTTGAAAATCATTAAGAAAGGTGAAGAGTTCTTAGACAGAGCAGAATTATCTCTTCATGATTCAGAAAGAGAAGAAATTCGAACTGCACCTGACGAAACAGAGGAATGGAAGCATGTGACCCAGAGAAGCAGGAGGATCGAGAGGCAGTCAGCACCCATACTGCTCAGGAACCAGTACCAGGCTCTCACGCAGGAGAACCATGAAGAAATACAGCAAAATAAGACTTTGCCAGCAATGAATAACCTTGTAAGCCCTCAGAATCCTCCTGGATGGAGAAAGAAGAATGTTGTGAAGAAAAAACGAAGAGTGGTGGTCATGGGGGATTCCCTGTTAAGAGGAACAGAAGCCGCTATCTGCAGACCAGACATAACCTCAAGAGAAATGTGCTGTCTTCCAGGAGCAAAAATTAAAGATGTGTCTGACAGGATATCAAGACTCTTCAGACCTACAGATCACTACCCATTCCTGCTAATACATGTGAGGACCTATGACACCGCAAGAAAGGACCTGGAAACCATCTACAGTGACTTTGAAGACTTAGGCAAGAAAGTGAAAGAATTGGGAGCGCAGGTGGTCTTCTCATCCATCCTCCCAGTGGATAGCCATGGAACAATGAGGTGGAATAAGATTCTACAGGTGAACAACTGGCTACGTCGATGGTGCCGTCAACAAGGATTTGGATTTCTGGATCACGGAATGAATTACCTATACGATGGACTACTTGCTAGAGATGGGGTGCACCTTACGAAGACTGGAAAACATGTATTTGGAAGTCGCCTTGCTACACTCATCAGAAGAGCTTTAAACTAGAACAATGTGGGAAGGGAAGCAAAAGGCCAGAAAAAGCCATACAGCTGACAAATACTATTGAGATCTCTGCTACTGGAAGTGGAAAGGAAGAACAAAGACAAAACAATTTAAATAATAAAAATATGGGAGGAAGAGAAACCAATCACAAACTAAAATGTTTTTATACAAATGCACAAAGCATGGGCAACAAACAAGGAGAATTGGAACTACTAACGCAGGAAAAGGAATATGATGTCATTGGAATCACTGAAACTTGGTGGGACGATACACATGATTGGAATAAAAGGCTAAAAGGATACAACTTATTTGCAAGAAACAGACTTGATAAACGAGGAGGAGGTGTCGCATTGTATGTTAGAAAAGCGTATATCTGCACAGAGATTGAAGCTTCAGAGACTGGGAGTTCTGTGGAAACTGTTTGGGTAAGAATACAAGGAGAGAACAACGGAAAGGACACCATTGTAGGCATTTACTACAGGCCACCTGGGCAAGCTGAAGATATGGATGAACTCTTTATGTATCAAATGACCAAGTTCTCCAAAAAATATGACGTAGTGGTCATGGGAGATTTTAACCCCTTAATAACATCTGACGTACTAATACGCGTCTGTGCCCTGGGACTTAAGAGCCAGACCCGTATTAGTACGTCATCGCGATCGCGCGCGCACACAGGCTGTGCGGGCGCGATCGCCGCCGGGTGTCAGCTGATTGTCACAGCTGACACCCGGTACTATGTGCAGGGAGCGGTCACGCACCGCTCCCAGCACATTAACCCCCGCGATGCTGCAATCGAAGTCGATCGAAGTCGATCGCGGCATTGCGGGGGCAAGGGGAGGTGATCGGCGATACTCACCTCCTCTTCCGGCTTCCAGCGCAGTCTGCAAAGGCTTCCCGGGTGTTGCCATGACGACCCGATGTCGTCATGACAACATCCGGGTCACCAGAGAGCAGGAAGATTGCTTGGACATGCGCAGTGCATCTCCAAGCAATCTTCACACTGTGCACTTCTGACAGCCTTCATGGCATAGGGATGGTGCTCCATTCCTGTGCCATGCAGGCGATCAGAAAAAAAAAGTGAAAGTCCCAGAGTGGGACAAAGTAATAAAGTGGATAAACTGTGTGAAAGTGGAAAAAAAAAAAAAAGTGCAAAAATATTATAAAAAAATAAAAAAAATAAAAAAAATAATACACCAAAAATAAAAATATAATGTACCCATCAATAAATATTATTATAAAAAAATTTTTAAAAAAACAATAAAAGTACACATATTTGGTATCGCCACGTCCGGAACAACCTGACCTATAAAACTGTCCCACTAGTTAACCCCTTCAGTGAACACGGTAAAAAAAAAAAAAAAAAAAACCAAGCAAAAAACAATGCTTTATCACCATACCGCCAAACAAAAAGTGGAATAACACGCGATCAAAAAGACGCATATAAATAAAAATGATACCGCTGAAAACATCATCTCGTCCCGCAAAAAACAAGCCGCCATATAGCTCCATCAGCCGAAAAATAAAAAAGTTATAGCTCTCAGAATAAAGCGATACTAAAAAATATTTTTTTCTATAAAATAGCTTTTATTGTGTATAAGCGCCAAAACATAGAAAAATTATACAAATGTGGTACCGCTGTAAACATACTGACCCGAAGAGTAAAGCTGCCTCATCAATTTTACCACACGCGGAACAGAATAAAAAAAAAAAAAAAAAACAATTCCTGAATTGTTGGTTTTTGTTTATTCTGCCTCCCAAAAATCGGAATAGAAAGCGATCAAAAAATGTCACGTGCCTGAAAATGGCACCAATAACAACGTCAAGTCATCCCGCAAAAAACGAGCCGTCACATGACTGTCTGCCAAAATCTGGAAAAATTATAGCTCTCAAAATATGGCGATGCAAAAACTAGATTTTACAAAAAATGCGTCTTTTAGTGTGTGACAGCTGTCAGTCATAAAAACCCCATATGATTCTGGCATTGCTGTAATCACACCGACCCGAAGAATAAAGTCGTCTAATCACTTATACCGCACAAGGAACGGCGTCAAAAATAAACTCTTGGGTTAGGATTGGGCTAGGGTTAGGGCTGGGCTTGGGGCTAGGGTTGTGCTGGGGCTAGGGTTGTGCTGGGGCTAGGGTTGTGCTAGGGTTAGGGCTGGGGTTGGGATTTTTTTCAAAAGTAAGAAAAAAAGATGACGATATGGCGACTAGTGTTGAGAGCAAGTGCTCGCTACTTGAGTTTGCATCGGGTGCTCTGGTATGCATTGAGTATCGTGGGTATTTGAGTGACATGCTCGAGTCTCTGCCCCATATGCTTCACGGCCAAAAAACTTTACGGGGATTGCCTGCCATGCACGAGCGATCCCCGCATGTTTTTTTTGGGTGTCTAATAACCGTGAAACATGCGGAGCAGGGACTCGAGCATGTCACTCGAGCACACGCTGTACATGGTGCATACCTGAGTACCCGATGCAAACTCAAGTAGCGAGCACTTGCGCTCAAGAATAATGACAACTTATTCAATATGATGACCTAATGTAAACAAATAATGTGCCGTACCTCTGGGTTCAAAATGTTCACTATACACCTTAATAAAATCCTTGAGGGGTATAGTTTCCAAAATGGGGACACTTGTGGGGGAGCTCCACTGTTTAGGCACATCACGGGCTCTCCAAACGCGACTTGGTGTCCGCTAACAAATTGAATGGAAAATCGGCTCAAATTGTTAGCGGACGCCATGTTGCGTTTGGAGAGCCCCTGTGTGCCCAAACATTGGAGCTCCCCCACAAGTGACCCCATTTTGGAAACTAGACCCCCC
The DNA here is from genome assembly GCF_046119375.1 of Phyllobates terribilis. Lineage (NCBI taxonomy): Eukaryota > Metazoa > Chordata > Amphibia > Anura > Dendrobatidae > Phyllobates > Phyllobates terribilis. Next base: position 400,207,928 of record NW_027362767.1, read on the forward strand.
AAGGCACCTATCTAGATGCATAGTGAGCACTTAGAACCCCCAGGTGCTTCACAAATTGATTCGTAAAAATAAAAAGTGAAAATAAAACACTTTTTCATTTTTATGAATCAATTTGTGAAGCACCTGGGGTTCCAAGTGCTCACTATGAATCTAGATAGGTGCCTTGGGGGGTCTAGTTTCCAAAATGGGGTCACTTGTGGGGGAGCTCCAATGTTTGGGCACACAGGGACTCTCTAAATGCAACATGGTATCCGCTAACAAATTGAATGGAAAATCGGCTCAAATTGTTAGCGGACACCACATTGCGTTTGGAGAGCCCCTCTGTGCCCAAACTTTGGAGCTCCCCCACAAGTGACCCCATTTTGGAAACTAGACCCCCCAAGGCACCTTTCTAGATGCATAGTGAGCACTTGGAACCCCCAGGTGCTTCACAAATTGATTCGTAAAAATGAAAAAGTGAAAAAAAAAACACTTTTTCATTTTTATGAATCAATTTGTGAAGCACCTGGGGTTCCAAGTGCTCACTATGAATCTAGATAGGTGCCTTGGGGGGTCTAGTTTCCAAAATGGGGTCACTTGTGGGGGAGCTCCAATGTTTGGGCACACAGGGACTCTCCAAATGCAACATGATATCCGCTAACAAATTGTCGGCTCAAATTGTTAGCGGATATCATGTTGCATTTGGAGAGTCCCTGTGTGCCCAAACTTTGGAGCTCCCCCACAAGTGACCCCATTTTGGAAACTAGACCCCCCAAGGCACCTATCTAGATGCATAGTGAGCACTTGGAACCCCAGGTGCTTCACAAATTGATTCATAAAAATGAAAAAGTGTTTTTTTTTCCACTTTTTCATTATTACGAATCAATTTGTGAAGCACCTGGGGGTTCCAAGTGCTCACTATGCATCTAGAAAGGTGCCTTGGGGGGTCTAGTTTCCAAAATGGGGTCATTTGTGGGGGAGCTCCAAAGTTTGGGCACAGAGGGGCTCTCCAAACGCAATGTGGCGTCCGCTAACAATTTGAGCCGATTTTCCATTCAATTTGTTAGCGGATACCATGTTGCATTTAGAGAGTCCCTGTGTGCCCAAACATTGGAGCTCCCCCACAAGTGACCCCATTTTGGAAACTTGACCCCCCAAGGCACCTATCTAGATGCATAGTGAGCACTTGGAACCCCTAGGTGCTTCACAAATTGATTCGTAAAAATGAAAAAGTGTTTTTTTTTTCACTTTTTCATTATTACGAATCAATTTGTGAAGCATCTGGGGGTTCCAAGTGCTCACTATGCATCTAGAAAGGTGCCTTGGGGGGTCTAGTTTCCAAAATGGGGTCACTTGTGGGGGAGCTCCAAAGTTTGGGCACAGAGGGGCTCTCCAAACGCAATGTGGTGTCCGCTAACAATTTGAGCCGATTTTCCATTCAATTTGTTAGCGGATACCATGTTGCATTTAGAGAGTCCCTGTGTGCCCAAACATTGGAGCTCCCCCACAAGTGACCCCATTTTGGAAACTAGACCCCCCAAGGCACCTATCTAGATGCATAGTGAGCACTTGGAACCCCTAGGTGCTTCACAAATTGATTCGTAAAAATGAAAAAATGTTTTTTTTTTCACTTTTTCATTATTACGAATCAATTTGTGAAGCATCTGGGGGTTCCAAGTGCTCACTATGCATCTAGAAAGGTGCCTTGGGGGGTCTAGTTTCCAAAATGGGGTCACTTGTGGGGGAGCTCCAAAGTTTGGGCACAGAGGGGCTCTCCAAACGCAATGTGGTGTCCGCTAACAATTTGAGCCGATTTTCCATTCAATTTGTTAGCGGATACCATGTTGCATTTAGAGAGTCCCTGTGTGCCCAAACATTGGAGCTCCCCCACAAGTGACCCCATTTTGGAAACTAGACCCCCCAAGGCACCTATCTAGATGCATAGTGAGCACTTAGAACCCCCAGGTGCTTCACAAATTGATTCGTAAAAATGAAAAAGTGAAAATAAAACACTTTTTCATTTTTATGAATCAATTTGTGAAGCACCTGGGGTTCCAAGTGCTCACTATGAATCTAGATAGGTGCCTTGGGGGGTCTAGTTTCCAAAATGGGGTCACTTGTGGGGGAGCTCCAATGTTTGGGCACACAGGGACTCTCTAAATGCAACATGGTATCCGCTAACAAATTGAATGGAAAATCGGCTCAAATTGTTAGCGGACACCACATTGCGTTTGGAGAGCCCCTCTGTGCCCAAACTTTGGAGCTCCCCCACAAGTGACCCCATTTTGGAAACTAGACCCCCCAAGGCACCTTTCTAGATGCATGGTGAGCACTTGGAACCCCCAGGTGCTTCACAAATTGATTCGTAAAAATGAAAAAATGAAAAAAAAAACACTTTTTCATTTTTATGAATCAATTTGTGAAGCACCTGGGGTTCCAAGTGCTCACTATGAATCTAGATAGGTGCCTTGGGGGGTCTAGTTTCCAAAATGGGGTCACTTGTGGGGGAGCTCCAATGTTTGGGCACACAGGGACTCTCCAAATGCAACATGATATCCGCTAACAAATTGTCGGCTCAAATTGTTAGCGGATATCATGTTGCATTTGGAGAGTCCCTGTGTGCCCAAACTTTGGAGCTCCCCCACAAGTGACCCCATTTTGGAAACTAGACCCCCCAAGGCACCTATCTAGATGCATAGTGAGCACTTGGAACCCCAGGTGCTTCACAAATTGATTCATAAAAATGAAAAAGTGTTTTTTTTTTCACTTTTTCATTATTACGAATCAATTTGTGAAGCACCTGGGGGTTCCAAGTGCTCACTATGCATCTAGAAAGGTGCCTTGGGGGGTCTAGTTTCCAAAATGGGGTCACTTGTGGGGGAGCTCCAAAGTTTGGGCACAGAGGGGCTCTCCAAACGCAATGTGGCGTCCGCTAACAATTTGAGCCGATTTTCCATTCAATTTGTTAGCGGATACCATGTTGCATTTAGAGAGTCCCTGTGTGCCCAAACATTGGAGCTCCCCCACAAGTGACCCCATTTTGGAAACTAGACCCCGCAAGGCACCTATCTAGATGCATAGTGAGCACTTGGAACCCCTAGGTGCTTCACAAATTGATTCGTAAAAATGAAAAAGTGTTTTTTTTTTCACTTTTTCATTATTACGAATCAATTTGTGAAGCATCTGGGGGTTCCAAGTGCTCACTATGCATCTAGAAAGGTGCCTTGGGGGGTCTAGTTTCCAAAATGGGGTCACTTGTGGGGGAGCTCCAAAGTTTGGGCACAGAGGGGCTCTCCAAACGCAATGTGGTGTCCGCTAACAATTTGAGCCGATTTTCCATTCAATTTGTTAGCGGATACCATGTTGCATTTAGAGAGTCCCTGTGTGCCCAAACATTGGAGCTCCCCACAAGTGACCCCATTTTGGTAACTAGACCCCGCAAGGCACCTATCTAGATGCATAGTGAGCAGTTGGAACCCCCAGGTGCTTCACAAATTGATTCATAAAAATTAAAAAGTGTTTTTTTTTTCACTTTTTCATTGTTACGATACAATTTGTGAAGCACCTGGGGCTTCCAAGTGCTCACTATGCATCTAGATAGGTGCCTTGGGGGGTCTAGTTTCCAAAATGGGGTCACTTGTGGGGGAGCTCCAATGTTTGGGCACACAGCAGCTCTCCAAACGCAACATGGTGTCGCTAACAATTTGAGACAATTTTGCGTTAAATTTTTTAGCGGACACCATGTTGCATTTAGAGAGCCGCTGTGTGCCCAAATATTGGAGCTCCCCCACAAGTGACCCCATTTTGGAAACTAGACCACCCAAGGCACCTATCTAGATGCATAGTGAGCACTTGGAACCCTCAGGTGCTTCACAAATTGATTCATACAAATGAAAAAGTGTTTTTTTTTTCACTTTTTCATTGTTACGAATCAATTTGTGAAGCACCTGGGGGTTCCAAGTGCTCACTATGCATCTAGATAGGTGCCTTGGGGGGTCTAGTTTCCAAAATGGGGTCACTTGTGGGGGAGCTCCAATGTTTGGGCACACAGGGACTCTCTAAATGCAACATGGTGTCCTCTAACAAATTTAACGGAAAATCGGCTCAAATTGTTAGCGACACCATGTTGCGTTTGGAGAGCCGCTGTGTGCCCAAACATTGGAGCTCCCCCACAAGTGACCCCATTTTGGAAACTAGACCCCCCAAGGCACCTATCTAGATGCATTGTGAGCACTTGGAACCCTCAGGTGCTTCACAAATTGATTCATAAAAATGAAAAAGTGTTTTTTTTTTTCACTTTTTCATTGTTACGAATCAATTTGTGAAGCACCTGGGGGTTCCAAGTGCTCACTATGCATCTAGAAAGGTGCCTTGGGGGTTCTAGTTTCCAAAATGGGGTCACTTGTGGGGGAGCTCCAAAGTTTGGGCACACATGGGCTCTCCAAACACAACATGGCGTCCGCTAATTATTCAAGCAAATTTTACAATCAAAAAGTCAAATGGCGCTCCTTCCCTTCCGAGCCCTGCCGTGCGCCCAAACAGTATTTGTTCCCCAAATATTGGGTATCTGCGTGCCCAGGGGAAATTGCACAACAAATTTTGGGGTCCATTTTTTCTTGTTACCCCTGTGAAAATAAAAAAAATTGGGTCTAAAGTAACATTTTTGTGAAAAAAGTTAAATGTTCATTTTTTTCTTCCACATTCAAAAAATTCCTGTGAAGCACCTGAAGGGTTAATAAAGTTCTTGAATGTGGTTTTGAGCACCTTGAGGGGTGCAGTTTTTAGAATGGTGTCACTTTTGGGTATTTTCTGTCATAAAGACCTCTCCAAGTGACTTCAAATGTGATGTGGTCCCTAAAAAAATGGTTTTATAAATTTTGTTGGAAAAATGAGAAATCGCTGGTCAACTTTTAACCCTTATAGGTCCCTAACGAAAAAAAATTTTGGTTCCAAAATTGTGCTGATGTAAAGTAGACATGTGGGAAATGTTATTTATTAACTCTTTTGTGTGACATATCACTCTGATTTCAGGGCTTAAAAATTCAAATTTTGAAAATTGCAAAATTTTCAAAATTTTCGCCAAATTTCCATTTTTTTCACAAATAAACGCAAGTGATATCGAAGAAATTTTTCCACAATCATGAAGTACAATATGTCACGAAAAAAAACAATCTCAGAATCAGGGGGATCCCTTGAAGCGTTCCAGAGTAATTACCTCATAAAGTGACAGTGGTCAGAATTGTAAAAATTGGCCCGGTCATTAACGTGCAAACCACCCGCGGGGCTTAAGGGGTTAACTATCCAGACATTTGTTGGGAATCTCTCTCAAGTAAAACTAACAGGTCAAGCAAATTCTTATCCTCTCTTGCTGACAACTTTATCTTCCAAAAGGTAGGGGAGAAAACAAGGGGATCTGCTACTTTGGATCTAATCCTTATAAACAGGGAGGAAATGGTTGAGGAGGTAAAGGTGGCTGGGACCCTAGGAGGCAGCGATCATGCTATTATAGAATTTTGGATAACTAGAGGAGGAAGACATGTGAAGACTCAAACTTCAAGGTTAGATTTTAGAAAGGCAGATTTTAAGAGACTCAGAAAGAGAATAGGAGGGATCCAATGGCTGGATGTCCTTAAGGACAAAAATGTCCAGGAAGGATGGGAAATTTTTAAAAATGAGATTCTCAAAGCACAATCGTTAACAATCCCGAAAAGTAGGAAGAATGGGAAGCATTTAAGGAAACCAGGATGGATGAACACAGAACTTAAACACATGCTAAAAAGAAAGAAAGAAATGTTTATTAAATGGAAAGAGGGAGGCATATCTAAAGAAGATTATAATGCAGTCTGCAGATCCTGCAGGGCACGTATCAGGTTAGCTAAAGCTGACAATGAATTAAGGCTTGAAAGAGATGTCAAACGCAATAAAAAAGGATTTTGAGGGTATGTCAAAAGTAAAAGAAAGCTATAGGATTTTTACAGGATGAAAATGGAGAAATGGTAAGAGAGGATGTTGAGAAGGCCGAACTTTTTAATTCCTATTTTGCATCTGTTTTCTCTCAGAAAGAAAATGTAACATCAACTGATCTTCACTGTCCTTTTAAAGGAATAGAAGAATCCAAGTTATCTGTAAACAGAAAGATTGTGAGGGAATATTTAGCTAACATAAATGAGTTCAAGTCTCCAGGTCCAGATTAATTACACCCCAGAGTACTGAAGGAGATCGTAGAAGAAATTTTAGAACCACTCTCCATAATCTTTGAAAATTCTTGGAGAACAGGAGAAGTCCCAGAAGACTGGAGAAGAGCAAATGTTGTTCCTATCTTCAAAAAGGGGAAGAAGGTGGACCCAGGGAACTATAGGCTGGTGAGTCTGACTTCTATACCAGGAAAGATCTTTGAACAAATTGTTAAACAACATGTATGTAAGTACATGGATAAGAATGAAGTGATTAACCAGAGTCAGAATGGGTTTGTAACTAACAAGTCATGTCAGACTAACTTAATTTCCTTCTATGACAGAATCACTGACTGGGTGGATCAGGGAAATGCTGTAGATATAGTATATCTTGACTTCAGCAAAGCATTTGACAAAGTATCTCACACCATCCTTATTGAAAAAATGACCAAGTATGCAATGGACCAAGCAACTGTTAGGTGGATTCATAACTGGCTTAGTGATCGGACTCAAAGGGTGGTTGTAAATGGCTTCACATCCAGTTGGATGAATGTCTCAAGTGGGGTACCACAGGGCTCCGTCCTGGGACCTGTATTGTTCAACATCTTTATCAATGATTTAGATGAAGGAATTGAGGGTAAACTGATTAAATTTGCTGATGACACAAAGCTAGGAGGGATAGCTAATACTAGAGAAGAGAGAGAGAGGATTCAAAAAGACCTAAATAAACTGGTGCAGTGGGCAGCAACCAACAGAATGGTTTTTAACAGGGAAAAATGCAAAGTACTACATCTGGGCAATAAAAATGAAAAAAGCATATACAGAATGTGAGGAATAGAGCTAAGCAACAGTACATATGAAAAAGACTTAGGTATACTAATAGATCATAGACTGAACATGAGTCAACAGTGTGATGCAGCAGCAAAAAAAGGCAAATACAATTCTGGGATGTATTAACAGAAGCATACAGTCTAGATCACGTGAAGTCATTATCGGTTTTTACTCCTTTTGGTCAGACCTCATCTGGAATACTGTGTACAGTTTTGGGCACCACATTTTAAAAAAGACATAGACAAACTGGAGCAAGTTCAGAGAAGAGCGACCAGAATGGTGACTGGTCTGCAAACCATGTCCTATGAGGAACGGTTACAGGATTTGGGAATGTTTAGCTTGCAAAAAAGAAGACTGAGAGGAGACTTAATAGCTGTCTACAAATATGTCAAAGGCTGTCACATTGTAGAAGGATCATCTTTATTCTCATTTGCACAAGGAAAGACTAGAAGCAATGGGATGAAACTAAATGGGAGGAGACACAGATTAGATATTAGAAAAAACTTTTTGACAGTTAGGGTGATTAATGAGTGGAACAGGCTGCCACGAGAGGTGGTGAGTTCCCCTTCAATGGACGTCTTCAAACAGAGGCTGGACAGACATCTGTCTGAGATGATTTAGTGAATCCTGCTTTGAGCAGGGGGTTGGACCAGATGACCCAGGAGGTCCCTTCCAACTCTACCATTCTATGATTCTATGATTCAGAGGATTGTTCCGCAGCGGCGGCCTCCATTAGCCGCACTCCACAGGTGGCGTAGTCGGACATTATAAAACCCATATATACAAATTACCTTTGGATTGACCGCCCTGGGTCACGGACCGGGTCACCGCCACAGTCACTACAACCCCCAGCATCTACCGGCCCGGCACCGGGTACCCCACGGCCCAGGGGGCGCGTCAACTTTGGCGTAGTCGGCAGGATTCGAAACCCACCCGTTTTCATCGGTATTGTGCGCCTAAAGACTGTTTTACTGTACTGAATGTGGTGCCCGCCCCAGAAGAACGGGCATCAATATGTGCGCGACCAAAAACAACAATACAGAACCTCCCATCGTGGGCCGGATTCCAGAATGGCGCCAAAAGCAGAGCCCACCCCAAACAACAGTGATTATGTATGTGGATGTGTCCATCGACGTGGGGGGGCTGCCCCTGGGAGTGACCGACAGCAGACTGCCCTGAAAGGGGAGAGGAGAAAGGAAAACTGGGAGACAGGGTGTGGTCTGGACCAGTACAGGCAGACCGCACCCGGGAGAGGATATGGAGCGTAGCAGCACCAGCGCACCTGCCAGCAGCCTGCTGCCGGCTGAAGCACCCTATACCCTGGAGGAGCTAGTGGCCAAGCTCCCCCGGGAGGATACAGAATTCCTCCACTCCAGCATGGAAGACCTGGGCCGGAGAATGGCAAGGGCCCAGCGGGACGCCATCGAGGAATGGAGAAGAGAGATGGAGCAGAGGACGGCGGCCCGGCAGCCAGCAACGCTGCCAAGCACCGGCAGCACCCTGGCCTCCGAGGACCGAGACCAGCGTCAGGAGGCAGCGTGTGACGCGGGAGCGACCGCAGGAGCAGGTAGGAGGAGTCTCCCTGTCCCGGGCGCTGCAAGTGCCGACCTGCTCCTGGGCCCCCTGGTGGAACCGCTAACCCCGGGCGCCGCCGAAGCCACCCCACTCCTAATACCTGAACCAGGCCCTCCAGCCCTAGGCGAAACCGCAGCCGGCCCACCCTACTCACACCAGGGCAGCCCTGTACCTGCGAGCGCATCCCAGGCCCCGGAACCGTCACCTCCGGGCACCCGCGACACCGGCCTGCTCCTCGGCCCTCTCCAGGAACCGCCCCATCCGACACCCGCATGGGTGTATGGGCGTCACCCATGGGACTGGTCTGCGGAAGTAGAGGACCAGCGGCCCTCGCTCCTACCCGCTCCGCAGCCCGCCGCCGTCGACCTGAAGCCGGAAGACGAGGCCCAATTTGAATGGGATCACACTGGGGAAGACCTGATGGGGTTTACTCAGGAGTCAAGGGCAGCGGCGGCTCGCAGGAAGGAGTTCTGCCACCAACAGCTGGCGCAGTTAGAAAAGGAGCGCAAATTACGGCGCGTGCGGTGGGAGAAGTTAGAGGCCAGAAATATGGAGAAGGCCCGAGCCCGCAAAGACAGGCAAGCAGCTGGTGGTCCCAGAGTCACCGGGACCGTGGTCAAGTTTAATCTGGACGCAGGATGGGGGTTCATCCGGGACCCGCTGTCCGACACAGATCTCTTTGTAAACAGGAGAGATGTGGAATCCCATTTACAGGAAGGACACGCAGATCGGGACCTGTATCCAGGGGACCTCGTGTCCTATACCAGGCACCGAGGCGAAAGGGGCTGGTATGCCCTGAACGTCCACCGGGTGGAGGCAATGAGCCACTCTCAACCCTACAGTGCTGAAGACCCGGCTGGGTCAGCCTGCGGTGGACCAGAGCTTCCCCGGAGGGAGCACCCCTACTGTAGCACAGTAAGCGGGACTGAACTGATATTGTAAATAGTTACCCATCTGGGTGCAGGAAAAAGTTATGTGCCGGTTTTCTTTTGAAGATGTTGATCCAGTTACCCGTAAGGGTGTAAAGACATTTAGCCTGTGGACGGTGAACAGCTAAAAACTCTCTATTGTACATAGTTGTGACACGCCCCCTGGACCTTGGGGATACCCGGAGCCGGGCCTGTAGATGCTGGGGGTCGTATTCACCGTGGCGGTGACCCGGTCCGTGACCCAGGGCGGTCAAACCAGGGTAGTCTATGTGTATCCGTTTTAAATAGTCCGACTACGCCACCTGTGGGATGCGGTTATTGGGAACCGCGCTGCGGAGCAGTCCACTGAAGCTGATGGTGTGTGCAGCAAGGTGATGAGACTCCCCACAGGAAGAGTGGAGCTTCAGGGCAGCGTGTATGGATGATGGTGGTGATAGTGTCGGGATCAGTAATGATAACACGGAGTCTTTGCAGTGCAGTCCTAGGGTCTTTACTGGTGACAATTATATAAGCCCCAACGGGAGTACTTGCTAGGGATGAGGGCCTGGTCAGTCTGGGAGCAATCCTAGAATCCTCCTGGCCAGGTGGAGTTGTAGGCCTGCCGTTCTGACTGTACTCTTTGGCTATCCCGCTTATAGTCGTGTTGTAGCCCACGTGTTATGCACACGCCCGGGCTAAGCGGCGTGTGCGTGTGTTTGGTAGTGATTCCACTGGACCGTGCCGGAGAGTGAATGCCTGGAGGGGCGTGACTAAGTATTCACCCGATCCGACCAGGGTCGCACGACGGCATACGACGCCAGTGCACCAAGGAGGAACCGAGCAGAGGGACCAGGTGCTACTCCAGGACAGACCCCGGACACGGCTGTTGACCCACACAGGGGAATACAGGAACAGGCTGGTAGGCTGGCACACAGACTGGTGGGTATAGGCAGGCACGACTGGTATGCAGGCAGGCGGGTATGCAGGCAGGGGGGTAAAGGCAAGCACAGCTAGAGTGCAGACAGGGAGGCACTAGCAGGTAGGAACACAGGCGGGATAGGACCCAGTACACACCGGGACTCAGGAACAATACAGGCAGAGGGGTACAGGCAGGGCAGGACAGGACTGCCGGAGCAGCGGGCAGAAGCAGGGCAGGACAGGACTGCCGGAGCAGCGGGCAGAAGCAGGGCAGGACAGGACTGCCGGAGCAGCGGCCAGAAGCAGGGCAGGACAGGACTGCCGGAGCAGCGGCCAGAAGCAGGGCAGGACAGGACTCTGTTCACACGGAACAGACAGGAAGGGAAAGACTGAGCCAGACACCCACAGGATACTTGCAGAGACAACAAGCAGGAGATAGGTACGAGTTCAGACTCTGCAGAAAAAGGAAGGGAACGGACATAGAGGCAAAACAGGTAAAGGATAGGAGAGAGTTCAGACTGGAACTGAGTGTACGGAGGAGACCGACACTGCAGCGGGATACAGGAGCGGGTCTGGGAATACTGCCCCCAGAGAGGCGGGACGAACAGGCAAGGAGCGTGTTCAGACAGGACAGACAAGATACAGGAGCGGGTCTAGGTAATCGGCTCCTAGAAGGCGGGAGGAACAGGCTAGGAGCGTGTTCAGACAGGACAGACAAGATACACAGAAAGGACTCAGTTCAGACACGGGAACAAATACCGCAAAGCAGGAGACATACAGGACTTAGTTCAGACACGGGAACTAATACCGCAAAGCAGGAGACATACAGGACACAGTTCAGACACGGGAGCTGATACCGCAAAGCAGGAGAAATACAGGACTCAGTTCAGACACGGGAACTGATACAAAAAGCAGGAGACATACAGGACTCAGTTCAGACACGGGAACTAATACCGCAAAGCAGGAGACATACAGGACTAAGTTCAGACAGGCCTGGAAATACAGCCTCCAGGAAAGGCAGACAAGGAAACAAAGACGGGACCTGGCACCTTCAGAGTGCAAGCACACACTGAAGGAAAACACTATGCTCAGGCAGGGATAGAAGGGAGCTGCTGAGCTATATACCAAGTGTCAGACAGCAATAGGCTGAGGACGCACAAGGGGTGTGACCCACAGCAGGTACAAAAGGCAGGAAGTGATCGGGCGCCGCCCTTAAGCAGCAGAGACAGACACAAACAGACAGCATGGAGGGAAGCCAGAGAGACATTCTGGACAGGAGATCAAGTGCGCCCTCTTGCACAGTGGGAGATGGACCACCATGCAAGGACGCCGCCAGGTATGTTACAGTACCTCCCCCCTTACGCCCCCTCTTCTTCAGGCCTGCCAGAATCTTCCGCAGGGAATTCGAGGGCCAGTCGTTCACTGGGTTGGAGGGGGACAGAGACTTAAGGGTAATCTCTGCCTCGAGGTACATCTTGTCAAGCTCACAGGAAGAAATAGACGGGTTATCAGGTACATAATGAGGAAAAGTCACTGTCTCTTTGTTATCTGGTGGTATCCTGGAGGATTCAGGAAACAACTGGAGGTCCTCCGCCGGGTCAGAAGAGTACAGAGGCTCAGAGAAAACAACTGCTTCAGAGTACACTAGGTCGGACTCACTGGAGGAAGCAGGCGAGGTATCGGGTACCAAGTATAGGAAAGTCTCTGTCCATTCACCACCAGGTGGCACCCCGAAGGGTTCTGGAACCAGCTGGCGGTCCTCCGCCTGGTCAGAGGGGTGTAGAGACTCACGGGTAACCTCTGCTTCAGAGTACACTAGGTTGGACTCACTGGAGGAAGCAGGCGAGGTATCGGGTACCGAGTATAGGAAAGTCTCTGTCCATTCACCACCAGGTGGCACCCCGAAGGGTTCTGGAGACAGCTGGCGGTCCTCCGCCTGGTCAGAGGGGTGTAGAGACTCAGGAGTAACCTCTGCTTCGGAGTACACTAGGTCGGACTCACTGGACGAAGCGAGCGAGGTATCAGGTACAGGATATAGGAAAGTCTCTGTCCATTCACCACCAGGTGGCACCCCGAAGGATTCTGAACACAACTGGAGGTCCTCCGCCTGGTCGGAGGGGTGTAGAGACTCAGGAGTAACCTCTGCTTCGGAGTACACTAGGTTGGACTCACTGGACGAAGCGAGCGAGGTATCAGGTACAGAGTATAGGAGAGTCTCTGTCCTTTCGCTACCAGGTAGCACCCCGAAGGGTTCAGGAGACAACTGGAGATCCTCCGCCTGGTCGGAGGGGTGTAGAGACTCTGAGGTAACCACAGCTTTGGAGCATCCTTGGACATGCACACCGGTTAAAGAGAAAGAAGCATCTGATGCCGGGTGCAGGAAGTTCTCCTGTGTGGAGTCTGGATGGGCAGAAGTCTCTTCGGGCAGGAGAACTGGTGCACTACCCACGCACATTACCCATTGGGGTTTCTCCGGGATACAGGGAGATGAAGCTTCAGTAGGGACTTCAAGGTTGGGGTCAGGAGGTCTCAGGGAGGACAGACCCTGGCGTGACGGCTTGCCTCTAAGTCTAGCACGTCTGGACTGCCTCTTGAGGTTGAGAGAAGTATTCCGGAAAGCGTAGTCACCCTGTGAGGATTCTGGGTGGGCAGTAGTCTCATTGGGCTGGAGGACTATTGCGCTACCCACACACATTACCCATTGGGGCTGCTCCGGGATATTGGGAAGTGAAGCTTCAGCAGGAGCCTCCGGGTTAGGATCATCGAAGACCATTAGAAAGGCCACCAGGAAGGCCATTAGGTCCCGGAGGATCGGATCCTGTGTTTCATATAGGGGGTTGATCCATTCCAAGGCATCACCCGCCAGGTAAGACATCATAAAGGCCACTTTAGCCCAATCGGAAGGAAAATAAAGAGGGTAGGCCTTAAAGTGTAGCATGCATTGCTCCACAAATGCACGACACTGTCTTGGATCCCCATAGTAACGTGGCGGATCCGCAGGAACGAGAGCTGATAGATCCATCTGGACGGGTGCGTAATTCGCCTGGAACTCAGCTAAGGGAAAAAAAAAATTTATTTATTTTATTTTAATGCATGTATTCGCTGGAAAAACTTCTCAAAGAGCGAAGGCCGTGGGGCTCAACGGGAACCATGGGCTGAGCATGCTGTTATGCACACGCCCGGGCTAAGCGGCGTGTGCGTGTGTTTGGTAGTGATTCCACTGGACCGTGCCGGAGAGTGAATGCCTGGAGGGGCGTGACTAAGTATTCACCCGATCCGACCAGGGTCGCACGACGGCATACGACGCCAGTGCACCAAGGAGGAACCGAGCAGAGGGACCAGGTGCTACTCCAGGACAGACCCCGGACACGGCTGTTGACCCACACAGGGGAATACAGGAACAGGCTGGTAGGCTGGCACACAGACTGGTGGGTATAGGCAGGCACGACTGGTATGCAGGCAGGCGGGTATGCAGGCAGGGGGGTAAAGGCAAGCACAGCTAGAGTGCAGACAGGGAGGCACTAGCAGGTAGGAACACAGGCGGGATAGGACCCAGTACACACCGGGACTCAGGAACAATACAGGCAGAGGGGTACAGGCAGGGCAGGACAGGACTGCCGGAGCAGCGGGCAGAAGCAGGGCAGGACAGGACTGCCGGAGCAGCGGGCAGAAGCAGGGCAGGACAGGACTGCCGGAGCAGCGGGCAGAAGCAGGGCAGGACAGGACTGCCGGAGCAGCGGCCAGAAGCAGGGCAGGACAGGACTGCCGGAGCAGCGGCCAGAAGCAGGGCAGGACAGGACTCTGTTCACACGGAACAGACAGGAAGGGAAAGACTGAGCCAGACACCCACAGGGTACTTGCAGAGACAACAAGCAGGAGATAGGTACGAGTTCAGACTCTGCAGAAAAAGGAAGGGAACGGACATAGAGGCAAAACAGGTAAAGGATAGGAGAGAGTTCAGACTGGAACTGAGTGTACGGAGGAGACAGACACTGCAGCGGGATACAGGAGCGGGTCTGGGAATACTGCCCCCAGAGAGGCGGGACGAACAGGCAAGGAGCGTGTTCAGACAGGACAGACAAGATACAGGAGCGGGTCTAGGTAATCGGCTCCTAGAAGGCGGGAGGAACAGGCTAGGAGCGTGTTCAGACAGGACAGACAAGATACACAGAAAGGACTCAGTTCAGACACGGGAACAAATACCGCAAAGCAGGAGACATACAGGACTTAGTTCAGACACGGGAACTAATACCGCAAAGCAGGAGACATACAGGACACAGTTCAGACACGGGAGCTGATACCGCAAAGCAGGAGAAATACAGGACTCAGTTCAGACACGGGAACTGATACAAAAAGCAGGAGACATACAGGACTCAGTTCAGACACGGGAACTAATACCGCAAAGCAGGAGACATACAGGACTAAGTTCAGACAGGCCTGGAAATACAGCCTCCAGGAAAGGCAGACAAGGAAACAAAGACGGGACCTGGCACCTTCAGAGTGCAAGCACACACTGAAGGAAAACACTATGCTCAGGCAGGGATAGAAGGGAGCTGCTGAGCTATATACCAAGTGTCAGACAGCAATAGGCTGAGGACGCACAAGGGGTGTGACCCACAGCAGGTACAAAAGGCAGGAAGTGATCGGGCGCCGCCCTTAAGCAGCAGAGACAGACACAAACAGACAGCATGGAGGGAAGCCAGAGAGACATTCTGGACAGGAGATCAAGTGCGCCCTCTTGCACAGTGGGAGATGGACCACCATGCAAGGACGCCGCCAGGTATGTTACACCACGTCCCTGAGTGTGACGTGCTGTGCTCACCCGTATGGCTGGCGACTCGAATCCAGTGTATTCCTCGCTCCTCTGTGGCGGTACTGGTCCTTTCGTGTGGCTGAGCCTCCGGGCTTCTGTTGGGCCAGGAGCCCTGCAATCCCCTGCCCTGCGGTATCTGCTGCTGGACCTGAAGGGTCCCACAGCCTCGGACTCCGGTGTCCGGTCCTCTGTGTGCACTGGCCAGGACGAGCTAACTCCAGCTCCAGTCTCTGGCTCTTTACTCCTTTGTGTCCTATCGACTCCTGACACTGACTAGACTCTGCTTAGACTGACTAACCCCGCCTCCAGACCCAGTTATAAAGGGCAGGATCCTCCCCTTTCTGGCCTGGGGCAGGAGGTGTTGCATGTAGTGTGTTCCCTGACCAGGGAACTCCTGTTTTGCTCCCAACATGGTATCACTACCACTGTGGCAACCAGACCCTCTGGGGTGCTATAGTTGCACTTCTTAAAGTGTCCCCTATTGGTTTTCTATTAATGCAACCTATGACCTCAGAACAAAAACCCGTTGGAGGTGGCCGAAGACGTGGTCCAACACCTGGATCATCTATGCCCTGCAGCCACCCCAGGGCCTCCGTTGAGGGTTTTGGACGGGTCCCTCATGTTCGTGTTTGCTAGTTTGCACTTTACTAAAAAAATGGACACCTGGTTGCAAATTGCACTGTGACCAGTTGACGAAAGTGTTATATGAAGAATGTGTTGCCAAGGAAAATTTTTAATATGATAAATGCTTGATATGAAGAAAAATGTTTTATATGTGACAGATGTGTTTATAAAAGTGAAAAGAGTTTTATAATGTTTTATAAATGTGAAGAAAGTCTTATAATATTACTGAAAGAGAAAATGTACCAGTACGTTAAAGAAAAAGAGTCTCCCATAAAGGGAAGAAATGTTGTGTTTATAATTTTCTATGTGATGCATCAAAAATTTTGCATGTCTTAATTTACCCTGTCTTTTACTCTGTTCCAGCCCGCGGACGTGCTGTGTTTTACCAGGGGGGTGTGTGGCGCCCCTGAGGGTTCGGTCGCCACAGAGGTATTGCATCTCATCCAGAGGTGTGGTACCTCACTCTCAGGTAAGGAAGGAGTACAGTTCAGGACCCTAACACCTGCATTCACTACACCACATTTCCGGGGGACAGGACGAGATTGCTCCTACGGGAGAGCACAGTCCCTGGTCCCTGGCTGGAGTGGGGGGAACCACCTAGAGAGGGGGAATCATGTAGTGGATGGGGTGGAGGAAGTAGATCCTGGGAGCACTTGAAAGGAAGCTGTATTAAATGGGAAACCATCTTAGATTAATGTTCATTCAGAGGAGGAAAGTGTCAGGAGCAGAGGCTCTGTAGGAGCTCTGCTCCAGAGGCGGGCCTAGTCAGGAGGCCTGAGCCTGAGAGGAAGGAGAAGCAAGGAGGAGAGGGAGCAGGAAAGGCTCCAGGAACAAGAAGCGAAGGGACCCTAGGGGTACGGGCCGTGCAGAAAGCCACCCGTATGCCCGCTGCTACCAGGAGGTAGAGGGGTCAGGCCAGATAAGGGGAACTGGTCCCTCAACTAGTGGAGAACTGCAAGGCTCAACTAGAAACCGGAGGCTGCAGCACTTTATGTACCGTTAGCCAAAAGTCCACAACAGTCTCACTAAGAAGGTAGCCACATAGGACCCAGGGGACAGAACAGACGTCGCCCGCCAAGACCCGAGGGTACCGGATTGGAGTCACTAGGTGTGAGGTGCAGGGAGAAGGCCAGAGAAAGGACACACAGAAGGGGGTCCTGCTAAGTACTCCGGATCTACCTGGGGGTGGACTGAACCCCTCACTGAGTACGCACAGCACGACGTGGGAAGTTATGATCTGCAGTTATAACTTGGAAAGCAACAACTGTGAGTAAAGACCCTGGGACTGCACTATACTGACTCTGTGGTTATTACTGACTCCCTGCACAACAATCACCACCATCCACACACACACTGCCCTGAAGCTAACTCTTCCTGTGGGGAGTTATACCACCCTTGCTGCCAAACTATCAGCTTCAGTGGACTGTTCCGCAGCGGCGGCCTTCATTAGCCGCACTCCACAGGTGGCGTAGTCGGACATTATAAAACCCATATATACAAATTACCCTTGGATTGACCGCCCTGGGTCACGGACCGGGTCACCGCCACAGTGACTACAAACCCCAGCATCTACCGGCCCGGCACCGGGTACCCCACGGCCCAGGGGGCCCGTCACATCCACCAACGTCACGTTGCACCACAGACTGTCCAGGAGTTGGCGGATGCTTTAGTCCAGGTCTGGGCGGAGATCCCACAGGAGACCATCCGCAACCTCATCAGGAGCATGCCCAGGCGTTGTAGGGAGGTCATACAGGCACGTGGAGGCCACACACAATACTCAGCCTAATTTTGACTTGTTTTAAGGACATTACATCAAACTTGGATCATCTTGTAGTGTGTTTTTCCACTTTAATATTGGGGGTGACTCCAAATCCAGGCCTCCATTGGTTAATAAATTTGATTTCCATTGATGATTTTTGTGTGATTTTGTTGTCAGCACATTCAACTTTGTACAGAACAAAGTATTCAATGAGAATATTTCATTCATTCAGATCTAGGATGTGTTATTTGAGTGTTCCCTTTATTTTTTTGAGCAGTGTATATAGATTCTATAGAACAGGGAGTTTTGGCTATCCACCTTTTGGAAGCCACAATAATAGGTTCTGACCAGTGACAGAACCAAAGTTCTGTGGGCCTAAGGGTGAAATCTGGACCTGGACACTTTCCTCCCACCCACCAGCATGTTACCCAAATGCATGGACATCAGTAGTAAACACATATTTGGTTGCACCCCTTAAAAAAATTGTTAAATATATAAATCTCAAAGAAAACACAATATGATCATTTTCTAAGTAATACTTCTAAATAATACAGTCATACAGTTAGCAAATAACCAATATCATTAACAAATAATTACGGTCATAATTAGTGTTGAGCTACCCCCGTAGTGTTCGAGTTCGGTTCGGTTCGTCGAACACCCGTGTGTTCGTCGAACTGTTCGTCGAACACCTTCGAACACCGTTAAAACCAATGGCAGGCAAACAAAAACACATAGAAACACATAGAAAACACCTTCAAAGGTGTCCAAAAGCTGACAAACTGCTCAGAAGACACAACTAACACATGGAAAAGTGACAAGTACATATAGTCATGCGAAAAGAAAAGAGGTGGAGGAGTAAAAGGAGGGGGAGACACAGATATAGGCATGTCATGCTCTTCTAAAATCCAAAAAGTGAGAAGCCGACACGTTCAGTCCGCTCCTGCCCGTGCCACCTCCGTGTCGCCGGGTTTGTGCCAGAGCCGCCGTGAACCCTGACGGCCAGCCCCCCTCTCCCAATACTGGTGCCTGTCCGCTGGTGGGTCGAGAGAGCCCCCCTGTGGTGGAGGCAGCTCTAAGCTTTTTAATTTAAATTGTCTCTCTAATTTGAATAAATACACTTTAAATCCATTTACAAGGATCTATTGGAGGGCAAGTCTCATGCCAGCAGCCGCGTAATTCCAGCTCCAGTAGCGTCCACTAAAGCTGCTGCAGTTAAAAAGCTTTTATAAGGATCGAGCTCGGCTGTCCACCGCAAGGCATCCTACTGCCAGTCCCAGCCCCTATGCCTTGGGGTGCCTCCTGATGCTCTTCACTGAGTATCCCGTGGTCCCGAAGCATTTCCTTTGAAAAAATTAAGTGTCCAAACTACAGGTGGTGTAGCTTGCTTAACAGCCGGGATAATCCGCTGACTAGCAGACACTGCTACTAGGCACAAAGTATTTCCTGGGCTAGATGCAGTTAAAAATTTGTAATTAGATATTCTCGTTGGATGCTGAGAAAGCATTCCATAGAGTCTCCTGGCACGCCATATATGATTCTCTTAAAAAGCTTGGGGTAGGGGTCTAGGGGACCCTTTTATAGCCAAAATCACGGCCCTGTATCGCAATACGTCACCTAGGCTGAAGATAAATGGAACTGAAGCACCCTGAGGGCTCGGTTGCTACAGAGGTATTGCACCTCACCCAGAGGTGTGATATCTCACTCTCAGGTAAGGATGGAGTGTGGATCAGGACCCGACACCTGCATGCATTACACCACATTGCCGTGGGGCAGGGCGACCAATATGCCCCTGAGATGGGCACGACAGTCCCTGTCCCTGGCTGGAGTGGGGGGAGGGAACACTGAGGAAGGGGAACCCTGTAGTGCAGGAGCAGGGAGAAAGCAGTTCCTGGGTGCATTGAGAAGGGAATATAAAAGGTGGGCACCATCTTAGTTCAGTGCAGAGAAGTCTGAGCAGAAGTGGCAGGGAGCAGGGGCTCTGCATGAGCTCTGCTCCGGAGGCGGGCCTGGAAGAGGGAGAAGGAAGGAAGAGGAGCGGAGAAGGCTCCAGGAACGAGGAACGAAGGGATCCCAGGGGTGCGGACGGGCGAGTCGCCACTGCACGCCCGAATCCACCTGCATGGAGGGGTCAGGCCAAAGGGGGAGACCGGTCCCCGAAACTAGTGGAGGCAGGAAACGACCCTCAGCTAGAAACCGGAGGCTGTGACATTTTATGTGGCGCAGCCCCTCGCTACACCCGCTAGGAGGGCAGCACATAGGGTCAGGGAAACTGGCGCCAAGTTTACCAAGAGGAGGCCCGAGGCAGCCGGACAGAAGGGTTGGTAAGAAAGGCCAGACAAAGGACACACAAAGGGGGTCCTGTGAAGCATTCCAAAGTTATCTGGGAGTTGTCTGAGCCCCTCACCTGGTGAGCACAGTACGACGTGGGCAGCCGTTACCTGCAGACGTGGTCTGGATAATAAGAACTGTGAGTAAAGGCCCTGGACTGCATCACTGACTCCGTGTCGTTACTGCTGCTGCCCTGCACCATCACCCCCATCCTCCGCATACACTGCCCTGAGGCTATACTCCTCCCGTGGGGAGTTATGCTACGCTCTGCTGCACCCACAACACCAGCATCAGCGGTCTGCCCTGCAGCGGCGGTTCACTCTGACCGCAATCCACGGGTGGCGTAGTCGGACATTTAAACATCAAAACCACATAAATAGTTCCGCCACTGGTTTGACCACCCTGAGCCACGGAACTGGGTCGCCGCCACAAAGACTACAACCACCAGCATCCACCAAAAAGGGTCCGGCTCCGGGTGTCCCAAGGCCCAGGGGGTGCATCAGAACATTTTCATCACCTTTCACAATCACCAATGGGACAAGGCAGGGATGTCCTCTGTCCCCTCTCTTATACATCCTAGTGACGGAGCACCTGCTCTCATCAATTCGCCATAACCCCAATATTAGGTGGATTGAGGTGGGAGGCACCGAGTACAAGTGCTCTCTATTTGCTGATGATGTACTAGTATATATCACTCAATCACATATATCCATCCATGCTGTTATGGCTGAAATAGATCACTTTGTTACATGGTCAAATTTTAAAATCAATGCAGCGAAGTCTGAGGCCCTCGATGTCTCCCTCCCCAAATCCATATAGGATTCCATCCAGTCCAACTTTCCCTTTGCCTGGCCCTCACAGGGTATCAAATACTTAGGAATTCCTATTCATAGAGACCTCTCCCATCTATGTTATCTTAATTTTGGGCCCTTTATTGAACAACTCCATACAGACCACGGTTGGCAAGTTAGAACTGTAAGATTCACTACGTGAACCACTGGTGTTTTGTGGAAAAGCACATGTACACTGTGTTCCAAATTATTATGCAAAAAGTGTTTAGGAGTGATAAGGGAAGAATTTGTTTGTTTGTCAGTTAAACTCATTGATGGTGATGTGTGTCAGGACTCTTTATATCACTGTAAGCAATTGCAGACACCTGTGCTAATTAGTTTGGCAGGTGTGTCCAATGAAAGGCAAGACTACTTAAGAAGGCTGTCTCACATTATTAAGCAGCCTACATTTTCTGCCAAAATGGGAAAGAAAAAGGATGTGTCGGCTGCTGAGAAGCAACAAATTGTTGAGTGTTTAGGTCAAGGCATGACTACAATCAACATTGTGCGATGATCAGGATGAAGTGTCTTGGCAATCAAGAAGTATGTAGCTGATTCACAGTACACACGTGTGCGTGCTGATAAGGGCAAATTGAGGACTCTTTCCTACAGGCAATTACGTCAGGTTAAAAGAGCAGCGGCAAAAAAGCCTTGTCATAGCAGCAGACAAGTTTTTGAAGCTGCTGGTGCCTCCAACGTCCCCCGAACAACAAGATGCAGGGTCCTTCAGAGGTTTGCAGCTGTGCATATGCCATCCTGTCGACCTCCTCTATCCACTTCACACAAGCAGAAATGGCTCCAGTGGGCCAAACATTAAATGAAGACTGATTTCAAAACTGTTTTGTTCACGGGTGAGTGCCGTGCAGCGCTCGATGGTCCAGATGGATGGAGTGGAGGATGGCTGGTTGATGGACACCCCATGCAAACACGGCTACAGCGCTAACAAGGAGGAGGTGGAGTAATGTTTTGGGCTGGAATCATGGGGAGAGAGATTGTCGGCCCCTTTAGGATCCCTGAAGGCGCTAAAGATGAACTCCATAATGTATGTGGATTTTCTCAAACAGCACTTCCTGCCATGGTTCAAGAAGAAGAACCATGTATTTCACAGCAAGATCATTTTTTTCATGATAATGCACCATCTCATGCTGCACATAAAACATCTGCATCTCTGGCTGATATGGGCATAAAAGGGGACAAACTTATGGTGTGACCCCCATGCTCCCCTGACCTCTACCCCATTCAGAACCTCTGGAGCATCATCAAAAGGAGTGTCTATGATGGCGGGAGGCAGTTCACATCTAAGCAACAGCTCTGGGAGGGTATTCTGTCCTCATGCAAAACAATTGAAGCAGAAACCATCCAAAACCTGACAAATTCAATGGACGAGAGAGTTCAGAAGCTCCTTTCGAACAAGGGGTCCTATGTGAAAATGTAACATCACCTAGAATAAAGTTTTGAGTTGAAAACTGTTTGATTTCAGTTTCTAATAACCTGCTAATGCTTATAATTTCAAAAATGACCATTTTTTTGGTCTTTATTAAAATGAAAAGGTTGATCGAAAAGTTTGGGGGATCTAAGAGTGTGGCAACCCAGTAGTCATGATTACTTCGAATTCTGACAATATGAGGGTCATGTTGCAGGTAGTGCAGCAAGAAGGCACTTATGTGTCTTGCGCATCTCGGAGCCCCAAAATTATTTTCCGGGCTAGATGCAGCTACAAATTATTATTAATTTTAAATCTGGTGGAGCTTAGTATAGATGGCCTAATAGGATCAGTGCTGCACACTGCTACAAAGCCCAAATTATTTTCCAGTCAAGATACCGATAAACATGATTAGTAATTTGAAAGCTTAAAACGGTTGGTAGGGTGATTTTAACCAATCATCAAGCTTTTACTCTCCCCAGGATGACACAGGGGTAGAAAAGTCGTTTCGGATCCATGATTTGTTCATCTTTATGAACGTGAGTCTGTCTACATTATCAGTGGAGAGCCACGTGCGCTTATCTGTCAGCACACCACCAGCAGCGCTGAACACACGTTCAGACAGAACGCTGGCTGCGGGGCATGACAAGATCTCCAAGGCGTAAGTGGCTAGCTCCGGCCATTTATCCAGATTGGAAGCCCAAAAAGAGCAAGGGTCCAGTGACACAGTCATGGCTTCAATGTTTACTTGGAGATACTCCTGTACCATCGTCTCTAGGCGTTGACTATGTGTCAGACTTCTTGTCTCCTGTGGCCTTGCAAAGGATGGGCTAAAAAAGTGGTGAAATGATTCCGCAAAATTGATGTTACCAGCAGATACTGTGGTTCTGTTACGGTTTGAGTGCTGAACACTTGACGGTCCCACGGTTGGCAAGTTGGAACTGTGAGATTCACTACGTGCACCACTGGTGTTTTGTGGAAAAGCACATGTAAGATTCTGCAACAGTCTCTGCTGATACTCCTGCATGCGTGCATCCCTTTCTATGGCAGGAATAATTTCTGCAAATTTACTTTTGCACCGGGGATCTAACAGTGTGGCAACCCAGTAGTCAGGATTATTTCTAATTCTCACAATTCGAGGGTCATGTTGCAGGTAGTGCAGCAAGAAGGCACTCATGTGTGTTGCGCATCCAGGAGCACCAAGTCCCTGTTGTGTTGGTGGCGAGGTAACAATCATGCTTCCTTCCCCTGTCCTCTCCCCCCAACCTCGCACAACAGAAATGTGATCAAGGTCTCCCTCATCTGATGAGTCTTCCATCAGTTCGTCCTCCACTTCTTCCTGGGCTCCTGCACCTTCCTCACTAGTTTGGCTGCTACCATGCGCCCTGGTAAAACCATCTCCCCCACCCTCACATGCCTGCCGCCTTGGTGCTGCCGACCGTCTGGACCTTGCAGATGTTAGCCCTTCCGCATACAACTCCTCCTCCTCTACTTCCTCCACCTCCTCTTGTGCCACCACCTGACTCCGAATTCTGTTTAACATGTGCTCCAGCATGTAAATCACCGGAATAGTCATGCTGATAATGGCATCGTCAGCACTAAACATCTTCGTCGTCATTTCAAAACTGTGCAGAAGGGTGCATAGGTCCCTGATCTGAGACCACTCCTCCAGCGTGATTTGCCCCACCTCTGGATCTCGTTGGCCCAGGCTATACGTCAGAATGTATTGCACCAGGGCTTGTCGGTGCTGCCACAGTCGCTGCAACATGTGCAGAGTTGAATTCCACCGGGTAGGCACATCGCATTTTAGCCGGAGAAGTGGCAGGCCCAACGACTTCTGTAGAGATGTAAGTCGCTGAGCTGCGGGATGCGAACGGCGGAAGTGAGCACACAGCGACCGTGCCCTCTGCAGAAGGCCATCTAGTCTGGGATAGTGGGCTAAAAATTGCTGGACAACCAGGTTCAACACGTGAGCCATACAAGGCACGTGTGTGACATTACCCCGGCGAAGGACCGCACCCAGGTTTGCAGCATTGTCGCACACGGCCTTCCCTGGTTTCAGGACCAGTGGAGACAACCATTCATGAAATTGGTTCTCCAGAGCTGACCACAACTCCTCAGCTGTGTGACTCACGTTTCCCAGACATTTCAAAGTAAAAACCGCCTGATGACGTTGAGCCCTACTGCCAGCATAGTAAGGAGGTGTGCAGGATCCCTTCTGCGCAGTTAGAAAGCTTGTGGCATGACCAGACAGGCTTTGGGTGCAGGTGGAAGACCGAGAGGAGGTTGAGGAGGCAGAAGCAGTGGAGGAACTTTGACATAAAGAGGATTGACGCACAACTCGTGGGGACGGCAAGACTTGGACAGCAGGCCCTTGTCCTGCTGTCACCATAGTTACCCAGTGCCCAGTCAGCGACATGTAACGCCCCTGTCCATGCCTACTCGTCCAAGTGTCTGTGGTGAAATGCACCCTGTCACACACAGAGTTTCTCAAAGAAGCGGTGATGTTGTGTGCGACATGCTGGTGGAGCACAGGCACACCTTTCTTTGAGAAGTAGTGCCGACTGGGCATCTGGTACTGGGGCACTGCGACGGACATAAGGTCTCGAAAATCCTCTGTGTCCACCAGGCGGAAAGGCAGCATTTCTGTAGCCAAGAGCTTGCAGATGGTGAAATTCAACCTCTTAGCTTTCTCATGGCTAGGAGGAAATGGTCTTTTACTTGTCCACATCTGAGGGACCGAGGGCTGGCTATTGTGCTTAGACGGGGTTGATAAGGGTGTCCCCGGCAAACTGCCGGTCTGTGAGGAAGATGCAGGCGGACATGTTAGGTTGCCTTGATCCAAAGGTGGTGCTATCGATGTCGGACAGCGCTCAACACCAGCTGGTGTTACCACCTCCAAAGAAAATGATGACCTGCCAATCACGTTGGCTGTTGCGGGTAAAGAGGTGGCAGGTCTGTGCCCCAAAACAGGTGTGACTGCTGTCCCCCCAGTCACAGAGGATGAAGAGGCCGCGGATGCACAAGATATGGCAGACGGTGGTTGGCCCGGCCGGCTAGGCCGCATTGTAGCACACTGAGCTTCCCACTGCAACTTATGCTTCATGTCCATGTGCCGGTTCATGCATGAAGTACTCAAACTATGTATTTTTTGGCCTCTACTTAGCTTTTGCTGACAAATGTTACAGATAACACGAGTTGGGTCATCTTTATCGATCTGAAAAAATGCCCAGGCTATGCAAGGCTTAGCACCCATGCGACCTGAAGAGCCACCACGACTTGTGGTGAGAGGCAGAGTTGTGTTTGAGGATGCAGTTGTTGACGTGCTTCCAGTACTACGTCTCTGTCCAGGAAGGCGCAACCTGACCTCGTCGTCACTAGCATCTTCCTCCACCTTCTCTGCTGACCTCATCTCTTGGCTGACTGTGGGTTGACAGTAAGTGGGATCTCCAACCTCATCATCATCACCCTGTGCGTTATCACACCCGTCGTCCTCAGAGCCAACCTGTTCCTGCCCTGACAAAAAACTAAAGTTGTCGCTCCAATCAGGTATTTGAGTCTCATCATCGTCTTCCTCATTGTCTCCACCAACAGGAGTTACAGTTTGGGAATGAGGGTCTACATTATGGTCAGAACCTTCTGCGTCTGGTCCTGGATACGATTCATAAAGATTCTGGGCATCAGTGCAGATCATTTCCTCGTCTGGATTCACAGAAGCTCTGGAGCCGACCTCTGATTCCCACGCTATAGTATGAGTAAACAGCTCTGCAGACTCAACCATCTGTTCTACCTCATACTCAGACGGGCAGCTGGAGATTTGGGAGCTGTGAGGAAACAAGTGCGATTGGGGTGACACCTTTGAGGACTGGAGTATTTGTGATGTTGAAGTTGATGTGGAGGAGAGCCCACTTAAAGGAGCACTTGATATCCGTTGAAGAACCTGCTGTTTTTGTGCCTCATCTGGAATTTGTAGCGATTGGCGTGGCCGTAAGAAAGGGATCTTATCACATTGTCCACTAAAAGAAGTAGACATTTTAGTTTGGCTGGAAGATGGTCTTTCTTCTGCAGATGTTACTGTTGCTTTAACACCTACCCCACGGACACAACCTTTTTTCCCCTTCCCAACACGCCTATTCCCCTTTCCACCAGCAGCAGGCCTTTTTCCACTCATTTTGGTGGTTAACTAATTCACAACTCTGGAGTTGTTTGCACAAAAAAACAATGGATGGGAACCGAGCAGAGCTGAGTGGCCAAACTGTGGTATTAGGCCAAAACTATTGGCTGGGTTAGATGCAGAAAAAAATTATATTCAGTTTGCAACCTGATGGAGGTCAGTATAGATGGACTAATAGAACAAGTCCCACACACTGCTAGAAGCCCAAATATTTTTTCAGAGCTAGATGCAGAAAAAAATTATATTCAATTTGCAACCTGATGGAGGTCAATATAGATGGACTAATAGAATGATGCTATGCCCAAAAGATTTTACTTCACTAGGTGCAGTAAAAAAATTGGTATTCTATACACAGGTGGTATATCTTGCAACACAGATAGGCTACTCCACTGACTAACACACTCTGCAATAGGCCAAAAAGGATTAGCTTTGCTAGATTCAGCCAAATGCTGTGAAAAAAACTTGCACAGCACTGGCACAGACCTGCCTGGCAAAAACTGATAGGAACTGATGTAACCTAGTCCTGAAAAGGACTCCAATTACAATTAGTCTTTACTCCCACAATCTATCTATTTAAGAGCACAGACCTGCCTAATAAAAGTCGTAGGAAATGCTGTAACCTAGTCCTTAAAAGGACTGCAATCACAACTATTCCCTACTCCCAAGCTATCTGTAGATTTGTGCGAAAATTGGCTTGAAATTAACAAGGTATAGCGCACACAGCAACAGCGGTGCCGTCTAACACGCAGCTGCAGCAGTGAGAAAATGGTGGCGACGGGGAAAATGGCTTGGTCTGATAGGGCAAGGACATGTGACTTACACAGCCAATGACACATGCCCTTGCTTGTGTGAAAAAAGCACTTCGCTCCGTGTGTGCGCTGCTGATAGGCTGACAGATTGCACCTCCCCACTGTAAATGCGGGAAAGAGAAAAAAAAATGGAGATCTTCATTATTCCTGCAGAGATCCATCCCCTGCCCCTCCCCCCACCCCGCTGTACACTCAAACTGCGTATTAACATTAATTTTCATCATTACTGAGAAAAAATCCAGTTATGATTTTGGTGCACGAACAGTTATCGAACATAACCTCGAACAGCCGAATTTTTCTCAAATCGTTCGTGTTCGCCGAACGGCTCGAACACCGCCCAAAACAGCTCGAATTTGAGATTGGCGAACAGTTCGAGTAGAACAACGCTCATCTCTAGTCATAATCACCAGATTTTAGTGCTGAACAAATAACAATTCCTAAATAGTTCCAGATTTGTACATAAACTTCATTTACTTAATACAAAATGGAGAGGTAGAAGTTCAAAATACCTAAATAAAAGAATACTTATTTAAATTGATTTAAAAGTCATAGAAGACATAGTTTAAACATGGTTTTGATCAGTTGTATGCCAATGATCAATTTTCAAACCACGTTTAAACTATCGCTTTTAAATCAATTTAAATAACAAGTGCTCTTTTATAGCTATTTTGAACTTCTACTTCTCCTTTTTGTATGTCCTGCTGAACAAAACCCACTATACCCAGAACAATAATACCATTGTACAGTGTCAAAATAATGTCGCTACACAATGACCACATATTGCCACAACAAAGTGTCTGAGTATAACCACCATCCTGTCACTGAACAAAGACCACTAAACCAAAACCAATATAGCTATAATACCGCACAGAAGGGACAAATTCCACCACACCATGACCATATATCACCAACACATGCATTGGTGATGAAATGATACCACCATGCTAATCATTAAAAAATCACATTGTAACTAATACCAATGTTACCCCATATAGGAACAATATAGTGGTAGATACCAGTTATACATGGATGCTCTGCAGACTATATATATTTATACATTGCAGGTAAATCCATCCAGTGATCACCCCTAATGTCTCCAATTTAAGTAATTAATTTCCACTATTCCTCCTCATCTGGTGCAGATCGCTATGACTTCTTCATGGTGCTTCCAGGGGTGTACATAGGAATCATGGGGCCCCATAGCAGAAGCTCTAATTGGGCCCCCTCCCCCCCAAAAAAGTTAATAATTGTCGGGTCACCAAAGATCAGATCTCACAACTTTCCATCCTTTAGGCTGCGTGCCCACGTTGCGGATTACAAGCGTTTTTGATGCGGAATTTCCGCAGCGGAAACTCTTGTAAAACGCATGGTAATCCGCACCCCATGGTCCCCAATGGGATTCCGCAAGTTCTATGCACATGCTGCGGATTTTTCCGCAGCGTTTATGCTGCGTTCAAAAATCCGCAGCATGTCAATTAATTTTGCGTTTCCGCAAGCGGAATTGCCTTTGTCCAATGCATAAAAAATGCAAGGCAATTGCGCATGTGGAAAACGCACGATAAACGCGAGAAAAACGCGCAATAAACGCGTGCGGAATTCCGCATGCGTTTTTCCGGGAGAGGACTTGCAGAAATGAAGCAGAAATTTTCTGCTTCATTTCTGCAACGTGGGCACGTAGCCTTACATAGTAATTTTCCTCCTGCTGAAATCCTACATCTCTCTTTCATTGCCCCATAAAGTGTGATGCCAATAAAAGGGACCCCCAAACACAGTATGATATGACCATGGTGAATTCCTCCACATGCGCAGTATAATGACTCTACTGTACCCCACCTCAACTCCCAGGGCAAAGTATGCTGACCCCAACACAGTATGATCCCCCAACTGTGAGCCCCTAGAGCTAGAGAGGATTGTACATAATAAGGGAGGGTGTTATACATGATAAAAGAGGAAACGATATAACTAAGGAAGTTGACTCGCCCCCTGGGCCTGTGTTGTGCGTGCACGTGTGTGCGGGGAATACCCGGAGCCGG
Organism: Phyllobates terribilis; assembly: GCF_046119375.1. Classification (NCBI taxonomy): domain Eukaryota; kingdom Metazoa; phylum Chordata; class Amphibia; order Anura; family Dendrobatidae; genus Phyllobates; species Phyllobates terribilis. The sequence continues at coordinate 400,237,105 of NW_027362767.1, forward strand.
ATCGCTGGGGGTTGTAGTCTCCGTGGCGATGACCCGGTCCGTGCCCAGGGTGGTCAAATCAGTGGCAGGGTTATTGGTATGATGATGGTCCGACTACGCCACCCGTGGATTGCGGTCAGTGGGGACCGCCGCTGCAAGGCAGACCGCTGAGGCCGGTGTTGTGTGTGTAGCTAAGAATGGGATGACTCCCCACGGGAGAAGTATAGCCTCAGGGCAGTTGGTGTGGATGATGGGAGTGATGGTGCACGAGCGCAGCAGGAACAACTCAGAGTCTGTGCAGTGCAGTTCAGGGTCTTTACTGGTGTTATAAAGCAGACCCTCCCGGGAGTACTGGTTAGCAATAGAGGCCTGGTCAGTCTGTGAGCAAGCAGGATGTCCCCTGGCCAGGTGGAGTTGTAGGCCTCCCCGTCTATCTGCACTCTTCCTGGCTACCTTGCTGTATGCGGGTAGAAGTAGCCCACGTCCCTGAGTGTACCGTGTGGTGCTCACCCGTATGGCCGGTGACTTGGGGCCTTCTGTTAGCCTCCGCTCCACGATGGCGGTGCTGGTCCCTTGCTTGTGACCGTGCCTCCGGGCTTCTATGGCCAGAGGACTTGGAATCCCCTGCCGGTTGGATTCTGCTGCTGGACCTGGATGTCCCCACAGCCTCGGACTCCGTGTCGGGTCTTAGATTCTTCTGCCAGGACGAGCTATCTGGCTTCCAGCCCCTGGCACTCGCTCCTGCTCCTACAGAGCTCCTAGTTCTTGCTTTCTCTCTCCAGGCTCTGACTGACCTAATCCCGCCCCAGACCCAGTTTATGAGGGCAGATTCCTCCCCTCCCAGGTCTGGGCGGGCGGTGTTGCATGCTTAGGGCTCCTGACCAGAGAAACCTCCCACTTGCTCTCAGACGTAATATTTCTATTACTGTGGTAACCAGACCCCTGGGGTGCCACATTCCCCCTAGTAAAATTTAGTACTCCGGGAGTAAACATATTTTTATAGAAACATAAATGCAGGGTATAACAATAACAAGACAACATGAAAAAGTACATTTTGTGGTCATGGCGTGTCCGTAACCGGGTGTCCATATCACCCAAGGTGAAGTTTTTGAGAAGAGGTAGGGGACCTGTCCAAAGAAAACCCCTTGCGTTGGCCTTGGGCGTGGCTGCAAGGCGAGCTAACTACTTTGGACCACAAGGAGGCCACGCCAGACAGGTTTTCTCTTCTGCGGCCATCTTCGCAAGAGGCACTATGTGCAACTATCTGCAAGAATTGTTCCGGTTATCCAGCGTCCATAACCTGTTAGTCCATAGAAATCTGCAGGGTAACTGAGAAACATAATTAATAACAGGCAACAACAAAAACCATAAGCATTTTCAAGAAACAGGTAAATTTACAGTGCATTACTTTATATTTTCCAGCGGGCGGGCATCTGACCTCTAGTGACTCTAGTGGACCTACGGAGCTCACTAACTGGTCCTGCACTACAGGGGGTAGGAGGTGTTATGGGTAAGCTGGGCAGCTGTCTGCGTACTCCTTGACTCACTGGGGGCACGGCAGGCTCACTACTAGCAGAGGGTTGATCCTCCCGCGCTGCTGGTGTGGACTCTTCTGCCTCCTGGGCCGGCTGCTGTTCCAGCTCTACCTGGTCTTCTGTAGGCACTTGAGGGGCTGGCTGGAGAAAGGTGAGGACGGGCACCACGATAGCGTTGTTTACTTGTGTCCAGGACCGGGGAAAGTCTCCGAGTACGGTGCTGATCATTTCCTCCTTTTCCTCTGCGGGTAGAGGGTTTTCCTGATCTTCATCCGTGCTTTGCAACTTTTCGGGGCACTTTTTCAGGTGGTCTCTGGAGACAGTGGCTGTGGTCTCTCCTCCATCCCTGCTGATGACGTACACCTTTGGATTATTGGGGCTTGAGGGCAGTACGGTGTACGGGTCCTTTTCCCACTGGTCGTCCAACTTATGGAGCCGCCTTTTTCTTTTCAAGACCTGCTCTCCAGGTACCAGGGGAACAGCGGGAGCTTGTTGGTTATAAGTCCTCTCCTGCCTTTCTCTTGATTGACAGAGACTTCGCTCGACGCTCTCCTGTACTTTCCGGTACTGCTGCTGCCGTTCTGTATCCCAGTCTGCCTCTGGCGAGGTGTCCTCGGGTGTCAGGACTCCCATATCCAGGTCAACAGGCAGCTTACCAGGTCTTGCTCGCATTAGGTAAGCCGGGGTACAGTTGGTGGAACCTACGGGGATGTGGTTATACAGGTCCACCAGATCAGGCAGTTTCTCAGGCCACAGGCTGCGTTCTTCCAGGGGCAATGTTTTTAGCAGATCTATCACCACCTGGTTCATCTTCTCGCAGAGTCCATTGGTTTGGGGGTGATAGGGCGTTGTTCTTATCTTCCGGCAGCCGTACAGGTTGCAGAACTCCTGGAAGACCTCCGCTTCAAAGGCTGGTCCTTGGTCTGTCAATACCTGTTTCGGATACCCGTGTGGGCGGCAGAAATGCTGCTGGAAGGCCCTAGCTGCTGTTTGAGCTGTTAAGTCTTTGACGGGGACCACCACTAGGAACCGGGAGTAGTGATCCACGATGGTTAGGGCGTAGACATACCCGCTTCTGCTTGGAGCCAGTTTAACATGGTCCAGAGCGACCAGTTCCAGCGGCTGCCTGGTGATGATGGGCTGCAGGGGAGTCCTCTGGCTGGCACGGTCCCTTCTTCTTAGATTGCACGGGTCACAGTCTCTACACCATCTCTCAATGGCTCCTCTCATGCCTATCCAGTAGAACCGTTCACGCAGCAGGAACTCCAGCTTCTTCCATCCGAAGTGCCCTGCCCCACTGTGGTAGGCCTCCAGCACCATAGCTGCGTCCCGTCTCGGTACCACAACCTGCCAGATCAGTTCATGTGTCCGGGAATTGACCATTCAGCGGCACAACTTCTCCTTGTAGAGAAACAGTCTGCTTTTTTCCGTCCACAATTGCTTGGTCTCTTCCGGAGCGTCTGGGTTCAGGCGGGCGTCAGCCTGGGTCAGCATCTCCTTCACCAGACGGACTGCGGGGTCACTGTCTTGCGTCTCCGCCCAGTTGTAGTGGGGTAAGGGGTTGAACGTAGCGGATCGCTGACCCCTCACACGGTGGGAATACTGGGTAATCCCATGACGGTGGAACGCAGGGAGTTCGACCTCTTCCAGTTCTTCTGGATCTTCCCCTCCGTCCGGTAGGTTTGGCATCCTGGACAGGGCTTCCGCGTTGGTATTGGAGCGTCCTGCCCGGTATTTGATAGTGAACTCATAATTGGACAGGCGGGCCATCCATCTCTGCTCCAGGGCACCAAGTCTTGCAGTGTCCAGGTGTGTCAACGGGTTGTTGTCCGAGTACACGGTGAACCTGGAAGAGGCAAGGTAATGCTTAAAACGTTCGGTTACCGCCCACACCACTGCCAGGAACTCTAGCTTGAACGAGCTGTAATTCTCAGGGTTTCTTTCCGTGGGTTGCAGTTTTCGGCTGGCGTAAGCAATTACCCGTTCTCTCCCCTGCTGGATCTGGGACAGTACGGCTCCTAACCCGATGTTGCTTGCGTCCGTGTGGAGGATAAAGGGCTGGCTGTAATCAGGGTACGCCAGGATTTCCTCCCCCGTGAGGGCCATCTTCAGCTGGCGGAATGACTCCTCTTCCAGCTCTTCCCATCTGAAGGGTGGCTTCTGGTTTTTGGCCTTCCTGGACTGGCCTATCAGGAGGTCCTGCATAGGAGCTGCCTTCTTGGTAAAACCGGGAATGGATCTTCGGTAGTAGCCTACCAACCCGAGGAACTGCCGCAATTCCTTTATGCTGGATGGTCTTGGCCAGTCCTTAATCACGGTGATCTTGTCAGGGTCGGGAGCCACTCCGTCAGCACTCACCACGTGTCCCAGGTACTGTACCTTTGGCTTCAGTAGATGACACTTTGAGGGTTTTACCTTTAGGCCATAGTTTGCCAGGGCTTCAAAAACTTCTGCCCGGTGTTCCGGATGGTATCCCGTGGGGATGTGATGTTCTACCCCCTTTACTCGCCCGAAGTCTAGCGGGTGTTTACTAAACACTCTCTCGTACTCGGATCCACCCGGTGGACTCCCTGTTTTTGGTGTGAGGGAGTGGAGTCAGTACCCAAATGCAGTTGCTGGCACCAGTCCCCCATTTGTTTCTTAGAGCCGTTACCTTCCTCTGGTTGAGATGGAAGCAAGGGTTCCATGGCCTGTACGGAGTTCTGGTTTATGGTGAACAATTTGGCTAGCGTGGCATACCGGGGCAGGTGTACTTCTCTCTCCCCGATGTTTATGATGCGGACTGGTACCCTCCCATGGCGTACATCAACCACCCCCCGCGCTGTCAAAATGGTGGGCCTACTATCTGAGTAGATAGGTTCCACCATTGCTTGGTGGTCTCTACCTCTCAGACCAATAGCTGCCCGGCACCAAATCATCATCTCACTCTTCGGGGGCATGGCAATAGGGAACGGGTCACACATTCTCACGCTACCTATCTCACCACCAGATAATTCCACTTGTTGCCGCTTCATCAGTGCCCGGATCTCCTTTTGGAGCACACGCTGCTGGCTGGAACTGGCGTTCTTGGCAACCTGTTGCAAAATAAGAATCACCTCTGCAAGACAGTTTTCGATTACGTTAGTACCTAGGGTTATTTTTGGGTGACTCTCGCGACGGTCAATGTCCACAATGATCAGTCCTTGTGCCGGCAGTTCAACTTTACCGACCTTGATGGTCACCTCTTTAAATCCTATCTGTGGCACGGGCTGACCATTGCTGACGATAATGCTCAGGTGGTCATCTGGGTAGCGGGTTATGTCCGAGTCATTCCAGTACCGCTTGAAGAGCACGTACGGGATGGTAGTCACCTGTGACCCAGTGTCTAGTAGGGCACTCATAGGAATGCCATCTAGTACCACATGCAAGACCGGACGTCCCACTACGTATTTGTCACGCCAGCTCGATGGGCCTGATGATCTTATGCCTGGGGGTTGGCCCTCTACCCCAGGTTGTGCCCGTTTAAATGACAGTTCCTTGCCATATGTCCTGGTTGATTGCAGCGGCGGCAGATGGGTTGTCCGTCCTCGTATCGGTCGCTGGGTCTTCCTCTGGCCAGTGGGGTCCTCCTCAGTCGGCGCCATGGGACGTCCTCCGGTCCGGATGCCAGCTGGATCTTTCCTGGAGAAGAGACCTGTAAAGACTGCATAGTCCTGGTTAGCACGGCAACGCTCTTAGTCAGCTCTTGGACCTGGTGGTGCAGGTCTGTAGCCGGGTCATTGTTCAAAGGCTGCGCATCAGCTCCCACAGGCCCTGCAGACAAGGGCGCCGCGTCCTGGTGATAAGTGATAGCAGGGCGCCTGTGGGTCACAGCGCCACCTGGTGCCGGTTCTCGGAGCACCCGGATGGCTCTGTCCTTGAGCTGTGCAAAGTCCATGTCAGGGTCCTGTAAGGACATTGCCCGCAACTCGGTTCGGTGGGCATTGCACAGTAGACCCTCAATAAATTGTTCGGTCAACAGCTTGTCTTCATTCCCCACGCTGTCAGGGTCTGCCTGCTTAATGGCTCTCAGGGCCTCTTGTAGGTTTAGAGCATAGTCTCTTATACTTTCGTGCGCCCGTTGTTTGCACCCGTAAAATCTGAGTTTTATTTCGGCTAAGGTTCGGGTATCAAATGTGTCTTTCAGCCGGGCTAGTATTTCTCTGACAGTCCTCTTCTTCCTAGGTGGCCAGGACTTTACCTCCCTTTGGGCTGCCCCGATTAACTGGGCCACCAGGATGCTCACTTTTTGCTCTTCCATGAGGGGGTATACCTGGAAGAGGCTATCCAGTCTTTCCCTAAAGTCACTTAGGGTATGTGACTCCCCTGAGTACTGGGGTAGCCAGGTTGCCCCCGGGATATAGGGCATGGTGAATGGCATGACCGCAGCAGCGGTTGCGCTGGCGGCAGCTGTGGCGGTGGAGCTTCCCTCTGTATCCGACATTCTCTTTCCCCCCCTAGTGGACCGTGGCCTACCTTGCGATGATCCTCTTCCGTAGGCCGCGGCTCCGCAGTCGATTGTCGGGGTTGAGGACCTTGCGTCGTGCTCCTGTGACGTCAGCGTCGCTCTCTCTCCCTTCCAGGACCTTGCGCAGCGTCAGTGCGTGGGGCGGAGCTTCGGACCCTGCGCGCTTTCGATGTCCACGCCCCTCTTCTTCCCGCGCGGCGTCCTTAAGATGGCGTCCGATGGCGGGAACCGACTCCAGATGGCGGGAAGACCGCTGCAGACGGCGGGAAACGGCTGCGGATGGCGGGAAGCTTCTCTCAGGTAAGTGCAAAAGTCTTTTTCAGGCACGCAATACCCGTTGGTGGCGGGTTGGTTTGAACTACGCCAAAGTTGACTCGCCCCCTGGGCCTGTGTTGTGCGTGCATGTGTGTGCGGGGAATACCCGGAGCCGGATCGCTGGGGGTTGTAGTCTCCGTGGCGATGACCCGGTCCGTGCCCGGGGTGGTCAAATCAGTGGCAGGGTTATTGGTATGATGATGGTCCGACTACACCACCCGTGGATTGCGGTCAGTGGGGACCGCCGCTGCAAGGCAGACCGCTGAGGCCGGTGTTGTGTGTGCAGCTAAGAATGGGATGACTCCCCACGGGAGAAGTATAGCCTCAGGGCAGTTGGTGTGGATGATGGGAGTGATGGTGCACGAGCGCAGCAGGAACAACTCAGAGTCTGTGCAGTGCAGTTCAGGGTCTTTACTGGTGTTATAAAGCAGACCCTCCCGGGAGTACTGGTTGGCAGTAGAAGCATGGTCAGTCTGTGAACAAGCAGGATCTCCCCTGGCCAGGTGGAGTTGTAGGCCTCCCCGTCTATCTGCACTCTTCCTGGCTACCTTGCTGTATGCGGGTAGAAGTAGCCCACGTCCCTGAGTGTACCGTGTGGTGCTCACCCGTATGGCCGGTGACTTGGGGCCTTCTGTTAGCCTCCGCTCCACGATGGCGGTGCTGGTCCCTTGCTTGTGACCGTGCCTCCGGGCTTCTATGGCCAGAGGACCTGGAATCCCCTGCCGGTTGGATTCTGCTGCTGGACCTGGATGTCCCCATAGCCTCGGACTCCGTGTCCGGTCTTAGATTCTTCTGCCAGGGCGAGCTATCTGGCTTCCAGCCCCTGGCACTCGCTCCTGCTCCTACAGAGCTCCTAGTTCTTGCTTTCCCTCTCCAGGCTCTGACTGACCTAATCCCGCCCCAGACCCAGTTTATAAGGGCAGATTCCTCCCCTCCCAGGTCTGGGCGGGCGGTGTTGCATGCTTAGGGCTCCTGACCAGAGAAACCTCCCACTTGCTCTCAGACGTAATATTTCTATTACTGTGGTAACCAGACCCCTGGGGTGCCACAATGGCGCTATACATAATAAGTGAGTACACTATATACTAAGGGACTGTGCTATACATAATAAGGCTACATTGCTGCATCTGTGTGCAGTGTCGGTGCGCTGCCCTGTTTTACCGACGCACTGAGCATGTCCTATTCTAATCCTCAAAATCGGATCAGAACAGGACATTCTCTGATCCTCTTAGATCTCATTCTCAGATCCGTGATTTTCATGGATGTGTGAATGGATCTATAAAACTGTACGAGTCCGTAGACCATCCTATAAAAATATCTGGCAGCACGCGGACATTTCACACAAATGTGAGAACGTGGCCTAAGGGATTTTACAGACAACATTATCAATCCAAGTCACACAGTGCAGATACAGAATAATATTTACATCCAGTCACCGCTGACTTGTCATATGATCAGAGCCGGTTTCTGCTGCTTCTTCTCCATCAGGTCAGACCTTCATGTCGACATCTCCCAGCCACAACTCATCTTGTCACGATGATCTCCAGCCTAGAGAATAACAAGGTCACATATTGTATGTATACATGTGTCTCCCCCGCTCTGCGTCCTCAAATACAGATATGTACCCCCCACCCATTAATATACTATTAGCCACTTAGTAATCAAAAGATAAAGTAATAAGCAGCACTGTGCCCCCCATTAACTATCATCTCCACTGGCCAATAATATAAATTATTCAGTCTCTGTGACTCTCCCCAATTAACTGTAAGGCTATTTGCACACGGAAAACATACAAGGTTTTATAGTACAAGCAAAGTGAAATCCCTATCATTGCTCTCTCCCAGCACCCCCATCATTGCTCTCTCCCACCACCAACATCATTGCTCTCTCCCAGCATCTCCATCATTGCTCTCTCCCAGCACCCCCGTCATTGCTGTCCTAGCTCCCCCGTCATTGCTCTGTCCCAGCACCCCCATCATTGCTCTCTCCTAGCCCCCATCATTGCTCTCTCCTAGCCCCCCATCATTGCTCTGTCCTAGCACCCCCATCATTGCTCTCTCCCAGCCCCCCATCATTGCCCTGTCCTAGCACCCCCATCATTGCTCTCTCCCACCACCTCCAACATTGCTCTCTCCCAGCACCCCCATCATTGCTCTGTCCCAGCACCCCCATCATTGCTCTGTCCCAGCACCCCCATCATTGCTTTCTCCCACCACCTCCATCATTGCTCTCTCCCAGCCCCCCATCATTGCTCTGTCCTAGCACCCCCATCATTGCTCTGTCCCAGCACCTCCATCATTGCTCTTTCTCAGCCCCCCCATCATTGCTCTGTCCCAGCACCTCCATCATTGCTCTCTCCCAGCACCCCCCTGTCATTGCTCTCTCCCAGCAACACGTCATTGCTCTCCCCTTCCCCACCACCCCCATAATTGCTCTCTCCAGCCCTATCAGTCCCATTATTGCTCTTCCCAGCCCCATCACTCCTCTCCCCAACCACATCAGCCCCATTATTGCTCTTCCCAGCCCCATCACTCCTCTCCCCAGCCCCATTATTGCTCTTCCCAGCCCCATCATTCCTCTCCCCAGCCCCATCAGCCCCATTATTGCTCTCCCCAGCCCCACCATCCCACCATTGCTCTCCCCCCACCTCCCCTCCCCAGTGTTTCAGTAAAAAACAAACAAAAAAAACAAAAAAAAACAACTTACCTCAGCTCACTCCCCTGCAGCAGCATCCTCCTGGTTGCCGGCAGCTTTCTTCCTGACCCAGGCATGCGCTGCATGATGACGTCATCAAGTTGCGCGTGCCTGGGTCAGGGAGGAAGCAGAGGACGAACCCTCCAGCTCCGCTGCTATTCTCCTCCTGACAGCAGCGGAGCTGCAGGGATCGCTCCCTGACTGCCGTGTGCAGGGAGCAGCTGCACCTTGCGGGCCCCTTGGCGCAGCTGCACGGTGGGGACCCGGCGCAGCAGCACCGGTGGCGGTATGTCCACCCCTGGACTGCTATGGGGCCCCCCCCGACTCACGGGCCCCATAACAGTCACGTGGTCTGCCGCCATTGGCTGTACGCCACTGGGTCCTTCTCTGCAGAATGTAACACACGCATCTATGGAAGATCGCTAGTAGAGTACCTCCGCACTTTTCCCCCTCTTTTAGAATGTGCCAGATAAAGACAAAAAATGACCATCACAGTAATGGTGTCCCCCATTGTGGCTCCCATTCAGCAGTAATGCTCTTCTTCGCATAGCAATAAAAAAAAAGCAAACATAACATTTCCATACTTCTCACCTGTCCCCGCTCACAGGACGAGCAGCTCCTTCTTCCTCCTCCTGTTGCTGGCTTTTGGCCAGTGGATAGTAGAAGTATTGCAGGACAGGAAGCCGGTGGCTCTCTATTCGACAAGAGTTTTTAAATGGATGTGTGCCTGAGGATGCACGCCTAGCTGAAAATAGCACTGGCCACTGGCGGGTCCCTCAGCTCTCCGGGCCTGGTCGCACCCCCTACGATTGTGATCGTTACACCTGTGTAGCTGACTGTTTATGGAGAGTCTCCATGTGCAACATGGTGCTGGGCAGTAGCTATGGACGAGGTATGCTCCATAAAAACG